>NC_070546.1:0-621513 GCF_026873545.1 Fusarium falciforme
TAACCCTAACCCTAACCCTAACCCTAACCCTAACCCTAACCCTAACCCTAACCCTAACCCTAACCCTAACCCTAACCCTAACCCTAACCCTAACCCTAACCCTAACCCTAACCCTAACCCTAACCCTAACCCTAACCCTAGCGACGCCGCCAGCGCTTGACCCCGTCAGCGTTTACCTCCAGCCCTGCTCAGCGTTTAACCCCGTCAGCGTTTAGCCCCGTCAGCGCTTACCTCCCGCACTGTTTAGCCCCTGACCCCAGTAGCGCTTGCTCTTGTCTTTCTTTCTTACTTACTTAACTAACCACTTACACTAGCGGTTCGCCTCCGCCTGCCTTACACCAACCCTTACGTCAGTGGTTAGCCCCTTCCTTCCCTCTCCCACAGCACTTTTGTCTTCACTCCTTATTTTGTCTTCACTCCTTAACTCCTCTCTTACCCCAGATCTTACCTTACTTCTCTCCCCGCCCACTGGCGGTTACTTTTACCTTCCTAACCCTCGCCTCACACCCTCTGTCCTTTTCTCTCCTTACCTACTTAACTAGAACTTACTAGCACTTAGCTTTACCTCTCTAACTCTTCTCTCCTGGACAGTAGCGGTTACCTTCACCTTCCCAACTCTCCTCTCCTAGACAGCAGCGGTTAGTTTTTACTTTCCAACTCTTCCCCCCCGGACAGCAGCGGTTAGTCTTGCTTCTTTAACTCCTTTACCTCGTACCTTCTCACACCCTCTCTTTGTTTCTTTTCCTACTTGTGCTAGACGTCAGGGCCTTTACAACACTAACCTCCTTACCCGTTCTAACCCTAACTCTCCTTTTCCCCCTAACCCTAGCCCGACATTGGGGTAGGGTTAGGGTTAGGGTTAGACTTAGGGTTAAGGCTAGGGCCAAGCTTGGGGTAACGGCTAAGCAGTCCTTGTCTCTCTTTGGTCTAACCCTCTGAAACACCCGCTAGGCTCTTACCTTCCCCGATTAAATGAAAATTTAACGTTTTGCTTTAGGGTTAGGGTTAGGGTTAGGGCTAAATACCCCCTCTAGTCTCTTTCAGCCAATACTTCCTAGGGGCTACCCTAGGGTTAGGCCTAAGTTGGGGTTTTTTTTTTTTTCTTTCTTAACTAACCCCTTAAAGCCAACTTTTCTAATTACTTCCTAGCTTAAAGCAAAACTAAGGGTTAGGGTTATATACTTTTCCTTAATTTCTCTCATTTTTAACCCTAGGGTTAGGGTTATATACTCTTCCTTATTTTTCTTTTCTTTTATTCTCCGGCTAGGCCTATATACTTCCCCTTTTTTTTCTTACCTTAAGGTTAGGGTTATATATATATATATCTTCTATTATCCTAGGGTTATCCTAAGAAGATTTCTTTTTTATTATTAAGACTTTTTATCTTTTTTTTCCTTTCTTTTATTTAAATATCTAATACTATTTTACTAATAATAACTAACCTCTTTTTATATTACCCTCCCTTTATCTTATTCTCCCCTCGGTAGTTGCCATTATGGCTGCCTGCTGTGCCGCGTTGACCTGGTCACCTTGCCGTCGTCTTCGTGATACCCTCATGTGCCAGCCCCATCTCGACCTTAGTAACTTTGAGAGCGAAAAGGCGCTTCAGCTTAGTGGTCAGAGCGATCCCTCTGACTAAGGGACAGACCCGGGTTCGAGTCTCGGAAGCGTCTAGCCAGCCTCAAAGAGCTTTTTTTTGCTGATTAGAATGATATTATTTTTGCCTACCCTGGACTACTATATCTTTCTCTTTTTCGTCTTTCTTCTACTTCTTTTATTTTTACCTCCTCTTATATTATTTATACCATCTCCTATAAGCATTCTAATTATATAGTTAAAGCCAGCTATTATCACCAAGTCCTATTCGTATGTATAGTTACCGTTAAGTATTATGTGGGTAGTATACCTACTGTGGGAGCCCCCCCTTCTCTCTCTCTCTCTCTCTCATATACTCCTTTGTTTTTTTATTTTTATTTTCCCTTCCTATTATTGCCTATCACATCACATTATATATCATTATATATAACTAGTCAAACGTATTACACTATGCGTAAAACATAGTAATTAACTAAGCTCTTGAGTTTGTCTCCACTTGAGCACTAGATCAAAGACGGCCATAGCATTGGTCATCTCTCGCCCGCATACCAACTTGCTATGCTTACGGCCCAGCCAGTCAGCATAGTCATCCCGACCTTTGAAGTCTCGACCGGCAGCCTCCTGGACTTGCGACCATATATCTGCCTCCGTCACGGCGGCCAACGCCATAGGGACTACAGCATGCTTCCACCGACATGATGCTCCTTTGGTCTCGTAACCGTCCCGACAGAGCTCCTGCGATACGTGACAGTAGAAGCAGCTCAAGAAACGTGCCTGTGGATCCTTCTTGTAGTTGACCAGACCCTGAAAGATCATGCAGCTGGAGAAGGACAGATCCTTCTCTGCTGTGGCACCACAGGTACCCCACTGGTGCCCGGCCTCCTTGACGCCATCGAACATCCAGCAGATGCGGCAGCCCATCTTGCCAAGCTCCTCTATCTCCTCCAAGGCGGCCTCGAAACGTTCTAGAGCGAGGGCATCGCGCCTGCCGCGGGCATGTGATGCTATGATACCCTGCGAGGATAGCTCACTCTTCCACAACAGCTCATCGCGGCGGCAATTATCGCATCGGACGGCATCGAGATCTCCACAGTCCCGTAGGTCACCGTCCAAGCATTGGCCAAGGAGGCGGCGACGGCAACCTTGTGTCCGGATCAGACTGCGTACCTCGCGCGTGCTCAAGTCTAGGTAGCTGTCGCGGATATGGTCCTCAACCGGCCAGTCCTTCTCCTCGACGACTATCTCTGCGGTGACGGGCTCCCCAGCTCGCCCGCCCCGCCCCGCCTCCTGGGCGTAGTCGATGATGCTGAATGGGGCCTCGAGATGGATGACATGGACGATGCCTGCAACATCAAGGCCCGTGCCTAGAGCCGCGGTAGCCACGATGTAGGGTGTTTCGCCGTTGACCCATGCCTGGAAGCCCTGCTCGCGCTGGGCAAGGAACTGCGCATCGCTATCATCGCGCTGAGCGTGATAGTAATGGCAACCAAGCTGCCGGGCAAGCGCTCTACACTTCGCGTGGCTGGTGCAGTATATGACCCCCTTCTCCCCGGTGCTAGACGTGGGAGCCGGGCGTCCACCAGCCTCTTCACCTCCATGACGCCCCGTCCGTTACGGACGCGAAGGACGGAGTACCGCACGTTCAGCCGATGGCTCGAAGCCCGTATGTAGAGCGGAGCCTGGAGCTGCATGGCTTCTTCGAAGTCGCGTTGACGGAGCGGCGGCAGGGTCCCAGTGAGGAATACGAAGGGACACCCCAAGCTCCGCAGGAGAACGAGGCACCGGAGCTTCGCGCGGTAGGTTTCGGCGGCAGTGAATGACAGATGGCACTCGTCAATGACCACTCGGTCCAGCCTTCCCCTGACACTCAGATCAGCGGCCCACTGCAGGAAGTCATCGGTGACAGCCGCCTCGGCCGAGACCAGCGTAACCCTGGGCCAAGATTCACGCGCCTCGGGCCAGGACTTGCAGTCTAGGCCGGCATCGACGCAGCGTGTGACTAGCTGCCTCTTCAACTCGGCGAACGGAGCCACCACGATGGTCACGCCTGCACCTGCCAGCATAGCCGGGACCATGAAGACCAAGCTCTTCCCGCCGCCCGTTGGCAGCACGGCAACCAGCGGGCTCTGCTTCGCCGCGGCCAACCTGACGGCCTCTTCTTGCTGGGGTGACCGAAACTGGGCAGCGTCATCACGCAGGACAGCCCGGAGTGCCCGCAGGATCATGTCGTCCTTCTTCTTGTCCCCCACTGCTGCTGTCATACCTGCCCTTAGCTTCTCGAGCGAGGCGATCTTGGCCCGCTTCCGGGGAGGGTGGCACTTCTTCTCCTCGCCGCCAGACTCGGCCGCACCCTTGCGCTTCGAGGACGAAGTTGACGGCGGCGGCTCCAAGGCCGATTGCTGCTGCGCGTCGCAGCCGAGGAACTTGTGCCAACGACGGCTCACCTGCCCGAATATGTCCAGAGACTCGGCCGTCAAGCGCTTCAGCACATCGATCGTGACACCGTAGTTGGCGGCTGTCTGGCCGGTGTGACAGGCAGCCAGATCGTCCGGCGCCTCGTACTGCTCCGACTCGTCATCGTCGTCGCCGTCCTCAAAGTCTGCCCGAGCGGCCCCCCGGTCGCGAGCGTGCTTCTTGCTGATGGCGATGGCGATGTGGCGCCAGTCTTGGAGCGTGATCCTGCGGCCGATATAGTGGGAGGTCCACTTCCCCATGGCCCCAGACATACGACTGCTCTCCCATGGCCCCGTCTCGTTATGCCAGATGAAGTCGCTCGGCGGTGCCATCTTGCCATATAGCTCCCATCTGTCCGCCTCCCAGCGATCCGTCAGCGGTCGGATGTAGACCATGTACATCACGAGCAGCTGCCCGATCCTCTCCGGCAGGAAGCGGGGGATCACCTTCGGCGAGTCGAAGTGGGCCAGAGACTTGTGGTACTGGGTGACGAGCACAACATCGCCGTCGATGACAAAGACGTTGCGGTCCCTGTTGATGCCGTTGACCAGGCGCAGGCCCGTGATCTCTTCCCCTCGGCTGGGCTGGCCGCCGGTGATGTGGGAGAGGAGCAGCAGAAACTCCTCGAACTTCTTCACCAGCTTCAGGTACTTCCTGATGCCCGCCCACTTCCACTCGCCCGCTCGATCTAGGAACTCTGTCTTCCGCGAGCCCATGACGAGGTCCTCGAGCATCTCGACCTCCTTGCCAGCGAGGTCGTTGGTATGGATGAAGGACCGGCCTCGTCTTGTATGGGTGAGGTCATCCTCAATGCCGGCCAGAGGAAGGATGAAACGCTCGTCGTCGCCCTCCTTGAACATCAACTGACCCCACAGCAGGTCCTCGGCGTCTTTCGTCATCCTAGCCACCATGTGACGAATCTTCTCCATCAGGATCGGCTTGCCCATGAAGTACATCATCTCGCCGTCCTTGCTCCAGGACACCATCAGCCGGCTACCAGTCTCCTGCGCGATCTTCCTTCCGTATAACAGCAAGCTGAGCGTATAGCCCATGGGAGAGTATGTCGCCTTGCAAAGCCAGGCGTCTCGAACCTGGGCGAACCGTTGCGCGAGGTCCGTCATCCCGGCCCGCTCCCGGGTGGGTATAGCCCACTCTCCCAGCAGCGCCCGCCCCGTGAAGACGAGTCCCGCAAGCACGTAGGTGAATAGGTGGGCAGGTCGGAGCTGCCCCGTCTCGCCGTCGATTCCCAGCACCCCGACGAAGTGCCACAGCGGGCTCGCAAAAGGGTCCCCGTCGAGCCGCTGCATCCAGAAGTCCGCCAGAATCTGCAATATCTCTTCCTGCAGCCCCTCGCCCGACTGTTCCTCGTCCTGCAGATGCGCCCAGAGCAGCTCGAGGCTGGCCCTCTGTGCAGGCGTGAAGCGAAAGCCGTGTTCGGCAAACAGCGCATCCTCCTCCAGCGACAGCACGTTGAGGCAATAGCATAAGAACCGCTTCACATATACCAGGTAGCGATCCATGCTGGTCTTCTCCTGCAGCGGCCCAAACGGTCGGCTGTGGGCATCGTGAGGGTGGGGGCTGGCCAGGAGCAGGCGGGTCATCAGGGGCATGCTCTTTAACCCGCCGATGCAGCGGTCGAAGAATAGACGATCTAGAGCCGTGGCCATCCGTCGCAGCTCGTCGTCGTCACAGCCGGGCATCCTGCTGCAGGCTTGGATATCCACCAGATTCCTCCCGGCGAAGTGGGCTGACCAGCCGGTCCTCTTCAGCCAGTTCGTCGTCTCGTGCCTCAGGATCCCCTCCTCCATGACCTTCTGCATCTTCTCCTGCTCCTCCTGCTGCAGTGACCACCCTTGGGTGATGTCGGCGATCATCGTCTGATCTTCCGGGTGCGTCTGCTGCCTGTCTGCCATCGTCGCTCTTCTCCCCCTGCCGACCGGCGTCGGAGGATCTCCTGCTGCCGAGACAGCATCATCGTTACCGCTGGTCGAGATTCTTACGCAGAAGTAGTAAATCGCCCTCTTTGGACCTGTAAAGAAGGTTTGCAGATAGACGCCGGTCCAGAGGCCCGCCTGCGCCTTGGCTCCCTTTATGTTGTGCTCGCCGTTGAGGTGAACCCGCAGGCACTTCCAGCTCGGCGTGAGGTGCCTGCAACCCGGCCAGGTGCAAGCGAAGCCCCGGTGAACGACGAGACCCTTGACGGCCCGGGTCGGGTTTGACGCACCGTGCTGGACGAGCTGCTCCAATGCCGGCCCTTGCAGCTGTAGACCCTTATGGCGGTGGATGATATCGCTGCGGGCCCGATGGTCGATGTCTGGGTGACGGTCCCTCAAGTGACCCTCGAGGCTGCAGACCGCATAGCCGTGAAAGGCGCAGATCAACGACCGGTATTCGCCATTATATATAAGCCACCCTTCTCCCGGTTTGGTGGCTTCTGCATGAACACAGCTGGCGGACTCTCCTGTATCTTCTTGCCGCTCCGGTTCGTTGCCGCCGGGCGAGTCTGTGGGACGCCCTCGGGCCATGGCTGCGATCTGGACTATGTCGAGCCCTTCCCTACCTCCCTCTGGTTCCTCCTCTTAGGATACTGTACGTGCAGTCCTTGTTTCCCTTCTTTCTTTCTTTTCTTGATAGTCTCTCCCTCGAATGATTGCCGCTTGCTGGGAAACTGCTCGGTCGTCCTTAGTTGCGCTCATTTTATAGACTCATGTCCATATGAAAAGGATATCCCTCGTTCACCCGGTCGGTCGCGAGAAGGCTGGCCTTGGGAGACGCGTTCTGTTGTATTTCCCTCCTTTGCTTGCTTTTTCCTTAACCCTGAAGTTGCCCTTCCCTTTATCCTGATTGGCTGCAGCATGAAATGGTAGTTTGGGACTGGTAGTTTGGCCCCCCTGCCCGCGTCTGGGACCCACCCCCGCGTGTATCCCTGCATGCCCATTCGTCCGTGCCCCTGACCCCGAAATGGTAGTTTGGCCCAAACTACCACTGGCCTCCCGGTTAGGCCTATTAGAAAAGAAAAGCTTTGTAAAGAGGTAATTATATATTTAAGAACTTTACTAAATAGTAATATATCACGCCCTTATAGAAAGTATATAATATCGCGGTCTAGATATATAAATCTATGCTTTATTTAGCTATATAGGATAATAAAATAAAGCTCTAACTAGGCATAGATAATACTATATATTAGAATTTATAATATTAATTATTAAATAATTTTCTATAGTATTAATCCTATATAAAATAATTCCTAATTAACTATAATAGAGAGCTTTAAGATAATATCTTATTAGCTTTAAAATAAGAGTTTATTAAATAAATATATTATTTCCTATAGCTATTTACCTTAGCTATATTATTAGCTAAAGGGGCATAATCTATATTCTTTTAATTACTCTTAATAATAGATATTTTATTATAATAATATAAAAAATATAAAATTAATAGTAATATTTTTTTCTTTTATTTAATTAATTAGCTAACTAATTATCTTATTTAGGAGCTTTATAGTTTAAAGGAAAACTATAATCCCTATATAATATATTATATTAATATAGGCTAGTTTATACTTAATAAGTATTATACCTTATTAGACTAAATACCTATATATACCGCTATATTTTTTTTTAATCTCTTAAAATAAAGAAAATATATTAAGTAGAATTAATAAGAATCCTAGTATGCACCTACTATTATTACTGCTTAGTAAATTTAGCTAAATAAATATAATACCGCGTTAATCCTAGAATCCTTATAGGTGCCTCTAGATATATCCTTTTTATCTAAGAGGTAATATAATAAGCTAAATAAGTTATTAAGTAATATTATTATTATTAGCCCTATCTTAGATAATACTAATAACTTTAAAACCTTTATTAATATACTACCGACCTAGATAATTAGCTCTCCTCTCTAGTAATAGCTATATTAAGATCAAAAGAAAGCATATCCGCGGTTATCCCATATAGTAATTAATATCCTCTTAATCCCTCCTAAATTATCTAATATTAAGTCTTACTTCTTATTAGCGCGGCATATATTATTATAAGATAGAGAGAGCATAACCTATAAGAACCTAGCGAAGGTTAAGTATATAGGCAACTAGATGCGCGAGGGTATTATTATACCTAAGTCTTATAGTAGCAGGGGTATTATTTCTAGCATTATTATTAAATTTAGCGTTAAAATAGAAGCAAAAGACTTTCTAGATTAGGGTATTTTTTTATTTTTTTTTCTAGCCTATAAGAATTATATATAGTTTATCTAGATATTAACCTTACTAAAGTGGCTATATAGCTATATAGATATCTACCTAGATATATCAATATCCAGATAAGTTCTCCCACTTATCTAGATATTAATATAAGGGCTAGAATTTTAGTAGATATCAATATACGCAGGTCTGGCCCATGGCGTATCGCTCTTCTTAGCTCTAACTATGTAGATATAGAAATAGACTGGCTTAATAATGCTTTGCTCCCGCTTTAGCGAGAATATCTTATTTAACCCTAAGAGCTTCATAAAGCGCGACTTTACTCCTCTCTAAAACTAATATAATAAAATCTCTTTAGCCCTTTATGCCTCTGCGCCTATTATAAGGGAACCTAGCTCTCCTAAATCCCCCTAAATGCCCTCTTTCTCTAATATACCAAGGCCTAAGAGTAGCAAGAATAAATAGCAATCTATGTCTTAGCCTATACCCCTACTATAATTAGCCGAGCAAGTGAAATATTAAAACAAATACAATAATAGGAGCGAGTATAGGAGCCCTAATAAGGACTATACTATTTATATCAACCCTAACGAAAGTATAAGCTTCCTAGGACTCGATTATATACAAGGTATCTATAAGGTCCCTCTAGAGAAGGCCAAGAAGTAATTTAAGCTCAATAAATCCCCCGGGCGATAATCCCTCCTTAGAGCTAATTACTCCTTAGTTAGATACCTGTCCATAGCTATAGCCAGCAAGTCCGACGAAGCCGCCTATGCTAGGTTAGAATGCTATCCCTCTTATAGCTACTATACTCTTTATACCCTCCCTAGCCTTAGTAAGCAAGAAATTAACCGCTACCGCGAAAACATACTCTTCTAGGGCACTATTAGCTACTTTATTATATCCTTTATTCTCTTTGCCGTAGTTAACATCTTAATATCTACCGGCAGGCATAAACTCTAAGTCGAGGTTAACATAGGCATTACTGTTAGCTCTATTGCTAGCTTATTCTCCATAGGTATAGCCCTTGGTATAACTCTCTATTAGTGAGACTCCCTCGCCTTACCCTACTAGCTAGTAATCTAGAGTGCCTTTATAATATTATACCTCCTAAATAGAATGCTATTAGTCCTCATTATAGGTAATGCCCCATAACCTTAATTACCCCCTATATTATTTTATCCCTAAATTATACTATAATACTTAGCTTAATAAATCCTTTATATATCTAATATTAAGTTTTATATATAAGAATGAGTAAGTTGCTCCTAGAGCGATTATACTCTAAGATCAAAGTACTCCTAGCCTAGATATGATCTAAGATAAAATCACTTAATATATAAACTCTACTAATTTCCTATATAGAATATTACGCCCCTTGGTTATTAAATATAACTTGGGTTATTATAATCCGCCTGTGTATTTTTAGACATAATATTCATAACCTATTACTCTATATAACAAAATATAATGTTATGGGCCCTATGAGGCATATCCTCCTAGGCGTAATAAACTCCTTTATTTATTTATAAGCTCTCTCCTCTTATTATAATAAATTATTAGCTACCTTACTGATATTTTATATAAGTAATAGATACTAATTTAAGAATAGGGAGATAAATAAATTAGTTTTAAGATATAACTATATAGTTGCTTACTTCGCCGCGCTTGTCTGTAGCGCCTATTTAAGCTTACTCTCTGGCGGCTAATATGGCTCGTTTGCCTCTTCTCGCGCTATATCATTAATCTAGCGCTCATTTAGATAAATTTTTCTTTCTTTGGATAATTTAGACGCCAGATATAGCTACGAGAGTAAGTTACTTATTATACTTACTTCGTCGCTGATGTTTATGGATATATATTCCCTTATATAATCGTAGAGCTTTTGGTTAGTCTAAAGTTAGAATAAATACTTAGCTATAGTATCTATATCGCTTATGTCTATGAGGAACCTATTCTTACTGTGCTAGACCTGCAGTGGGATTCTACTAGCTAGCATTATAATTATAGGTTTGCCCTTATATAGAGCCTCTAATACCTTAACCTTAAAACCCTCGTAGGTTAAGAGCTACAGGGTAATTCTCGCCTTAGATAGTAGCGCGTTAAGTATTTAATTACTCGGACTAATATGCGCGATGTAGATAAAGTGCCTAAGGTAATTAAGATACTAATTAATATACTTTAGGGTAGTATTATAAATAATGGTGCTATCTGGATTATTAATTGACCTATATCTGTAGATAAGTAGTTTAGGAGGTCTCTAGTTAGGAAGGGAATAATAAAGGAGCTTATAGAACTTTTCGTATAAGATAAGTATATTATATATTCCTTTAGAAGGGTTAAACCGCGCAATATAGGCGATATATTCCTCTAGGGTAGAATAAAAAGTTAAAGCGACTTATAAAAGGCAGTAAGGTTAGAAACTTAAAGGCCCTTACCTTTTGGGAATTAAATTATGGGTATATATTACTCTTGGCATTGGGAATTAAAGATTCGCCCATAGTAGGAGATATCTTAGTCGCTTATAGGTTTATTTAATCTATCTAACCTAATAATTGGTAAGCTAGTAATTATAAAAGTGCCTAGGGGATATATCTCACTAATTAGTTAACGCAGGCATATATCCAACCGTCGACGTAGGTATATTCTTTGGCATAAATGTACGCACGGGGTAGCTAATAAAGATATCCGCTTACTTAATAGACTCCCATAAAAGTTCCTAAGCCTTAGCCTATAGAGTACCTAGCGTAACAATAAGATCGCTTCTAATCTAGATATAACTTCGGTAAATGACTAGTCTATCCGGCGTGCTCTCTTTTATTAGAGAGATTAAAAATAGCAACTATGGGTTATTTATAATAATTATATTAGCGCCGCCCTTAATAGGATAAACCAAGGGACTATTTTTCTAAAACCAGGGAAATACTAGTATATAAGGAAGTAATAGAATATGCTTCTCTAATCACTTAGGAGCCAATGGTCTAGCTCGCTTAAGCCAGAAGCGGTCTGCGTTTTTATAGACTTAATCGCAGATAATATCCCTTTCTTCTAGTATAAAACATATATCTAGGGAGGCTATACCTTAGAGTATATTATGGTTATTCTTAGTGATGCGGAAGACGCTAGGCCTGGGTTTTAGGATATACCTATAAAGTAATGAGATTAATAGTGCGTGGTATAATATAAGCTCGCTACAAATAAGCAAGCCTAGGAGCAAACTTATTATTTTAAATCTACTCTAAGTACCTTTATAAGCCGGATAAGGGCATAGCGCATTAAGGTAATACTACTGCCCTGCAGGGTCGCGCTAAAAAAGGCTATCTTTACTTGCCGTTTTTTAAGGTTATTAGTAAACTTATTGACTGCGGACTAGGTTGCTAGCCCTACCGTCTTCTCATAGTCTAAGAGTCTCATTAACTTAATATAGAACGCAGCGTCAACTTTAATAACGCCCTAGCTGCTAATCTCTAGGACCGGGGCTTGGCTAGGACCAAAG
Organism: Fusarium falciforme; assembly: GCF_026873545.1. NCBI lineage: Eukaryota > Fungi > Ascomycota > Sordariomycetes > Hypocreales > Nectriaceae > Fusarium > Fusarium falciforme. The sequence continues at coordinate 11,760 of NC_070546.1, forward strand.
AACCTATAGCCAGTAAGAAGGAGCAGTTACTAAATTTAAGAAGCCGAGGGATGCTAATACTTGCCTTATATACTTCCTTGCCATCGACTCAGCTTGTTCGTCTAGCGATTTGAATGGCAATTGCTTATCGTATGAACCCTAACTAACCTTCTCCTCTACCTTCTGAAGTACAATGGGTATGATGTCTAGCTTAAGCCAAAGGCAAGCACATAAATCAGGATACCATTTAGCTAAGTTAGCCGATATAGCTAAGCCGATAAACTTCTCGGTATGGTTTTGTTAATATTCTCTCGCTGTTATAATAATATGATCCGTGATTGCTACCTAGTCTGGATATAGGTTGCCAGAGGAGATATTATGCTGCGCGTAGTCTAGTATGTATGAGCTGTTACGAATAGCGATAGTAAGTATGACTTTTTTATTAGCGAAGTGGTAATTAATAGTAATGCTGGCGTATATAACCTGTCAAAGTAAGTTAGAGTAATGCTTATCTTAATTTATGGCTTTTAATAGTGCTAGTGGGATAGTATCATATATGGAATAGTGGTCTATCCTAGGTGTATTTTTCGAGGTCGCTTTTTAGCCGGCGTATCTAATATATAGATAGCTGCCGCTAGAAGTCTTCGCAATTGATAGGAAGAGCTGCGATTGCTATTAGGTCGTTTACGCTCTAATTACTAGTATCTATGCTTAAATAATATAGAGGACTATAAATCCTAAGTGTATATAATAAAGGTTATTTTTATAGTAGTAAACTCATAGTAGGTTAGATTTTGTTAAGATATAGTAAAATATCTAGTAATTTCTCTTTGAATTATTGACTTTCTTATCTCATAATATAATTAGTTTAACCTCTATCCTGGCAAAACCATGACGTAAGCCTGAATAGTGAACTAATACTTCTATAGTAGTAGATAATAGGAGCTAAGGTCTTAAACTTTAATGGCGAATAAACGTCAATAGCTAAAAAGCGTGCTATACCCACGGATTAGGGCGCGAGGGAAACCCCTCTGTATTCGATAGTGAATATATAAATACTATTAGGCGCCATAGCTATGGAGTAGTAGCATAACAAGTAGATAGCACGATATTGATGTAATAGCAATAGCGTGATATATAGTTAGAGGGTTATCTTATGATCAAGCCATGGAGCCTGGAAGTGCATTTATACTTTATGCAATCAAAATAGTTAGAGCTACCCGTTGGCTTATGTGGGTCTAGCGACCCAGGCAAGCCAACCTAGCAAGCTAGGTTGGCCACAAAATTATAAGATAGCTACAAAATTATAAGACACTGTGGGGCCCTATTTTCCCCCTTGAAAAGCCTCTTTTTTTGGTCTCTTAGTTTTGGAAGCCGTCTAGAGTGATTTATAAAGGTGCAAAAGAGCAAGTTAAAGCTATTAGCGATGCCTGATGTGATGATATTAATGATATTAATAATAGCTATGATAGAAGCCGCCGCCTAAGCCTCTAAGGCCGCTGCCTTCTTAGACGGTTCCTTATATAAATTTAGCTATGAGAGCGTCTTTTTAGCTCTCCGGGCTAGCTTCTTATGCGGCCCTTGCTCGCGTGATGATGCCCGTGATCCTCTATATCCCTGATATATAGTGTTAAGGCCTTATTGGGCATAGCGTGGAGGGGGGTCTAGGTGGCAAAGATGGTAGCCGCGGCGGTGAGGGTATAACCGGCGGCGATGAGGGCATCCGTAGTAGAGGCTTGAATAGAGGGAGTTCCTTATTATCTTTATCTTCCTCTTCTTTTTTTTCTTCCTCGGTAGGAGCTAGTTTGAGCTAGAAAGTAATATTATTATTACTTCCTGCGAGAGCGGTTTAATCTATCGCGCTAAGGGGTTTCGGGGCAAAACTAGCATTATAAACAGCTTTATAGACTTCCTGCGGTAGTTATATATCTATTATAAAAGGGTTAGGCTTTTAGGTAAGTATCTAATATATAGTCGAGTATTATATCTCTATAGAATAATACTTAATATCCTTCCCTATATGCTCTAACTACTAAGCCTATAATACCTTTTTCTTTATGCTATTAATAGTAATCTCTTTCTCTTGCTGCTATTAGTCCTTAATTTTTTTTATCTCTTAGATAATAAGGCTGTAAGCGGTCTAGACTTATGCCTTCTCTTCTTTCTACTAGGCTTTAGTAATAACCTCCTCCTACTAGTCTTAAATCTCCTATAGACTAATATTATAACTAAAATCTCCTATTAGCTTTGCTCTCTTCCCTCTTTTTATAGCGTTATATCTCTTCTTAATCTAAGCCTAGCGGTTATTAATATAAGTAGTAACTATAGATTTAAGAACTATAGCTTCTATAACGATATTATATATCTAACGAAGTCTGGCATGCATAGGGGAGCTAAAGGTATCGCCATAGCGGTCTAAGAGTTATTTAGCGGTATCTATGGCGGCCTAAAAGCGAGATTCCTAAGGAAGGAAGGAGGCAAAGGCTAGGTCAATAGCCTACTTTGCCTAAAGCTACTTCTTAGCTAGATATGCTATCGCCGGCTTAGGATTTAGTAAATAGATGCTTAACTTCTTAAAGCCTAAAATAATATTATATACTATAAATCCTTCCTTGAAGACTTCTTGCTTTAACTTAGTAAGTCTATTAATATAGAAGAAGAGATATAACTTACCTAAAAGCCGCGGACGAAGTCAGCGTAGGAAAAGGAGATATTGCCTTTTTAAAGCTATTTACTAAGAAGCTTCTAGTAGGTATTCTTTAGTGGCTAAAAGACCCTAATATCTATTGGCTATAATATATATATAGAGTAAAGAGGCAAGGGAGCTATAATAATATAAAACTTCGCATAATACTTTTTAATAATAAAGACTTTATATCTTATAAAGCTATTAAAGACGATAAGTCTCTAGATAGTTATATTAATGGCCTAAGAGATAGGGGGAATATTATATTAAATATGCTTTTATATAAGATCTCTAAGGAACTTATTATACCTAAACTACTTCTTAAATATCTATCTTATATACTATGCCTTAGCGGACTTAGCCTAAGAATACTAATTAAAATATATTATTTACTTAAGAGTAATCTTATTATTAAAGAAGGCTATATTAGACTAGGTAAAGCGGATATTAGAATTAGTATTTATATATGCCTAATCTAATATAAGCTAAGTCTTAAAGATAAGCTATAGTAGTATTATATTATCTGCTGCGCTGCCTATACTAATAAGGGTATAGGTCTCTTAGTTAGAAGAGGAGAGAACTTATTTTTTTATTCTTTGCCTTATTTATAAAATAAGGACTTTAATACTTTCCCTAAGGATATTAATCCTAATACCGGCCTAGTTAATATTCTAATACTTAGAAGCGCTAATATTATAACTCTAGATAATCTTAGTAAGGTTCTTAAACTACTATTTAAGGTTATTAAGACTACTAGCTTCCTAGGACTTATAAGATTATTTTATGGCTTTAAGGAATACCTACTTAAGCTTAGGATAATTATTATAGAAGCGAGCATATTATATCTTACTAATAGGATTAGCATTAGGGTTCTTATATTAATAAAGGGTTATAGCGGTATCTTCTATCTTAGGCTTAGAGGCAAGAAATCTAGACCTCTCTATCTAGATAATAAAGGCTATAATAGCTTTATCTTCTTTATCTATAAGGACCTGCGGTCTATTGACTTACTAAGGCATAAATCTAGTCTTTAGCCTCGTTATAATCCTCTAAATAGAGGTAATAGAGGACCCGGGGTGGTATGAGCTAGCGGCATGAAGTAAGAGAGGTTAAGTTATATTAGAGGAAGAGGTTTAGTGGAGGCCCTGGGTATGCCGGGCACGTAACGCCATGACTTCCTAGGCGTATCACGACCATGACATGGGCCAGGCGGGGAAGCATGGCAGAAATGCTCTGACTAAGTAAGAGACCGAAGGGACTAAATGTCGCTTGCATTAGTCCTAGGACTGAACGTTAAATATATTAGTCTTACCCTAGACTGAACCTAGAGAATGTTAGTCTAAAAGATTAACTATAAATATATAGAATATACTTATTATACTTTCTTATATAGTAGCTACCTTAGCTATTAATATAACTTAGTTATACTTAATACCTTTAAGTATATTACTAGATATAATAACCCTTATTATTTAAGCATAATATAACTACTTTATCTACTAATATAAACCTAGTATAACTAGTTTATCTCTTAGGAAATATATAATTATCATATATTAATAGCTCTTATTTAGTAAAATACTTATATTACCTTAAATAATATTAAACATAATAGCTACCTAGGTAACTCCCGCAAATAACTACTAATAGGTCTTACCTACTAATTACCTACTTACCGCACTAGCCCTAGCTAACTAAGATAAAGATATAAATAATATAAATAGCTCTAATAATAAAGAAGTTAAATAGCTTCGGGCTTAGATTACTATTATAAGCGCTAAAATAGATAGTATATATAACCTAATTAAGAGAATAGGCGAAATATAGTAAATATAAAATACCTAATATATAAATAATATCTAGGAAGTTAATAATATAGTAATTATTATTATAAGGGGCAAAGATATAAGAGAAATCCTAAAGTTAGACCCCCTAGAGAAGTTTAATAGGACCGCTTATAAGCTACTTACCTTTCTTATATAGCTATGCGCTTTTATAACTTACTACCTAATATAATTTAACCTAATATCTAGTAAGGTCTAATACGCTGCGGGATAACTTATTAAGTATACTATAGCCTAGTTTAAACCTATTATAAAGGAATATCTTATTACCTTATTTATTAAACTCTTACCCTAGATTATTAACCTTTACTCTAGCTTTAAGACCTTTAAGGCTATACTTTAGTAAGTATTTAGAATAATTAATAAAAAGGTATAAGCTAAAAGAGAGATTAAGGCACTTAGGTAAACCCACTTAGCCTTAAAGTATAAAACAAAGTATCTCTAACTTGCCTTAAAGCTTAATTAGGACTAAGAACCCTTAATATTATTTTTCTTTAATAGACTTAAAAAGGAGGTCTAAGTAAAACTCTATAAGGAAAATTAACCTAATAACCTTATTAATTATATTAATAGGGCAATAAGAATTAATAACTAATAGTTCTTATAGAAGAAACTATAAAACCCTAAGTTTAGTAGTAATAAGGCTAATAACCTATGGTTTAATACTAACTAAGGTAAGAAAAAAAGTAATAATACCTCCTATAGCACTAAAGCTAGCCCTATAGTACTTAGAATAATATAAAAGGGTAAATAAGACTACTATGGCCTTAAGTATTGCTATTACTATAAAATAAATTATATTAAAAAGGTTTATTATAAGAAATAGCGAGATATTAAGGAAAAATATTATTAGCTAAACTAATAATAATCCCTCTTAGAAGGTAAGAAATATATAAATATAGCATAATAAGTCTAATAGGAAAATAAAAAACCCTAAATTATGCTATAAATAACTAAACTTATCGCGATATCATAAAGTAGATATAATATACTAGTAAGAAGGGATAAAGATAAGTATAAATAAAAACCAAATACTAAAGTAGCCTATAGTTAGGTAAGATAAATAAGGGAATAATTAAAGAAAACCTAAGATATGCAATAATAACTACTCCTAGAACTAATAAAATAAAAAAACCCCCTACTAGATACTATAAATAGCAAAAGGGTTATTATCGCGGTTATTAAGAAACTTAAATAATAAAAAGAAGTAATATTAATAGGGCAAAAGCAATAAGTACCCCTAATAATAAATAAATAAGCTAACTTCTAGGAAGCTATTATAAAAGGCTTCCCTTATAAGAAATAAGTTATAAGATATAAAAGAAAGAAATAAGTTCTAATACCTGCTATAATCTATTAAAGAGACTATAGATAAGATAATCCCATATAATATAACTATACCTTATGCCCCTAATACTAGGTCAAAGCATTATAAGAATATAATAAAATCTATAAATAGCAAAAAGCGGATTAACGCGGTAGGCTACTATATAATAACTAAACCACTAAAGTAAGCAATAGTAGTGCAAATTAAACTAAGTTTAAATAGGATGCCTAGAGACTATAAAAAGAACTATATAAAGGATACTCTTAATAATAAAAGCACTAAAAAAATAATAAAAAACTATAGATAAAAGAAAACTACTTATAGCTGTATAATAAAAATAGTAACTAATATTAAAATAGCCTATAAGAAAGATATATCTAGATAGTATAAGAATATATAAATATTATATATAAATAAGAAATCTATATTAAAGCCTATTATAAGGAACTAGCTAAAAACCCATAATACTAAGAAATACCCTTTAATTTATAAAACAATATATAGATATACCTAACGCATAGGAAATACCCTAGTATCTTATAGATATCCTATTAATACTACTAGTGCGAAGAATATTAAGAAAAGAAATAAAAGTAAGACTATTTCCCTATCGCCTTACTAGTATAACCTAATAATAAACCCTATATATAATATAAAATAAAAAGATACTAGGTATTTTATTAGTATAATGCTATTAGCATTATATGCACTAGGTATAAGAAAGAACTATATAGAGCTATCTAGAAGTATAAGCAAACTATTTATAAGGTTAAAGACTAATAGAAGCAAGTTAGCTAGGAGGAATAAAAAGAATTAGAAGACTAATAACCAATGACCTAGTTAGAAGATAAAGAAGACCTAGGATGGGAATAAAAATAATAATACTAGGACTAGCTATATAGCTAGGATGATATATATAACTATAAAGCATATAATAATAATAACTATGAGTATAACTATATTAGCTATGCATTATTAAAAAACTAGGAAACCTACCTATAAAAGGGCTATAGGTAGAAGAATAGCTAGTAATACTATAAAAGGCCTTATATACTATAAAAAGAGGTATTAATCTAAGATACTTTAAAATATTAATATAAGTTAAGGGAGAATAACTATGCGCTTTAGTAGATAATAGAGCTAAGTAAAACCTTTTTAACCTAAGGATAGCAAATAGGCTTTAGCTATTATAGAAGTATAAGGCAAAGCTATATATAATAATTAACCTTAAAAGGAAATAATTTAATTATAATAATAGAGTTATTAATAGCGAGATTAATTACCTTAAAGTTTTTATTAAAAGAAAAAATTAAGGAATCTTATTTAATATTATACTTATAGAAGGCTATGACCTAGTACTTAGGTACTTATAGTTATGCTAATTTAACCTATATTTTAACTAGAGAATTAGCTAGGTATTTTCTTTTAATAATAAGATACCCTCTATAATAGATAATAACTTAGGAAATAATATAAGATCTTAAACTTTTACTAAGGACGCTAGAGAAGTTAGGCAGAGATAAATATAAGATACCTCTCTACCTAAAGGGATATAATATAAATATTATAATAAATAGAAATAATAAAATTAGTAAATAATTATATATATTATATAATAATTTTATTAATTAAAAGAAAACCTTAAGTAAATTAAAAAAATACTAGAGGATAAATAACTTAAGAATATCTTACTTTAATATTAGATTTATAAGAAACTCTTTATAGAAGAACTTAAGATAGGACTATTACTATATATATACTATGATTTAGAAATTAAATTTATTAATAAGAAGTAACCTAGCTTTAATAAACTCTACCTACTTAATATAATATAACTATTAGTATTAAAAAAATATATTAAAGAAATACTATAAAAAGGATATATTAAGGAAAGTAAGTTATTTATTAGATACCTTATTATATTTATTCTAAAAAAAAATAAAAAGCTCTACCTTTATATTAACTTTAGGATACTTAATGCTATTATAATTAAGGATTATATATTATTACCTCTTATTAGTAAGCTAAAGGATTAATTATTTAGAATAAAGTATTTTATAGCGCTTAACCTTAAGGGAGCCTATAACCTTATTTAGATTAAAGAGGGATATAAGTAGAAAACTACTTTTTATACTAAGTATAGATTATTTAAGTATCTTATTATACCTTTTAGACTTATTAATATACCTATTATATTTTAATAAATAATTAATAATATATTATAAAAATACCTAGATATATTTATTATATATTACCTAGATAATATTTTTATCTTCTTTAAAATAAAAGAAAAATATATAAAATATATCTATAAGGTATTATAAATATTATAAGATACTAACTTATTAGTAAAACCTAAGAAAAATAAGTTTTATACCTTAGAGGTAGAATTCCTTAGATATATTATCTCTTATAATAAGATATATATAGACCCTAAGAAGGTCTTAGTAATTAAGGACTAGAAAAAATTAACTAATATTAAGGAAATATAAGCCTTCCTTAGTTTTATTAATTATTACTATAGATTCCTTAAATAATTTAAGAAGATTATAATACTATTAATTAACTTTATAAAAAAAAATAAAATATTTATATTTAAAAATAAGGTATAAAAAGCTTTCTATATAATTAAGAAATTTATCCTAAGTAAACTAATACTTAAGATATTTAACCTATCCCGACTAATAAAACTTAAAATAAATACCTCTAACTTTATACTAAGAGCTTAGATTAAGTAATAAGATAATAAAGGACTTTTATATTTTATTATATTCTACTCCTATAAGCTATATAGAGTAAAACTTAATTACCTGATCTATAATAAAGAATTCCTTATAATTATTAATACTTTTAAGAAATTCTAGTATTACCTCCTTAGAAGTAAATATTAAATTAAGATATATATAAATTATAAGAATATTACCTATTTTATAAAGATCTAAGAACTTAGTAAATAATAACTATAATACGCTAAATACCTCTTAGAATTTAACTATATTATTATCTATATTAGAAAAATAGAGAACAGCAGAGTAGATACTATTAGCTAATGACCTAATTTAAATACTAGAAAAATTAAAGCTAAGAAGCAACTTCTATACTTTATACTAAAAGGATACCTTAAATAGAAGTTTATTAGGTAAATATAAATACTAATACCCTTATTAGAGCACTTAGTACTTATTAGAAAATATAAGCGATTAGTTATAGACTTTATTAATTATATACTAGGATATTAATAATAGAGCGATAGAGTTTAGACCTATAAAGAGAAGATCTTTATCCCTGATAAAGCACTCTAACCTATCTTTAATTATTATTATTACTAAGTTATATACTATAATAACCTAGAAGAAATAACCTAAGCTATATAATAATACTATAATAATTATAACCTTAAGAGTAGGATAGAAGGAAAGATATATTAGTATAAAAAATACTACTAATTATTAATGCTAAAGCTATTAATCTATAAATAGGATAAAGTTATAGGGATACCTTATTAAGTTAATATAACTACCTATGTAGTAGAATAAGGTAATCTACTCCTAGAATAGATTTAATAGCATAATAAATAACTCCTAGATAATAAAAAAACAAATAAATAATAAGTCCTAGATAAACTATGCTATAAACTTATACGCAAAATATATAGCTACCCGCTATATAAATACTAAGGAATTAATAAAACCCTAGAATAAGTTAAGATAATATTTATTTTTCCTAATATAAAGAAAATAGTTATAATAATTATTAAATAATATAACTTTTGCGTAAAAACTAAGGCATAATGCTATAAACCTTATAGGAAACTATAATTACTCTTAGTTATATAATAACTATAGGACTTTATTACTATGGATTTTATTACTAAACTACCCCTATTAGAAGAACTAGCTACTAGAAACTTTTATAATAGTATTCTTATTATTATAAATAGACTTATGAAATTTTCTTATTTTATACCCTATAGAGAATTAATAATAATAGAAGAATTTATTTACCTTTTTTACTTTTATATCGCTAAGATATATAGCATATTATTTAAAATTATTATAAATTAAGGACTATTATTTACTTTAAAATTCTAGCAAAGCCTTATAGGATATTTAGGAATTAACTATAAACTCTCTATTATATACTATAAGGAGATAAATAGCTAAATAGAGCGCATAAATTAAATGCTAAAGTAATATCTCTAATACTATATTAACTATAAATAAACTAATTAAGTTAAGAAATTACTAGCTATATAGCTAGCCTATAATATAGCAATAAATAAAAGCATAAAGATTATACTAGCCTATACTAATTTTAAATTTACCCTAGATGCCTACTAATAAATAAGAGATGTTATTATTAACCCTAAAGCAATCCTTACTAGTAATTAACTAAGAAACCTATATAAAGAAATAAAAATAGAACTAGAATTTATTAGAAATAAGATAATAAACTATGCTAATAAAAAAAGAATTAAGGGATTAATCTTCTTAGAGGGAAATATAGTTGTGACGGCAGTCACAGCTGCGGGCACCTTAGCCGCTGCGCCACGGGGCAAAAAATTAAGCCATAATCGCTATTGTAGCAATTACGGAAGGTGCTTCAACTGCCTATCTCCTTAGTCGGCAAGGGGCTGCAACCAGGTCACGAGGGGGGGGGTCAGTCTAATTAAAATGCGCCAAATGAAGGGTACTTCTTACGCCTGCTAAATTAGGTGATGATAGAAGTCCCAGCAATTTTGAGAGTTACAAATCGCAACATTGCAGATGACATAACCGTACCTGGTCTGCTTTCTAAATAGCCTCCTTTTTGGCTGCCCAGCAGCCTCGCCCGAGGGCCTCTTCCTGCGGCTTTTTGCCCTGATCTGACCTTGCCGAAAGCCCTGACAGGCCAGGCACCGTGAGTTACGGTGCCGATTGACATGATTGATACTGCGGTCATAGTGATTTTGGTGGTGTTGATGATCATCCTCGTCAAATTCATCCCCTGACCTGTTAAGCTTCCTTGCCTGGCTTTCTCGATGGTATGTATTAAATAACGCGTTGTAAAGGCACTCTCGCCACTCGGTCTGTTTTATGTAACGCTGCCAATTTAGCTGGGGGGCATGAAGCTGTAATAGATAGCTGTTCACGATGATTACCTCGAGAAGAAAGGTCCAAGCAAGAGCCTGCCAAGGGCCCCGGCGAAGGCGGTGATCATACGCTGTGTATGACCTTAATTGGTCACCCCGATCAACGTGATTCATCTCGTCATTGTATTTAGCAGCCACTGTCGGGATTGAGATGACCTTGATGGCTTCCTCACCAAAAAAACGCTGTATCGGCCGGGCTCGTGAGTGATCTGTAGACGGCTTCTTCCTCTGCCTCTCGACGCGTTCATCGCCTATGAACACAGTAGATAGGAATAACACGAGGGCGTTGTCTTTCTAAGCGATTTGATTGACCTAACCAAGAGACAAATCAATAAGGGATTCATATATAATCTTATCTAAGGCTGATTACTTTATTATCAGCTGTTGGGACGGCTCTGAGCTCATTGAAGCCGTATCTGCATTTCCCGTCGCGATCCTTCAGTTTAGATTCCTTGAGGTCCTTATAGATGCCGCAGTTGACTCGTGCCGTGCCTGTAGCCCCGTAGCCGTGGGCACGAAGGCTACGGAAGAGGTCTGCCGACGAGAAGAGGTTATCCACAAAGACGTGATACCTTCCTCTTGGAAGCATATTCATGAGGGCCACAACCACGGCCTGTGTGTTGTTGAGAGGGATTATCTTGTCATTGGTTACTGGGGTAACCGGGGCTCTCGAGGCTTTCTTCTTGGGGATGGCCGCGATGCCGTACGGGGAGTCTTTAATGTGCCAAAGCCAGTGGATAAAGAAGCCGTATTGGGCCATAACCTAGATCTTGAAGCCTAGAGGGATAGGCTTATTGCGGATGAAGGTGACGTCGTGAGATCGACCTGTATACCGGATTATACACTCGTTAACAGCTAGATGAGAGCCCGGGTCGGCGAGCTCCGCTGAGATCCTCTGTATGTGATCAGACCATTCTTCCACGGCTTGGAATACCTTCGGCAGGTTATCGTCATCGGCCTCATCGATCTTGGTGTGGTCATAAAGGCGGAGATACCGGTGGATCAGCTCGAACTTCCGCAGGGGCATGAACTTCAGGATTGAGTGGAGGGGGCGTTGATCTCCAAGCCGGGGGGCACTCTAGTGGCTCTTGATGGTCTTTTCCTTGTGAATTCCTATGTAAATCAGGATGCCGAGCCATACATAGACCTGTGCGGCGGAGATGCCTTCCCAATCCAAGATGCGGGAGTGTTCTTCGAGGGGCGAATTCCAGCTATCCGCGACGCCATTTTCAACGCATCTACGGACCCAGCTATCGGTATAATCAATCCATCGTAGGATAAGCCATTTAGGCACGAAAAGCTGGAATAGCTCAAGAGGCGTATGGGGGAGCTGATGGACGTCAAAATCGCGGTATGTGATATGGAAAGGTTGAAAATTGAAGCCGCGGGCCTCATCAGCGGGGAAGTCAGGCGCCCGGGTCGGGTCATTGGGGCCGACCGGCCGGCTGTGCGTTTCCTTGATAAAGCTATAGTCATCATAGGCATTAGGTGCTTCCTTGGTCATTGATCTGGTCCTCATAGTTGAATTGAAAATGATTTATATGGTGTTTTGCTAAGAAATCCTTTATGCAAGGAACTAACGGTACCCCTCATGTACTGAGGTCATCACAGGATTAAAGTGGGGCGAGGTACGGAGTGCAGCCCCTTGCCGACTAAGGAGATAGAGCCTATCGCTTACAGGGGGACTAAGCCTGTAACACGATGCTCCCTCCCCTGTGGCTACGTCCCGGAGCCACTAAGGGTCATGCCGCGATAGGGGACACAAGCCTATCCGGCGAATCCGCTACAGGGGGAACCAAGCCCTGTACGGCGCGCTGCAGCTGATCCAACCCCCAAGGGCACGCCTCGCAGCTGCCCAAGCTGCGTGCCGAAGGCGGCCTTGTGAGCAACTATTCCAAAGGCAGGGCTCGAACCTGCGAGCTTCGGGTCACCCGCTTATAGCGATTATTGTGTGACGGCAGTCACAGCTGCGGGCACCTTAGCCGCTGCGCCACGGGGCAAAAGATTAGGCCATAATCGCTATTGTAGCAATTACAGAAGGTGCTTCAACTGCCTATAGAGCCTATCGCTTACAGGGGGACTAAGCCTGTAACAATAGTCTACTTCGCAATAAAAAATATTAAAATAAAATAATAAAATAAAAAACTTAACTATAAATATATTAGACCCTATAAAATTAAGTAAAAAATCTTAAAAAATAACTACAAATTAGACTTATTACTAAAAGTTAAGCTCTATCTAATTATTTATATTTTATTACTTAAATTAGTAGAAAATATTATCTAAGTTAAAATTAAAAATAAACTAGAAACCAAAGTTAATAAACTAGAAGAATATATTATAGAAGCTATTCTTAATATAAATAAAATTAATAGTAAAATAATATATTTTATTAAATAGAAGGATTACCTTAACTTAGAAAATATATAGAAACTCTTAAAATACCTTACTAGTGCATAATGCCTTTTAAAGAACTTCTACTAGCAACGCTAAGCATAGGCTTATTAAGACCAATAATATTCTAATTAATTAAATTAATAGCCCTAAAAGAATATACCTCTATAACAGTAAATAACTCCTCGCGGAGCTTACTTAACTCCTCTAAGGCATAAAAGCCGCGCTTAAAAGCCTTATTACTATGCGCTTTAAGTAACCTCTTCTATTTCTAAATATAAGCAAGTTTAGCTATTACCTCCTCTAAGGTAGCCTCTACCTTAGCCTCCTTATCTTCTAGATACTTATGCTCCTAGATATTTTTTATAACTATAAAAGATTAACTAATAGCCGTAAAGAAATATTAATATATACCTATAGGAGGAAGCTATACTAGCCCTATTATATATAACCTTTATATTAATATAATTAAAATAATAATTAAAATAATTAGAGATTACCTTATAGGATAAACCTTAGCGAAAGTAATAAGTATAAGGTATAATTTTAAAACTAAAAGCCTTAATATAAGTAAAAAGACCTTATACTTTAGATAGTTTTTATAAAGAAATATACTTAGAAACTCAGCTTAATATTATATTAGTAAAAGAAAATTTTTATAAATTAAAGTTACTTACTAATAATATTTAGTTATTAAAATTAATCTTAAGGGTAAGACTAATATATAACGATCGTGTGTTTCCCAAGGGATAAACCAGTTGTACTAGGTTTATATTAGCAGAGAGTGCTAGGCATAGTCTAAGTAATAGTAGGTATAAGTTATATCTAGTAATATACTTAAAGGTATTAAGTATAACTAAGTTATATTAATAGCTAAGGTAGCTACTATATAGGAAAGTACAATAAATGCATTTTATATACTTAGGAGGTTTACCCTAATTACTTATTCCTAAGAGGGTAATTAAAATAATTATATAGGTAATTATAAGTGATCATAAAGTAATTACCGTAATTACTTAGCTCCCAGAGGTAATCACATCTTAATTAGTAGGTAACCATAGGTCCTTTATTTATTACGTAATAAGTACTTTATTAGGTCGTAATATAATATCTCCCTTCCATTAGGTCTTATCCTTAAGGCCTACAAAGTCAATCGCCTAACTCCTTTTAGTTCATCAAAACTTCCTTCTTTAAACATTCTAGTAATACTAATAGTATGCCAAAAGTAAAATCTTAGTCTACTACGCGCTATTACCATCTATTTAAACTAATCAAAGAAACGGGCTTTAAAGTTATGCCTTATTTAAATTACGCCTAAAAGTATTTATAATATAAGATACTTAAGGGCATATCTTATTATTCGGAGTGCATTCATTAAGGTCGCGCTTATAATAATTCGGGAGTATTAGTTTCTATTAGTAAGTATAATCTACCTTAGTGCTTCTTTTTCCTACTAACCTATCTAATAGCATCCCGTCTTATAGCCAAGAAGTATTATCTTAAGCTTAAGGAGGAGAGGGCTAAGGAGGAGTTAATTGCCCTATAATAGCAGGTAAATAAGCGGCTCTCTCGCCTAATACATTTATATCGCTAGAAGAAGTAAATCTATAAGCGGGGTATAGCAATAATGTATTAGGGTCTAAACTCTTTAGACGAGTTAGACGAGGCTAAGAGGGTAAAGTTAGAGGCCATAGTAGCTACTTAGCTTATCGGTATTGTGGATATTATTAACTAGAATGCCATTTTTGTTCTTTCTTCTGACGTTATTAGTAGAAGTCCTTTAAAAGGCATTATATACTAGTAAGGTGCTTTAGTGGCTCCTATGTGTTTTTAGAGTCTAGGTAGTCTTTCTATTTAATAAAATATATTATTTTGCTATTAATTTTATCTATATTAAGGATAGCTTTTATAATATATTCTTCTAATCTATTAACTTTTATTTCTAATTTATTTCTAGTTTTAACTTAAATAGTATTTTCTACTAATTTAAGTAATAAAATATAAATAATTAGATAGAGCTTAACCTTCGGTAATAAGTCCAATTTATAATTATTTTCTAAGATTTTTTATTTAATTCTATATAATCTAATATATTTATAATTAAGTTTTTTATTTTATTATTTTATTTTAATATTTTTTATTATAAAGTAAACTATATCTTCCTCCGCGAAGATTAGTCCTTTAATTCTTTTCTTATTAGCATAGTTTATTATTCTATTTCTAATAAATTCTAGTTCTATTTTTATTTCTTTATATAGGTTTTTTAGTTAATCGCTAGTAAGGATTACTTTAGGATTAATAATAGTATCTTATATCTATTAATAGGTATCTAATATAAATCCAAAGTTAGTATAAGCTAGTATGATTTTTATACTTTTATTTATAGCTATATTATAGGCTAACTAGGCAGCTAGTAGCTTTTTAACCTAATTAATTTATTTATAATTAATATAGCATTAGAGGTATTATTCTAGTATCTAATTTATTTATTTTATTTAACCATTTATCTCCTTATAGTATACTATAGAGAGTTTATAGTTAATTCCTAAATATCCTATAAGGCCTTATTAAAATTTTAAAGCGAATAATAATCCTTAATCTGTGATAATTTTAAGTAGTATATTATATATCTTAGCGATATAAAAATAGAAAAAATAGGTAAATTCTTTAGCTATTATTAATTCTCTATAGGGTATAAAATAGGAAAATTTTATAAGTCTATCTATAATAATAAGAATACTATTATAGAAGTTTCTAATAGCTAGTTCTTCTAATAGGGGTAGTTTTATAATAAAATCTATAGTAATTAAGTCCTATAGTTATTCTATAACTAGGAGTAGTTATAGTTTTCTATAAGGTTTATAGCATTATACCTTAGTTTTTATGCAAAGGTCGCATTATTTAATAACTATTAAGATAGTTTTCTTTATATTAGGAAAAGTAAATATTATTTTAACTTATTTTAAAGTTTTATTAATTCCTTAGTATCTATATAGTAGGTAACAATATATTTCGCATATAAGTTTATAGCATAGTTTATTTAAGACTTATTACTTATTTGTTTTTTTACTATCTAGGAGTTATATATTATATTCTTTAATCTACTTTAGGAATAAATTACCTTATTCTACTATATAGGTACTTCTTATAATAATATAGGATATCCCTATAGCTTAGTCATATTTATACAATTTTAATAGGTCCTTATTTCCTAGCTATACATTATTATAATATATTTTATAGTTAAGGTAGCTTTTAGGTCTTATACTAAGGTTTTCTTAATAAAAATATCAGTATATTATTTCCTAGAAATCTCCGTTATTAAGTTTTCTATTATATTTTACCGTCTAGTAGTAATATTTAATAAATTCTTTTACACATTTCTAAGGTATAAAGATATATTTCTAGTACATAATTATTCCCTATTAGCTTCCTACCTAATCTACTTATTTAATTATAAGTCTCCTAAGTTCTCTAAGGGTAATATTAGCAATAATCTTATCCTTTCATTTACCCATTAGGTAATATAGTAGTATTTATTACTTAGTATAAGTAATAATTCGCTACTTTAAGTATCCTTCCTATATAAACTATAAGAGTTATTTTTTTACTTTAATCTTTCTAATATCTAGGTTAGGTTATTAACTAATAGCATCTACCCTATTATTCTTTATTTCTTTAATATAAATAATAATATAATTAAATTTTAAAAGATATTTAGCATATCATAGTTATTATCCACTAAGTTCTTAGGTTTTTATAAAATAGGTAATATTCTTATAATCTATATATACCTTAATTTAATATTTACTTCTAAGGAAATAATATTAAAATTCCTTAAAGGTATTAATTATTATA
This sequence comes from Fusarium falciforme, assembly GCF_026873545.1. Lineage (NCBI taxonomy): Eukaryota > Fungi > Ascomycota > Sordariomycetes > Hypocreales > Nectriaceae > Fusarium > Fusarium falciforme. The sequence continues at coordinate 28,979 of NC_070546.1, forward strand.
AGGAATTCTTTATTATAGATAAGGTAATTAAGTTTTACTCTATATAATTTATAAGAGTAGAATATAATAAGGTATAAGAATCCTTTATTATCTTATTATCTAATTTAAGCGCCTAATATAAAGTCTAAGGTATTTATTTTAAGTTTAATTTATTGAGATAAGTTAAATATCTTAAGCACTAGTTCGCTTAGGATAAATTCCTTAATTATATTAAAGGCTTTTCTTACCTTATCCCTAAATATAAATATTTTATTTTTCTTTATGAGATTAATTAGTAATATAGCAATCTTCCTAAATTATTAGAGGAATCTATAGTAATAGTTAGCAAAGCCGAGGAAGGATTATACTTCCTTAACATTTATTAGTTCCTTTTAATCCCTAACTACTAAGACCTTTTTAGGGTCTATACATATCTCATTATATAAGATAATATATCCGAGGAATTCTACCTCCGAGGCATAGAATTTACTTTTCTTAGGTTTTACTAATAATTTAGTGTCTTATAGTATTTATAGTACTTTATAGATATATTCTATATATTCTTCTTTTGTTTTAGAGAAGATAAGGATATTATCTAGGTAATATATAATAAATATATCTAGATATTCTTATAATATATTATTAATTATTTGTTAGAATATAATAGGTATATTAATAAGTCTAAAAGGCATAATAAGGTACTTAAATAATCTATACTTTATATAAAAAGCGGTTTTCTATTTATATCTTTCTTTAATCTAGATTAAGTTATAGGCTCCTTTAAGGTCAAGTACTATAAAATATTTTATTCTAAAAAATCAATCCTTTAACTTACTAATAAGAGGTAGCGGTATATAGTCTTAGATTATAATAGCATTAAGTATTTTAAAATTAATATAAAGTTAGAGCTTTTTATTTTTCTTTAGAATAAATATAACAGGGTATCTAATAAATAACTTACTTTCCCTAATATATCCTTTTTATAATATATCTTTAATATATTTTTTTAATACTAATAGTTATACTTCGTTAAGTAAGTAGAGTTTATTAAAGCTAGGTTACTTCTTATTAATAAACTTAATTTTAAGGTCATAATATATATATTCTAATAGACCTATTTTAAGTTCTTTTATAAAGAGTTTTTTATAGATATAGTATTATAGTAAAATATTCTTAAGTTATTCTTTCTTTAGTAATTTCTTAGCTTACTTAAGGTTTTCTTTTAGCCTATAGAATTACTATATAACGCATATAATTATTTACTAATTTTATTATTTCTGTTTATTATGGTATTTATATTATGTTCCTTTAGGTAGAGAGGTATCTTATATTTGCCTCTTCTTAGCTTCTCTAGCGTCTTTAGTAGAAATTAGAGATCTCATATTATATTCTAAGTCATTATCTATCATAGAGGATGCCTTATTATTAAAAGAGAATACCTAGCTAATTCTCTAGTTAAAATATAAGTTAAATCAGCGTAATTATAGGTACTTAAGTATAAGGTTATATTACTTATTTAGTATAATATTAAATAATATCCCTTAGTTCTTTCCTTTAATAAAAACTTTAAGGTAATTAATCTCGCTATTAATAATACTATTATTATAATTAAAAGGGGTTTCTTTTAGGTTAATAATTAAGTAAAGTATCTATTTATACCTCTATAATAGCTTAAGCCTATTTACTATTATTAAGTCAAAGTAATTCTACTTAGCTCTACTATCTATTAAAGCATTTAATTATTCTCCTTTAACTTATATTTTTAATTCTAGGCAATATCGCCTATATGCTCTATTCGTGGAGTAAAAGGCCTTTTAGGGTAATTTCTCCCCGTATTTATCTATCTATTGCCCTATATCAGATAGGCTATCTAGTTTTTTAATATTATATAGCTAAAATAATTAAACTCACATTCACTGTTTACACAGGCTTTATAATTATATGCATCGTCTTAGCTATATAGCTAATCCTAGTATTACTATTTTTATTTAGCTCTTAGGTCTTTTTTATTTCCCTAGCTAATTATCTTTTACTAGTCTTTGATTTTATAAGTAATTCATTTCTTTTCTTAGATAATATAATAAAGTTCTAAGGAGTATTATATATTTGCGATGCTAATAGATTTATACTAATATACTACTTTATAACCCTCTATTTCATATTATAAGTAAAGTTTATTATTTAGCTAATATAATAGCGCAATAGGGAAATAGTCTTATTCCTATTTTTTCTCTCGGTAGGTTTTATACTAATAATATTAATATAATATCTAAGAGATACTAATATGCTCCTAGTATATCAGGTATATTCTTATATTATCTTATGGATTAAAAGAGGCTTCTAGGTATCAAGGGTTTTCAGCTAATTCCCTATAATAAGCTTAAATATAGATTTCTTACTTATCTACTATTTCTATATATTCCCATGCAGTCTAGATATACCTTTCCCTTAGGCTATTCTAATACCTATTATTACTTTTATCATATAGTTAAGGGTAGTTTTCTTCCTTTCATAGTTCTTTATTACTCTTCCAGGGTTTCTTAGAGCGCCCTTAGTATAGTTCCTTTTATAGCTTTCAAGCATCATGCTTAAACTTAGTTCGGTTAATATTGCCGCTGCTTATCTTAGTAACCCAATTATTACATAGTAGCCTACTATATTAGTCTACCTTCTATCATTCACAGATCTCATCATATTCCTAGGATGCTTTAACTTAGTATTAAGGGCATAGGGTATAGTTATATTATACAGGGTTATCTTATTAATAGTCTCTACGGTAGACTATAGCGGGCATATAGGTTTATTTATTATATCCCATAATCCATTTCCTATAGTTAAAACCTTCTACGGCGGCTTCTTAGAAGTTAGCTTATTTATTTGCCAATAGCGGTAGTTGCCAGGCTAAAGCCAATACCATAGGTTCTTTTATCTAGAGTTCTATATATCTAATTACAGCGATAATTCATTATCATAGGAAACTATCTAGATTTTCCTTCCTTTTATCTAGTTCTAATAGAGGGTTCTATATATCTAAGTTAATAAGGTATAACTAATTAGTCTTTTAGGGCTTAACTAGTTTATAGAGTCATTCCTTCGTAATATTACTAATCACATAGTTACTAATAGCTTCCTCCTTTATTAAATAGGTAGCTTAGTAGGGCATAGTAATTTCTCCCCGCTATACACCAGTATAGTCATATCCCATTTATGCTATTCTAAGTATCTTAGTAGTATAAATAGCTATTTAGGGCTTAGTGTTTGCTTAGGTAAATCTTACCTACTTCTTACCTTCTAAGAGGGGTTATTATGGTTTTGGTTAATAGCATCCTTCCTTTATATCTCGCTACTTCTTCTAATATTTATTAGCCTTATAGCCTTTCTTATAGTAATAATAATATTTAATATCCTTATTATCTTTTTAGGCTACTCTAAGTTCTATAGGTCCCGCGTAGGTCCTATAGGAGGTATTACCCTTAGCTTATTCTTACTTTTAGGACTGGTTAGTATTACTCTTATTGCCCTAAATTCGTCCCTTATTAGATTTCTCTATACATCATTTAAACTATCAGTTATTAATCTTAATAGCCATATCGATATAGTCCTAGAGGTTATTAGGTTTTTCTATTTTATAGAGTTCATCCTTAACTTCATCTTTAAGTCCTTTATAAAACATAATTTAAAGGGCACTTATTCCCTAGTTAAGGAATAAGGTAATCTATATAAACTCGGCTATATAGGTTAAAATAGCCTTTATTTATCATAGGTTCTTAAGTTTCTACATAGCTTACTATTCTTTATTAATAATTCTAAAGTTTCGCCTAATCGCATTCTTAAAGTTCTTATATTTAGCAAAAAGAAATTATATTTCTTCGGTAGGTTCATTCCTAAGAAAATCACACAGCTTAGGCTTAAACCAAATAAGTGCGCTACCTATAAGATATCTACTAGTATATAAGACCTTACTTTTAGCGCTAGCTATCTTAATAAGAAAATACTATTAATATACCCTAAGGGATATAAGGAATATCTTAATATAGATAGCCTATCTATTAAATAGCTCTAGGTCCTTAGGCTTAATAATTTTACTAATATCTTTATAGGTAATATTAGCAGCATTATATTTAAATATTAGGTTACTAAGATTATAAACCTACTATTATGCTAGGTTATTTTACTAGGCTTAGAGCATAGTAAGTCAGTCAATCTAGTTCTATTATTTATTAATTATTTACTAGTATTATTACTACTACTATTTTATAGCTTAGCAGAAACATTCCTACATATTATTCATAGATGCCTCTATGCTTACTAGTTATTCTTAAGTAATCCTAGCGTTATTACATGCACTATCTAGGAGGTTATTATACTAAGTAGTTAGGTAGTTATATTTATTCCTAAGTTTATAGACTTCATCCTTATATAAGGCCGGGATAATATATTCCTTATCGTTATTATCCATATCCATCGGGACATTAGGTTCCTCTGGCTTAGTCGCAGGCTATCCCTATTAGGGGGTAATAGGTAACTTACTGCAAGGGGTAAAAAGAGATCCAGTATTAGGCGCTATAGTAATAGTATTACTCAGAGTATATAATATACTACTAAATAAGAGCTATTAATATATGACGATCATATGTTTCCTAAGGGATAAACTAGTCATACTAGGTTTATATTAGCAGAGAGTACTAGGCATAATCTAAGCAATAATAGGTATAAGTTACGTCTAGTAATATACTTAAAGGTATTAAGTATAACTAAGTTATATTAATAGCTAAGGTAGCTACTATATAAGAAAGTACAATAAGTGCGTTTTATATACTTAGGAGGTTTACCTTAATTACTTATTCCCAAGAGGGTAATCAGAGTAATCATATAGGTAATCATAGGTGATCATAAAGTAATCACCGTGATTACTTAGCTCCCAGAGGTAATCACATCCTGATTGGTAGGTAACCGTGGGTCCTTCGTTTATCACGTAATAAGTGCTTTGTCAGGTCATGACATAATAGAGGGGGAACCTCGTGTTATAACTATAATATAGGCTAGGCGGGGAAGTATGGTAGAAATGCTCTAACTAAGCAAGGGACTAAAGGGACTAAATATTACTTATATTAGTCCTAGGACTAAATATTAAATATATTAGTCTTACCTTAGACTAAACCTAGAGAATATTAGTCTAAAAGATTAACTATAAATATATAAAATATACTTATTATACTTTCTTATATAATAGCTACCTTAGCTATTAATATAACTTAGTTATACTTAATACCTTTAAGTATATTACTAGACATAATAACCCCTATTATTTAAGCATAGCGCAACTACTCTATTTACTAATATAAACCCAGCATGACTAGTTTATCCCTTGGGAATATACATGATCGTCATAGGGCGGCCCTGAGATTTACTTTACTTAGTATAATAAAGATAGATAAAAGAGAGGTAGTTTTTACTATGTATTATTATAAAATATAGCTAAAATAGGTAGTGATTGCATGAAAATAAGGATATTATTAAGTGTGGGTCCTGTCTTATAATTTTATAGCTATCTCATAATTTTATAGCTAACCTAGCTTGCTAGGTTGGCTCGCCTGGGTCACTAGACCCACATGAGCCAATGGGTAAATAAATGAAGCGAACGTTAATTAATAGGTCAATACTGATTCAATCCAAACTATCCCACCACTGTGACTGGTTTATCCCATGAGCGCCCACAAAGCTGCAACGCGTACCTCGCCCCACCTTGACCACGTGATAGCCTTAGTACAAGCGGGGTACGAAGCAGACTCGCTACGGCTGCCGCTTATGCAATGTCGCGATTTGTAACAGCCAAGATTGTTAGGACTTCTATCACCATGCAATTTAGGTGTGGAATTAAGTACCTTTCATTTGGTGCATTTTAATTAGCCCCGACCCCTCGTCGTGACTTGGTTGCAGCCTTGTGGGCACTCATGGGATAGGGTAAAATCGTAGTACCTCTACACGATGATCTTAATAAAACAAAAGGATTGGTGGTATTAAAAGGTCTAAGCTATATATCCTGCAAGGAGCAGAGCTAAGTCTAGCTATGCAGTACCCACATTTCAGCCATCAATAGATCAGACCTCTTGGTCATGCGGTCTCAATAGGAAGACCCTTAAGCTTAGGATCTATTACTATCTTTACTGATTTGATTATACTAAATTCAAAGATAATAAGAACTTCCCTGCACTATAATTGCTTTTGGCCTCCTTAGCCGCCTTATTTACCTTATTACTATCCCTAGGGCAAGCGCCGATAGATAGATTATCTATACTATAGTCATTATAGGCATCTCATTTTATACTCTATCTTTCTTTATACCCCCTTTAATACTCTTTTCTTAAGCTTTTTATTTAACTTCATATTATTTATAATATAGCTTATGGCATTTTACCTACTTAAAACTATATAACCTTTCTTTGCTTTTATTATTATACTCCTTAGGGGAGACTACTAATAGACTATAATAACGAAATTCTTCCTAAATAGAAAACAGGCACTAGGACCTACTTTGCCCACTAGTATTATAATTACTAAAGCTACTATTAGGGCTATTTTTAGCGCGTTAGCCCCGCCGGAATAATTATTATTAACAGGGCAGGATATACCTAGAAGAAGACGCCCTGGCCTTTTTGTTTATTGCTTACTTTGCCTACTATCTAAGTTGCATTCTTATTAGTCCTTGCCCGCGTCTAACCTTTAAAACTCTAATACTCTTATTAAGCCTTTTCTCTCTTATTTTCTATCCCTAAGAATCCCCGAGAGCGAAAAAAGGTCCTAAAGATCTTTCTCTTAGACCCTTATCGCGAATATAAAAGTAATAACTTTAACCCCTCGCTAGCATAAGCTTTTTAGTGCTAACTAGCTGCATACGAGGATTCGCCGCTATTATCTTATTTAATGTTTTATTAGTCCTCCCTTTAACTCTTAGTAGCTTCTTATATCATTACTTAGTAGTAAATTAGAGATAATACCTAGTATACTAAGTACTAAGGCGTCTAAAGAGGCGCTTTACAAATAGCTAACATATATGCACAGTAACTATTATTTTACGCATTAAGCTTTTTAATTTAACGCCTAAGCTATGATTTTAGTAGAGTTACTAGAGGAGATACATTAATATAGATATCCTTAGTAGAAGCTTACTAAAAGCTAAATATATATAGCTTTGTTTGCCTACGCGAAAGTTTATATTAGTATTATTACGTCTAAAGTAAGGAGAGCCTAATATTACTAATATTTATTATATATCCCCTAATTCAATAGCAATCTAAATCTTATGCTATTAATAGTCTTAAGGCTCTAAGCTATACCTTGCCCTAGTGTTTTATTATTAATAGTTAGCGCCTAATATCTTATAAGCTATTATAAGCCTCCGCGGCGGTCATAATAGGGGGCATAAGTCAATTACATTTATTTATATTAGCGATCTATTATCACATAGTAAGCTATGCCTATAGATAAAGTACTTAGCGCATATAAATATAATAGATTATGGCATTATTTCGCTATTATTAGGCTCAATATATTAGTGCTCTAACACTAAGGCAAGGTATAGAGCAGAGGCTTATAATAGCTTATGGGATAGGGGGTCTTAGGGCGCGTGACTAATAAGGTAATATATTATTTATCTATATACGCCGAAGGTATATACTAGCAGGCAATAAAAGTATTACTACTAATAGGAGACTTGATTAGTCTAAACCCCTTGTTATGGCCTACTTAGAGCCTTAAGACTATTAATAGGATAAGTATACTTTTTTTAGGATTATTTCTTAATATAATAATATTTTAGATTATAAATTGCCTCTAATTCGCTTTAAGATAGCTTTATCTTAGGCGGACGATAATAAGATTAGCTTAGTAACCTCATAAGTTAATATTAGGCACTCTAAAGAGATTCTAAATAACCCCGACGATATATTACCTCATAATTCTAAAGGGTACTCTAACTACGAGGATAGAGGAAGTAATTCCCAAAGGCCCAGTTCTGAGACCCCTATCTCAAAGGCGCGCCTAGGATTTCACCGGATAGAAACCTAGCCCGTAATTAAGAATAATAATAAAAACGAGATTTTTCAGATTACTACAGCACTTTCCTATCACTATTCTATCGCTATTGCCGGTAAAGGCCTATCTTGCGTCCATATGCTTATTACTTATAATAAAGACTCCCTGGCTTTGGACCCATAAAGCGATAAATTTAGCTTAGAGAAATGGCTCTAGAATTTCATTAAGACCCTTTGCGAGTAGAATATTATAGCTAAGTAGATTAACGTGGTATTTAAGGATCTTAATATTATAGGCATAAGAGCTATTATCTAGGTCTAAGAGATAATTATATTAGTGCTGCTCGCTTTTTTATAACTCGGCGAATTTTTTAGCTTTAGAAAGAAGGAGCATAAGTATATTTTAAGTAACTTTAATAGTCTTATTTGAAGTAATAAGCTCTTAATTATCCTAGGTAGACCTAGGTCGGGGTATAATACCCTTTTAAAATTGCTTTATAGTAAGCTCTATGGATTAATAGTAGACGCGAAATCTATTATTTACTATAATAGAATTCCCCAGAAGCTTATAAAAGAGGAGTTTAAGGGTAAGGCCATTTTTAATTATAAGGTAATAAAATTAGCCTTTGTTTTGAGCTATGCTAATATGCTCGCGTAGGTTAACTAATACTTCCCTTACCTCATAGTAGGTTAAACCTTAGAGTTTATAGCCTCGGTTCAAATACTATCTCGCTAAATTAATAATATAAGCTAGAAGGACTTTATTTAATATATCGCTAAGGTTATTATAGCTGCATTTAGTCTTAGTCATACCTATAATACTAAGATAAGAAATAACTTTATTCGCGGCGTCTTTGGTAGAGAGAGAAAGCAAGTATCTCTCGCTAAGATAATCCTCTCTGGTTCGCCTTTCTCTACTTAGGATAATAGCACTCATAGCCTTAATTCCGCTATTACTCTTAAGTTTATCTCTACATTAAGAATAGCTACTAATATAGGTAGGCATGCCAGTACTATAGCAATCTACTAAGCCAGTTAAGCCATTTATGATCTTTTCGATAAAACTATTATGCTCTATGAGGGCCAGTAGATCTACTTTGGCCCAGCAAAGCAAGCTAGGGACTTTTTCGAGAGATAGGGCTGGCATTATCCCCTATATTAAACCACTAGTGACTTTCTTATATTAGTCACTAACCCAATCGAGAGAAAGGCATAGCCTAGAATAGAAAATAAGGTCCCGCGAACTCTAGATAAGTTTAAGTAATATTGGCGTAAGTCAGCTAAGTACCGCGCATTAAAATAAGATATTAAGGCATATGAGGTTAAGTATATAATTAAATGCTAGGGAGAGAGTATTACCTAGCTTTAAGAGGTTAAAAATAGGTAGTAGTCTAAACACGCTCAACTAAAATCCCCATATACTCTAAGCATCCTAATATAGGTCTAGCTCTATACTAAGCGGGCCTATTAATATATCTAAAATAACCTCTTAGTAACTAGAATATAATATTTCATGCTACTCTTTATAGCTCTTATTATTAGATCTATCTTCTATGGAACGCCCGATATAACTATTGGATTCTATGCTAAAGGCTCTATTTTATTCCTAGCTATTCTTCTTAATACATTAACAGCCATTTTGGAAATCAGCAGTCTCTATAATTAGCAACTAATTATAGAAAAATATACTTTTTTTGCTTTTTACTATCCTACTTATAAGGCTACCACTAGCATCATAGCTAATATATTAATTAAATTTACTACTATATCTATCTTTAATATTATACTCTACTTTATAGCTAAATTATAATAAGAGCTAGGTAATTTCTTTTTATATTTCCTAGTTACTTATATATCTATGTTTATTATAAGCGCTATCTTCCGCATAATAATAGCTATTACAAAGATAGTATCTTAGGCTATGGCCTTATCGGGGGTTATGGTTCTTGCCCTCGTTATCTATGTCGGATTTATTATTTACCCTCTAGAAATAAAGATTTAGTTCTCCTAGATTCAATAGATTAACCTAATATATTATACTTTTAAGATTTTTATCGCTAATAAATTCCATAGTCGTTAATTTATCTACTCTAGTATTATCCCGCCTTATATGCCTCTTATTAGAAACTCGTAGATTTGCGCTACTATTAGCGCTATCGCTGGTCAGGATTATATAAGCGGAGATACCTTTATTGCCAAATAATATAAGTATTATTACTCTAATATCTAGAGGAACTTTAGTATTCTTTAGGCTTTTCTTATTAGTTTTATAGCTATCTACTTTATCGCTATCGAGCTTAATTCCTTAATAAGTAGCACTACCGAGGCTTTTATCTTCCAAAGGGGTAGTATATTAGCTTATTTATGCATCGGTTAAAAGTAATCTCTAAAGGATAAAGAGACACTAATAGATTTAATTAATAAGGGGAATACCATTAGTAAAGGCATTAAGGCAATTAAACCTTAGAGGGATATTTTTACCTAGCGCAATATTATATATAATATTAAGATTAAGAAAAAGCAAAGATAGCTTCTTAATTATATCTCTAGTTAGGTTAAGCCAGGCATATTAACTACGCTAATAGGCATTAATAGTGCTAGAAAGATAACATTATTAGATATGCTTATGCAATATATAAGCATAGGTGTCATTACTAGTGATATGCTTATAAATAGCAAGCCTTTTAATACTAGCTTTTAGCATAAGACGGGCTATATGCAATAGTAAGGTATATAAGATAAGCTAGGGTTATGATATTTTTTAATACTTTTTTAGATTTATACCTCGAAACTACTACTATCCGCGAGAGTTTATAATTTAGCGTAATACTAAGGCAACTAAAGTCTATTAGTAAGAAAGAAAAGTATAAATTTATTAAAGAGGTAATTAAAATACTTAATATAGAGGAGTACATAGACGCCATCGTTAGTATTCTAAGAGAGAGTCTTAATATCAAGTAGCGAAAACTCTTAACTATTAGAGTTAAACTAGCTATAAAGCTAAAATTGCTTCTTTTCCTCAATAAACCCACTAGTAGTCTTAATTTATAGAGTTCTTAGGCTATCTACTTATTCCTACGAAAGCTGGCTAACTCTAGATAGGCTATATTATTTACCGTCTATTAGCTAAGTGCGATTCTCTTTTAGGAATTTAATTATCTACTCTTCCTAGCCAAAGGTGGTAAGACTATATATTTTAGAAATATTAGAGTTAACTCGTATACTATGTTAGACTATTTTAAGTTAAAGGGAGCCTAAAAGTGCGGCGAGGAAGAAAACCCAGCCGAGTATCTTTTAGAAATTAGCAATAGCAGATCTAATAGCGAGGGCAAAGACTAATATACTGTCTAGAAGAAAAGTAAAGAATAGGCGGCCGTTGAAACTAAGATTAATAGAATCTATGCTGAGAAATAGACTAAAAAGGTAATAAGAGAAGATAACCTTACCTCCTAGACCAAATTCGTAATGCCATTTAGGTATTAACTTTAAGAAGTTACTTATCAAGTTTTCTAGTAATATTAGAGGATGCCTAGTTATATCTTTACTAAATTCCTTCTAGGTATTACAGCTGGTTTATTTATTAGATTCTTGTTCTTTAACGCTAATAATATACTAGCTAGAGTGTAAGAGGTTATCTTTGCTATATTTCTTCTAATAACAATCTTCTTAACTCTCGTATAGTAGGTAAGTATTAATAAATAAAACTAGTAGTACTTAAAAGATATCCTAATATAATTTATAGATTTAACCGCTTTTTATCACGTAATAATTACTATACGAAGTCTAAGAACGCCTAAGTAAGGCATACTTATAGAAGGCATTTATTATTACTAATATTATTATAGAAATTCCCTATTAGATTATTACCGCGGTCCTTATTTATACTTATTTCTATTACCTAGTTATAGGCATCTAAAGCTCTACCCGACAGGGATTGATCCTTCTCTTTATTATCTAGCTTTTTATCTATACTAGTTCCTTTGCGTATATAACTATTACCGCTATACCGGATACATAGATAGCAGCTAGTATTATTATATTGCTTTCTCTAATAAGCACTATTTTTAGTAGTATACTCTAAACTCCAACTGCTCTTCCAGGATTCTAGATTTTTATATACTGCGTTTTACCCTTTATATATTAGATCAATAGCATTATATTGACAGCGCTTTATAATTAATAGATTACCTATTTAGAGAAAGAGATATCAGAATTTAACCTACTTAGTAGTTTAAATTGCGGTGAATATCTTAAACTATTCCTCTAAGAAGCCCCCGGAATACTATAGAACCCTAACGCGAGGGAATAATATAAGTATTACTTAGTTAGCACCGCCGATTAATACCTTATAGCCTCCTTAATCTATTAGAGTAAGTAATAGCATAACTATGGGATCTTCTAGGCTTATATTAGCTTTAATATTATCATAGTGATTATCTTATATTATTATTTCTAGGTAAAGAAATTAGGTAGATAATAATATAGAGGGGTATAGATCTAAGTATTAAATAGTAATAAATCGCTAAAAGCCAAAAGTATTTATAGTAAGAAAGGAGTAATTAGATATAGCAAATATAATAGTAGTTACTATATAGTTATAGATACTTATTAAAATAAGTCTTATTAAAGCTATAGATAAAGCAAGTAATCTAACTCTTATTAGGTATCGCCGGGAAGGATAAGAAGAAATATCTCGACTAATTAACCCTAGCGAGATTCTTAAATATCATAGGTTCTTCTAGGTTAAGGGAAAACTAGGGATAAAAAAGTCAATACTAATGAAATTTGCCCTAGCTTAAGCTTAAAGGATAATAAAGGACGGGGTTATCCTCTTATTCTTTTTAATATATGTAGCGAGAAGCTAGAGAAATCCACGTTGGCATATATTAGTCCCTCCTCTTCTAGCTCCTAGAAGGCATTCCCGGCCTCGAGGCCATATTTAACTCACTTTGCCTGACTTTATGGCCGCGAGATGGCCGGATAGAGTGGACTATCAAATTACTCAAGAATCTCTTTAGGCAAGCCATATAACTTCTTAGCTAGTCATATGTCGTTTACTTCATCGATGCGCTAGATAAATGCGACAAAGACTAGATTCGAGATATGGTGTCATTTTTCAAGCATATTAGCGAGCTAGCCATGGCCTCCAATATCTAATATCCGGTTTCAAGTCTGCTTCTCAGCTGACACTACCCTCACATTGCCATCGGTCACGGAAGAGAGATAGTCTTGGAGGGCCAGGAAGGCCACGATCAAGTCATTGCCAAACTATTCGACAGCGAGCTCAAGATCGGACGCAGCAAGTCACGGCGGAGATCTGAGCTGAACTGCAGGCCAATGCGTCAGGTGTCTTCATGTGGGTTGTCTGTTGAAACTGTATGACTAAGATGGTCCGATCTGCTGGTGGCTGAGATGTGGATACTAAGTGAGGAGCTGTGCTGCTCTCAGATACATGTAATTTAGACCTTTCAATAACAACACATCATCTTCCACTCCCGCAGTATTGTCTTATCATTGTCCTAGTTGTAGATATCCTTATTAAGGAACATGACCGCGGACGCCTATACGCTTTATGCAAACGACTTCGAGAAGTTCCGGCCGGCTTGTATAATCTCTTCCGGGATATACTTACTCAAGATACTCGGGACAGAGACGAGTTGGTCCTATGTATTCAATGGGTCCCTTTTGTAGAAAGGCCCCTGAGGCCAGAAGGACTATACTTTGCAGTTCTCGCCGGGATAGACCCCGAATCATTGGGGCTCTGGGATCAGGAGCTCACTACCCTTGTCATTATTTAGAGGTTCATACTAGATTCCTCTAAAGGACTAGCTGAAACCACAAAGTCGACGTCTCCAGTTGTCTAGTTTATCTATAAGTCGGTATGGGATTTCCTTCTCAAGGATAATAGCCTTCGGGAGATCTGGCCGAAGATAAGGGATCGGTTTTAAGGGCAAAGTTATTAATAACTAAAAGAATATTGCCTAAGGTATATTTATGCCGATATTGCTAGATCTCTTTGTCTCCCTGAATTACTTCTTTAGGTCTTCCCCCCTAGAAGCGACTAAGGAGCAATATAAAAAACCCGTTCTTTATAGCACCTATCAACAGAAGTAACAATCTAGTCCTAGCGCTTGCGGAGCTTAACTTATAAAAAAGTATAGTCCCCTTAACCCCATTCCGGAGACTTTGTCAGAGCTTCTTAGAGAACCTAAACTAAATCCCAAATCTTAGGCGCGATTCCTGGTCTCCTAAAAAACTACTCTTAAAATCTACACGAAAGGGTAAAACAGATATTATTTAATTATTACTTGTTACGGGCAAAGTAGATCTAAATAGCCGTGATGATAGAGGGAGATGCCGCTATATGGTGCGATACCGGCTGCTTGGGCGTGATAAAGCTGCTCAACGAGGCGGGCGCCGACAAGAATGCTAAGGGACGTAATAGGCAGACGCCGCTACACTATGCCACCGAAAGAGGCTACTTAGACATCGCGAGACTGCTCGAATAAGACCTTAACTACCTCCCTGCCCACCCTCGCTTTTATACCTAGACCTAGTTTTTCCCAGAAGTGGGCTAATATTTTCTTTAATCTGTATTGACTCGCTCGATCTTTAAGAAATATTGCCGAGCACGGTATCGCTAAACCCGGAGATTAGCTAGGTCTTATCGCGATATTAAGGAATCCTTTTAAAAACAGCTAGGTCTTAAGGCTAGGGGTCGTTCCCTAGGCATGCGGGTGGTTCTTATGGCTAATACGCGAGAACTCATGCCATTAGTAGTAGGCAACTTAGTAATTAATTCCCCTAAGTATTCAATATCCTACCTTTTATTATATAGTACGTATATTCGGCCTATTAGTTAGATTAGTATATTTATTTTTATATTTGCATTCTTATTAAGTATCTGCCCCTAAAGGACCTACCTTTAATCTTAAGATCCTTAACCTATATATAATACCCCATATATTTAATACCTTTAGCTATTAAAGCGTATCCTAGTATTAATAGTAGCACGAGGTTAGATGCTATGAGTTAATTAAGGCTACTATTACTATAGTCTTAACCATTCTATTAACCCCTTATTTAATTCACTCTCATACTATCTTATTTCTATTTAAAGTTAGCCTATTATGAGCGCGAACTTCACTATCTCTCTAATAGCACTAATATTCGGTATCTAGTTATCAGGGTTCTACGCTACTATGCCTCTTAGGTAAAATAATAAGCTTCCTCTATTATTAACGCTATATTAGAGAATACTTAATACACAAGACAAAGCATTATCTAGTTAACCATTGCAGAAAAGAAAACCCTCCTCAAAAAGTCACCTTTTATCAAGCTATAATAGCGCTATAATTACTAGGGAAAGGTATATCTTATTAAGATAAAGCTAAATATAATAAACCTCTAGGTATTACCTAATCTAGTCTATAATGTCTAATCTATAACTTTCAATCTCTAATAGTCTATTTAGTAGTATTAGCTAAGATCTAAGTTTATTATTTACTTCGCCTTCTTAGAAGTCTTAGTGCGGAGCTTTATTAGCACGTAAACAAAAGTATACGAACTAATAGCAAAGATAACCATAAGGCCAGTATCACGCCAACCATAAGAATACTCCTTTAAGTTCAGGGTGCATAGGTAATTATCGCCCTTAGTATATAAGTAGACCTTATACCTAGACATTGTATTAGGGTTAATAAGGTTATTAATTATGCCTATGCCCTGCTTAAGGTAGTCTAATAGATAGTCGCCGCAAGTTATTCCATTAGGCAGATCAAAGCGCGTAAACTCCTTATCGTCATAATTGATGTCAGTGCCCTAGATGTCAAAGACTAATATACTCCCCATAAGGTAGTTAAAAGGGTTTACCTAGTAGATCTAGTACTACTAAAACTCCTAGATTTGTTGGTATAGCACTAATATACCGCAGAAAGACATAAGAATACTAATGAGGAGAGGGTTAACTAGAGATACAAAGACCTCGTTGGGGGCGTAGGCGGCGATGAACTGGCTAATACCTATATAGATAAACTCGTATATAAGTATAACGAAGAAAGTTCCTCTAGCGCGCTTAGTGTTGTTCGGGAAGCTAATAGTATAGTACTAGCAGACAAAGTAAAATACAGCATAGAGCATTAAGTAGGGAATTTCCGAGATAATAAGGCCCATCATAAAAGCAACCCATAAGTATATCTTTAACTTTTTCTCTTATATCTCGAAGATATCACAGCGGTAAATAAATAGAGGCTAGAGCTACGCTATAATACTAAGTGCAATAAAAATAAAGTTAAAAATCATAAATAGCTTAAGTTAAAGCTCTCCGATTAATTTACTAATATTCCAGAATATAAATCTATTAAATAAAGCTAATAAAATATATAGAATAATCTTATTATTAATATAATTAGTATTATAATATAGAGATAGATTTATACGCTATATTATAAGCCTAATCTACTCCTATATACTCGTCGCAAACTCATAGCTATTATTAATAGTACTAGGAGGCTTAGCCGCAGCATCAGAGATTATTTAACTAAGTTCCTTCGTAATAGCATTATACTCAGGAGACATAAGCTAGACCTAGTTCTAATCCTTGCCCTAAGATAGATACCTAGAGACAACATCAATTATATACTTAGCAAGGTTTACCTCATTAGGGCAAGGGGCACTATAGCGACTAAAGTACTCCCTAATTGTCTTAGCTTATTTACCAATATCTCTAAAGTAAATAGTCTTACTACCCTTAGCCAGCAGAAATAGCATATTAAACTAGGCAAAGAGCTAGGCCAAAAGTTAATAAATAGTAATAAGAATAGCCTAACTAATACTAGCAAGCTTACATAAGAATCTAACTATATTATAAGCTAACTAGCTATCTAGACCTAAAGTAGGCTCGTCTAAGAAGATAAGAATACTAGGCTTAGATACCAATTTAATACCAATTATAACACGCTTACGCTGCTCGACGCTTAGGCCAGCGCCGACTTCTCTAATAAGAGTATCTACAAGGTCATAAAACTCTAAGAGGTTAATAATAATATCTATATATTTTAGCTTTACTACCCAAGGCGTATCGCAGCTTTATCGTAAGAGGGCAAAGAACTCAAGGGCCTTATAGATAGTCGCGAAAGGTTCATAGATATCCAGTTACTCACAGTAACCAGCGGATCATTAGAAAGATACTAGCAAGAGACAACTATCCACTATAATCAAACCATAGATAATACCTTCAGTCTTCTATTATGCCAAAACATCCAAGAGAGTAATCTTTCCAGCTCCAGAGGCTCCCATCAGGGCGCCCAGCATACTAGGCTTAACCCAGCCCTAGACATTATCCAGCAAGGTACGATCTCCAGATAGCATCTTAACAATATAGGTAAGATTCTTCCAGGTAAAAACCAAGGTATTATAAATAAGGTCCTCTTATTCTAAGTTACTAGCCACATCATCGCCGGCAATAACACCATCATCGCGGCTACTAATAGCCTTCTCCTTTCCTCCAACCTATCCCTCTTCATCAGCTTGGCAGAGAGCAGCCATAATATAAGTATTCTCTCGAGGAATAACTAAGCTAGGGCTATCCTTAGACGATAAGTGCCACTATAAGGTAGCCATAATAGTAAGAGCAACAAAAAAAGCCCACTACGCCTAGATAATACTAAAGTTCCTCTATAGATAAGAATAACTATACGACAAAGAGGCCAAGTAATTATCACTAGTCATAAAAGTCTAACCAGGCCGTGCTCTACCCACGCCGGCATAAGCCTAGTGCTCCTCGCTTATAAAGCTAGGCCTACTAGGGACTAGGTTTAGTCTAATACATAGAATAATCTTATTATAGAACTCATTTAATAAAAGCGCATCAAAGCCATAAGCCATAGGGTTGATCCAAAAGAATTATATAAACTAGGGATACATCTAAGGCTTTTAAATCATATAGCCAGAGTAAATAATAGTCGCCGAGATAAGAAAACCAGAGACCTTAGAAGCACTATTAAAGGTTCTAAAGCCAGCCCTAACAGCCCTAAATAAAGCAGTTATGCATTAAAAGAGAATCAGTTAGCCTAGGACCCTAAAATTTCTATTTACTAAGAACTTACCATAGTAATAACAACCAAGATAGCCCAGAAGGTAAAAAAAGCCCTAGCTATTAAGGTTAGGCTAACTATGAAGTAAAGGATTAAGGAAAAAGTCAAGACTTAAAATAATATAACAGGGATATTAGCCATAATCTATGCGATATAAAATGCCATAGGATAAAAGAAGGTGAATGCCTTATGCTTAAGAAGCATAGGATAACCAGTAAAGGAGTTAGTAACTTTGGATATAGAGAGGAGAGAGTTAAAGAGGATAGCAAAAAAATAGGTACTAGACTTAAGGAATAAGCTAGTAGAGGTATCTAGAGCATTATAAAATAAAGAGCCGGCAATTAGGGCTTAGATAATAGTAAATACCTGCTTAATAATAAAAGTGGCTTTATCTCTAAGTAGAATCTAATATTAGCATGCGATATAAGCCTTAACCTATTAGACAAAGCTAACCGTCATGGGACTAATATCTTGTAATTTCTTATCCTTTTCTTACTAAATGCCCTCTTTAAATAGCCTCATTCTCTTTTTAGCAAGATTAATTATCAGATAATTATATTCCGCTATTATGCGCTTATATATCAGGGACTTTTCGTATTTAGCTTAAAATATATCGCCATTTCGTAGGAACTAGTTTTCGTAGTTAGGGTAAACGTCTCATTTACTAAGGACGGTAATACCAGTTAAGTAGTTAGCTATGTTAGTACTATGCTAGCATATAAATCCTATACTCTCTATAAAAGGCTTAGCCTCCTTTATAGAACTATAATAAACCTCCTTTCCCTCGTTAAGGATAAGGACTTTATCAAATAAATTATAAATACTATTACTAGCCTGGTAAAGTATGATAATAGAGGTAAAGCTAAGCATATTTATTAGAGCTTAAATGGCCTTAGCCCACTCTAGCGCCCTAGATTGAGGTTAGAAATTATATGCAAAACGTTATTTCTCGTGAAAATACTCACGTGCTAGCATCTAGACTACAGGTAGAGTTATCCCAGTAGAAAACCAAACCTCGCGTAGTTAAGGTCTTAATAATTAAGACCCGCTTTTATTTACCGCCTAAAATACCTCGAATAAAAGCATTACTAACCTTGGTGTCATAGGTATGCTCAATGCCTATAGATTGAAGCAGGAAGTCTCGTGTCTTAATCCTTATCTCTTCGCTGGAGGTCACGCCGTCAGGGAGATAAAAGGGCACCTTAAGTCGGGTTGCAAAGTCTATGGTTTATCTAATAGTAAGGAATAGAAAGAATAATTCCTCTTCGGTGTTCATCACGATCTGGCCCCTATAGTTCTGGGCCTCCTTAGTAGACATAGATCCATAGTGAACATCGCCAGAGACAGTGGCGTATCCTCGTCGCTTATTAGCAATCATGTTGAGGAGCGTCGTGCATCCAGAGCCGGGTCGACCGAGGACGAGTAGCATCTCTCCGGGCTTGACGCAACCATGGCTATTATTGATGATGGCCTTTAGAGGAGGTTTGTGCCGGGACTCTTGGATGAGTGTTGGGATGTTGAACTGGGAGACAACGTTTTCGTGGACAGCCGCATCGGCTGCGATGACTTTAACGTTCAAGTTTTGCCAAGTCACACCAAGCTCACGGTCAGGGAAGCCTGATGTTTTGGCGCGTTGCTTGAAAGCGGCGATATTGGGCTTCAGCGCCCAGTCAGAATCATCGTGCTCAAGACCGTTCGTAGGAGTCTGGTCGTAGACCCTCTGGGTGTCGCTACTGTCCGAGTCCATGGTGGATGTCTGGATGATGGGCCTCTGTCCGCGTGGTTAAGGATACTAGCCGCAACCACTGCTGAAATAATCGACAAACGTGCCTTTAAAAGAAAGATGGCCAAATTTCAAAAAGGGTGAAAAGATGACAATTTCAAAGCTCTTTCCTAAAAACAAGTGAAAGCAAGGAGAAGCCAAGCCGAGGGTTTAATATCAATGAGATGCGCTGGATCAAGACCAATTGGGCTGTTGAAGCTATCTCGCACTCGCAAAAAGTTGACGCCGCTTAGTCATTGGCTAAGGTATAAGTTAGATGGATAAAAAGCAATCACATGAAGAGGCGACAGCAGAATAGAACAGGACCCGATTCAAGCACGAAATACGGGTTCAAACCAGAAACATTTTTTCCAATTTGCTCGCAATAAGCATTTGCGTGTGGAGAGTGTGGAGAACGGAGATCGGAGATCAGGGTGGCGATCAATTCAATCTAGGCGTCGATTGAGTTGCACCAGGGGTGGCACGGTCTATAAAATGGCACGTGCACACTCGCACGGTGCACAGAGTGATCTTTTGCCCACCAGAGGAGTGGGTATGATTTAATTGATCGCCACCCTGCCGGAGATCGGAAGCCAAGATAAGAGCAAAACGCCGACGAGCTCCGGGGTATTTCTCAAGATCAGATTCACCGGCGGCCCGGGCACGGAGGAACTGCCACGTGTGGTCTTTGGGTAAAGTCGGTCTTTGTAAGGAGCGAATCCGGGATGACGTATTCAGATGACGATTTGAGGACTCACTCGCGCTGACTAAGCGACAGTTTGAGATCGGTTCTTTCGAAGACGAGAGGGTTGCTCCTTCCACAGGTAAAACGGGGCTTGAGCGGGACCTTTCTTGTCGGACAACCGCTGAGTCAGCGGTAGTTGGAAACATGACAATTCGCCGCCTCCATGTTACCATCCTCAGCTGAGCCCTTCATTATCTTGAAACTCGTTTTGGAAATTCAAAGTCTTCGCGATCGGAGTTTGAGGAAAATTTTCGCCGACTTACCGATTCTGCCTGCGAACTGACACATACGTAGCTATCTTATCCGTCGCCTCCGAAAACATCAACTGTTGCGGCGATAGGCCTGTCCTCTCCCCCCCGGACCCTTCTTGGCTGTTGTGGCATAACCGAGACTGGATACCACGCAACGAGACCGCTGGAGCTTTTCTCTCTCTTCATGTCTGCATGTCATCTCTGATTCATCTCGTTCTCCGTCATTGTACCAAAAAGGGCTTGCGATGCCTGTAATAAGAGAAAAGTACCCATTCCGATCTCGGGCTTCCCATATGTTCTTGTGCCCATTGAAGGGATCAAGTGGGTCGCATGAAGAGATACTCCGACCGAGATGCTCCGGTTCTAGATCCTCGCCCCCGGTATATGTGTATGGACGCTCAACTCGGACCTCAGTATCGCTAGCTGTTTCCACAATCGGTTCCTGAGACTTGACATGGTGGCGGTTGAATACATTTGAGTGTGGAATCTTACATGATACCTTCCGCCGTCACTGCGAGTGTCTCTATCAATGTTTTATGTGAATCCCTCAACCTTTCCTACTTGCTAAAATGTCGTCCTTCTCCCATCTGATCCGCTTCGAATGTGAAGAGGACGATAAGGCCTACTTTGCCGACCTCGGACTCGATTCTGATCAGTTGCCTTCTCCAGGAACAAAGCTGGGTGCATTCAAGTCGTTCGATGGCCTCATCAACAAGCGCGAGAAAATCATGACTTTACGGCGGGTATGTCTCCCAACAGTCCTTGCCTCCCAATTCTCGAATCTCAAAGCCCAATGGTGAGACGTTCTAACCTGCACCAACAGCTACTAACCCCTCTTCCGCGAGAAGGTATTCCAATATATTGTGTGGGCCTCAATTATCGCAGCCATGCTACGGAAGCAGAAGTAGGGATTCCCTTGATTTGATGTTCTCGCAGTATCTGACACACTTGGAAAACGAACAGCTCCCAATTCCGTCGTATCCTCCACTATGGACGAAGCCAGTTGAGTCTATCGCACACCCTTTTGAAGGAATTCCGGTCAATGACTTGTGCGCTAATAGTCTCCTCGATTACGAAGTGAGTGATTGGAGTTAAAGCTCCCATCACGTTAACACAATAATTGACCACCCTTTTCAAGTTATAGGGGCAATTGGCGTTCGTCACCTCGAAAGAATGCCGAGATGTGTCGCCAAAAGATGCTAAGAACTATATCCTGGGTTACACCATTGGGAATGATCTATCTTGTCGCTTATTCCAGCTTCCCAAAAACTCTGGGGGTCAATTTTTTTTTTTGGCTAAGGCCTTTGACAAGTTTGCGCCTATTGGCCCAACATTGATCTGCCCGGAGGTTTTTGCCGACAATACATCTGCTTACGTCCTCACACGGGTCAACGGCGAGATCCGACAAAAAGCGGATCTGCAAAAGGACATGATATTTCCCCAGAGATCGTTCTTAGCCATATAAGCCAAGGTGGGATCATCCTCAAGATATCCTTGACCATTAGGGAAAGATGCTTAATTCTATAGCAGGAATAACGATTCTAGCGGGTATGGCAGTCATGGCAGGCACGGCAGCGGGAGTGGGCGCCTCAAGTCCAAGCAATTCCTGCAACATGGCGATGTTGTAGAAGTTGAGATATAAAAGGCCGGCACTTTGACTAATACAATAAACTTTGAGTAGGCGTTGGTAATACAGCAGACGCTCCCTCCACTATCTCCTGAGTGCGTGAAGCCCTCCAAGGCGTACGCCGCCCCAGTGTTTTGCCTTTAACAGCTAGCGCCCTTTATCTCCTCTGCTGTGCTAAGACTATAGCAGGTCATGAGCCCCACTTGGCCGCGTCATTAATAAGGTACCTTCCGCTACCTATAAGTTGCCCCTCGACGCAATACCATAGATTTTACTAAGGGATATTATTAATTTCCTATTAAATTAAAATATTAACTATGCCGTCGGTACCTAAGGAAGCACTAATTACTAATACCTATAATAATAATAGCTTTATTAAAGACCGTAATTATAGCCGGCTATAGCCCGACGATATCATATATAGACCTAATCTCCCTGTAACCACATAGAGAGGTTATAACTTTTAATCATAATATATTACTTATCGCGCCTTACAGGTTAAAGAGCTACCTAATAAGCCTCTAGACTTCTTTTTGCACTTTATCCCTTATTCCCTTGTTAAAAGATAGGTGTAAGATAGTGGGCCTCAATGGCTCGATTAGGGTGAAATCGTAGATTAAAGATAGGTCTCTATTATGTATAAGACTTCAATTTGCCGAGCCTTCTATGGTGGCTCAGCTGTAGAGCTTTTAAGAGGTCTCTGCGTATATAATAACTAGCCGGGGTTACCCTGATTAGTTAGTAGATTTAATAGCTGCCCTATATCCTTATAATTACCTCCTTTCTAGAGATCTTAGTCCCTAAGATCTTTAAGTAAATAAAAAAGCTTTAAATAACTCCTTTAAGTTCCTTAGTCTATAAATAAAGCCTTAATAAAAGCTCTTTATTATATTACTTTAAATATTTAAGATTAATCTTTATTCCCCCTTTATTATAATATAAATAATTAAAATACTTTATTAGTCCTTTAATATTACTAGCTTTATTAGAGCCTTATTTTTATTTTAGCTTATTAGTATTTATTAAATAAATAATATTTATTACCTAATATATTTTATTTTAATTTCTTTTATTATAATAATATTTTATTTTTTAATTAAGGTTTTTTTATATATTTTATTTCCCCTTAATAATATATTAGCTTTTTTTTATAATATTTACTCTTAATATTATTACTTATATCCTTAGGCCTTATTATACCTTTAATAATAATATTAGTTTTATTAATTAATAAGCTAATAATTATTTATACTTTAGTTATCTCGCCTATATCTATAAAGATACTTACCTAGTATATATTATTAGTACTAATAATATTATTTATATTTATTATAATTATTATGCCTAGAGATATAATATTATAAGTTTTCTTAGCTAATCTATTAGCTTTATATTATTAACCTCTAGCTTAGATTCCTAATAAGCTCCTTAGCGCTACCTAGTAGTACTAGAACTTCTATATTGCCCTTTAAGAGCGCTACCTAACTATTATTAATCCTCTAGTAAGTATTAGCCCAATAACCTCTTATATTGCTATTTAGCGCTATATCATTGCCCTTAATAACTATAGTATTGCCTAGAATAATATTAAGAATTAATATATTAATCCTACTAAGAATATAAATAATTAAATAATAACTAGCTATTAGCTCGCTAAGCTTACCTTTTTTCGCAAGCTTTAGTTTATTTATATTTTTATAACTATAGGTTATCTTTCTTTTTATTTTATATTTCTTACTAACTTAGCATATAGGCCTAGGTCTATATAGATAAGACTAAGATCTATGGTCTTATTAATATTACCTAGCCTACCTATGCCTATAATAATACTAAGCCTTATTTTTTCTATTATATATTAGTTTACCTTTAATTTGCTAAGATTATAGCTATCCCTAATAAGGGGAAAGCTTATTTTTTCTATCGCAATCTACCTTAGCTACTTATTATATATACTCTCGCTAATATTTTAGCTAATACTCTTACTACTACTTATACTATAGCATATATTAGTGCTTCTTTTATTCTTTATAATATAAAGCGCCTTACTAATAATAATAATAATAATAATAATAGTAGTAATAATAATAATAATAGCTCTAATAGTAATTTACTACTTATTTCCCTTACTCCTAAGAGAGCTTATATTACTTATACTTCTACTTATAGTAAGGCTAAGGCTAAGGGTAAGGGCTTAATAAACCCTAGGCCTATTAATAGCAATAGGTCTAATATTAGTCCTTTTAACCCTTAAGTAGTTATTTATAGTTATAGTTTTTATTTTTTATAGTTTATACTTTATAGGTTTTAGCTTATACTTAATAATAGCTTAGTAATAATTATTTTCTTATAGTCCTATTAAGTTATAATCTTTATTATTTATTCTTTTTATTTAAGTCTTTTTTATAATTAATACTTTTATTTTTTTATAAATATTTTAGCTAGGTATTAGCTAGCTATTATCCTATTTCTTATAATTTCTTTTTATAACCTTATAATATTTCTTAATTATTACTTTTATATTTTCTAAGTAATAATTAGGCTCTTAAGTATTATACTTTATTAACTAGCTCTTTTATTTAATAAGATAAAATAATACTTTACTAATAAGCTTATAATTTATTACTTTCTTTACCTCTTACTTATTAGGCTTAGCCTTAAGCTCTAATAAAGCTTTTAGTATTTTAATATTATTTAACTAATTATTTTATAGTTTAAGAAATAATATATAAAATATATTATATATATATTAATAGATTTCTAGTAGCTCTATAGTATAGGTTTATTTATTATGCCTTATAAGGATTTTTACTTTAATAAATCTTAGGGCTAATTTAAAATACTTAAACTTCTAATTCTTTATAGATACTTTAATATATTATCCCTAATAGTATACCTATAGCTTATGCCTTATATTATAGTATTTAAATTAGGATTTTAAATTATAATACTAATAGTCCCTTATTAGTTTATATACTTAGCTAAATATCTCTAAGCGCTTAGTAATACCTTAGATATTTATCTTTGCCTCTAAGGGGATATACTTAATATACCTTAGGTAATACCTATATAATGCCTTATTAAGGGAAACCCTAATTATTAAATATTAGCTATTATTATATATAAAGGTAGCCTCTAAGAGTTATATCGCCTAATAAGTAGGCTTATCTCTTATATATACTCTTAGGTATTTCTCTAGGGTTTAATATATTTACTTTATTTACTTATCTATCTATAAGTAATAAGTAATTAATAATTAATAAAGTATTACTTTTTCTTTTATTAAGTTTACCTAGAATTTATTAATAATAAGTTTATCTTTATTACTTATAATACCTTTAGGTATATTAAAGTAGCTTTTTATATACATATATAATAATACCACTAGGCTTATAGCCTTAAGCTTTTTTATAATTAAAATAAATATTATATATTTTATTATATAATATATAATAATTAATATAATATTATAGCTCTTATTATTATTATATATACTTTCTAGTAAGCTAGTTATAAAGTTAAGACTAATCTCTTAGAATAAATATAATAAGAGTAGTAATAATTAGAGTTTACTATATAGCTTATGCCTTAGTATATAGATACCTTAGCATATTAGGTAGCTCTTAATATACTTATAGATATTATTTATTATACCTAGCTAGTAGAATTTCCTTTTTATTAGGTCTAAGGTCTTTTAAGTGCCTATATATCTTACCCTTAGATTATTATAATATTAGTAAAGTATCTCTAACCTTAAGGCTCCTTACTCTAAGATAATTAATTAATCTTTATATTATAATAATCTAGGTCTATTAATAATATAGCCCTTATATTTACTAATAGTCCTATATATCTTATTTTTTAACTCTTTATATTATTAATCTTAGCTCTATAGTTTCTTAATTAATGCTTTAAGCTTCTTAGAAGGTAATAAGAAAAATACTATTTTGCCCTCTATGAGTTATTTTATAATAAGGCATAAGATATATTACTTTAGAATAATAACCTTAGCTATAGGTAATTCCCTAGAGACTTAATTAAAGCTCTCTACCTCCTAAGTAGTCCGCGGTATAATAGTCTCTTTTTACCTAGCCTTCTAGCGCCTAGTAGTAATTATAGATATAGTATAATAAGTATTACTCTTTAGCATATACTTACTATAGGGGATAGGGCCCTTTATTATCGCTTTAATAGCATATATATATATAGTTATAACTTAGGTCTTGCCCTTAAGGCTAGTAATAATACGCTAAAGCTCTAGTAGTAACTTATATATAAGAGCTAGCTTCTTAGTTAACATAGGGAGTATATCTTTATATAATACTTCTCCCTTTATATAATCTAGCTGCCTTGATAGGCTATTAGCAGGGTTCTTACTCTTAGGCTAATATTAGATATTAAAATTAAAAGTAGAGAGTTTATAGATCTATCTTATTAGTCTACCTCTTAGCTCCTTTAGTAATACCTCTATAATGCCTATAAGGGCTTAGTAGTTAATAAGGATTAAAAACTTCTCTAAGAGGCCTTATAAGTAATAACTTTAGTATTTAAGGCTATTAACTATAGCTAGTAATTCTTATTACCCCGTGGCCTAGTATTACTTTATATCCTAAAGCTTCTATAATTAATAAGCGATAGGTTATTATTAGGAGTTTACTAATTAGGTAAAAATACCTAAGATTACTTTAATTAATATATTTATTTTAACCTTAATTAGTCTTAATAGGTCTTAGTAATAAAGGATAATCGCAGAATAAAAGGTATACTTTAGGCTTTTAAAGGCATTATTAGCCTCCCTAGACTAGCTAAAGTCTTTAGTTTTCTTCTTATTTTTATTACCT
The DNA here is from genome assembly GCF_026873545.1 of Fusarium falciforme. Classification (NCBI taxonomy): domain Eukaryota; kingdom Fungi; phylum Ascomycota; class Sordariomycetes; order Hypocreales; family Nectriaceae; genus Fusarium; species Fusarium falciforme. The sequence continues at coordinate 56,308 of NC_070546.1, forward strand.
TTTAATTATTTTATTAAAGGGCTTATTATTACTAAGTAATACGCAATAAACTTCTAATAGAAGTTATAAAATCCTAAGAAGACTTATATATCTCTAAAGGAGGTTAATATTAGCTATTCCTTAATTAAGTTAATATATAAGGGTTCTATCTAAATGCCCTCTTATATAATAATATATCTAAGGAACTTAATGCTTTATTAATAGAAGTTATACTTAGATAGCTTTCTATAGAGCTATGCTTTAGTGAGCCGCTATAGAACCTCTTATAAGTTGTAACGGTGCATCTTAGCCGTCACGCCATAGGGCAAAAGATTGGGCTATAATCGCTATTGTAGCAATTATAGTAGTGCTTCAGCTGCCTATATAGAGGCTTATAGCGCCGTTACGGGTAACCAAGCCGTAACATAAGTAGCAAGGGTATTCTTCCCTAGTCTAGGAGTATATAAGGATATTATCTATATATAAGATATAATATATATTAAATAAATTAGTAAGTAATTAATAAATATATACTTAGAAGGTAGCTAGTATATTTATTAGTCTAAATAGCATAATAGTATACTTAAAGTAGCTATATCTTATATAGAAGGTAATCTTTTAGTAGTTTTTTTTTATTAGCCTTAATCCTATAATAGGCATTATAGATATTAATCTTAGATATATATTTAGCTCTATAGAGCCTATTTAGTAGGTTACTAATAAGTAAAAGGGCATAATAATTCTTAATTATTACCTTATTTAGCCCTTTATAGTCTATATGAAGCCTTAGCCCTTTATTTTTCTTAGGGATAAAAAGTATTAATATGCTAGCCCTATTCATAGAGTATTATATATACCTATTTACTAGGTTCTTTATAATATATTCCCTAAGGGCCTAGTATTATGCCTTATTTATAGGGTATAATAGACTATATAGGGGTTTCTTTCCCTTGACTAGGTTAATCTTATATATAGCTTCTACGAGCATTAATATATACTTTGCCGCTTATTTATTAAAAAACCCTTCTAGTCCTTTAAGTTTTAAAAGAAGCTCCTTAGGTGCTTCTATAGGTATGCCTACTTTAGCTTTATATACTTATTAAGTAACCTCCTTTAGGGTAAAGAATACTATAATATTTAATATATATATCTTTTTTTTATTCTTAATAATTTCTTAGGTAAAAGATATTAGATTAATAGTAGTAATTATAGTATAATACTATTTATTAATAGTATAATTAATTATTATACCTTTTTATCCTATTAATAATTATAATAAGATAATATTATATAAGTTATTTTTAAATTTTAACCTAGGTAGTATTTATTATATTTTTTATAATTTATTATATAAATTAATAAGAAAAAAGGTTAATTAATAAGTATTTCTTAGGTTTACTTTTTCTCCTTTAAAGGACTTAAGCCTAAGGGCTATATAGTTACTTACTAGCTTAAGGCTAAGCTTTTATATAAGCTTTATATTAATAATATTAATCTCTATACTAATATCTATAAGGACCTTAATTTCTTTTTTAGCTATCTCTTAGAGAATTAATATAGAGGCTATAGTTACCTTTCTAATTAATACTTATTTTTATATAAGTAGGGATAAAAGTTTAGGTTTAATTTTTACTCTTTTTAGTTTTTTAATAAATTAAGCTCTTAGGCTTTAATTTTATTAATCTTTATTAATAGCCTATCTTTATTTCTAAGGTAAGTCTAATTTATAAGGAGGTTATTACTATTAGTATATATCTTAGCATAATATACTTAAGTCTTATAGCCCTAATAGCTATATTTTCTATACCTGGGTAGCGGCTTGTTTTCTCTTTATCCCTAGTATAGCGCTAATATAGGCGTACTTAAACTACTTATATTATAGTAGCCTTATTTTAATATAGGGCGTGAGTTATACTTACTAGAGGAGCCTCTTTTAAAGCTTCCTCTATGACTTAGGCCGCTAGGGGAATAATGCCTCTTACCTAGCTATTTATTATTATCTTAGAGGTATTTTCTCTTAGGATAGCTATTCTAATTAGTGATCTAGATCTAGAGGCGTTTAGCTTTTTATATAATATAATAAGCCTTTTATATAAGGTATTTTTGCCTCTTAAGCTCTTTCTTTAGTCTATTATATAGGTTATAGAAGAAGTAATAGGCTATAGCCCTATTATGACGATTATGTGTTTCCCAAGGGATAAACCGGTCGTGCTAGGTTTATATTAGCAGAGAGTGCTAGGCATAGTCTAAGCAATAATAGGTATAAGTCACGTCTAGTAATATACTTAAAGGTATTAAGTATAACTAAGTTATATTAATAACTAAGGTAGCTACTATATAGGGAAGTATAATAAATATATTTTATATACTTAGAGTACTTACTGGGGTAAAACTTATAGTGCTTACTTACTTATTGCCTTTATGCTATCGCGGGTAAGCATAATATATAAGTACTTACTTATATTATAGTAGGTCCTGCTTACTTTTATAGCGTCTTATTACGTAGTGGTTTTCTGCCTAGCTAGACCGCCTAGTCTAGTACTAGGCCGTGATATAAGGTTTCCCTTTTATTAGTCTTATCCTTAAGGCCGCATAAGTAGTTATTGTTTCTTAACCCGGTTAGTCTTATGTTCTACTTCTTTAATCTCCTACTAATATATACTAATATAATATTTAGCTATATTTCTAAAAAATAAAAGAAATCTAATAATCCTAAACCCGCTAATTCTACTTATTATTACTATATTTCCGCGGAATTTATTAAGTATATTAGTTTTATTATAATACTATATACTCGCTATTAAGCCTATGGGGCTATCTATAAGATAGTTAATAGTAGAAAGAAATATAAGTTATATACCTACTTAGGTTATTCTTATAATATAATAGGGGTTCCTCTATATTCCTATAAGTACCTTCCTATAGTTATAGCATAGGCACTTATAATTAACCTATTTCTAATATTAAGAATTATTTCTAAGGTAAAGCGGATTAATGCTAAGGAGCTTATAGCAGAGGAGCTTCTATAAGCCTACTATATATCCCTAGCGCAAGCATAGAAAGAGTTAGTAGTTTATTAGTAAGAGCTAGAGGAGTCTTTGGCTTATTTATCTTAATTGCATATATAGCGTTATTCTCTGATTTTAAGAGGGATAGAGATAACTTATTATAACCTTAAGTTAATAAATAATCTAGATAAGCTAAAAGTAATAGAGTCCAAGGCTATCTTAGATATATAGTCCTTAGTAGATATAGATCTTATTAACTAGGGTTCCCTAAGTCTTAGGGATTTTTTTTTACCTTTTTTTAAAGTTATTAATAAAAGTCCTTTAAGAGGCGCTATATATTAGTAAGGTACTTTAGTAGTTCTTATATATTTTAGAGTTTAGATAGTTTTTTTATTTAATAAAATATATTATTTTGCTATTAATTTTATTTATATTAAAGATACTTTCTATAATATATTCCTCTAGTTTATTAACTTCTATTTTAGGCTTATTATTAGTTTTAACTTAAATAGTATTTTTTATTAATTTAAGTAATAAAATATAAATAATTAAGTAGAGCTTAATTTTTAATAATAAATCTAGTTTATAGTTATTTTCTAAGATTTTTTACTTAATTTTATAGGGTTTAATATATTTATAATTAAGTTTTTTATTTTATTATTTTATTTTAATATTTTTTATTATAAAATAAATTATATCTCCCTCTAAGAAGATTAATCCCTTAATTTTTTTCTTATTAGTATAATTTATTATTTTATTTTTAATAAATTTAAGTTCTATCCTTATTTCTTTATATAGGTTATATAATTAATTATTAATAAGAATTGCTTTAGGGTTAATAATTATATCTTTTATTTATTAATAAGCATTTAGGGTAAATCTAAAATTAGTATATATAGGTATAATCTTTATGCTTTTATTTATAGCTATATTATAAGCTAGCTATATAGCTAGTAGCTTCTTAACTTAGTTAGTTTATTTATAGTTAATATAGCATTAAAGGTATTATTTTAATATTTAGTTTATATATTTAGTCTATTTATTTATTTCTTTATAGTATATAGTAGAGAGTTTATAGTTAATTCCTAAGTATTTTATAAGGCTTTATTAGAATTTTAAAGCGAATAATAGTCCTTAATCTATAATAATCTTAAGTAATATGCTATATATCTTAGTAATATAAAAATAGAAAAGGTAGGTAAATTCTTTAGTTATTATTAATTCTCTATAGGGTATAAAATAAGAAAATTTTATAAGTCTATTTATAATAATAAGAATATTATTATAGAAGTTTCTAATAGCTAGTTCTTTTAATAGTAGTAATTTAGTAATAAAGTCTATAGTAATTAAGTCTTATAGTTATTTTATAATTAAGAGTAGTTATAGTTTTTTATAGGGTTTATAGTATTATACCTTAGTTTTCGCGTAAAACTTATATTATTTTATAATTATTAAAATAGTTTTTTTTATATTAGGAAAAGTAAATATTATTTTAACTTATTTTAAGGTTTTATTAATTTCTTAATATCTATATAATAGGTAATTATATATTTTGCATATAAGTTTATAGTATAATTTATCTAAGACTTATTTTTTATTAGTTTTCTTATTATCTAAGAGTTATATATTATATTCTTAGATCTATTTTAAGAGTAGATTACCTTATTCTACTATATAGGTACTTCTAATAATAATATAAGATATCTCTATAACTCAGTTATATTTATATAATTTTAGTAGGTCCTTATTTCCTAGCTATGTATTATTATAATATATTTTATAGTTAAAGTAGCTTTTAGGTCTTATACTAAGGTTTTCTTAATAAAAATATTAGTATATTATTTCCTAGAAGTCTTTATTATTAAGTTTTTTATTATATTTTATTATCTAATAGTAATATTTAATAAATTCTTTTATATATTTTTAAGGTATAAAGATATATTTCTAATATATAATTATTCCTTATTAGCTTCCTACTTAGTTTACTTATCTAATTATAAGTCTTTTAAGTTCTCTAGGGGTAATATTAATAATAATCTTATTTTTTTATTTACCTATTAAGTAATATAATAGTATTTATTACTTAGTATAAGTAATAGTTTATTACTTTAGGTATCCTTTTTATATAAATTATAAGAGTTATTTTTTTACTCTAATCTTTCTAGTATCTAGGTTAGGTTATTGGCTTATAATATTTACCTTATTATTTTTTATTTCCTTAATATAGATAATAATATAATTAAATTTTAAAAGATATTTAGTATATTATAGTTATTATTTATTAAGTTTTTAGGTTTTTATAAAATAGGTAATATTCTTATAATTTATATATACCTTAATTTAGTATTTACTTCTAAGGAGGTAATATTAAAATTCCTTAAAGGTATTAATTATTATAAGGAATTTTTTATTATAAATAAAGTAATTAAGTTTTATTTTATATAACTTATAGGAATAGAATATAATAAGGTATAAAAGTCTTTTATTATCTCGCTATTTAATTTAGGCGCCTAGTATAAAGTCTAAGGTATTTATTTTAAGTTTAATTTATTAAAATAGGTTAAATATCTTAAGTATTAGTTTACTTAAGATAAGTTTCTTAATTATATTAAAGGCTTTTCTTATTTTATTCTTAAATATAAATATTTTATTTTTCTTTATAAGATTAGTTAGTAATATAATAATTTTCCTAAATTATTAGAGGAATTTATAATAATAATTAATAAAGCTAAAGAAGGCTTATACTTCCTTAATATTTATTAGTTCCTTTTAATCCCTAATTACTAAGACCTTCTTAGGGTCTATATATATCTTATTATATAAGATAATATATCTAAGGAATTCTACTTCTAAGGCATAGAATTTACTTTTCTTAGGTTTTATTAATAACTTAATATCTTATAGTATTTATAATACCTTATAGATATATTTTATATATTTTTTTTTTATTTTGAAGAAAATAAGGATATTATCTAGGTAATATATAATAAATATATCTAGATATTCTTATAATATATTATTAATTATTTATTAAAATATAATAAGTATATTAATAAGTCTAAAAGGCATAATAAGGTATTTAAATAGTTTATACTTAGTATAAAAAGTAGTTTTTTATTTATATCCTTTTTTAATCTAGATAAGGTTATAGGCTTCTTTAAGGTTAAATATTATAAAATACTTTATTTTAAAAAGTTAATCTTTTAGCTTATTAATAAGGGGTAATAATATATAATCTTTAATTATAATAGTATTAAGTATTTAGAAATTAATATAAAGTTAAAGCTTTTTATTTTTCTTTAGGATAAATATAATAAGGTATTTAATAAATAATTTACTTTCTTTAATATATCCTTTTTATAATATATCTTTAATATATTCCTTTAATATTAGTAATTATATTTTATTAAGTAAGTAAAGTTTATTAAAGCTAGGTTATTTTTTATTTATAAACTTAATTTTAAGCTTATAATATATATATTCTAATAGACTTATCTTAAGTTCTTTTATAAAGAGTTTTTTATAGATATAGTATTATAATAAGATATTTTTAAGTTATTTTTCTTTTAATATCTTCTTAGCTTACTTAAGGTTTTTTTCTAGCTTATAGAATTATTATATAATATATATAATTATTTACTAATTTTATTATTTTTATTTATTATAGTATTTATATTATATTCCTTTAAGTAAAAAGGTATCTTATATTTACCTCTTCTTAGCTTCTCTAGCGTCTTTAATAGAAGTTAGAAATCTTATATTATATTCTAAATTATTATTTATTATAAAAAATACCTTATTATTAAAAAAAAATACCTAGCTAATTCTTTAGTTAAAATATAAGTTAAATTAGCATAATTATAAGTACCTAAGTATAAGGTTATATTACTTATTTAGTATAATATTAAATAATATCTCTTAGTTTTTTCTTTTACTAAAAACTTTAAAGTAATTAATCTCGCTATTAATAATACTATTATTATAATTAAAAGGAGTTCTTTCTAGGTTAATAACTAAGTAAGGCATTTATTTATACCTCTATAGTAGCTTAAGCCTATTTACTATTATTAAGTTAAAGTAATTCTACTTAGCTTTATTATTTATTAAAGTATTTAATTATTCTCCCTTAACTTATACTTTTAATTCTAGGTAATGCCACTTATATGCCTTATTTATAAAGTATAAGGCCTTCTAGGGTAATATATTTCCCTATTTATCTATTTATTGCCCTATGTTAAATAGGCTATCTAGTTTTTTAACATTATATAGCTAAAATAATTAGACTTATATTTGCTATTTATATAGGCTTTATAGTTATATATATCGTCTTAGCTATATAGCTAATCTTAGTATTACTATTTTTATTTAGCTCTTAGGTCTTTTTTATCTTCCTAGCTAATTATCTTTTACTAGTCTTTAATTCTATAGGTAATTTATTTCTTTTCTTAGATAATATAATAGAGTTCTAAGGAGTATTATATATTTATAATATTAATAGATTTATATTAATATATTACCTTATATTCCTCTATTTTATACTATAAATAGGGTTTATTATTTAGCTAATATAGTAGTAAGATAGGGAAGTAATCTTATTCCTACTTTTCCTCTTAGTAGGTTTTATACTAATAGTATTAATATAATATCTAAGAGATACTAATATACTCCTAATATATTAGGTATATTCTTATATTATCCTATAGGTTAAAAGATATTTTTAGGTATTAAGGGTTTTTAGCTAGTTCCCTATAATAGGCTTAAATATAGATTTCTTACTTATCTACTATTTCTATATATTCCTATATAATCTAGATATATCTTTCCCTTAGGCTATTCTAGTATTTATTATTATTTTTATTATATAATTAAGCGTAGTTTTTTTCCTTTTATAGTTTTTTATTGCTCTTTTAGAGCTTCTTAAAGTATCCTTAGTATAATTCCTTTTATAGTTTCTAAGTATTATACTTAAACTTAGTTTAGTTAATATTATTATTACTTATCTTAATAACCTAATTATTATATAATAGCCTATTATATTAATCTACCTTTTATTATTTATAGATCTTATTATATTCTTAGGATACTTTAAGTTAGTATTAAGGGCATAGGGTATAATTATATTATGCGGGGTTATCTTATTAGTAATCTCTATAGTAGATTATAGCGGGTATATGGGTTTATTTATTATATCCTATAATTTATTTCTTATAATTAAAGCCTTTTATAATAGCTTCTTAAAAGTTAGCTTATTTATTAGCCGCTAGTAATAGTTATTAGGCTAAAGCCAATGCTATAGGTTCTTTTATCTAGGGTTCTATATTTCTAGTTATAGCGATGGTTTATTATTATAGGAAGCTATCTAGATCTCTCTTCCTATTATCTAGTTCTAGTAGAGGGTTTTATATACCTAGGTTAATAAGGTATAACTAGTTAGTCTTTTAGGGCTTAATTGGTTTATAGAGCTATTCCTTTATAATATTACTAATTATATAGTTACTAGTAGCTTCCTCCTTTATTAAATAGGTAGCTTAATAGGGCATAGTAATTTCTCCGTACTATGCGCTAGTATAATTATATCCTATTTATGTTATTCTAAGTATCTTAGTAGTATAAATAGCTATCTAGGGCTTAGTATTTACTTAGGTAAATCTTACTTATTTTTTACTTTCTAAGAGGGGCTATTATAGCTTTAATTAATAGTATTTTCTTTTATATCTTATTACTTCTTTTAATATTTATTAGCCTTATAGCCCTTCTTATAATAATAGTAATATTTAATATTCTTATTATCCTTTTAGGCTACTTTAAGTTTTATAGGTCTTATATAAGTCTTATAAAAAGTATTACTCTTAGCTTATTCTCGCTTTTAAGACTAATTAATATTATTCTTATTGCCCTAAATTTATCTCTTATTAGATTTCTCTATATATTATTTAAACTATTAGTTATTAATCTTAATAGCTATATTAATATAGTCCTAGAGGTTATTAGGTTTTTCTATTTTATAGAGTTTATCCTTAACTTTATCTTTAAGTCCTTTATAAAATATAATTTAGAGGGTATTTATTCCCTAGTTAAGAAATAAAGTAATTTATATAAACTTAGCTATATAGGTTAAGGTAGCCTTTATTTATTATAGGTTTTTAAGTTTTTATATAGCTTATTATTTCTTATTAATAGTTTTAAAGTTTTATTTAATTATATCTTTAAAGTTTTTATATTTAGTAAAAAAGAGTTATATTTCTTTAGTAGGTTTATTTCTAAGAAAGTTATATAGCTTAGGCTTAAACTAAGTAAATATACTACCTATAAGATATTTATTAGTATATAAGACCTTATTCTTAGTATTAATTATCCTAGTAGGGAAGTATTATTAATATACCCTAAGGGATATAAGGAATATCTTAATATAAATAGCTTATTTATTAAATAGCTCTAAGTCCTTAGGCTTAATAATTTTATTAATATCTTTATAAGTAATACTAATAATATTATACTTAAATATTAAGTTACTAAGATTATAAACCTATTATTATACTAGGTTATTTTACTAAGCCTAAAGTATAATAAGTTAATTAATTTAATTTTATTATTTATTAATTATTTACTAATATTATTATTATTACTATTTTATAGCTTAATAGAAATATTTCTATATATTATTTATAAATACCTCTATATTTATAAGTTATTCTTAAGTAATCTTAGTATTATTTTATATATTATTTAAGAGGTTATTATACTAAGTAATTAAATAATTATATTTATTCCTAAGTTTATAGACCTTATTTTTATGCGAGGCTAAGATAATATATTTTTTATTATTATTATCTATATCTATTAGGATATTAGGTTCCTTTAGCTTAGTCGCAGGCTACCCTTACTAAGGGGTAATAAGTAACTTACTACGAGGGATAAAAAGAGATCTAATATTAGGTGCTATAGTAATAGTTTTACTTAGAGTATATAATATATTACTAAATAAGAGCTATTAATATATAATAATTATATATTTCTTAAGAGATAAACTAATTATATTAGGTTTATATTAGCAGGGAGTACTAGGCATAGTCTAAGTAATAATAGGTATAAATTATATCTAATAATATACTTAAGGGTATTAAGTATAACTAAGTTATATTAATAGCTAAGATAGCTATTATATAAGAAAGTATAGTAAGTATATTTTATATACTTAGAGTGCTTACCGGGGTAAAACCTATAGTGCTTACTTACTTATTGCCTTTATGCCGTCGCGGGTAAGCGCGATATATAAGTGCTTACTCGTATTATAGTAGGTCTTACTTACTTTTATAGCATCTTATTACGTAGTGGTTTTCTACCTGGCTAGACTGCCTGGTCTGGTACTAGGCCGTGATACCTAGGCTATGAGGCTATCCTTATATTATTATAAATATAAAGGCAGGGATAACTTCTAGCTTATCGCTATTATTATCTATCTTAGGGAAATCCCTAAAAAACCATATACTTAAGATATATATAATAGTCCTTTATTTATATAAAATAAATAGGACTAATATAGAGGGCTAGTTATAGGTAATAAGGTTATTTTCCTTTACCTTTAGGTACTTAAGGTAATTATAATAAAGGTTTTTAGATAAGAAGTAAAGTCCTTACTATAGGTCTAAGGCGCCTATAATAAGGTTATAGCTATCTTAGATAGCCTAAGCTTAAAATAAAGTATAGATAATAAGGTTATAGCTAATCTAGTAGCTAAAATAACTAGCCTTCTAGGTATTAATAATACAAGCTTCTTAACTATAGATCTAAATAGCTTAGATATACCTATTATATAATAAATTACTTATTAGTTTAGTAATAATATAAGAAAATAAGGCATAGTAGGTTAAGTCTTTAGCTAGGTAGGCTTAGGTATTATAAGGGGAAAAGCGCTTAATAGGCTATAGTCTACTTATTATGGTCTAGCTATATTAGTAAAAAAAAAAAGAAAGGTAGGTCTAGAAGAGCTAAGGAAAAAAGAAAGATAAAAGTTTAAGGACTAGGTATATTAGTTTATTATTATTATAAAAATATATTACTAATACCTAGGCAATACCTAACTATTAGACTAGTAATATTAATTATATATTAGCGGGGAAATTATAAAGAAATCCCCTAGATTTCCCTAGGAATTCCCCTATATATATTTATATAATTAACCTAGCCCCCTCTTTATTAGTTCTTTTATTCTTAGTATAGTTAGTTCCTTTATTATATATCCTCATAGTAAGTGCCTCTAGTCTAATATAAAGGGCACTTCTTTATTCTTAGCCTATACTTCTCGCGCATATATCTTAGATTTATTAATAAGTACTTAATTTTTATCCTTTCTTTATTTAAATTTAGCTATTACCTTTAATATATTAATAATATCTTTATTAATTTAATTATTAAAGTTACTTAAATACCCCTTTTAGACTATAAGGTATTTTATCCTAGGCTTATTATATCTAAACTTCCTTTATCTTATATTAATAATTTATTCTACTTTAAAGTATTAATAATTATCTCTCTATTTCCCTATATCTTCCTTAATTATTACAAGGCCTAATTATTTCCTTAGATCCCTAATAGGCAAGAGATAAATAATAAAAATTACTAGGTAAATAAAGAGGTTATCTTTTATATTAAGGCAATATACTAGCTTTTTTACCTACTTAATAATATAATAAGGGCTAGTTTATTTTTCTTTAAGCTTTTTTACCTTATTATTTATTACCTTATAACCTTTTCTTAGTTATAATAATACCTAATCTCCTAGTTTAAACTAAAAAGGGCAATACTTCTTATTATAAGTATACTTTATAGTAACTTAGGCGAAAGTAATTAATAGCTATATATATTCCTAGAATATAGCCCTATTAAGCTAAGTTATTATATCTCTTATATACTAGAAGTTATTATTTATTTTCTACCTAGTAATAAGTTTATTAAGAGAGATCTAGATTATATTAATATAAGTATTATTTATAATAAACTATAATAATATAATTACTATTATTTATAGGGCTATTAGGTTATTATTTATCTAGTATTATAGGGTAATCTTAATAGCCTAGTTACGCTATTTTATAGCCCTATTAGACTATAGGTACTATATTATAGATATATATAGCTTAGTTCCTATAGCGGCCTAGAGTATTTACTAAAAGGCACTAAGGAACTTTAGATCCCAGTTTAATATAATTACCTATAATAGGCCCTAGTTATACCTCCTTAGCTCGTCTATTAGGGATAGGGCCTATTATTCTACTATAAACTCTATATAGCCTAGAATAACTAGGGATATATAGCTAAACTTATATATAACTATAAGGAAGGTATTAAATATACTAAAGCTATAGTTTATCTATAATTACCCTTTACTAGGGATATCTAATAATCATATAATAAAATCTATTATAATAATATAAAATAAAACTAATAGGGTTTAGATAAGTATTAATTTACTAGGTAATATACCTCTATTAGTCTTATTTTATTTATAAATATTATATTATCTTTATATATCCTTAATTTTATAATTAAGGTAATTAATTATAAAGGATTTCTAGAGTTTTTCTCTTATTATCTTAGGGCCTAAATAGAACTTTTAGTTATATATATCTTATATTAAGTCTATTATAATTTAGTTAGGAATATAGAGTTAGTAATAGCTATTATGCTTAACTAGGTATAGTAAGCTATATTAATAGATAAAGGCAAGGCTATCCTATTTATCTTAGTCTCTTAATTATTTAAAGATACTTTTTTACTATATATTAGTCTTATATTACTATAAAATAGTATTCTTAATAATAAGACTTATTAATATTTCTAAGTAATAATAAATAATATTATATAGTCCCCTAGTATCTTATCCTTAATTAAGCTCTCTCTTATTATTATCTAGTAATAATTAGGCCCCTAGTAACTATAAAAAAGTATCCCTAATTAAGTTAATAATCCCTAGTATATATTAGACTATAATAAGGTATTAACTAAGGTACTAAGACGCCTAGATTAACTAATTATTTACCTATAGGCTTAATAAAACTATTATAAGCTAGTTTATAATATTATAAATAATAATATAGTTAGTAAGGAGTTATATTTTACTAAACTAATTAAAAAAGAATATTATATATAACTTCTTATATACCTATACTAGGCATATAGTCTCTAATTCTATAGGCTAATATTATATCTTAGCGCTCCTTAGGGCATAGCTTAGGTATAATACTAGCCTAATCGCTATGCCTAGGATATAATCTATCCTATTCTAAATATAAGAGAGATCTAAATAGAAGATCATAGCTCCTAGCCCCTATTTAAATATATCTAATATAGCTAGAAGCTCTTAATCTAGGTTAAAGTGCTATATAGCACTAATATTAGCTAGCCTACTAGTTATATTAGCGAAGGCTTTTTTTTCTTTCTTAGTACTCTCTTATATTATTAAGGAAATATATTTTTTATATTATTAATTAGACTTTAACTCCCTTAAATTATATCCCTTAGGGAATAGCTTTATTTTTTATCTTTATAGTAATTTAATCTAATTAAAAAATAAAGGAATAAGGCTTTAAAGCTATTTAATTATATTAATCTAGGTTTTTAAATTAGCTAAGGTTTTAAGGAATTCTAAGTTATATAGGGCCTAAATTTATTTATTAATATTTAATAATCTTAGATTATTTACCTTAAACCTAAGTAATTATATTAATAGGTATACTAAGAAGGATTTATTTATTAATAGAGTTATATTTTAGTCCTTTAAGAGAGTAAAAAAGGCATAAAGGTATTAGAGGTATTTTTTTATAATATCTAAGAAGATTATAATATTATTAATAAAAGCTATAATATACTCTTAGTATAGTCTTAGGATATTATCTATAAACCTTTATATATATATTAATAAGTTTTTAAAACCTATAAGGGTAACCTTAGATTATTCTAGCCCTTAGTAGCTAATAACTATAAAATAGTCTTAATATTCTATATAGATAAGAAATTAATAAAAAAAAGATTTAATATTTATTATATTAATATATTATTTCCCCTTAAGTTTACTTATTACTTTACTTTATAGGGGCATTAAGTATATATTAATAAGCATAGCTTTATTTAATACTTAGAGGTTTATTATAACTTTTTTTTTCTCCTTTTTATTAATTACTTATTAGACTATAAATATAAGGCTTATAAATAATATAAATTCTTATTAGAACTTTATTTAATCTTAGTTATAAAGGGCTCTAAAGGTTTTATTTAGGAATTTCTTAGCCTTTAGGCTAAGTAAGTATAGTTAAGACCTAAGCTTTTATTAATATTAATTATTAATAAGTAAGATTCTTATTTATTTATTTTTATTAATAATAATTAATCTTATATCCTCTTATAGGGTTAAAAATTCTATAAATAGCATAAGGATTATATTAATAATTAGTTTACCCTAATTATAAATCTATACTTCTAGGTTAATAGTAATCTCTAAGAGGTTTTTTACTTAAGTAATTCTTAGCTTAAGTCTTAGATCTAGCTTAGATTATTAAAGCTAGTTATTATGCGAGGGGCTATTTAGTCCCTAGGGAATTATAGTTTTATAAGCTAGCTTATACTTAACTATATATCTAGTAGAGCCTTTTATAAAGAATATAATAAGTCCCTCGCTAGGTTTAAATATTATTACTCGCAAGAATATTTACCTATTTAATATAATATTTTTATATATTACTAGAAGTTATACTTAGTATTTTTTTTTAAAGCGCTTATTAGTATTAGCTAGCCTTAAGATATTTATTTTCTAGCCTTAATAAATAATCTAAGCTTCTAGGGATTTATTATAAAAGAAAATATTATTAGTTTTTTATATTATTACTAATATATTACCTTTAATATATAGTTTAAAGAAAAAGTTATTATTTCTTTTTACCTTATGTGCTTTTATAGGGATATATACCCCGCTATAAGCTAATATACTAATAGCTACCTAGGTTTTAATTTATTAGGCGCGGAATTATTTAGATTAGCCTAGGGTTATTAAGACTAGAATCCCTCTAGCTAATCTAATATAAATATAATTCTTATTATTAAAAATATCTAGTTTATATAAGGTATTAAATTCTTATCTTAAAAATAATCCTATATTAAGTTAGTCTATAATCTAAGTACTTATTTTAGCTTTAGCTATAATAAGCTACTTATCCTTTATTTTAGGGATATATAAGATAAACTTAGCTTATTTAATAATATAGGATTACTTTATTTTATAAAAAGTAATAATTTAAGTAAAGTCTTATTATATATTTATTAAAAAAGGAAAAAAATCTTATTTAATAATTAAATATTTAGCTCTTATATTAATATAGACTTCTCTCTAGGTTTTATTACCTAGGAAATTCGCGATTTATATCTATATAAATATATAAATAGCTAATTAGCTAAGTCCTAGTATAGTATATATAGGCTTATATTTTACTATAATAGTAAAGGTTAGCTTACTATATACTTCTACTATAGATTTTACTTATTATTTATTAAGTATAAAATTTATAATTTCTAGGATCTTAGCTATTAATAAGGCTTTTATTACTAAGTTAATTACCTCTTTATCTAGTTTATTAGTAGTATTATAATTAGATATTACCTAGGTAAAATATATATAAGTTTTTTTACTTTTAATAATAACTTATAATATAATTTATTATTCCTTAGTAAAAAAATATCTATCTTTTATATTTCTTTATATTTCTTTAATAGTAATAAATATTTAAGTTATTAGCATAAGGGCTTAAAAAATATTTTACTAAGTATTATTTTAAAAAGGCATAGTATTATATATATTCCCTATGTGATCTAGGGGTTAATAGCCCCTAGCTAGGCTTACTAGGTTATAGTAATTACCTAGGCCCATTTAGGCCTTAGATGCATAGACCTGCTTAGTATTTTTATTAGCTCTTTTTAAATTAGGAAGGCAAGGGGTCTATATAATCGCTAAGGCTATAGGTTAATAGGTTAAGGCGCTCTTTTAATTAGCCTAATCTCTTATTATTACCTAGATATAAATATTTAATATTTTCTATTTATAGTCCTCTATTTAGTTATTAAAAAAGTCTATTAGCTATAATTAAGAAAAGCTTTTTTTTAAGTAATTATTAAGTTAGATATAGGCTTATATAACTAACTATAGGTTAGGCTACTTAGCATTTATTTCTATATACTTTAAGGAGATTACTTAGCTATAAAAGTCTTATTTCTTATAGATATTATTAATAATAAATCTTTCTTTAAGTGAGGCCTAAAATATTATATTTAATTATAAATAAAATTATTTATAGAAAAAGTCTTTTTATCTCTAAAAGCTCTATATATCTTATAATATATATCTTTGATTTATATTAATATTATTAATATATTATTCTAGCGCTATCTTAAGATATTAAGTATAAGGGCTTTAATATATTCTTAGCTTTAAGTATAATATTAATTAAGGGCATTAATAAATTATATTATACTTTAGAAAATTATATAAATACCTTAAATAATTATCTTATTATAAGTTTAATTATAATTACTAGCTAATTAAAATTTTCTTATATCCTTAATATAAAAATAAACTTAGGGTTAGTAAGATCCTTATATAATACTTATTAATTATTTTATCTAATCTAGGCTAAGGGTATATAGCGCTAATAAGGGCTATAGCTAGCTATTATTATTATTATTTAGGCTTAGGCTTTAGTAGATTTAATCTAAGGGAATAGAGTTAATAAGTAATTAGCTATTATTATTATTTATTAATATACTTCCTAATTATAATAATAGTTATATTTCTATATTATCTTAATTACTTTTATTAATAGCTAAGGCTTACTAAGGAGCTATATTTTGCCTTTATAGCTAAGTAATTATTATCTTATTATAATTACTAAAAGGTCTTATTCTTAGACTTCTTATTATTTTAAAGGTTATAACTTAAGTAGCTATTATAAGTAAGCCTAGGGAGTCTAACTCTGTTAATTTAATTTATAATAATTAGTTTTAGAATTAGCGCTAAGAAGTAATCTAAGGAATACTTTCTAAAGGTAATAGGGATATTAATAAGTTCTCGCGCTTATTAGTCTATCTAAATTAAGTTTTAAGTCTAAGTACCTATAAAGGCAAATAAAATTTAATAAATTAATTAAATTAAATTAGAGCTAAGTAATTTTAATTTAAAGAGAGTTATATAAATTAATTAATAAGGGAATTATTAATTTCCTAAGACTTATAGTAATATCTTATTTCTAGAAAGGCTAATCTTAATAATAAAAAATACTTAAGAAATATAAGTAATTACTCTAGCTAAGAAGCTATATCTTTATTTATTTACTTTTATAAGTCTTCTTAAATATATATATATTAATAATATATTTATTATTATTTTATATTCTTAGTTATAGCTATAGGCTATTTTTCCTAAGAGATAAATAAGATTATTTACTTTATAGCCCTAAGGTATTATTATTTAATTATAAATAAAGAAATACCTTAAGAAAGTTAATTCTTAAGATAAATAAAATCTATTACCTATAAGTCTTTATATTCCTTAAGCTCTTTAATAATAAGATTTAAAAAGCTCTATAAGTATTTATTAATTTTATATATTAAGTAGAAATACCTTTTAAGTAATTCCTCTTTAAGTATAAATAAAAGAAAATAAAGATTTAATAGTAAGTAATAGTATTATTAATTATTATTATTTATATAGGGATAATAATAATAATACTTATTTATCTCTTACTAAGCCTCTTAAAAATTATAAGTTCTTAGAAAAGATATAGATTTCTAAAAGGGATAATAATAAGATAAGAATTTAATAATAAATTATCTAGTTTACTTAGGGGTTCTTATAAGAGATTTCCCTAGGAATTCCCTTAGGTTTCCCCTAAGGATCCTTTAGGGAATTCCTAGGGAGTTCCTAGGGATTTCTCTAAGAAGTCCCTGGGAAAATAAATCTAAATTCCGGGGAATTCCTAGGGATTTCCTAGGGATTTCCTAGTTATATAGTTCCTAGGGATTTCCCTAATAAGTTTCTAATAATTAGTTCTTTTAATAAGAATAATTTAATAATAAAATCTATAGTAATTAAGTCCTATAGTTATTATATAACTAAGAGTAATTATAACTTATTATAAGGTTTATAATATTATACCTTAGTTTTTATATAAAGGTTATATTATTTAATAACTTTTATAACTATTTTCTTTATATTAAGGAAAATAAATATTATCTTAATTTATTCTAGGGTTTTATTAATTCCTTAATATTTATATAGTAAGTAATTATATATTTTATATATAAATTTATAATATAATTTATTTAAGACTTATTATTTATTAGCTTTTTTATTATCTAAGAGTTATATATTATATTCTTAGATTGATTTTAAAAGTTAATTTCTTTATTTTATTATATAAATACTTCTAATAATAATATAAGATATCCTTATAACTTAGTTATATTTATATAATTTTAATAAGTCCTTATCTCTTAGCTATATATTATTATAATATATTTTATAATTAAAGTAGCTTTTAGGTCTTATACTAAGGTTTTCTTAATAAAAATATTAATATATTATTTCCTAAAAATCTCTATTATTCAGTTTTTTATTATATTTTATTATCTAATAGCAAAATTTAATAAATTCTTTTATATATTTCTAAGATATAAAAATATATTTCTAATATATAATTATTCCTTATTAATTTCCTACTTAGTCTATTTATCTAATTATAAGTCTTCTAAGTTTTCTAAAGGTATTATTAATAATAATCGTATCCTTTTATATATTTATAAAATAATATAATAATATTTATTACTTAATATAAGTAATTATTTATTACTTTAAATATCCTTCTTATATAAATTATAAAAGCTATTTTTTTACCTTAATCTTTTTAGTATCTAGGTTAAATTATTAGCTAATAGTATCTACCCTATTATTCTCTATTTTTTTAATATAAATAATAATATAATTAAATTCTAAAAAATATTTAGTATATTATAGTTATTATCCGCTAAGTTCTTAGGTTTTTATAAAATAAGTAATATTTTTATAATTTATATATACTTTAATCTAATATTTATTTCTAAGGAAATAATATTAGAATTTCTTAAAAGTATTAATTATTATAAGGAGTTCTTTATTATAAATAAAGTAATTAAGTTCTACTTTATATAACTTATAAGAGTAAAATATAATAAGGTATAAAAGTCCTTTATTATATTATTATTTAATCTAAGCGCCTAATATAAAGTCTAAGGTATTTATTTTAAGTTTAATTTATTAAGATAAATTAAATATCTTAAGTATTAGTTTACTTAAGATAAATTCCTTAAGTATACTAAAGGCTTTTCTTATTTTATCCCTAAATATAAATATTTTATCTTTTTTTATAAGATTAATTAATAATATAGTAATCTTCCTAAATTATTAAAAAAATCTATAATAGTAATTAATAAAGCTAAAAAAGGCTTATATTTCCTTAATATTTATTAATTCCTTTTAATCCCTAATTACTAAGACCTTTTTAGGGTTTATATATATGTTATTATATAAGATAATATATCTAAGAAATTCTACTTCTAAGGCATAAAATCTACTTTCTTTAGGTTTTATTAATAACTTAGCGTCTTATAATATTTATAATACCTTATAAATATATTTTATATATTTTTCTTTTATTTTAAAAAAAATAAAAATATTATCTAAGTAATATATAATAAATATATCTAAATATTCTTATAATATATTATTAATTATTTATTAAGATATAGTAAATATATTAATAAGTCTAAAAGGTATAATAAGGTACTTAAATAGTTTATACTTAGTATAAAAGTAGTTTTCTATTTATATCTTTCTTTAATCTAAATAAGGTTATAAGCTCCTTTAAGGTTAAATATTATAAAATACTTTATTTTAAAAAATTAATCCTTTAATTTATTAATAAAAGGTAATAATATATAATCCTTAATTATAATAGTATTAAGTATTTTAAAGTTAATATAAAGTTAAAGCTTTTTATTTTTCTTTAGGATAAACATAATAAGGTATTTAATAAATAACTTATTTTCCCTAATATATTCTTTTTATAATATATCTTTAATATATTCCTTTAATATTAATAATTATACCTTATTAAGTAAATAAAATTTACTAAAGCTAGGTTATTTCTTATTAATAAATTTAATTTTAAGGTTATAATATATATATTTAAGTAAACCTATTTTAAGTTCTTTTATAAAAAGCTTCTTATAGATATAATATTATAATAAAATATTCTTAAGCTATTCTTTTTCTAATATCTTTTTAACTTACTTAAGGTTTCTTTTTAATTAATAAAACTATTATATAATATACGCGATTATCTATTAATTTTATTATTTTTATTTATTATAGTATTTATATTATATTCCTTTAAGTAGAGAGGTATCTTATATTTACCTCTTCCTAGCTTCTCTAATATCTTTTATAAAAATTAGAGATCTTATATTATATTCTAAGTTATTATTTATTATAAAGAGTATCTTATTATTAAAAGAAAGTACCTAGCTAGTTCTCTAATTAAAATATAAGTTATAGTATTATAACTATAGGTACCTAAGTATAAAATTATAATACTTATTAGGTATAATATTAAATAATATTTCTTAGTTTTTTCTTTTAATAAAAACTTTAAGGTAATTAATCTTATAATTAATAACTTTATTATTATAATTAAAAGGGGTTCCTTCTAAGTTAATAACTAAATAAGGTATTTATTTATACCTCTATAGTAGCTTAAGTCTATTTACTATTATTAGGTCAAAGTAGTTTTACTTAGCTTTATTATCTATTAAAGTATTTAATTATTCTCCCTTAACTTATACTTTTAGTTCTTAGTATCTTCGCCTATATACTTTATTTATAAAATAAAGGGCCTTTTAAGGTAATATATTCTTATATTTGTCTATTTATTACCTTATATTAAATAAGCTATTTAATTTTTTAATACTATATAGCTAAAATAATTATATTTATATTTACTATTTATATAAGCTTTATAGTTATAATTATCTACTTAGCTATTAATCTATTCCTAATAACTTTTTTTTATAGCCTTATTACTATTATAGGTATATCTTAGCTATTAAGTTTCTAAGTAGACCTTATTAAAGTCTCTATACTAGATATAATTAGCGTATTCCTAGAAGACCTTATCTATAAGTCTATAGTCTCTTCTAAGGTATAGCTAAATGCCTTTATATTATTCTATATTAATAGTATTTCCTTAGTAAATTAAGAAATTAAATCCTTCCCTTATTATTTATTTTATCTATTTATAGGTAATTAAGACCTATTATCTATATTATAGGTATATTTCTTTATAGCATAATATAGCTTCTATATTAAGGTAGCTTCTATTAGGTACTTCCTCTTACTTTATTATAGCTTACTATATCGCAATAATAATTTATTATTCTAGGCTAATAGCTCCCTCTTTAGTTAAGTAAAATTATAATATAGTAATATTAAGTCCTTTATATTATCTTTTTATCTTATATTAAAAGGTTTTATAGGCTAAGTAAGGTTTAATATTAAGTTAAGGTAATTAGATTAAAAAATAATTATTTTATTATTTATCTATAATATATATACTATAGTAATAGTTCTTATATAATACCTAAGAGATTTCTTTATATTATAGATATATAGATATTATATATAAGTTATCCCGCGGGTTATAGTAGGGTTTAGGCTATCTTAGGTTTATAGCTATTTCTTTATAGTATGCCTATATATAAATATCTTTCGTATTATTTATATTCTGCTATTTCTTAGCTAATTAGATATATTAGGTAATAATACTAAGCTAATAATATTTATTAGTCCCTTTGCAGACTAATATCTTATAATTATCTTCCAAGAGTACTATATATTAACTATATCGTTATTAATAGATCTATATAGTATCTTATTCCCGCTGCGCTTATACTCCTATAGAGTATTAGCTATGGTTAATAGGTTTATAATATCTATTTAGCTAAGTAATAGTAATTATTTATTATTTATTAATAAGGTTTTCCTTCCTATTATTTAGTTTTAATAAAGGGTTTTATATATCTAAGTTAATAAGGTATAATTAATAGACCTTTAGGGGTTTAATTAATTTATAAAATTACTTTTTTATAATATTATTAATTATATAATTACTAATAGCTTATTTCTTTATTAAGTAAGTAACTTAGTAAGGTATAATAACTTCTCTAGGTTAAAGTCTTATTTTATTATATCCTTTCTATATTATTCCTAATATCCTAGCAGTATAAATAGCTATCTAGGGGTCGCTATCCTAATTAATTATATTTAAGTATTTCTTACCTTTAGGGAGATTTTATTTTAGCTTTAACTAATAATACCCTTTCCTAATATCTTATTACTTCTTTTAGTATTTATTAGCCTTATAGCCCTTTTTATAATAATAATAATACTTAATATCCTTATTATCCTTTTAGGCTACTCTGAGTTCTATAGGTCCCGCATAGGTCCTATAAGAGGTATTACCTTTAGCTTATTCTTACTTTTAGGACTAATTAATATTATTCTTATTACCTTAGATTTATTTCTTATTAGATTTCTCTATATATTATTTAAACTATTAATTATTAATCTTAATAGTTATATTAATATAGTCCTAAAAATTATTAGGTTTTTTTATTTTATAAAATTTATCCTTAATCTTATCTTTAAGTCCTTTATAAAATATAATTTAAAGGGTATTTATTCCCTAATTAAAAAATAAAATAATTTATATAAACTTAGCTATATAAATTAAGGCGGCCTTTATTTATTATAAGTTCTTAAGTTTCTATATAACTTATTATTCTTTATTAATAATTCTAAAGTTATACCTAATTATATCCTTAAAGTTTTTATATTTAGTAAAAAAAAATTATATTTCTTTAATAGGTTTATTTCTAAGAAAGTTATATAACTTAGGCTTAAACTAAGTAAATATATTACTTATAAGGTATTTATTAGTATATAAGACCTTACTTTTTATACTAGCTATCCTAGTAGGGAAATACTATTAGTATGCCCTAAGGGATATAAGAAATATCCTAATATAAATAGCTTATTTATTAAATAGCTCTAAGTCCTTAGGCTTAATAATCTTACTAATATTTTTATAAGTAATATTAGTAATATTATATTTAAATATTAAGTTACTAAGATTATAAACTTATTATTATATTAGGCTATTTTACTAGGCTTAGAGCATAATAAGTTAATTAATTTAGTTTTATTATTTATTAATTATTTACTAATATTATTACTATTACTATTTTATAGCTTAGCGGAAGTATTCTTATATATTATTTATAAATACTTTTATATTTATAAGTTATTCTTAAGTAACTCTAGTATTATTTTATATATTATCTAAGAGGTTATTATACTAAGTAGTTAAGTAATTATATTTATTCCTAAGTTTATAGACTTTATCCTTATATAAGGCTAGGACGATATATTCTTTATCGTTATTATCTATATCTATCTAGGTATTAGGTTCCTCTAGCCTAGTTATAAGCTATCCTTACTAAGGAGTAATAGGCAGCTTACTGCGAGGGGTAAAAGGAGATCTAATATTAGGCGCTATAGTAATAATATTACTTAAAGTATATAATATACTATTAAATAAGAGCTATTAATATATAATAATTATATATTTCCTAAGGGATAAACTAATTATATTAGGTTTATATTAGCAGAGAGTACTAGGCATAGTCTAAGTAATAGGGTATAAGTTATATCTAGTAATATACTTAAAGGTATTAAGTATAACTAAGTTATATTAATAGCTAAGGTAGCTATTATATAAGAAAGTATAATAAACATATTTTATATACTTATAGTTTAATCTTTAGACTAATGTCCTCTAGCTTTAGTCTAGGGTAAGACTAATATTTTTAACATTTGGTCCCTAGACCAATATAAATAACATTTAGTCCCTTTGGTCCTTACTTAGTTAGAGTATTTCTGCCGTGTTTCCCCGCCTAGCCCATGTTATAGCCGTAATAATATAGAAGTTAATAGACTAGAAGAATATATTATAAAATCTATTCTTAATATAGATAAAGTTAATAATAAGATAATATATTTTATAAAATAAAAAGACTACCTAGACTTAGAAAATATATAAAAACCCCTAGAATATCTTATTAATACTTAATGCCTTTTAAAGAATTTCTACTAATAATAATAGGACGAAGGTTATCTAAACCTAAGAAGGACTAATTAATAACCCTAAAAGCACCCTCTACTTATAGCTCACCCATTGCCTACTACTTAGCCATAAGTGCTTCCTCTTAGGAATAAACCCCGTCCTCCTTGTCTAACTCTTATATGCCATGGGAAAAAAGCTAAGAACCCCGCTTACGAAGCAAATAGCGCTGCCGCTAAAGATAAGCTAGACGAGCTAAGGTCTCCTAGAGCTTATTCTCTGCCTTCTCGATATCTATATTTACCTTACGCTAAGTATCTAAATTCTTAGAAACTACAGAAACTAATTAATAACCTATAACATAACTATTAGATAAACTCATAGAACAATAATATATTAATGCTATTATAAGAATAGCCCTAGCAAATATACTCCTAATAACAAGTAGAACCCGCTATTATCTGATATACCTTCTTCGCCTAGTAACAAGTAGAATAAGGCATAGCGTTAAATCCCTTAGTATTAAAACGGGAAGTAAGAAGGGAATATTACGCGGATTTCTTTGATTTCGAGATATAACCTAATATCCTATTAAAAGGAATTTTTAAGGAACTAAGTTAATTATATACTAACGATGGGCTATAAATATAGCCTTAAGGATAAGACTAACAGAGGAGAGACCTTGTATCACGGCCTAACATAACCTAAATAGCGGCTAGGTCACGTAACAAAGAATAGAGGCTTATAGGACTAATCATAGAAGGATTACCTGGATCACTTAGTAATCCCCCCTGATCCAGGGATCACTAGGATTACTAAGTAATCCTCGCGATCTAGCCTACCTTAACTATATAAAACATACTTATTGCACTTTCTTATATACTAGCTACCTTAGCTATTAATACAACTTGGTTATACTTAATACCCTTAAGCATATTACTAGACGTGACTTATACTATCCCCTTTTAAGGTTATATAACCTAATTTAATACTAATATAAACCCAGTATAACTAGTTTATCCCTTAGGACCTTCACGATTGTTATACTTATTAGCGACTAGCTAAAAAACCTATATAAAAAAATATATATAAAACTTAAATTTATTAAAAATAAAATAATAAATTATATTAATAAGAAAAAAATTAAGAGATTAATCCTCTTAGAGAGAGATATAATCTATATTATAATAAAAAATATTAAAATAACATAATAAAATAAAAAACTTAACTATAAATATATTAGACCTTATAAAATTAAATAAAAATTTTTAAAAAATAATTATAAATTAAACTTACCTCCTAAGGTTAAGCTCTATTTAATCTTTTATATTTTATTACTTAAATTAATAAAAAATATTATCTAAGTTAAAACTAAAAATAAACTAAAAACTAAAGTTAATAAACTAAAAAAATATATTATAAAAGCTATCCTTAATATAAATAAAATTAATATAAAAATAATATATTTTATTAAATAGAGAAACTATCTAGATTTAGAAAATATATAAGAACCCCTAGAATACCTTATTAATATATAATACCTTTTAAAAAACTTTTATTAATAATACTAAGTATAGGCTTATTAAGACTAATAGCGTTATAATTAATTAAATTAATAGCCCTAAAAGAATATACTTTTATAATAATAAATAATTCCTCGTAGAGCTTACCTAACTCCTCTAAGGTATATAGGCTATGCTTAAAAGCCTTATTACTATGCGCCTTAAGTAGCCTCTTTTATTTCTAAATGCGAGCAAGTTTAGCTATTACCTCCTCTAGGGTAGCCTCTGCCTTAGCCTCCTTATCCTCTAGATACTTATACTCTTAGATATTTTTCATAACTATAGGAGGTTAACTAATAGCTAAGAAAAAGTACTAATAAAAAATAGTTATAAAATAAAGCTATACTAGCCCTATTATATACTACCTTTATATTAATATAGTTAGAATAGTGATTAGAATAGTTAGAAACTACCTTATAGGATAAGCCCTAATAGAAGTAATAAATATAAGATATAATCTTAGAACTAAAAGCCTTAATATAGGTAGAAAGATTTTATGCTTTAGAAAGTTTTTATAAAGAAGTATACTTAGAAACTTAGCCTAATATTATATTAATAGAAATAGAATTTTTATAAGTCAGAGTTACTTACTATAAATACCTAGTTACTAAAACTAATCTTAAGGATAAGACTAATAAAGGGGGAACCTTATATTATAGCTATAATATAGGCTAGGCGGGGAAATATAATAGAAACACTCTAACTAAGCAAGGGACTAAAGGGACTAAATATCGCCTAAGTTAGTCTAGGGACTAAATAATAAAAATATTAGTCTTACCTTAGACTAAAGTAAGAGAATATTAATCTAAGAACCAGGCCTAAGTATATAAAGTATATTTATTTATACTTTCTTATATAGTAGCTACCTTAGCTATTAATATAACTTAGTTATACTTAATACCTTTAAGCATATTACTAGATATAATAACCCCCCTTATTTAAGTATAGCGCGACTAGTCTCTCTATTAATATAAACCCAGTATGACTAGTTTATCCCTTAGGAATATATATAATTATTATATAAGGCTTTTAAATAATTAAGATATAAATAAAAATTAAAATTAAAAATAAATAGCTAAGAAAAATTAAAGTTTTTATAAAAAAATAAAAAAAACTATAGAGGTTAAAGCTTATTAATTAAGGAATTATCTTAATTATAGTTAGCGAGGTAATTAATATAGCTAGATAGCTAGGTTATAGTAGTAGTTAGGGAATTTTAATATAGTACTAATTATATTAATTACCTTATTAAAATTTCTTTTTTAATTTTTAAATAATTCTAGAAAAATTAAAAAATATAAGAAAAAGAATTTTATTTCTAAAATCCTTATAGCTTAAAGTTATATATATCTCTTTTATAGAGCCTTATCCCTATAGGAACTATCTTTTTTAAAAAAATATTAGCTAGTCGAGAAAAAAAATATCAGCTGCCCCATAGTCTGCTAGCATAAAAAATTTCCTCCATATAAAAAAAACATCGGTAGCTCAGCCGACGTTTTTCATAGATGATAGGGGTTGGCCAACTGACGACCTCTAGTGAGCAGTCCCTTGCCACACTCGTGCTCGTGCTCAGTCGACTGGTCTGACTTCTGTTCGGCCGCCTCCACGGAAGTAAAGCTCTTGGCTTGCGAGTTCGCCAACAGTCCCAGGATCGCCTCCACATTGTGGACAAAACTGCGGGGCAGGATGCCCAGCGATCGGTGGAGGACAAGAACAATCAACATGTCGAGCATGTCGCTGATAAGGATACTCAAGATTATCAAGGGCTTTTCAATATTGGCCAATGACAAGATAATATTATATCTAACCAACCAACATCACACAAGTCTCCCAGTCTCGCTCTTCGCAGACAAACAGCCCTCATGCAAAACGCCAGCTCCCAGCCTCAAGTAACTCCCCCCATCTGGTCTCTCTTGAATCATGATGACATAATACCTCTTCGGATCATTAGCCGTACCGCGTGTCCCACCAGATCCAACCACGACACAGTACTTGAACTCGCCTTGGCCTTCCATATCCTACCACAGCGACCCTATCTTTTCAGTTCCATTCATAACAGCGTACTCATTATCTCGAACGTTTTGTCCAAGATGGCAGTTTTCGAATTGCTGGACTCTGACGAGCAACTCTTTCCCATGTTGAGCGAACTCTAGATCTGTCTGGCGAGGAATCTTGAGCTCGTACTGATGCTGATGAACTCGACGCTACCGTCATACGCCATCCAAGACCACGACGGCACGTTCCGTCTCCCAAAATCGATCAGGAGTGTCATCTCCTTGGTTGTGCGCTTCCATAAGAGAAGGCTGCCAAGAAAGCATCGTATAATGCCGTACTTTACCTCGGTGTCCAACTCATGCCCCTATGCGCTTAAGCAGGCTTGATATCGCGGTATCTCTATCAGACTTGTAGGTAAGCCCGCATTGTGAATACTGTCCAAGAATGAATTGCATAAACTCAAGAGAGCGATACTATCCGGCCTTCCTCAATCGGGCTGGGAAGAAGGGGTCAAGGATAAACCGCTGCTTCGAGATTGGCCTAGGGGCATGTCAGCAGCTGCAATGTTGTTCCTTTCGAGTTTAGACTTGCGCTGTTAACTTCGTAAACTGCTGGCAGCGGATTCCATCACCGCATTTCCAATATGTGTGTGCCCCATGTTCAGGATTCGCAGTGAAATTAATGATGCGTCGAGACAGTACCCGCTCCTGCAGAACCCAGGCTCTCTTCATCAGGGGCCCTCTATCAACGTCCGAGTCAAGGCGGCAGTTGCATCCCGCACTTCCTGGGTTGATTTGATCCCATAGACTTGGCTCCAGGAAACCATCTTTCCACCCGCGAGCCCAGTTTGCTGTGATAGTGCAGTAGGCGTTGGCAAAGACGTGCTCCATATTGCCAGCCTCGCTTTCCCATTCACCTTGGGAACCTTGGATGATGCAGAGAGCATCAGTCCAGAGGTACTGCTTCCCGAGCTGCCGTATCACTTTAACTGCGTCCCGGAAGGTCTTTGGCAGGCCATCCAAGTTAAACCCCTCCAATCGACGATGATAATTCTGCGGTGTTGTGCAGAAGCGGCTCCATTCTTCACCCGTTGGGCTGCCCCAGCAGTGCGATAACACGAGATAGTCCCGGTTGCCACCTGGCTCTTGGACAAGACTCAAAGTATGCTCGTCTCCAACAAAGATGGCTCTTGTCGGCCAGAACTCGTGTTCCGCTTGCCGTACTCGGCACTCTTCGTGGTTGTCGTCGCAATTCAGAAGCCATTCGCGAAGCAGTTGAAAGTAAAGAGTTTTGGCGTCAAAATCAGGTGATTTAGAATAGAGGAGGAAATTCTTTGCAAATTCGTCCTCGTCGTGTCGTCTCCAACATTCGGCATTCCGAGCTGAGCGGTTAATCAGATAAGGCCACTTGGAAGGCGGCCCTTCCAAGCTGAATTCGCGAGGCTTGGTAGTATCCCAAGGAAATCGCAGCATCTCCTCAAACTCAAAATCATGGTCAATTTCCTGAGAAGCCGGGTTCATTTTATTGGTGGTATTGGTTTCCAAGTCTGAGGGTATCGTTGTGACCGTCGGCTCTTGCGGGGTTGGTGAGTTGGAAAATCTCTCAATATCAGATCATCTTGCATTCCCAATTTAGAGAACTTTCTATAGCAGTCTGGCCGTAGAGCTATTTACTTACATTAATTATCCTATTTAATGCTATACTAAAGAAAAAGAAAAGAAAAATATCTAATATTATCTAATACTTTTTAATATCATATCTTCATATTATAATTTATTGGCTGACAAGTCTTCTTAACAGGGGGTTAGCCACAGCGTCAGAAAATGCAGGCTGTCGCATAATGACGCTATTAAACCCCTTCCTCTATGGCTTCCCCCTGGTGTGGTCCGGCCGCCCGACATTGAAAGTTGCTGCATCTTAGAACTCGTCTAGTTAGCAGGATAAGAACCGGAAATCGTCATGGAAGCATCACTTTAAATGCATCTCTCGTTTAGGGAATGGCCGACTTGTTGTCACTGTACAGCGATGATCGACACGCCACCGCCTCATCGGGCAAAGATCTCGGGTGTGGCACAGTCAAGGCAGTAATTGTAGTGCGGACGTCTATTGGCCTGGGTAAAGCTATACGAAAAGATGGGGTCAGTAGATCAGCGAGCACAGCCAGGTGAGCTGTTGAGATTGTCCTGTCTTTCCTTGGAGGTGCAAACCCCCTCACCTCATTGGTTAGCATTGGCTGAAGATCAATCCTTCCAAGGCTGAATGGGCGGATGGTCTTTGCCCGATGGAGTGGGACAGCCTTGGTCTGTTTGGGTTGCTCGGCTGAGGGTGACTATCCGCTTGATGATATCACTGCCAGTTCTCGTGTACAAAAGCCTCAAGAGGCGCCGTGATTCTTGACTATTTAGACACATCACCACAAACACTCCGTTTCCACCATCTTTCTATCCCTTCCTACACATCTATCAACATGCTCTTCATCACCCAACTCATGCTGGCTGCCACAGCTGCCGCTGCGGCCGTCAACCACGTCGAGGTTCGCCAAGTCAAGGAGATTCACATCTTCCACGCCCGCAGCCTTCTCAACTACACGCCCTACAAGCGCGACAACGGCGCCCTCTTTGCCCGCGCCGACCAAAAAGAGTGCCTCGCATCCGCCACCTCCATCATCAACAGCGCACCCACCCCGGACCCTAAGCTCGAGAAATGGGGGTCCAGCCGCGGAGTCACCAACGGCAGTCCCTGCAGCGTCACCGCCCCCGCGTCTCTCTCCAAAGAGCTCATGGAGTATATGACCAAGTTCTTCGAGTGGGCCGACGGCATCCAGGACGAGGCCTCTGAGTTCCTGGACGACTGCAGCTCGTTCGAGGGCGGCAGCGCTACGTTTAGTATTAGGACGTGCTCTACCTCCCCCACCATCGTCTTCACTGCTTCGGACACGACCGAGACGGTCAAGCTTGAGGCTTCTTCGGCGGCTGACAAGGACAATGCTGCTGCTGCACGCGACGCTGGTTTAACACCCGCCATTGCCGCCGCTGTCGGCGTGATTGGCGTCGTAATGGCTCTGTGAGCAGCCTGTTGCTTGTGTAACAGTTTAGTTTTATGAAAGAGATTGGTAGGATACCACGGGGGGCCGGATTGGAATTTGAATAATACAGTAATATCCGTTCATTCACTTCGCAGTACCAAGTAGCTCAAGAGCTTGCCCTTTTAGTGCATATGATACCTTGCTTGCCATAGGATTAGTCTTTAAATTCTAAGCTGATATTATCAATCCCAAGTCAGATTCGCTAATCTTCACGCATATCTATCAACAACACAGAGTCTATGTTTTTTCGCCCCTGCTATAATAACCATATATAGGAAGCAAATATAAAGTATTAAACTCTCTTTTAAATACTTTATTTTACACATTAGGCTTAACTTACCCGACATAGGCTCGCTAGAACGACGTTTCCCATCCCAGATATGGTCGGTGAGCTATGCACTTATGTCTTCGTGTTTCCTAAGTTCAGAGCTTCAAGAAAATTGAACAGAATAAAATCTGGGACAATTTATAAACCCATACAGTTTGATCTCAATCGTCGAGGCACATGTAACCTGTCATGCCTCAATACCACAGTCTTGTCACAGTTCGCTCGCTTTACATGCACCTCTACTCAAAAGAAGCCCACGCATTCTATCCAACTGACTCTCTTGATCCTTCACACCTATGTTCACATACAATATTGTGGTCAGTTTGCCTCTTCATGTACGGATACTTGGAAGGAGCGACTCGCATACGAACCTGACTTTGGAAGCCTCCTCGTAGCAACATGAATTAGGTTGGGCCAGCGCTGGTATAACAGATCCAAGGGTGTAATTGGAATGACTTTCCCATTGATGACTTCTTCATATACTGCATTGACATCAATGCCAGTCTCAAGGAGGACTCCTGTGCTTTCTATGAAACCCCGTACGACAAAGCTGTGAAGGATAGTCATGCCAGCTGGGTCGGGCTTTGTTTGGACTGCTTGTTTCAGGTCTGGAAGAGCGTACGTTCGCATCATATCTGCTAGGTCAATGTCTCTCGCAATCGCCCACGTCGGGTGGGCTAGATCGTACAAGACTGGGAACTCTCGGTCATTTTGCCTTGTGCCACATTTTACGGGCACATCATTGATCATGGCACCATTTTCCAGTAGAATCTCAACAGCACCAATATGATGTCCCACGGCCAATGCGAGAATGGGCGACCTACCATTGTTCGAACGACCATCTATCCGCGCTCCATGAGCCAGCAGAAGAAGCATCACTTGTCGTTGGAAGGCTTTGCAGAATTCGTAGTCCTCAGTCTCGAGTTCCACCTCTGAGTAGCATTCTCCGAGGTCCATTATCGCCGTCTGTCCACCGCTTCCGGTAATGTTCACATCGGCGCCGGCTCGGAGAAGGGCCTCGGCAACTTGCATGTTGGCCATGTACACGGCGAGCATGAGGGCAGTGCAAGTGGTTTCTGGCCCCCATAGATAATCCCAGACGAGGCACAAGGAGTTGATTTCAAAACCAAAGGCCAGTAGCGCTTCAATGGTAGTTTCCAGCTTTGAAGAACGAGTGACCAGGCACCCACGCATTACAGGGCAATATATCTGCGAGATCTTGCTGATCCATCGAAAATCACCGGCAAGTAGATGGTGCAGGACACCAATTCCGCTGGAGCTTGCACGTGTGTCTGGGGAAGCATATTCGAGCAAAAGGCACACAATGCCAGCATCCCAGTTTTGAACAGCCAGGTCCAAGGCACTACTGCCGTCTTTTGGACCAAGGATAGGAGGTTCAATGAGGCAATCATCGATTGAGTTGGGTTGAACCGGCGGCGGCACGCCAGAAAAGATGTACTGCCTGATACCGTTCGGCAGCCATGGATCGGCGCCGTGTCTCAAAAGAGCTCTCGTGGGTTTCGAACAAGAAAACTCGACTGCCCAATGCAGTGGACTTCCCGCCGGAAATCTGTAGGGGTAGTAGAGCATCTTGTGGTTGTGGTTGGTCTTGACATCAATCGAGGCGCCTTTTCCGATCAGTCCATCCGCCACTTGGTCAATATCCTCTGGATGGAACACGAATAACCAGTGCAGACAGGATGGCCCGTCTCCTCCGAGACGAAGAGTGGGATCGGCGCCAAGGTCCAATAGGAAAGCGACTGTCTCCGTGGCGCCGCACGAACATGCTCGGTATAGGAGTGACTCGCCAAAAGCGTTGACAAGGTTAACGGTGGTTGGTGTCACGATGGTCTTGAGTATTTCTAACGTCTCAGGAAGACAAAACGAAGCCAGGACGTGTGAGAGATAGTCACCGTCCTCATTCAGGGGCTCGGTTGTTGAAATTCCAGGTTGGAGAGCTCGGGTATCGAGGTTGATACAGCTTCTTAGTGCAGGTTTCGAGTGCACATAGTGCCTATTATAACCTCCGTTGGCATGGAATTTGGCCATGGCGTCGTCGAAACCACGCTGGTTGACCGACCGTGTTCGTTCAGAAAACGCTAGGTCCCCTGTGGCGATTGACGCGAGCGTCCATTCCTCTCTGTGAGCTTCGACGTGATCATCTGGTACCAGTTCGAAGTATTCATTGTAGCGGAAGATTAGGGATCGGGCTTGCATAATTCCTCCCAGCGCAGCGGTACGAAGCAGCCGGATGTAGATATCCCTTGTGCTTGTGTCCCTAAACCTCTTGAGGATGAAGTATTGTCGGTTCATGAAGACCCCAAACGCCTGTGCTGGAGACACATGGCTTTCGTTGTTGAGATACATGGACAAGAAGTCCCGGGCGAGTTCACCCCTTGACTCAGGTATTTCCCAGTTTCGGCGGCTATACTGAAAAGAGCGGATATGAACAGGCTGATGTTGCGGTTCTTGGTCGCAGGTAGCATGTTGGATAGTCAGGCCCGCCTGAGAGGCACTATCCCTGGGAGCATGTCAGCTACGGCCATGTTCTGGATGAAGTCTTCTGTTCACTCACATATCCGCCATTTGCGTTTCCGCGTCTCTGAGTGGCGTCAAGATGTCCATTGGTCGATCCTGAGGTTGCTGGCTCAAGCATGCTCCGAGTAATCCCTGATAGATGCCTCTCCACATGTCTGGGATGCCTTGCTGACCCTCAAGATGGATCAGTGCAGATTCCAGGACTCTTTCTCCTTCACCGCCTCTGGATGGCCCCGCCGACCGGCAAAGGATGTAGCCACAGATCAAGCCAAAGGAGTATATATCTATACTCCACAACAGCTCAGGGTTGAGGGCTTCGTCATACTCGTGATACCTTTGGAGCTCAGGTGCTCGCCAGCCAACTGTCCCCCTGCCGCGAACGTCCTTGCCAGGCAAGACGGCGCCGCCTCCAAAATCCGTGAGTTTTGCAGACCATCTCCCTCCTTCTTGAAACACCAGTACATTTTCAGGCTTCACGTCGCCATGAACGATGCCGATTTCATGGATTGCCGATAGGCCTGACGCAATGTCAAGAATAATACGCCGTTGATCGTCGAATGACATTGACTCGCCCGCCTCCTTGACCAATCCTCCAAGATCGCTCTGGGCAAGCTCGAGAGCAAGGAACGGAGCTGCGTGCCAGCTTGTCGTGTAACCCCAGCCAATCATGTCAACGATGTTGGGGTGCTGTCGGAGGCGGGGATGGTGCATTGCTGCTATTTCGATAACAAGGTCATGTACCTGCCGTCGAACAGAGTCTGCGGATAGATTCAGACGCTCTTGACAGTCAAGCATGAACTTTGGAGTCTTGGCGGCCACACGATACAGAGTACCCGGCTCCTCGTCAGAACTGATCAGACTGTTCTGCACGATGAATTGGGCTCCTGATGAGATCAACCCCTCATCGAAGTTGAGATCGTATGGCCCTGGCACATCGAGTACAGTGAGGATATGGCTCAGGTCCGCAATCGGATGATTTCGCTTGTTGAATCTGGCATCTCGATCCGTGTTGCCAAGAATCAGGCTCTGAAATGTCTCACTCTTGGCTGACAGCTCGGTGATGTACGCGGCGAATGAGGAAAGTCGACTTTCAGAACGATCCTCCATGTCGATTTTTTGACTGTTTAACCCGGGGCTAGTTTTAGTCCCTTGTCATGGTGGCGTGACAGAGTCAAAAGGTTGGTGATGAAACCAGGCTGCTGAAGATGATATCTAAATGCACAGCCACGTCCGCCGTGTAACCAATATCTGCATCGCTGCCCAAATTACAATTCGGTTCGGTGACTTGACCACTTACGTCTTTTGCTTCACAATCTGCGCCAAAAGCCGCAGAGTTCTTTCATCACAAATCTCTGTCAACTCTCATCATCATTACTCCCACCTCCAATAACGTCTCTCTCGGCACAAGGCATGGCAGAACTCGCGCTAGGTGTTGCCGGCCTCACAGCAGGGATACCAGGCTTGGTGCAGGTTATCGGAACCCTCGGCAAGACCCTGCTGCAGAGGGTCGAGCATTCTGGTGATCAATATCATAAGGAGTTGGAGCTTGTGATTCGAACCACCAAGTCTCAGGCGCAGGAGATCTGCCTACATCTCCATGGACTGGGTCAGAGTGTCCCCGAGTCGCTGAAAGATGATATTCTCCAAATCTTTCAGGCTCTCAGGAGCACGTTCGAAAGGCTCATACGGCTAGTTCCTGCGACGAACCAGGCAGCTGAGAAGCCAAAGCTATCAGCCGCAACAAAGGCCAAGATCGATTCCGAAGTTCGCGCCATCGAGGATTGGAACACCAGGATGTTCCATCGGGCCATGATATTCGTGAATTTCGGTCAACAGAAAACAGCGGGCACCGCACAGCTGCGAGACCTTCCAGACGAGTATAGAGCTGTGTCTTTGAAGAAAGTTGAAAAGCTTCGAGAGTCGGTGGGAGAGTCTCTCAAAAAGGCAAAAGACGAATCCAACCTGCTGCTCATCCATCCAGAGGAACAAAAGGAGCAAACAATTTGCGTAGCTCTTCCAAACTGCTCCCTAGAACTACGAAGATCAAAGATCGACGACACATCTGTTCTTGTCGAGTACCGCACATACAGCGACAGCGCCCTTGAGCGTGAAATTCACAGCCAGCGTCGGATCGTCCGGGAGGTCGCGAGGATCCTTCGCCGAGCTGACCCGGAACTCATGGGCCTATTGTATTGTGACGGGTTCCTCTGGGACTCTCTGAAATGCAGATTCGAGTTGCATTTTCCCATTCCGTCCGGTCTACAGGATCCTAGAACCCTCCTTGATCTTCTAACCGACTCCTCCACCAGAAGATTCGGAATTAAGCATCCCCTAAATCAACGTATCGCCTTGGCAAAGAGCATTGTCATGGCCGTCTTCGTCCTTCACTCAGCAAGCCTAGTGCACAAGCAAATCCGCCCCGACAACGTTGTCATCTTTGAGAACAGTCCATTGCCTACCGGCACACAAAGGGACACCACCGAGAGACAACGCTACCCATATGTCCTTGGTAAGCCGTTTCTTGTCGGCTTCGACAATGTTCGCAACGTTGACGCTGCTTCGTTATTGCTTCCGGTTGAGGACTGGAAGAAAAACATCTACCTCAGTCCGCGAAGACAGCGGCTTCAGCAAGGTGACGAGTTTCAGATGGAAGACGACATGTATAGTGTGGGCGTTGTTCTGATCGAGATTGCGTTCTGGGCCTCGTTCCAGGACAAGTCGGCTGCCCAACTTGGGAAACTGGTCTGGCAGGACGCATCCCAGTCGGCACTCAAGGGTCCGGAGCAGCTGAAGAAAACATACATCTCTCTAGCTGCAGGCGCAGTCCCTCGAAAGATGGGGCAAAAGTATGCCGACATTGCCATGGCGTGTTTAACGGGACTGGAGTCGGAGCAAGGCGACTTGAAGAGACTCGAGGATGAGGATGGAATTGTCGTAGGGACGAGGTACATGGTGGAGGTGATCAGCAAACTAGAAGAGATCATCATGTAACCCTAGTTTTCGTTGTTTCAAGGCATTGGGTTTTGGTGCCGTCATTGTGTCATATCCCGTGGTAGCCAAGGAGTTATTGCAGAATCAGATGTTACTTAAGGAGTTTGAGGATCGTTATCGTGGCCATGATGATGGAGTTAATAAAACAAAGTCTTGGAATTTATGACAAGTCACCATATATAAGTCAGAATTTCTGCCAATCAGGCCATGACAGCAGAGACGGCCCCACGGTTCCCTTGCCGTATCCCTGCCAGGTCCGGGTTTATAATGAACCCCTCTTTCCAACGCGTCTTGCGTGACCCAACATGACTTTCGTCACCTCCACCACCGCCCCCTCCTGACCTCGATCGCTATCAAACTCAAAATGGCCGGAAGCACCCCAAAGAGCCGCTCTCCCCAGTCTCCCCGATCGCCATCGTCAGCCCAATCGCCCGAGCAGGCTCAGACGCCTGAACAGGCCCAGACGCCTGAACAGGCCCAGCTGCAGGCACTCGAGGCTGACGATCAAGCGGGAGAGGAGGATCCAACTCGGGGATCCGACGTTGAGAGCTCTACAGCTTCCCTCTCGTCGAGTATTCTTGCATACCGCACTATCAATGGCAGGACATACTATAGCGAGAGAGGAAATGCCGCCTACTGGTTCGCGAGCCCTCCTCGTCAAGCTTTGCCCGTATCTGACCTCTAGCCAGGGGCGCTAATGACGAACGCCAAAGCGAGACTATGGATATTGGGTAAGATTCTAATTTGACTATCGCTCTATCGCATTTGCCTAACGAGCTTCTAGCTACTACATGTGGACGCTCGCCTAGGATGGAATCCTTTACTAGGCCTCTCTAACGGCCGATATCCAGGTAAGTCGAGGTGTTTCTATCTAGTCTTGGACATATTTCTAAGCTGATGCTCGTCATCAATTAGAAAGCCCTTGATATCGGGACTGGAACTGGTACGTACAAGCACCTCCAGCTTTTAATGTTGAGTCGCTATTTACTGATCACCAAGCCACTACAGGTATATGGGCCATGTGAGTTGGGCTATGACTCCTTGATTTGTCCCGCCTTCCTGACAGGTTAGTGATTTCGCCGACGAGTATCCCAGCTGCGAAGTCATCGGCACCGACATCTCTCCTATTCAGCCTGGTTGGGTCCCTCCTAACTTGAAGTTGTAAGACGCCTTACCGACCAATATGATCCATTTCTCATTGCCAACTAGCGAAATCGAAGATTGCAACCAGGACTGGACGTTTGACGCGGAGTCATTCGATTATGTGCATATTCGCTATCTACACGGAAGTATTCCTGACTGGACCGAGTTGTTCAAACAGGCCTACCGCGTCCTTAAGCCGGGTGGCTGGATCGAGAGTTTTGAGCCTTCGCCAACCGTCACAAGTGATGATGGGACTGTTACGCCAGATTCCGCTTTGGGTCAGTGGGATCAAATCTTTATTAAGGCTTCTAAGAAGATTGGCAATGTCTTTACTGTGGTTGGGGATGGAATCCAGATGTCGTCCATGATAGAGGCTGGATTCGTCAATATCCAAGAGTGGAATGGAAAGGTAAGCAACCATATAGGCCTTTACTCCCAAAGAAATGTACTAATGGTATTCCTCGTACTACAGTGTCCACTGAGCCCGTGGGCCAAAGATCCCAAGTTTAAGGAGATAGGCCAGTTTGGGGAGGTCTTTGGTACACGGGATCCCGAGGGCCTTATTAACTTTACTGCTAACTTTTTGGGCTGGTCGCTGGAAGAGGTTACTGTCTACCTTGCTCGTTTCCGCAGCGAGCTTGGAAACCGCAAGATTCACCCATACGTCTTGCTGAAGGCTGTTTGGGCACAGAAGCCGCTTGATGCTCCTGAGCCGCTTGCAGCTGTTTAGGCACAAGGTCGGACGGAGTCGCCTAGGCGAAGGGCCATCAGTTATTCGATTGTGTCGTGAGACAGAGCCGGCGATGGATCACAGCGAAGGCGAAAGTCAGTCACCAAAGCATCTTGGTACTCGTAGATTATCGCCTATGAAATAAAATACGGTGACGCCCCCATCGGAGGTGGGGAGGGCGTAATAAAGTCCGAAGGATATATCTCTATAGTGTGGAGGCATGGAATTCCATATTGCTAAGTCTAGATATTACTAAAGATAATTAGTTATATTTATATCTATGCCCTTTTTCTTTACTACTACCTTAATAATTACTTTTATCAAAATTAACAAGAAGTAATAATAGAAACTAAAGATTTAAAATAGTAATAACATAGTAGTAATTAGTATTAGCTCTCTATCTTAGCTCGAGAGTAACTTAATTAATCTAGAAAAGGGGCCGCTACTAGATAAGGTGCTAAAGGCTTTGGATATAGCATAGCAGATCATAAAGCCTTTATGTTCTTTGTACTGGAGGTAGAGATGATATTGATATATTTCTGGCATCATGGGGGTCCCTTTGCCGTCGATTATCTCTCCTCTCCATCCCCACCAGATCATCAAGAGTGCTCTTAGGCACTGCCAAGGTCAGAACGTGTTAATAGATCGTAGCCTGCCATAAGTCTCTATCCTATAACCAAACCTAAGAAGATAGTCTCTGTTTAACCTGACTCATAACTATATTATCTTACTTGCTAATAATAAGAATAACTTATTAGTTGCCGTTCACTATAATCTTATCTCTATAACGATCTAGAAAAGTAATAATAGTATCTTTATAATTAAAATCAAATGCTATGGCGGATGCTGATACCAGAGTAGGTCCGAGTAGACAAGATCCCTGCTTGTCGTCTTCGGTTATCTGTGAATGCTCCATGCTCTTCCGGATCTTCTGCTCATCATGAATCCGCTGCCCAACATTGCAGATCCAGTGACCACGCAAGAAGATATTGAATGAGTTTGCCCACTGGGTGCCTTCGGCTCTATGTGTGTAGAACGGTCGAGTATGGGCGGGCAACTTGTCGAGTATGTAGTAGTCGGTCATGTATTTGTCATGTATTTCTGCTTGACCAGCTCGCCCAGCCGTACTTCATCTCGAGTGGACAAGTCTTCTCCTTCAATATCACGACCGTCGTTGCGGAGCATTTGCAAAACTTCGGTGAAGGGGATAATTGGGGTCTCGTCGAGCCAGACGTCTTTGCTGGGCCACCGGTCACGGACGACCTGGAGCTCGGGCATGGACTATACAGTAGCAAAGACATGCTTTAGGGCATCGTCAACAATCTGGATGACATAGTTGTATGACTGGCCAAGGGTCATTCCGACATCAAGGCTGGTGCACTCGGTAAGATCTTGTTGGGCTTCTTGTAAGGTTCTGTTGTTGGACTGCGCAGGAATGCTGAATGCACTTAATAAAAGGATTGATCTTGTGATGATTGTTATTATTGTTATTGTCTTCTTCTAGAGTTCAATGCAGGTTATGTATGCCTATTCCATGCGATGTGGAATCAACTAGAACAACTGCTTTATCAGCCTGTGGCGATAGGTGGCGATATTTCCAGCAGCTTCCAATAGCTTCCTCTTAACCTTGAAGTCGAGGGGGAACCCTCAGTTCTTCCAACAGGGTTTCGGAATTATTTGCGTGGAAGACCGGACCGATCTTGCGAGTCAGCACGTCAGACGTGAAATACATTCAGCCCGGCCTCCATCGACGTACCTCGTACACTTTCTTAAGCCAGCCGCTATCGCCATCTGGTTGGCTAGCTGCTGGCTTTGCGCCAGGACCGCCCTGCGACTATAATAGCTGACCTCGAACATCTCTGAGCCGCTTTCTATCGCTGCTGGCTGCAACTTAGGGGTATGGATCTCGACAAATCCTTGGTCCTCGAGAACTTGGCGGAACGTCCGAAGTATCATGGCACGGATGCGGAATAGGGCCTTATTGGATGGATGGCGGAGGTCGAGAATGCGGGTTGACAACAGCTCGGGGGGGGGTTTGGGAAAAACCGGAGTTATCAAATAGCAGGCCATGCGCGACGTCGACCAGGTGGACGGAGTAGACGGCGACTTCGAGACCAGAGTCGGTGACAGAGCGGATAGGCTCACGGGGTTGCTGGAGGGTACCAGTGACTTGAACGAGGGACTCCGGGGTGAGGCATTTGACCCATTTGACCAGGTGCGGCGTTGTGCGGTCGAGAGTGTCAACGATATTCCGCCCCAGCCGAGGAGGCGTCCGGATCCACTTGGGCGCCTTGTTGTGTATATAACTGGGACCTTTGTCCTCTTGACTTGAGCAGTGATTAAGGCCAATAAGACTCCGTTTCGTGTGTTTACATTTGACATTGGAGTCCCCCCAGAGGCTGAAAACTCCCGAGTATTCTCTGCCAGCACTGGCCGCTGTGGCTGGGTTACATCCGTGGTTCTCCGTGTTTGACTTGACGCGCTGGCTGCTCGGGGCCAGGGGTTGCTCAATGAAACGGTCTGGAACAGGGGCGATTTCTGATACCCCCCTTGCACGGGTTTCTGACAAACCGCCGTCCTGAAAACCACAACTAGCCACTGTTGGGAAGCAGAAAACCTGTGGCTGTCGTCTCAAACCTAAATTTAGGGCGCGGTCGTTTGAGCGCCTTGTCGGATACCGTTTTGAACCACTCAAGCTGAGATGCGCTATCAATCTACCGAAGCAAGACGCCATTCCGATGGAACACCACTAACCTTTTTCAAATCTTTTGAGGCTCGC
Source organism: Fusarium falciforme (assembly GCF_026873545.1). NCBI lineage: Eukaryota > Fungi > Ascomycota > Sordariomycetes > Hypocreales > Nectriaceae > Fusarium > Fusarium falciforme. The sequence goes on from NC_070546.1 coordinate 97,700, forward strand.
CGCGCTTTTTTCCACGAGTCAGTAGCGCAGCTGGTAAACAGCGCCGGAAGTAAAGCGCTTCTTGACCTGAGTCTGGCACATGGACTCAAAACGTTGTGTTAGGACCGCAGATGTTTGAGCGTTTCCGCGTCGAAACAGATTCACTGATCAAGAACGCAACAAATTTGATTCATCTGGCTTCTCCGGATGTTATGTTTGAATCTGGGCGTTTGAACCATCAATCGGAACCCCCAGATTTCAATGCCGAGGGCTCAGGGCCCAGAGTCGCTCATCGAAGCCCAAGCATGAGGGAGGACAACGAGTCAAGACGGCGGTAGATTATCTACAGGTCATTTTCCTGATGGCCAATTGAGTTCTGGACCTCCTTGGATCCGGGTTCATGGTTTCGGACCTGATGCATGGGAATTGGTGATGTCAGGTTCTAGATTCAATCTCGCGGCTCTAGTCCCCAATCTGTACGGAGGAAGGGCCAAATAGTTCTTGCCCAGGAAAAAGCAACGAAAAAGCCACAACTAGGGTAGATACAAGGAATACTTCAATCTCATTTGACCCTGCTAGACACTAATATTTTATAGCACGCTCCAGTTGGCAAATAAAACACACGCTTCCGCTATACGCCCTGAAGCTATAGAGGCATTAGAGAAAGGCCCCTTGGAGCGGATTGAAGAGGGATATACCTATAAGTAGCTGACAAGGATTGAACAAGTCGGGCAGTGACTTTTTGGCCCTACATCTGTAAAATTAGGGTCCAAAAAAATCTAAACGCTGCCCCGCCAATATATAATCCACTATTTTATCCCTTGATACCCTCTCTATCTTTGACTATCTATAATAATAGTAAATAATATCTAATAATAATAGAATTTTCTTAATTATTTACGTAAATTACGCGCTAAATTAGGATTTTAATAAGGTAGCCTAAGCCCTTATTATTCGCGAGGTAAAAATAAAAAGGACCTATTATAATATTACCGCTAAGATAAAGTATTTATTAGCTATTATTTTTAATATTTATTAATATTAGAAAACTTAATAAACTTTAGATAAAAAGCTAAAATGTAGGCGTTTTAAGAAACTTATAGTTTAATAGATTTAAAATATATTAATTTTACTTAAATATAATTATAAAATTATATATAAATAATTTATTAATTATCTAAGTAATAATATCTTTTAAATAATAATATATTAAGTTATTTATTATTATTATAATTATAAATAAAAAATAATATAAAAAATATTATTATTAAAAGAAACAGCTTATTAATAACCCTAACCCTAATATTAAGCTTAGAAAGAAGATAGTAAAGAATTAATTAAGGTATAATAGTTTAGAAATTAAATATTAAATTTACTTAGAAAGGTTTTAATTAATTAATATTATCTTTTAATTATTTTCTTTAATAAATTAATAGTTTAATCCTAATTAAATTATAAATATAAATAAAGATTTTAAAAGCCTTATAAGAAGTTTATAAAAGAATTTATTAATATTATAATTTATAAGAATTTTAAGTTATTAATTATAATTTAAGGAATAATTTAAAAAAGAGGAAAATCTAATATTATTATTATAATTTATAATTAAGTTATAAAATAAAAAAAATATTTTTCTTTAAGTTATTAAAAAGCTTTATTTAAAGGTTAATTTTTTATATATAATAATATAAAAAGATTTTAATAAGATAATATAAGAATTTATATATCTTAGTTATTAATTAATTAATTACTTTTTTACTTAATTAAGTAAATTAACTAGCTAATATATTCCTTAGATCTTAATTTAATTAAATATATCTAGAAGTAATTAAAGCTTAATATTAAGAAAATATTTCTATATTTAAATCTCTTAAAAAATAATAAAATTAATATAATAAAATTAATTAAATATATTAAATTAGCATAAGTAGTAATTACTATTAATTAAATTAATATATTAATTAACTTACTTTCTTGCTAACTTAATATATATATCTAGGCGTAAGGATAATATATTAAATATTAAAGAGGAAAATTAGAGCTTTATTTTAATATATAAATTATATTTTTAAATATTTATTTAATAGAAATATATACATATGAAGTTAATGCTATGAAAGAATTCTAATCCTATAAGGTAGGCTGTTCAGATTCTTTTGGACCCCAATTTTACCTTATCGCGAATAAGGTTAATTGCATTGGAACAGCCGTTGGTCAAAATTAGTCGTCATCGTCGACGTCTAGAGTATCACACGCGGATCCCCCCCCCCCAAGCAAAACAAGAGGACTAGCTTGCGACGTGGTTACCAGATGAAACCAGACCCCAGGGCCACCTCCAGGCTAACGCTGTGATGCAGCGCCCCCGCGTGTGCTTCTATTTCTGGATCCAAGGGCCCGGGGGGGGAAGGAGGGAGGGAGCCTTCGGCCTTTGGATTGCGTTCATTCCATGTATGTCCACGTAGGCACGTAGGCACCTCGTGTCGCGAGAATATTACTATAAGAAACCACCCGGGCCATTGCCATCCTCCATCTCCATTCTCACTACCTTGTTTCCTTCCTTTTTCCTTATCGCGCGGTTTGCCGTTCCATTTGTCTTCTTTCGGGGACTGGTTTCTCCTCTTCTCTTCTATAATACCCCCGTTTTCCGGCTCGTGGCTTCAACCTTCTGCGCTGGCGCAATACCCTTCATTTTTGATCCCACTGAAGCCTTTGTTTCTCCAGTAAAGAAAATTATATCCAAAATGGCTGGCTCTTTGGTTCTTCGGATCGGGCTCCTTGCGGTCCTTGCGTCCAAGGCATGGGCATCTTGCGCCTACGGGACCTTGTTGCATCCAAGGGCCGAGGAGGGAACAGTCGACGTCAACATTTTTGGATACACGGGCGAAATTGTACGTTTCATCCAAGGGCTTGATTAGAATTCATATCCTTCGCGACTTGACCCATTAACACCAATGATTTCGTAGGGCCCAACGAAATGGGTGGCACTGAGCGCCGAGAACGCCCTCTGCTCTACCGGCACGAACCAGTCTCCCATCGACATGGTTGACGGAGCTTTCACAATTATCCCTGCCGCTGAGCTCGGCCTCTCTATCCCCGACATGCCTGAAGGCACTGAATTCGAGAACCTGGGCACCACGGTCGAGGTTGTCGCGGGCGAGGGCACCATGGCGTTTGGCGGCGTCACGTACACCCTCCAGCAGTTCCACTTTCACCTGCCCAGCGAGCACCTGGACAACGGCACCAGCATGGCCATGGAAATGCACATGGTCTGGGAGGGCGCTGCTGGCGAGATTGCTGTCATTGGCGCCTTTATCGACATCGAGGACGGAGCTGGAGGCGAGGCCGGTGCTGCCCCCAACGCGACAGCCCCTGCAGCTCCGGTCAACACCACCCCAGAGGCGGTCAACTCTACCCCGGAGCCTGCCGCTACTCCGGAGGCTCAGCAGGTGCATCGCAGGAGGGATGGATTCTTGAAGATGCTCCGCAAGAAGTCAGTCAAGAAGACCCAGGAGAAGCGACAACTGCCCTCTATCCAAGGCCACTTCTTCCTCGTCAACACGCCGTCAACCAGCGTCGTCACGGCTTCGACGCTCCTCGAGACCGTCCTGGGTTCCGTGGAGGAGATTTCAGAGCCCGGAACCGTCACCAAGACGCAGCCTCTCATCATGTCCGAGCTGGTCAACACTCTGGCAGCAGGGTCGTTCCAAACGTGAGTTCCTGATGCTATCTCTCTGCATCCGTCAGGACAGAGTGCTAATTTCTCGACCAGGTACAATGGATCTTTGACGACCCCTCCCTGCAGCGAAGGCGTGAGATGGCTGGTTTCGGACCAAAAGCTGTCAATTCAGACGGCTACATTTAGCAAGACCCGGACTGTGATTGGATTCAACTCCCGGTTTCCCCAGGGTGCGCTTGGCGAGCCGAACGTCCTCCAACAGTAAACGTCTTCATGGAAAGGCAATGACTACGCGCGCCAGTGTGAGAAATAGGCAGTTCAGTCCAGTCCAGGGTGTCTGGACTGGAACGCCTATGTACCGGTACTGCCTGCATGTCTGGTGCCCATTTGGCACCGTCAGACGCTGCCTTTCCTCCCAAGAAAAACGAGAGATTCCCCATCTTTGATTGTGAACATTTCAGCATGCCTTCCCGTTGCATTGTCCACTTTGTGCATCCTCTTCTCCTGCTGGAACCCACATCATCGGGAGAGAGTTGCCATCGTCTGCAAGACACTTGACATGAGCGTAGATTCGCCGAATGGTCTGTTGGCCGGATTGTTGTCGTGGCCGCCGTATGGCTTCCAGTGCGGAGCGGCTGCTTGTCATGACGGTTGTATTCCCTATAGGGCGCCGATCGAATTTCGATCGAGTCTTGGCGTCGAATCGAATGATAGGTGCTGAATTCGATATCGAATCTACGGGAGACGTGCTGGATTCGATTCGAAATTTTATATGGCCACGCTCGAATCGAATGGCAATGGTTGACATTCGGTGCGATAGATTCGATAGATGTCTGTGCCCTGCGGCAGCCCTCGGCGCTATCGTCACATCGTACCGGCGCGAAGGGATCTACCATTTTCAATGAGATCCGGTGCGAATACGAGGATCTTACTAAACGCTACTGGAAGATATGAGCGGTAAACTAAACGTAGCATGCCACATCCAGAGGTCCCGCTGTTGTCTCTCCTCGTAAGCTCTGGTTTCGAGTATCGATCTATGCTTGCGACCATCTGCCAGACAAAACGAGAAGGGCGATCTTGTAAATTGTTGTCTGTACACATATCACTCAACGCATCAAGGCAAGCGAAGGCTTCGCCCTAGCTTCTCAATGATTCCCGCGGAAAACAAGGTCCAATCCTTTTGATAACCAGAATACAAGCAGCTGGTGATACTCTCCACCACGGCGTCGGATCGGCGTGTCTCTCGAACGAATCGACAACATCAATACCATCCAAACACAATCTAAACAATAGCAATTTGGTATCTTCGGTTCAACAGCTGGCTGGTCCCGCTTGCGCCCTTTGCCATCTTCAACTTCGTCTTGGGAGCTTGCCCAAACTCTAGAGGAAGAAATGTAGTCTTGCCTTGCCAGCAGTAATCTGCCAAGTTAGCAAAAACCACATGACTCCCAAGCTTCACAGCGCTCTTCCTTGGACCGAAGCATCCGCAGGGCTCTGTTTCATCAGAGACGGGAGCTGACAACATCCGGTAAAGCTGAGTGAACGAAAGGGCATAAAACATTCCAATACGTTGAAAATAGCCGGGCCTGTCTGGGCAAGGTTCTAGGAGAAGGCCTGATATAATGATCTGTACGAAATTTCCGTCGGCCAAGGGTTTGGGCGGACATCCGGAGATGGGGAGGAAGTAAGTATTATTGGCGGCGCGGACGGAGTTGCAAAGCTGGGTGCCGTCGTCGTACCAGAGGTATAGCGTGAGTTCGCCCCTCTGGGTCCCGGCGATTTTCCATAACCAGCCCGTCAAATTCAGAATACCATCCGACACGTCCATAAATGGATCGGAACTAGCGGGCGTGACCTCGGTGATTATCGAGTCCACGACTGTCCACCGCTCGTACTCTGCGCTGCAGCTGGCCGGAGTGATCTCTCCATCGATGGATGCCCAGGACCAGCTCGGTGCACGATATATCTTGGGCTTGGATGCGGCTGGTGACGGGTTCGAAGGTACCTGCCAGAGAAGCTGTTGGGCTAAGAACCGAGACCATAGCCCTGCGTGGTAGGTGATGTTGGGGCTGGGCGAGGATTTGCGTGACATATCCTGTATGGTTTTTGCGACACCGGCAATGGCCACAAGCTTATCCTTCTCGTAGGTTAGCGACGACGCGGTATATCTGCCAAGCAGCTCCGCCCAGATTTCCAATGGTTCCTTCTTTTCTATCCTCAATTTCGCCAGTGGCAGTCTCCCAGCCTCCTTCGTCATTAGCCCGTCGGGCTCCGCTTCGGACGCGCATTTGGTAGGGCATTCCCAAAACACCATGTCTCGTGCAAAGTGGATAGTTCGCCGGGATAAAGCATGTTCCTGGAGAACCCAGCCTCGAGTGTTGAGAGTTGATTTAGAGACGCCTCTACTTCACATGTGCTGCGGGTTGATACAGACGAAGTGGCCGTTCGCCCAGTTTGTCCACTCGGTCTGCACCGTCGGTGGTTCAAGATATTCTGGGTTCCTCTCGCTGAACAAACCGCCTTCGCTGTCCTCAGCATGGGACGCCGAGATATTACAGATGCCGTTTTTGTAGATGAGGTGCATCTCTGCGCATTCTGCGTGCCAATCATTGCCGTCGTCTTGGAGGATACACAGCGAATCGATCCACAAGTACTCCCATCCGAGCTGTTTCACCACGGCAATAGCGTCACGGTACGTCCGTGGCATGCGGTTCATTGGCAGCTCAGTCTGAAAAGCTGCAACATTGTTCTGGAGAAGCCTTAAAGTGGGAGTTTGACCCAAACAATGGCTCAGTGTTGCGTACTGGGCCGACGTTGGAACGTTGGCGCGAAGTCGTATGGATGGCGACGTCTTTTCGTCTCCGACTTGGATGAGACGGCTGGGAAACCACGAGGACGTCGCACTTTCACAACCCGCATGCGATGTGAGGCACTGTGACAGCCACTGATGTACGCGAGTCATCATGGCGTCAGCCGTTGACCCTACAACCGGACCATCATCGTTGTGCATCAACTTCTCTGGACCCGACTCAGGTTGAATAAGCGCCGTGTCTACTTACTGTTAGTCGCAATGAACCGGCCTCGAATTTCCGCGGGCTACATACCTGGGATGCGCTGGACAATGATGAGCGGAAATGGGTTGTTGCCATAGGTCTGTCGAAAGAGGCCGAACTTGATTTTATCTCTCGATATTGAATCAACCCTCCAGTAGACGCTCGTATTGCCGCCCGGTCGACTCTTATCATTCAAATCGGCGGTCCGCCACCTTGCCCGGTCCATCGAGGACATTTGGCTCGAGAACAACTGACAAAGGCTGCAGCGGCAGTTTTCCAGCTCTTCCAATGACACGTGGAGTTGTTGGTCAGGAAGTGACGTTTTCTTGAAAATCATATCAACCTGACGGACAATGTCGCTATTGACGTCGGGTAATTGGTCGCCATGGAGACCCAAGACTCCGCGAAAAATACCTTGGCATGCTCCGCACAGCTTCTTGTTTGACGGGGGACGAAAGGCAAAGTTTGGCGAAAACTCAATTGCAGCGTCGTCTGGATTCGAGCGCTCGATGCGCATGCCCGTTCCAGCGCTTGTGGTTGACATGGTGATGGACGAGATCCCGTAGTCGTCTTCAAGTTGGTTCTAACGCCAAAACTTGGAGGATGACAGGTGCCTTCCGACAAGGTAAAAGTAGTGGCAGGCTCTGGTGATATACGCCACGGAATGTTCGGGTGCAGAGCTTCTCAACGTCGTTATCGCCTTGGCCATCGTTCCAGTGCGCATTGCTGATAGGCCGCAAGACTTGGCCTCCAGTGAGGTAGCATAATATCCGGGCCAAATTGGCACCGAGTTGCGCCCACCTTCGCTTGAGCTGCCCAGAGTCCCGTCAATTCGCCCAATGAGTGCGACAGGACGGGCATTGACACGCAATGTAGCAGGCTGTGTTCATGACCAGATGCGAGGACCCTACCAACTTGGCGGTCTGTTTCCAGTTAGTGATGACCAGACATCCCAATAATAAATAAATACATAATATTGGCATAGTTATTGTTATGTATTTATTGTTATAACCTTATATTCTTATGTATTGTTAAGCTTAACGTACTCCACAAGCGAGCCGACCGCACAAGCGAGCCGATCACTCTACTGTATAGCTAAAAATAGCAATATCAGATTTTCTAAAATAAGCTATATAATTATTCAAAATATAAAAAAATAATTTTTAGATATCTTATTAAAAAATTTATAAGACAGTATTTTTTCCAGATTTTTAATTAATTTATTAAGCTTTCTATTTATAAAAATCAGAAAAAACACGGTGTGAATAAGGTTCCTAGCGCGCTAATAAATATGAATTTTTAGGATTTTTTTTCTATATAGGTATTTTACTAATTAGCCTATTCCAAAATTTCAGCCATTTTAGGCTGAGTTTGAATTTTTAAGAATTATTTTAAAATCACGATTTAAGGTGAAAATCTGAATGATCGGCTCGGTTGTGCGGTCGGCTCGCTTGTGGAGTACGTTAGCATAATACGAAACAGCATGAAACTCTCAATAAGACACAGCTTGTTTCATATAAATAACTTTAATTTTGGCCAAGCACCGTACAAGTGAAATTGGGCATTTTGTATGGGGAAACTTTTTTTTTGCTTATCGGTAGAGGGGTCTTATCGGTGGAGGGGTATCGCATGGTAGTCATAGGCGACCATACCGCATTCGTAATCTAAAAAATAATGCGATAATCTAAAACATCATGAAACTATCAATAAAATAAGCTTCATTCCACGCAAATTACTTCAATTTTGGTCAATCACCGTGTAAGTGAAATTAGGTATTTTGTATGGGGAACTTTTTTTTTTTGCTTAGCAGTAGGTGGGTGTTAGCAGTAGGTGGGTACTGCATGGTAATCATCTCCGCCTGAAACATCATGCCGACAAGTCTACTAGAAAGCTCAAGTCCTTTCGAGGAGACTCAGTGGACTCGAGCCAGCCCTCGATATCCGATTACCAGGGCATGAAATCGATCTCCTCCCGCCGCTTAGATCGACCCAAGGAACTCCTAGTCCGCTGGCTAGTCTATGGTATCGCCTTCGTCCAGACTAAGAATTGTCAATGTGAGCAGGAAGATGCCATGCATGTGAAGGTTATTGAGAGTCAAGTTGGCCTTAATCACTGCTCAAATCAAGAGGACGAAGGTCCCAGTTATATACACAACAATAGTGTCCAAGTGGATCGGGACGCCTCCTCGGCTGGGGCGGAATATCGTTGACAAGAATGACTACTCTCGCGACCTCCTCTTCTATCTATTCCCACCCTCAGCTAACCTCCTTCCAAAGCCAGCATCAACCATTCGCCAGTGGGTGATAAATATGTTCGAGGTGAGGAAGGAGAGTTTGCGGCAGGATATGCTCGACAGTCAGAGTTGAATTTCGCTCTCCTTCGATCTTTAGACGTCGCCGAACTACCTCGCCGTACTTGGAGTAGCAGCACATTTCATCGACAAATCTGGGCTGATGCAGGGACGGTATAGTCAACACCGTACCCCAAGAACAAGCATCACTCACGTACAACGTACTTATGCCTTTAGCCAGGCAATTTTGTAGAGTTTTGGCTGCATTCAGTCTATAAAGCAATGGAGATGTATTCATCGCATCATAAACATCCTCCCTCGCCTTGTATTCATGAATGTTTCCTGATATTCGGCTTGACAGAGTCCAAACACCCTACAAGAGGATCGCCGCCATGGCAATGCCTACAACGGAGGCGGTTAAAAGTCCGCTCACCCCCCCAATCTCACCAGGACTAGTGGTCGTTGTAATCCTCGTCCCTTGTGTCAAGTTAGCAATCGTTGAGAAGTTGTTTTTGGGGACCGAGGTGGAAACTCACCTTCCGGTGTACATGATATCTTGTTTTACCACGGCCCGGACGTGGTTGTAGAGGACATAGAAGTAGGTGAGGAGGAGCACAATGCTCATGCCGGTGCCCATCCACTTGACTGCCTCGCTGGCCATGGCATTTCCGATGGAGATGGTGGCAAGGATCCAACCGGTGTTGGGGAAGACCATGGCCCACCAGCCGAGATGGAAGTAGACGGGAGGCGACTGGAGGACCGCGATGACGGCAATGCCCCACCACCAGGCCGCGAGGGCCCAGAGGCTGATGCCGGATATCAGGGCAATTGTACGGATGATGCCAGCGTCGATGATGACGCCGTCCAGGTCGGGGTCAAAGCTGTCGGGGAGGCCGTTGGCCATACCGATGAGGGCCAGAGCAGTGAATGACGGGGGGCCGACGTTCATGAACAGGCCGGGACGGTGCTCGCGGTTGGGCAGGCCGGCCGACATCAAGCGGCCGACCATGTGTGCGTACATGAGGACGGCGACCGACAGGCCGAGACCCTGGCACGTCAAGCCGGCCACGATGATGGGAACGGCCGCGATCTCGGGCTGCGTGTCAGCGATGACGGAGGCAATCGTGCCCGAGAGCATAATGGGGAAGATGGGAAGGATCCACGTCGGCATCATGGTCTGCAGGCCGAAGCTGTGGGCGGCGAACACATAGCTGTACTGGCCGATGGCCAGCATGAGGGTGAGGATGACGTATCCCCAAAAGGCCACTTGAATGGCCCACACCAGCGTCGAGTCGTTGTTGGGGATGGCGTAGCGTTGGGTACCGGTGATGAGGGTCGCGATGGAGAGGAAGAAGGTCGGGAAGAAGAAGCCCTCGCGCTCGTGGGTGAGCGACTTGGCCATGTCTCCGGGGTTGAAGAAGAACCGCAGCACCATGGCAGAGCATACGGCGACGAACAGCAAGATGTTGACCACGTAGACAGCCATGCCGATCTGCCTGAGACCAGGGAACTGGTGCGGCTGGGCGAAGATGAGGAGCGACAGACCACCGGTACTCATGGTGAGCGTGTACCAAGCCCATGTGAAGTGGTGCAGCCGCTGCTTCAGGGGCATCTTGGGCCGGTTCGGATCGAACATGTCGACACCGCCGCCGGGGTGGTCTGGGTCGTCACGGAACGGGTCCTCGCCCTTTTCGACAGCCGGTGTCATGGATGGGTTGAAGATATCTGTATTTGTGTCCGGGTTGGCGTCGTTTGTCTTTTCGTGGTCCGGCTTGAGACTCAGAATGGGCGAGTTTGGTCTCGATAACTGCCATTCCGACGAGTTCTTGCGCGTCGACACGATGGACTCGGTCCAAGCCGATCTGTCCCCCCTGCTTTCCATGACGGGCGGTAACAGAATAATAATAGCAGAAAAAAAAAGAACCGAAAAGAAAAGAAAGAGAAACCAGGAATAACAAGAGGGATAAAAGACGAAAATGCCGCTGCACAAGGGAGATTCCAGCTCCCCAGATTTTTGTATCCAAGTCTATGTCAGCTGCTTCTTGCTCCTTCAAGGGCAAGTTGCTTCCACACGATGATAAAGAACACTGTTTGTATCGAAGTCACTGAGGGTTTTGGATCGGATGATATATGGCATTGGGCAACGACTCGATTGCGCGCCCGGACAGCCCCAAGCTGCTGAGAATAGAACTCACATCTACATCCTACATGGCTCGGCTAGCAGAGATCTCAGTTTAGTGGGCCTTTCTCCGTTCCGTGGTATCGTGCAAAACGAAACGCCAATCTCTTCCCGCGAAAGCTCGGTCAAGGCGGTGCCCCCGTTTGAGAAAGGCCATTCGATGTGGCGAGGCGGGCAACCTGAGAGTCTTGGGGGGGCATTTCGATTTCGGATGCCATTTTTAGGACAGGGGATACCCGCCGTTGGCTCCACCGACCTTTCAGAATCCCAGAGGGGAATCCCAGAGGGAGAAGGGGTCCGAAGCAGAAGCGTTGAATCACTGAATCGTTGACGCGTTGAAGTGTTGAAGCATTCAATTTTCTATCTATAAAGGCTAGAAAAGCATAAAATTTGGTAACTATGGAAGCATTAGTTTGAAAATGCTAAAAACTACGGGAAAAAAATAGGTTTTTTTTTTTTCAGCCACTCGCCCTTGAAGAAGCGGACAGCTATGAGGATGAGGATATTCAAGGCGTTCAGGGCGTGCGAGTCGTTGCAGGGCCCATGGTGCGGCTCTGTCAAGGCTGGCGAGTCGCCAGATCAGGAAGGACCCCCGCTGAAAGGAGGCTGCCATAATTAGAGCCGCCGCGCAATTAAGGTGCGTGCGCTACCGAATTAAGCCAGAGGGAGGACATCAACCGTCTCAGACAGCCCAGGGGGGACCCATCACTGTGACACAGATAGATACAGGCCCGTACCATAGAACGCAGGTTGTTTTCGGATGCTCCTGGCTGGATCGGCGCCGTGCTCTACGTCGGGCAGAGCCGTGGACGTGCAAATCGCCGCCAACGAAACACACGAAATAGAAACTACCATGGCAAACAGGGCTGGTGGGTTTTGTATGTTTTTGCACATTCATCGACGGCTAACAAGGACGGAAGCAAGAGGCCATCATTTTATTCATTCAAAACTAGAAATTAGCCTGGCTGTGTACATTGAATGGCTTCTCTGTGTGGCTCGAGAGCCAGACCGGACTCTTATCAAATCTCTACTACCTACATGTCCGTCGATCTCAATCGATTTGGGCCTCGTCCCGTATCAACACGACCCAACGCGCAACACATTGGGACGACAGCTGTTGGGCTCCGAGTTTTTCTCGTACTATGGAGACACGGATGGATAAACCTCAAGCCGTCGAAACAGCTGGCCTGGCACAGGGGGGGGAGCATGTACCAGAGATTTGCGAGAAACAAGTTTCACCAGAGGCTTAACTAGTTAGTTCTAGAACGTAAAACCAATCGTGTGCTTTTATCCAGCCATGGCCCCAGCCAGTAGGGCCCGGCTGGCTACGTAAGCTGTTTCGAGGCCGCTTTAGGCCCTCCCATTTCTTACCGCGTACGTAGTATGGACTATAATTAGGAGGCGGCCAGATCTCAGATTGTGAAACGAGGTCCGGACCCGACTCGGAGAGAAGCAGGCATCAAGCATCAAGCATCAGGCATATCTATCATCTATAAATATTCCCCGATCTACTAGTCTGTGCGCAGTAGACAGACTCCTGCCCCACTACACCTTCCGGGTAACAGGCGCCTCTTCCGGCCACTGTGATGGACGCCAATTGTTCAGATAACGAACGGCCTGACGCGGTCCGCCCCTCCCAGCGAGATGCAGAGATCGATCGCCATCGCCAAGCCAAGCCATCACGAAACACCATATGCGAGATCAAGCAACGCTCGGCTCCAATGAATGCCGGTGTCATGCACTGCCACGCCGCGATAAGCAACCCCAAGAGATACTGCGACGTTATCCCGCCATGACATGGCGCTTGGCATGGTCTTGAACGGAAAAACGCAGAGAAAAAGAAGGCGGGAAAAGTAACAAGGAATTTAACAAGCGCGCCAAATCGACCCTCGTTTTCTCTCCCCCAATGGCCCCCTCGAGCCCCATTTTGCAGAGACGCAGTTTCCCCATGGCGGCATTGTCGGAGCAGCACGTCTGGGTGCAAACATGCATCGTTGCAGATCGTTTGGACGAATGCCATCCCTGCATTCGCTCCAGAAGCTCGGCGAGCTCTCGGCGCGGTTAGCTAAATCGATCGTGATATCCTGAAGGGACAGCATTCTTCAACACATTACTTCTACTAACAAAATGGCGGGAGGTCGGGAACCGGAGTGAGGGTGGAGACCAGTTACATTTTGTAGGCTAAACAACAAAACGATGTAATTAGTGCCTTCCCATTTTTTTAATTTGGGATATTCTTCGCGGTTTTGCAATGGGGTATGCATCTGTTTGCGTGCCGTTGGTACCTTTACCTGCCCTCCCATCACGCAATCTATCTCCAACATGCAGTCTTGCATGAAAGGGACTATGTTGGGCGGGACTCCAGACGCGAGGTAATAATTGCATTGCCAATCACTAGGTATCGCAGGCCAAAACGGGGCATGACTGTCATCTGCAGGAGGATTCTGTCATCCGGCCCCACCCGGTTGCACCAAAAAACCCACGCAAACAGAAGGTCTGGAGCCTCTGTTTCCGGCTTTGGATGACAGGGATGACCATAGCGAATCGACTTTTCAACGCGTTTTTGAAGGTCCGACCCCGGTGGTGCCCTTCAGGTCGCGATTTTTTTCGAGCGTTCTGCGTGTAACTAACACCAACACGAACACCAGCCACGTCATACGACACTGAGCAAAATTATCACCATTTTCGTTGACCAGCCCATTTAAAATGGCCAAACGTGACGATTTTGAGCTTCTCAAGGCAGTTGAGAACGCGACCAACTACTATTTAATTGATGAAGATAAGACGCAGCCACAGAATACGCGTCGCACGTATACGCGTCCCCAGAAGGAGTGGAAGGTATGGAGGCAATTTACATACACCACCACATATGCTGCTACTTATTTATTATAATTTAACTGCAAGACGAATCATATTTCTAACTTATATCCAGGAATGGTGTACAGAGAAAGCCTTCCCGTCTATCCCTCCAGACTGGCCTAAGCCGTACAACCAGGGAGTTGTTCTGCCAGCTGACCTCGTGGATGAGGGCAAATTGGTATGGTTTCTCGACGAGAGAGTCGTCAGCAGGGCATCTAAGACTGGATCTCGAGCGAAAAGTGAGAGAAAACGCTGGGCCGAAGGCGTGGCTGAACGCAAGGCCAAGAAGGCCAAGACGACCTCTGTTGACGACCCTGCTGGCGACCCCGCTGGCGCTTCAGCTCCAGATGACAGCTGTATCACCGTTGCCGTCAAAACTGCCGTAGATAAGATCGAGCTGATATCAGAAGATGAAGAGGAGCCATTCAAATCCGCACTCACGCTCAAATTCAACACCGTGAGGACCTACGGCAACGCCATTACGAGACTCTGGGCACCATTAAAGATGCCTACTCGCCTGCCAAAATACCAGAGCATACTCGTTGTGCCTGGGGATTGAAAGAGAAGGCGTGTGGACTGCGTACTTCCGTGGATTTTCTCTTCGGCAACCACATGTTGTTACGATCAAGCAACCGGAGGCCTATTGAGCTGGCCGACTGTGCTTCTGTCCTGAGTGTCCTAACGAGGGCGTCCAGGTTCACAACAACCCAACCTACGCCTTTGTTGTGGTTATGAATCAAGGCAAAACTAACCAGAACGGCCGAATCGAGTATGGGGCTTGCTTGAGACTTCGTGACCCTTATGCTTGTTTGGTTGGCCAACTCGCTTTCCGGCTGTTTTTTCGTTGGCAGGTTGAAAGAGAGCCATTTCCGGACTTCTCGCGTCCCGACAAATGGTATAATATTAAGATATTACGACAACAGAAAGACAGACCAACAGGAAGTTAGATTGTCTTCTTTATTTACAAGACTTTGTAGCTTATAATCATATAGCAGAACTCTCATATAGCAGAACTCTCATATAGCAGAACTCTCATATCAAACAAGCCACGCGTGGACTCGTCGTCTATATAGCCATGTCGGCATTAAGGCCTCCAAGGCTAGTCATGCACCTCGTATTGCTGCTACGCAAAATGCCGATATGGCTGGCGTTCCTACTGTACGCAGTCGTGCTGGTAATTCGATTAATTACATAGAAACTGGTCTGTGTACGTTGCTGGGTCGTCCGTATATGCGTCGCGTCTTATTGTATTTTATTAAATTACCTTAAATATGGCCCGTGCATGAATCACGTCTAGAGATACCCCTCTACTATTGCTTCTATTTCCTCTCTTGTCTTACCTCTTTTATGTATAGTACTATCCCTTAATATATTCTTTTAATATTAATAATTATACTTTATTAAGGAAGTAGAGTTTATTAAAGCTAGGTTACTTCTTATTAATAAACTTAATTTCTGAGTTATAATATATATACTTTAATAGGCCTATTTTAAGTTTTTTTATAAAAAGTTTCTTATAAATATAATATTATAATAAGATATTTTTAAGTCTTTTTTTTTTAATATCTTTTTAACTTATGTAAGGTTTTTTTTTAATTAATAAAATTATTATATAATATATATAATTATTTATTAATTTTATTACTTTTATTTATTATAGTATTTATATTATATTCCTTTAGGTAAAGAGGTATTTTATATTACCTCTTTTTAATTTCTTTAGTATTTATAATAAAAGTTTAAGATCTTATATTATTTCTTAAATTATTATTTATTATAAAGTATATCTTAGTATTAAAAGAAAATATCTAGCTAATTCTTTAATTAAAATATAAGTTATAATATTATAACTATAAGTATTTAAGTATAAACTTATAATACTTATTAATTATAATATTAAATAATATCTATTAGTTTTTTTTTAATAAAAACTTTAAGGTAATTAATATTATAATTAATAATTTTATTATTATAATTAAAAGGGTTTTTTTTTAGGTTAATAATTAAATAAGGTATTTATTTATATCTTTATAATAACTTAAGTTTATTTATTATTATTAAGTTAAAGTAATTTTATTTAGCTCTATTATTTATTAAAGTATTTAATTATTTTCCCTTAAAATATATTTTTAGTTTTAAGTATTATTCCTTATAGGCTTTATTTATAAAACAAAGGGCCTTTTAGGGTAATACTTTTTTATATTTATTTATTTATTGCCTTATATTAAATAAAGTACTTAGTTTTTTATTATTATATAGCTATAATAATTAACCTTATATTTACTATTTATATAAGCTTTATAATTATAATTATTTACTTAGTTATTAATTTATTTTTAATAATCTTATTTTATAGCCTTATTACTATTATTAGGGTAAATATAATTTAGCTATTATATTTTTATAAAGACCTTATTAAGGTCTCTATATTTAAAATAATTAGTATATTCTTATAGGGCCGTATTAATAGGTTTATAGTCTTTCTTAAGGTATAATTAAATACTCTTATATTATTTCTTATTAATAATATTTTTTTAATAAATTAAGAAATTAAATCCTTTTCTTATTATATATTCTAGCTAGTTATATATAGCTAATACTTATTCTTTATATTATAAGTATATTTCTTTATAGTATAATATAGCTTTTATATTAAGGTAGCTCTTAATAAATACTTTTTTTTATTTTATTATAACATACTTAATAAGCAAGCACCGTAATTATATAAGCGCTATACTTTTTTTAACCCCTTCTATAGTTATTGCGATAAAAACACTATAAACTATTTAATTAATTAAAACTACTTATTATACTCTTTCCTAGATATCTTAATTACTACCTAATAAGTCCTTATATTATAGCTAGGCTTACTATATATACTATAGCGCTAAATACCCGGTCTAATTAACCTTCCTCGACTACTACTCCTTAATAATTTAGCTATTACTTATATATCTATATCTATTTAATTAATTACTTATCTTCCTTTCTCTACTATTATAACCCCTCTTTTCTATAATCTAGTCTTTTTTACCCTCTATTACTAGCTTAATATCTTATTTACCTCTTAAAGGTCTTTAACCTTAGCCCTTAATAATATAATCTTATATATATTTCCCTTTATTACCTTCGTAAGAGACTTTATAGCCTCTATAATTAACTCTAAGGAGCTACTATAATGCCTTCTAATTTATCTTTTAAGGTATTTAGACTAAGATCTAGCCTTAAGTATAATCTTTAGGGTCCTTAAGACCTAAGGGGTAAAAGGTTTAATTACCTCCTTGGTAGGTATTAGAGTCTATAGCTATATATTAAGCTTTAAGACTATAGCTTCTAGGTTAAGGGGAATAAAACTAGCTCCTTTAAAAGCCCCTTTAATATTTCTCTTTATTATAATAGCCTTATATATAATATAAAAGGCTAAAAAGAACTTAGTCTTTAAAATATAGGTTATAGAGTATTTAATTAGATATTTTATTTCTTAATTATAAGCCTTTTTAAGTAGCCTAAAATACTTAATATTAAGTAACTAAAATAAATAAGAAAAATAAAGTAATATATAAAGCTAAATAATTTTTTTTTTTTATAATATCTCTTAAAATTAATAAATTAATAATTTTTATAGCTATTAAGGATTAAAAGATAATAAAAATTAATTAATTAATTAATTATATATTAATTAAAGTATTTAAGCTACTTAAGACTAATCTTATTATTAGTTTAGCTATTTTTAATTATTATAATAGCTTAATTACCTAAGAGGTTACTTTCTTTATATTAATTAGTAAGGTAATATTAGCTCGCGCTAATAATAAATAGCTAAATTACTTAGCTTTTAGTATTAATTACTTAAATAACTATAATTTATTCTTAGTTATTAGGCTATACTAATTTTAGCTTTAAATGCCTTTTTATACTTATAATAATTATCCTACTTATAATTATATCTATAAGAAAGCTAATCTTATTAAAGTTATAGATATTATTTAATTAGATATTATACTTTATAATTATATTTATTATAAGCTAAAACTAATTATAGATAATAATTAGATCTTTATACTTAGCTCTTTAATAATTATATTTATAAAAGAAATATATCTTAAGGTCTAAGTGCTACTTAATAAAATTATAAGCCTAATGTATACTAACTAGTAATATATCATAGTTAATAAGTAATTAATTAGCTATTTCTTTTATATTATATAGCTAGGGAGGAAATCCTTATAAATCTAGATTAAGAATAAAGTAAATAAGGATCTATTCCTCTAGATTAGATAGCCGATGTGATTTCTAGATAGTATCGCGTTGAGACTAGATGCCTTGCTAGCGGCGATGTAGTCATCGCTCATCGACTATATAGGTGCTTACGGCGCGTTAGATGCTTAGTTTTAGGTTATTTTAAAGGGCCTAAAGGGCAAGAAGGGTTCTAGCTTTAATAGTAATAGCTAGCATATTAGGTTATTAAGAATCGATTAATTAAATAAAAAGTTAGGTATAAGGTAGAAAAGTGCGGTGCTTATATGACTGCGGCGCTTGCTTATTAAGTATATTAACTTATTATATTATAATAATAATTTATTATTTTAAGCTAATAGCTCCCTCCTTAGTAAAATAAAACTATAATATAGTAATATTAAGTCTTTTATATTATTTTTTTATCTTATATTAAAAGGTTTTATAGGCTAAGTAAGGTTTAATATTAAGCTAAGGTAATTAAATTAGAAAATAATTATTTTATTATTTATTTATAATATATATATTATAATAGTAATCCTTATATTATACCTAAGAGATTTCTTTATATTATAGGTATATAGATATTATATATAGGTTATTCTATAGGTTATAATAAGGTTTAAGCTATCTTAGGTTTATAGCTATTTCCTTATAATATACTTATATATAAATATCCTTTATATTATTTATATTTTATTATTTTTTAATTAATTAGATATATTAGGTAGTAATATTAAGCTAATAGTATTTATTAATCCCTTAGCAGACTAATATTTTATAATTATCTTTTTAAAGTATTATATATTAGCCGTATTATTATTAGCAGATTTATATAATATCTTATTTTTATTATATTTATATTCCCATGGAGTATTAGCTATAATTAATAGGTTTATAATATCTATTTAGCTAAGTAATAATAATTATTTATTATTTTTTAATAAGGTTTTTTTTTTATTATTTAGTTTTAATAGAGGGTTTTATATATTTAGGTTAATAAAATATAATTAATAAATCTTTAGGGGTTTAATTAATTTATAGAGTTATTTCTTTATAATATTATTAATTATATAGTTATTAGTAGCTTATTCTTTTATTAAGTAAGTAGCTTAGTAAGGTATAATAACTTCTCTAGGTTAAAGTCTTATATTATTATATCTTTTTTATATTATTCTTAGTATCTTAGTAATATAAATAGCTATCTAGGGGTTATTATCTTAGTTAATTATATATAGGTATTTCTTACCTTTTAAGAGGTTTTATTATAGCTTTAGTTAATAGCGCCTTTTCTTAATATTTTATTACTTTTTTTAATATTTATAAGCCTTATAGCCCTTCTTATAATAATAATAATACTTAATATTTTTATTATCCTTTTAGGCTACTTTAAGTTCTATAGGTCTTATATAGGTTTTATAAGATATATTACCCTTAGTTTATTTTTTTTTCTAAGATTAATTAATATTATTCTTATTACCTTAGATTTATTTTTTATTAGATTTCTTTATATATTATTTAAATTATTAATTATTAATTTTAATAGCTATATTAATATAATCTTAGAGGTTATTAGGTTTTTTTATTTTATAGAGTTTATTTTTTTTTTTATTTTTAAGTCTTTTATAAAATATAATCTAAAGGGTACTTATTTCTTAATTAAGAAATAAAATAATTTATATAAACTTAGTTATATAAATTAAAATAGCTTTTATTTATTATAAGTTTTTAAGCTTTTATCTAACTTATTATTTTTTATTAATAGTTTTAAAGTTTTATTTAATTATATTCTTAAAGTTTTTATATTTTATAAAAAAAAATTAAGTTTTCTTAGTTAGCTTATTTTAAAAAAAATTATATAACTTAGGCTTAAACTAAGTAAATATATTTCTTATAAGGTATTTATTAATATATAAGACCTTGTTTTTAGTATTAGCTATCTAAGTAAGAAAATATTATTAATATACCCTAAGGGATATAAGAAATATCTTAATATAAATAGCTTATTTATTAAATAGCTCTAAGTCCTTAGGCTTAATAATCTTATTTATATCTTTATAGGTTATATTAGTAATATTATGCTTAAATATTAGGCTACTAAGGTTATAGATTTATTATTATATTAGGTTATTTTATTATACTTAAAGTATAATAAGTTAATTAATTTAATCTTATTATTTATTAATTATTTATTAATATTATTATTATTATTATTTTATAGCTTAATAAAAATATTTTTATATATTATTTATAAATATCTTTATACTTATAAGTTATTCTTAGGTAATCTTAGTATTATTTTATATATTATTTAAGAGGTTATTATATTAAGTACTTAAGTATAAGGGAATAATAATAGTAATACTTATTTATCCCTTACTAGGCCTCTTAGAAGTCACGGGTCCTTAGAGAAGGCATAGATTTCCAAAAGGCATAATAATAAGGTAAGAATTCGATGGGATATTATTTAGTCTACTTAGGGGTTCTTATAAGGGAATTCCCTAGGAATTCCCTTAGGTTTCCCCTGAGGATTCTTTGGGGAATTCCCGGGGAATTCCCCAGGAGGTCACCTGGAAAAGTGGGTCTAACCTTCCGGGGAAATCCCAGAGATTTCCCAGGGATTTCCCGGTCACGTGGTTCCCGGGGATTTCCCTAACATTAAGTAATTATATTTATTTTTAAGTTTATAAACTTTATTTTTATATAAGGCTAAGATAATATATTCTTTATTATTATTATTTATATCTATTAAGATATTAGGTTTTTCTAGCTTAGTTATAGATTATTCTTACTAAGGGGTAATAAGTAGCTTATTATAAGAGGTAAAGGGGGATTTAGTATTAGGTATTGTAATAATAATATTACTTAGAGTATATAATATATTACTAAATAAGAGTTATTAATATATAATAATTATATATTTCTTAAGAGATAAACTAATTATATTAGGTTTATATTAATAGAGAGTATTAGGCATAGTCTAAGTAATAATAATATAAGTTATATCTAGTAATATGCTTAAAGGTATTAAGTATAACTAAGTTATATTAATAGCTAAGGTAGCTATTATATAAGAAAGTATAAAGATATTTTATATATTAATATATATTACTTAGACTAATTATCCTAAAGCTTAATTTAGGGTAGGACTAATATTTTTATTATTTAGTCGCTGGGATTATTATAAATAAAGTTTAGTCCCTTTAGTCCTTTACTTAGTTAGATTGTTTTATTAGGCTTCCCCGCCTGGCCTATATTATAGCTATAATAAGTGAGATATAATTAATAGACCTTTAGGGGTTTAATTAGTTTATAGAGTTATTTCTTTATAATATTATTAATTATATAATTACTAGTAGCTTTTTCTTTTATTAAGTAGATAGTTTAATAAGGCATAGTGACTTCTTTAGGTTAAAGTCTTATTTTATTATATTCTTATTATGCTATCCCGAGGGTCTTAGTAATATAGATAGCTATCTAGGGGTTATTATCTTAGTTAGTTATACTTAGGTATTTTTTACCTTCTAAGAGGTTTTATTATAGCTTTACTTAATAATATCTTTCCTTAATATCTTATTATTTCTTATCTCTTAAGCTAGGAAGGAGCTATAGCCCATACCTTGCCCCACTTAGCGCAGTAATAACAAGAGTACATAAGGGGTATACTTTATTCTCTTAATAAAGGATTTCCTAGCAAAATACTATAGAAATCATTTTTAATTTAATAATAAATACATAATTAATTCCTAATATATCATAGGCAAATAATACCTATGATAATAAGAGCTTTATTAAGGAAACATATAGCTAACTAGTTAGCCCTAACGACTCCATAAGGTGCCCTAATTTCCCCGCCGACGAGGCTCATGGCTTTAACTTTTAACATAGAATATCATACTTTTTAAATTAATCCTTTGCCCTAGAGTCCACTTAAGCTTTTCTAGCTTTTTATACCTAAATAGCTACTATAAAAATAAATCAAATATACTAATAACTAGGTTATTAGATATCTCGAAAATATAGTTATAGACGCCTAGAATATGCCACTTAAAGAATACTTGCGCCTCTTAGCTTAAGAAGAGATCTCCTACGCATAGATTTATATATAGCTTAGAATACTAATTTACGTAGGGATTTATAAAAAAAGAACCATCCCGAGCTACTAGAAGGCTCTAAAGCTAAGAGAATAATACCTACTATACTTAGTCCTAAAGTTTATACCCTTATATAAGTTTAAACTAATCTATTAATATCTCTATATCTTTAACTATATAAAGATTAATAAGGCTAATAATATTAACTTACCTAAGGTTTTCTAAGGCATTAAAGAATAATCTAAGTATATATAGAGGGTATTAATAAAGCTCTTTTACCTAGGCTTTTATCTCGCTATAAATAAGGGCATAATACGCTTTATAAGTAAATTAATAAAGATAGTATATATTAAAGATAAGCTAATTCCTTATAGGTTTAAAATCTAAGTTATGGCCTAAGTTAGCTTTTTTATCCGCTAGTTATAGTACCTAAAAGATATATAATATAGTACTATAGGTATTATAAAGAGAAAGAAAGGCTTATAGTAATAAAAAAAGGCAAAGATTATAGATAATAAGCTTATTCCTCTTAATAATATATAAGGTATTATTATTACCCTATATAATTTACTACTAAATAAGATATATTATATCTTCTTTAATAACCTCTTCTTATCTATAGACCTCTTTTATAGCCTCCATAGCCATAGCTATAAAGCCATAGGCATAGCTTAAGTTAATAGCGGCATATATATTAACCTCAAGAAAGATAAAAAGCATAATAAAACTAAAACTTATAGGTATAACTTTAATAAGGTTAAAGCTATCTTAATAGCTAATAATAAGGTCTTACTTTTAGATAAGATTATATATATTTCCCTTACTAATTTATCCCTTTATTAAGTTAATTAGATTACTTAGAAAGATAATACCCTTATATTATTTATAAGTATTATATTTAAAGCTAATAATAATAAAGGTATTAAATAAAAGAAGAAAAAGCTATCTATAGACTACTTATAAGCCTAGCTAATATAATATTTTTTTAGTAATAAGGCTATTAAGATTATTTAAATACTAATAGTTACTATTACCTATAATAAAGAAATAAATCATATTAATTAAGGTAATTAATTAAGGTTATATATACCTTATAATTATTGCCTTCGCCGGGGCACTTAATAGGCTCTTATATAGACCTTTCTCCTTAATATTATTCTTATTAATACCTATCTATTATAGCTTTATATGCCCTAGCTAAATTAATAATAAATTAAGAATTAGACCTAATAGTAAGAGTATATTTATAATACTCTCTTTAATATATATTATTATAAAAGCTAGGTGAGAAAGTTATTTAAGTCTAGTAATAAATTTAATAAAGATAATTAATAATAATAATAAAATCACTATAATAAAGATATTAACTATATTAATAAGTATTACTACTTAGAATACCTAGCTTATAAGAGCTTTAAGTAGGGTTAGATAAGGGCTAAGAGGGCTAAAAAGTAATCTCTAGCAGAGATTATCGCTAATACCAAAAGGCAGCATTATATGCTATAGACTAAGTATAGGTATATTATTTATAATATTGCGATTTATAACCGGCAGGCTTATTAGGACTTCTATTATAATAGAAATTAAGTGGGAAAAAAAATACCTTTTATTTAGCGCATTTTAATTAGACTAACCCCCCTATTATAACCTAGTTGTAGCTCCTTACTAGCTTAGGAGATAATATTTATTAGCCTTATAGCTCTTTTTATAATAATAATAATATTTAATATCCTTATTATCTTTCTATACTACTTTAAGTTTTATAGGTCTAGGGCTTATATTATATAAGGTATTATTTTATTTTTTTTATCTTAATTAATATTAAAATAAGGGTTATTAGTCTTATTATTATTAAACCTAGGGTTTTATAGTTTTTTTTATAAGAATTATTAATTATTAATTTTAATTACTTTATTAATATAATTAATAAGGTTATTAAGTTATTTTTCTTTATAGAGTTTTATTTATATTTCTTTCTTAAGTTTATTAAAAAATAAGGATATTAAGGGTTTTTAATTTTAATTATGCTTTAAGGCTAATTAGAGGTACTTAGTCTTATACTTTAAGGTAAATTAGGTTTATTAGAGTGCCTTAATCTCTTTTTTAGTTTATACTTTCTTATTAATAGTTTTAAAAGCTTATTAAAGCGCTACCTTAAAGACTTTATAGTTTAAGTAGAGATAATAAGTATAAGGCAAATATTAGCTAGCTAGGATTATAAGGTATTCCCTTATAATAGGTTTAAATTATATAGCAATATAGTCCTTAAGTCTTCTTATAGTATATTAGACCTTACTAGAGGCTAGGGTAAATTATATTAGGTAATATATTGTAAATACCCTTAGTTAGATAAGGAATATAGGTAATTTATAAGTAGTCTTATTAAAGGGTTCTAAGGGGTTTAATTTTAAAATTTCCTTTATATCTTTTTTATTTATAGTAATAGCTATTATATTACTAATAATCTAGATATTATCTAGGTATTTTATATTCTAGATATACTAGGTTTTATTTATTTTCTTAATAAATTTATATATATTATTTATTTTAGTGCTTATAGCAGTAATTTACGCATAAAGTTACTTAATATCTTTATTATTATTAGAGTTCTTTATCTTACCTATGTTTTTATTAATTAGGGTAGCCTAGATAGGTATAATAGGTTAATTAATAGGTAAGACTTATTAATAGTTATTTATAGGAGTCACTTAGGTAGTTATTATATTTAATATTATTTAAGATAATATAAGAAATTTATTAAATAAGAGCTATTAATATATAATAATTATATATATTCCTAAGGAATAAATTAGTTATATTAGGTTTATATTAATAGAAAGATTAATTATGCTATATTTAAATATTAAGGGGTATTATATCTAGTAATATACTTAAAGGTATTAAATATAACTAAGTTATATTAATAACTATAGTAGCTATTATATAAGAAAGTATAATAAGTATATTTTATATACTTAGGCTTCTTTAAGTAAAGCTAATTATAAGTAGGCGTGATATTGTTTTAAGACTAATATAGTCTAGGAATAATATTAGTCCTTAGTATATTAATCTTATTATAATTAGTAGTTTAGAACTTGGGATTTATAGGGAATATATAATATAACCGCGAGGGTTATAATAATTTATAGGTTTTATTATATTTTTATACTACCTTAATTTAGTATTAGGAGCATAAGGTATAATTATATTATATAAGGTTATTTTATTAATAATCCTTATAAGAAATAATAAAAAGTATTAAGAATTACTTATTTTTATTATATCTTATAATTTATTTCTTATAAGGGAAGCCTTTTATAATAGCTTCTTTAAAGTCTATTTATTTAGCTAGTATTAAGGGCGCTTATTATTTTTACCTTATTAGTATTATTTCTTCTTTTTATTTAAATTTCTTAGTAATTATAATAATAACCCTTTTATTATTTATTATATTTAATATAAGGTTTTCTTATTTTATTAATTCTAAGAGTAATTATTATTATATATCTTAGGTTTCTTTTAGTTATTTCCTTATTTATTTTACTTAATTATAGGCTATTTTAATATTTAGTTTTTATTTATATTTATTTTTACCTTTCTTTTATTAATATATTATATTTATTTTATAATATTATAATAAGTTTAATTATTTAAATTATAATATAAGGTTTTTTATTTTCTTATTAGACTTATTATATTATATTTATATATTTTTTATTTTTTAAGAAAGATTATTATTAATTTAATAAATAATATCTTTTCTTAATATCTTATTATTTCTTATAATAAACCTTTTTAATATAATTTATTTTATAATAATATTAATATTTAAGGCTATAATAATCCTATTTGCCCTTTTATATAGCTCTAAGTATTATAAGGCTAGCTTTAATATTAGAAGAGGTATTATTACTTTTTTTCTTATTTTAATTAATATTAAACTATAAGTTATTAGCTTTATTATTATTAAACTTAAAGTTTTATAATTTCTTTTATAAGAATTATTAATTATTAATTTTTATTATTTTATTAATATAATTAATAAGGTATTAAATTAATTTTCTTCATAGAGTTTTATTTAAATTTTTTTTATATATTTATTAAAAAAAAATAATATTAAAGGTTTTTAGTCTTAATTAAGCTTTAAGGTAAATTAAAGATATTTTATTTTATATTTTAAAGCTAAGTAGGTTTACTTAATTACCTTAATTTTTCTTTTAGCCTATATTTTTTTATTAATTATATTAAATACTTATTAAAATATAGCCTTAAAGGTCTTAAAATTAAAATAAAAATTAATAGTTTTAAGTAAAAATTTAATAAAATAATAAGATATTTTTTTATAATAAGTTTAAACTAGGCTATAATATACTTAGTAAGTTATCTTATAATATATTAAACCTTATTAAATACTAAGTTAAATTATATTAAGTAATAAGTTATAAAGGTATAATATATATATATAGCAAATATAATAGTTAACTAAGTATAATAGAAATCTTAACCTTTTATATTAATATAGTAATAAAAATATAATAAACTAATTAATTAATTAAAACTACTTATTATACTCTTCCCTAGATATCTTAATTACTATCTAATAAGTCCTTATATTATAGCTAAGCTAGCTATAGATATTATAATACTAAACCCTTAGTTATGCTAACTTTCTTTAATTATTATATCTTAATAATTTAGCTATTACTTATATATTAATATCTATTTAATTAATTACCTACCTTTCTTCCTCTATTATTATAACCCCTTTTTTTTATAGCTAGGTTTTTTTTACTTTCTAGCGCTAACTAAGTATCTTATTTACCTCTTAAAGGTCTTTATTCTTAGTAGTTAATAAGATAACCTAATATATAATTGCCTTTATCCCCTTCTTAAGAGACCTTAGGGCTTTAAGGATTAACTCTAAGGAGCTACTTTAGTGCCTTTTAATTTATCTTTTAAGATATTTAGATTAAGATCTAGCCTTAAGTATAATCCTTAGGGTCCTTAAGACCTAAGAGGTTAAGGGCTTAGATCCCTCCTTAGTAGGCATTAGAGTCTATAGCTATATATTAAGCTTTAAGACTATAGTTTCTAGGTTAAGGGGAATAAGGCTAGCTCCTTTAAAAGCCCCCCTAATATTTCTTTTTATTATAATAGCCTTATATATAGCATAGAAGGCTAGAAAGAACTTAATCTTTAAAATATAGGTTATAAAGTATTTAATTAGATATTTTATTTCTTAATTATAGGCCTTTTTTAATAGCCTAAAGTACTTAATATTAAGAGGCTAAAGTAAATAAGAGAAATAAGATAATATATAAAGCTAGATAATTTTCTTTTTCTTATAATATCTCTTAAATTTAATTAATTAATAATTTTTATAGCTATTAAGAATTAAAAGATAATAAGAATTAATTAATTAATTAATTATATATTAATTAAAATATTTTAGTTACTTAAGGCTAATCTTATTATTAGTTTAGCTATTTTAGGTTATTATAATTACTTAATTACTTAGAAGGTTATTTTCTTAATATTAATTAGTAAGGTAATATTAGCTTATATTAATAATAAATAACTAGATTACCTAGCCTTTTATATTAATTACTTAAATAACTATAATCTATTTTTAGTTTCTAAGCTATATTAATTTTAGCTTTAAATGCCTTTCTAAGCCTATAATAACTATTTTACTTATAATTATACTTATAAGAAAGCCTATTTTATTAAAGTTATAGATATTATTTAATTAGATATTATACTTTATAATTATATTTACTATAAGCTTAAACTAATTATAGATAATAGCTAGATCTTTATACTTAGCTCTTTAGTAATTATATATATAAAAAAAATATATCTTAAGCTCTAGGTATTACTTAATAAAGTTTAAAGCCTAATATATACTAATTAATAGCGCATTATAGTTAATAAGTAATTAATTAGCTATTTCTTTAATACTATAAAGCTAGGGGGGGAATCCTCGTGAATCTAGGTTAAGAATAAAGTAAATAAGAATCTATTCCTCTAGATTAAATAGGCGATGCGATTTATTAAAGGTATTATATCGAGATTAGATACCTTGCTATCGGCGCTATAGCCTTATTTAATTAATATTATATATCTCTATAGCGCGTTGGAGGCTTAATCTTTGGTTATTCTTAAGGGCCCGAAGTATAAGAAGTAATCTAGCTTTATTATTTAATTGAGATATAATAAGTTATTAAGAATTAATTAATTAAATAGAGATAATATAGGTTGAGGGATTTTTATTACGCTTAGTTAACTATTATGTTTACTATATATATATGTTATAGCTATATAAGGAATATAAGTAGTTTATAAGTAGTCTTATTAAATTTCTCTAAGGGGTTTAACTTTAAGATTTCTCTTATATTTTTACCTCTTATAATAATAATTATTATATTATTAACTTCTTAGATATTATTTATATATTATGTATTTTATATTTATTATATTTTATTTATTCTTTTAATAAATTTATAGAATTTATTTATCTTAGTGCTTATAATAATAATTTAGGCTTATAATTACTTATTTTTTTTATTATTAAAGCTATTTATATTATTTATATCCTTATCTTAATTAGCTAGGATAAATATAATAGGCATAGGTAAGTAATTAATAAGTAAGACCTATTAATTATTACTTATAGGAGTTATTTAAGTAATTATTATATTTAATATTATTTAAGGTAATATAAATAATTTACTAAATAAGAGCTATTAATATATAATAATTATATATTTCCTAAGAGATAAATTAATTATATTAGGTTTATATTAATAAAGAGTTATTAATATTATCTTAAATAAAAGGGTAAGTTATATCTAGTAATATACTTAAAGGTACTAAGTATAACTAAGTTATATTAATAGCTAAGGTAATTACTATTTAAGAAAGTATAATAAATATATCTTATATATTTTATATAATAGGATAGATTATAATAGATTATAATCTATAGGGCCTAAGCTATTATAATCTTATTTGCTAGATCAGAGGGGATCTAGCCTGCAAGGCATAATCTACTTAATCTGTTAGTGATTAGTAGGATAAGGTAGGTCCTCCTTATTATATAACCTGGGGATTTGTTAGGCCGTGATACTAAGAGAGGAATCCTTATAAATCTAGGTTAAAAATATAATAAATAAGAATTTATTTCTCTAGATTAAATAACTTATGTAATTTTTAAATAATATTATATTAAGATTTAATGCCCTTTTATTAATATTAGAGTATTATTAAGTTAATTATATAGATCTCTATAGTATATTAGAGTTTTAACTTTAAGTTATTTTAAAAGGCCTAGTGAGCTAGAAGTATTCAAGCCTCTTTATTAAACTATAATATACTTAGTAATTAAAAATTAATTAATTAAATAAAGAAGGTATAAGTTAAGGGATTCTTATTATATTTATTTATTTATTTTACCTACTTATCATATATATTAAGTTATATAAATAATAAAAAATTAGTATTACATAAAGAAATATAATTAAATATATTTTTTTATAATTAATAATAGCTTATAATTATAAATTATAACTTATAATAAGTTATAAGTTTAATCTATAAGTTAGTATAATAACTTATAATATTTACTTTTTAACTATAAGTTATACTTATAGGTTAGTTAGATTTATAAATTAAATATAATTATAATTAATATTATAATATTAGTACTAAGAGTAATTAGTAAGTTAATTAGTTAAGAGGCTTATAAGTTTTATTATATATATAATAAATATATATTAAGTTATAATACTCTAGGCTTTTATTATATGGTATATATTTATTATTCTAACCTTCTTTTTAATAGCATTACTATCTAACCTTCTTTCTTATAGCTTAGTTAGCTAACCTTCTAATAGTCTCATTAACAGACCATCTAGCGGCATAGTTACCTAGCCTTCCTTCTAGCGGCCCAGCTGTCTAACCTTCCTAGGGCCCGGGCAACGGCCTAGCTAAGAGACCTTCTAACAACCCAGCCGGCAGACCTTCCTAAGGCCCGGGGCAACAGACCTTTCCTTAGCTGTAGCCACAGTAGCTGCGCTTTAATTCCCTTTAGAGCGGTTATCAAAGGACAACCAGTCATCCAAAGCCATAGCTAGCTTATGCGCGCAGGCGCGGCTAATAGTATTATATAGAATAGTTATCCTAGGACGAGAAGTAGGTGGGGTTGTCTTTGGCTGACCGGGGAATCAGGGTTGGGGAAGTGCAGTGTATATGTAACTCTGCGACTAGAGATTACGTTTATCCTGACTCGGATCACAAAGAGCTTTCAGCTGTCATGGAGACCTGCACCATATCCCACCTCGCCAGCCACCGAGATTCGAAACTTAAGACCCTATTAAATAGCCTGCTCCCTTTGAAGGACTGAGAACACAAACACTTGACAGTCGGAGACGTTATGGACATTGGTATCTGTACTCAGCGATGATTTTTATTAGCTTATCTTTCTGTTTCCCTCGCTTGAGGAACAGGTCAGGTATGAGAAAACGCCGCCGCATTTGAAAGCGTTTATCTCATCGGCGCCTTCCAGCTGGCAGGATTCAGGAATGTCGTATGTACACTTTGGGAGGTCGATAATGAGTAAAGCATGTCGATGGCGAGATTTTTCTCCCAATTCATCAAAGAGAATGGGCTGCAAGATGAGTCTTTAGCTCCACAGCATCCCGGATTGTGTCTTGAGACAGAAATAAAATAAAACTATCCCACAAGTCTTGCAATCATGCCAAACAAGCTGTCTCCTGAGGAGCCCTTTCACAGCTATGTTTAGATAAAATGTGGGTTGGTTGGTTAAGACGCCTCCGGAACATCTATAATAATAATTACTCCGGTTGCCAGGCTAACTGGTAGATTTAGTAGTCGAAATCCGGCATAGGTCGAGCGGGGTCAGGGCAGATGGTGGAGGTGGGTGACGCTAGCTGTGCGGTCGGAGGATCTTGAATTGGGAGGGCAGGTAGAGAACTGTTGATTTCAACTGTATATGTGTGCTATGGCCATGGACAGTAATATTATCTCAAGCATGTAGCAGATAATCCAAAGCTTAAATGAAACCAGAGAGCAAGTCAACAGTAATTTTAAAAATCAATTTTAGCGTCCGGTTCCTCTCGATCTGGTGATGTGGTATATGCCGGAACAAGCTCTAGGGGGTCCTACGATCTAACCGGCATTAGGTATTTTCAGACTATCAAGTACTTGAAGCGCTGTGACGCTATCGAAGTCGGAATAATATCGATTGCGATCCTCCGAAAAAAAATCATGGGTCTTTGAGCAGAAAGACAGACATTAAGATCGGCATAGACAAGATGCTGGTATTGCAAGGATGTCTTTTAGTAGTCCACGTACCCTAGACTTGGATCTCGATTGCTCCTGGAAGAATCTAAAATACTAGTCCCTGTTGTTTCCCCGCATTGTGTATCTCTGGGGTACCGAATGCTGATAAATCCGGGGTAACTAGCTCTAGAGGCACCGTCGATTTCTCCGGCACCTTAGTAATATGGAAGGCATGATTGGAACTAAGAAAGCCAGTTCAAGGGGGGGGGGTACGATATCAAAGCCCACCTAACAGTCAGCTAGTTATGTTATTTAAGACCAGTTTAGAATTTCAAACATCAAATCCAGCTACCATCTTTACTAGAAGTAATTCAGCTGGTTGACATCAAGCGAGTTATTTATAATGGTACCATCTTCTCCCTGGGTAAGTGAACTTTATTATATCAAAATCGCCCAGCCTATGAACTAACCTACAATTGCGTCGTGTTAGAGTTGGCCGCTGTCTTGGCGAATCCCCATTCTCCTCAATGTCAGCTTCTATAACCTCCTAGGGAATATGTACGCTTCTGGGGTGTCCCCCCTTTTCGAGCTTATTATCAAAGACTTCCATTGCACCCAACAGCAAGCATCCGAGCTCACAACATACGTCTTGTTAACTCTCGGTCTCTCTGTAAGTTTCTATTCAAAGTTCCTTATTTAGATTGCCTACTTTAATTTTCTACATTACCGTCTGCTATAGTCACCGTCTGTTTCCTGACTGGCTTCTTCTTGCAAGCACATAATCTAATTTTAATCTGATAGAACCTCTTCGCTCTTCCACTAGCATCACTCATCGGCAAACGGTATACGATGTTACTCTCACTGGTCTTGTTTCTCGCTATAAACATATGGTCCGGAGAAGCGCCATCATATAACTCCTTACTGGTCTCCCGGATCCTGGGAGGTCTCGCAGGCGGGCTGATTGAGGCCCTGGGGCCTACCATTGTCGCAGAAACATTCCCAAAACATCAATGGGCTAGGGCAATGGTTGTCTATGTGGGGTTTCTTGCAGCTGGCTCGGCTCTTGGACCCATCATTGCCGGTGCTGTTGCGCATGGCGTGGGCGATTGGAGATGGTATCAGCGGATCTTGGCGATTGCTGTTGCCGTCAATCTTCTTGGATCCATCTTCATGCTTCCAGAAACAACACACGACTCGATGGGTATGAGTGGACCAGCCATGGTAGAAGATGGCGATACAGATTCCAAGGCGGAGGCCACAGCCAATGAGTTTGCGTCAGGCTCTGGACAAGAGCCCAATCCTCCCGATGATGGTTCTCTATCTCAAACTCTTAGGAAGGAGTGGGTCAAGAGATCCTTTTCGGCCCATTATGTCACGATGGATTGGAAGGCGGCTTTGCTTGCATTTGTCAGACCACTGCAACTTATCGCTCTCCCGCAGGTCGTGGTCACGACTCTCGTCTTCGGCTTGACGATTGGCTGGACTGTGATTATCGCTGTCATCTTGGCTGTGGTATACGCACCGCCTCCGTTGCTCTGGAGCTCCTTGCATGTTGGACTTCTCAGTCTCGCGCCCTTGACGGGGCTTCTCATCGGGCTCCCCGTCGGCGGGGCTTTGGCCGACATGTTGTTCAACAGACACGACAAGAAATCCCAAGAAGTGCACGACCCAGCCGTTAGATTACCAGCCGTAATAATTGGTGGATTGGTGAGCCCTGCAGGCTGCCTCGTACTCGGTTATGGGCTACAGCATCCTCATACTTGGATCCAAGTCTGCGTCGGATGGGCTATGCTGGCTTTCGGCTTGACGGGATCAGCTAACGTCTTGTTGACGTATGCCGTTGACAGTCTGCCTGTTCGGGCTGGAGATATTGGTACCCTTTTGAATGTGACCAAGAATTCACTTGGGTTTGGTGTCTCATACGCATCAGTCAGCTGGATGCAGAAGTCTGGAACTGCCAGCCAATTCGCCACCATGGCAGGCCTTTTGTGGTTTTGCTATTTGCTCGTCATCCCGCTGTGGCTTTATAGAGCTGCATTGGTCCGACTAATGACTCGTTGGTATTGAAAGATTATATTAGTGAAGCCTATGTTTCCTAAGCCGACTGGCAATAAACAATAAGCTTTCTCAGATATTGTATTAGTCCTATTACCTAAGTACAATATCTAAATCCGGTGAAGACACCAAAAAGGTCAATGGAGAAACACATTCAGGATTCACGAGCATAGAGTAACGAGGTTCAACCGAGTTTAGAAGATAATATGACATATGTAACAGACGAAGAAATGGCTGTTGCGACCGAGCTAAGCATCATTACAAGACACGATATAGTGAATGAGGTGGCTAAGTCAACTAGACGCACTGAGGTAAAGGCTATTGGTTTCTTTAAGGTTAGTAAGTTGCTGGCACAAACGCGAAAAACCACGGGTTTCTTTTCCCACGATTAAATCATTTCCAGACGGGCAAGAAAACGTTCGTCAACGATCAGCACCCCTGAAGCAGTTAGCATAGGGCACCCGATCTCCAGCAACGGCCTTGTGCTCGATGGTTGAAGAGATCTGGTCGATGTTATTTTAATATTATATCTGACCTTGTCAGCTTAGAGATGTAACAGTGTAGGCTTGGCTTTTTCGGTGTCCCCTTTAGCTATAGGGTAGTAGTAAGATTTAGGAATAAGGAAGAAGAAGGTGATAAAACAAATAAAAACAATATCAATCTCCTCTAACCTACGAGTTAGTATATGCTATTCCGTGCTGTCGTAGCAGTAAAGAAATCACGCCAGAAGACAGACGTCGGTCACGGTAAAACATATCCAGTAGACCACAGACGGCTTAGAGATAGCATCACAACAAACAAAAGAGCTGCTAGCCTTCAAAATATTCATTTCTGTTGTTATATGAAAGAACCGCTAGGGATGTCATTAGAATGCGCGATATTTTGCTACAACAGACAAAGGCCTGCCATGAGGTTTCTCATCACTCTCTTCTCACCAACCTAACTTTAGAGATACGTGCACTTGTGAAGTGATCTAGCCCTGCCTGACATCACCGATCTTCTCCCATTGTACCGGCTCGTGACAAAGGAGGATCAACGGTCCAAGGCTGGTCAGCATCGCGGATGAATGGCGCGAGATCCACATCAACTCCGGCCTCGGCCAACTCTTCAACTCGAGTACGGCCATTGCCTAGGAATGCCCAAATATTCTTATGGTAATACGTAATATCGAAGTCTTTAAATCTTAGCGTCCTTATCGTTTTAAGAAGGTAAAGCATGCTTCTAGGCCAGATGTATACCCGACCCGTGGACTTATTTGCTTTGTACCAAGAGCGACAATTCTTAGCCTAGATAGGGTACCTGGCGTGCCAATTATCGACGTGTTCATTCCATTGCCTCGTGGGCAGTGGCTTTACCTTGAATGCCTTGATGCCTTTGTCCTGAATCTTCTTGCAGTATTGGAAGGCGTACTTAATTTGGACTTCATGCTATTTCATTATAATATTAAATTGTGCAAGTAGCATATTTAGTATCGACTTACTGAAGGAAGGACATATCCCTGCCCCCAGTTTCTTGTTGGCCTGTTTATGACAAAGTAGTTCGGAAACTTCGGTCCAGCTATGCCGAGATAGATATTCGGATTCTGAATACACAGAGATCAGCTATCAACGCAATTATAACGTTGTGTGACCTTGTAAAATTAGCAGACTGGGACTACCTCAGACCACTCGTCCTTCATCGTGACTCCGCCGACACCAATAATTTTGCTGATAGGTCGATTAGTTTAACGCTAGTAAGAACCATAGATCTAAGGATAAATATACTCACAAATGCGGTATATAAGATATATAAAACCCCGTGGCGCAGGCAATTAGGTCACACTTGAACTCTTTGCCTCCGGTTGTCATAAGCCCTGGAGGATTGAAACTAGCGATGCCTTTGAAAACCGGGTGTATGTCTATATTTTGTTAGGTAAATTACTTAGGAAAAGAATATTAATACTAATGATCTTGAATTAGTGACTCGAGATAATTTTCCTCTGGCTAGAAGATAATGTCAGTCTTTCACATAACCTTGGATCAATTCGCCACGACGAGCGTATGGATACTTACTATAAGACGTCGACAC
Organism: Fusarium falciforme; assembly: GCF_026873545.1. Lineage (NCBI taxonomy): Eukaryota > Fungi > Ascomycota > Sordariomycetes > Hypocreales > Nectriaceae > Fusarium > Fusarium falciforme. Next base: position 133,491 of record NC_070546.1, read on the forward strand.
CCGGGAAACCAGGATGGAATTAATTTCTCTTTTATCTCATCATTGCCAGGCTGAAGCTTCTTGAGCATATCCTCATGTAATGCGGTGCGGGCCCACTGGATTAGATGGGAGTCTCTGAGAAAGAATAGAAAGTTGCGTGTAAGAGCTGCTTCTAGATCCTTCTGATAATCCAAAAAGGATACGGGGTCGGTGCGAAACTTGTCCTTTTTTGCCTCGGAATATGGATGCTTGGTAGGCTTAGAAGAATCAAGGCAATCATTGTTTACCTTATTAATATCCGCACCTAACGGTGGTATTATCCATACTGGGTTATTCGCAAAAACGTGGATACTTTTTGAACCTTAATTAAATGGTTAGACTAGAAACTGGAGGAAATGACACGAGTATTACTAAATAGACCTTTGGCAAGACAGGGTAACATCTGGATGGCGCTTAAGCCGGCCCTGATAAGCGCAATACGCTTGCCTGCCTAACTTATTTCGGGGTCCTAGGTCGCATTATGCGCGGCGAGACCTTAAAACGAACCCAGGCCGGCGACTTTAGGCCCTTTTTTGACTATTATTAAAAAGGGCTAAACCTTGAGGACTTGTAGAAAAGCACATATATTTCGGTTTGTTGACCATACCTAAGCCGTTTAGTAACACATCGTAGGAATCAGATATATGCTTCCCGTTTTTATCTAACTTGATGATCCCTGCCTTTTATTGTTAGTTTTCGGATATATACGGCAAACCTACGTCTTACATTTTCCATTATTGGCGTCCTAAGCTACACTTAGCACTCTAGTTTGCAGCTGAACGTACTTCTCTAGATCATACTTGCGCGCAAATCTGATGAAATAATCATGAATTTCGTTTGAGCCCCCGTAGTAGCCGGACCACTCTGGGTTGGGTTCGAATAAGTACATATAAACATGCGCCGGCATATCACAGGCACATCCTAGACTGTCATCAGACACTGTCTTTATGAGAGCGAAGTTTGCTAACATACCGGGATATCAATTCTCATACCAGGTCCTACCTATGGTAAGATTCCTAAGTTATGTATCAATATCGTATAACCACTGAATGAGTAGCGGCTGAAGCTAACTTATCGTAGCATATCAATTCATAATCCACCAGCATGCGCTCGGCCTTATAGGCCGCAAGGAGGCCTAAGGCTCTCGCACTAATATGTATAATCTTCAGCTTGCGGGGCTAAGAATGAGGTTAGGACAACATGTTTGCGGACTTAGAAGTGGGAGAGAGTAAGGCCATGATTAATTGCTTGTAATATATTTGTATTAAGGGTCGATTAGACCGGGAAAGAAATCGCTCCTGTTGTTATTGTCGATAAGAGAAACATCTCTAGCCTGGAATATTACGCCTTTAAGAGATCAGGGAGAGTCCGAGAGCGTAACTACTCGCAGGATTAGTCTTCCCAATATAGAGAGTTACGCGTGTGGACAAAGTTAAGGGATGTAGTCTGATTGGTCTAAAACGAGCTTGTAATATGTTGAATTAGACTTCGACGTTTATCCTCGGAGGGTTGATACTACTTCCTCGCGCCTGAGGAGCCCGCGGGTTGAAGGGCCCCGCGGAATGCGCGAGTCTGCGCGGCCTTGGCCTTATCGACCAGCCCGTCTTACTAAATACAGATAGAGAAGAGACATCATATGTTATCTAGTAACTATTGCCCTTTAGCTCTATAAGGTTAGTCCTCCCGGCGGAATAAATGTCATTTATTTAGAGATTATACCAAGACTATGCGATCCAGCTATGATCTAAGACTAGCTCACGAAGGGATCACAGTTGCAGGCCATAATCCTCGGTGATCCATCTGGGAACCATAAGTGTATAGAATACGCTTATTAGCACTCTCTTATGTATTAGCTACCTTAGCTATTAATATAACTTGGTTATACTTAATACCTATTGAGAACATTTCTAGAACGGACATCCAACCTCTTGCTTAGCCTAACGCGCCTAATCCTCTGCCAATATAAACCAGAACGCTTGGTTTATCCCTTGGGAAATATACCAATCGTCACATATATCTCCGACTATGACCGCCAATATTGGGTATTTGTCCGTGGATAGATTGGAGATATCAACCCTCTGATTAGGGGTAGTAGGATTTATTTCACCCTATAACTCCTGAACCGCCTCTTTGGGTTCTGCTGACCCTCTACTCCATAGTATGCCGTGCCCTTGCAATTGGCCTTGCTGTATGCTGTGTATCCATTTGGGTCTGGCCAGGCAGGCGTTTGAGGATAAAAGGTGATGGAAGTTGTAACCCAGTCGTAATCCGAGCGAAGATTGATACAGTTGCCTCTCTTGGTTCCGTTGGCACTAACACGTTTCATTTTGTCGCCCTTTTCAGCAAAGAAGTTGATGGACCAGGCCTGCGCAAGACCGATGATGGCCAAGGCTGTGAGGATAGAAAAGAGTCTCATTGAGGTAATGTTCGTGGCTTGTGTGGGAGGGCGTGGTTCAGAGTGCATTGACAGCGAATGGGGTACATTCCATTCCACGGTTCTTTGGTATCTGGGAGCATTTTATAGTATATTAAGCTCCTTTTCCCTTCCCGACTGTTCGCCCTATTCTCGGATAATTCATGTTAAGATCATCAAAACAGGGCCTTCTATTGTCCCGTCTTACCATAAGCCGCCGCACTACAGCGTTGGAAAGACATTGAAATGCGCAAAATTGTCCAATGAATACCTTGTGGTATCGTATTTTTGGAGTGGTGAGACGCTAGCATTTATCCACCACACCCTGCAATTTCTTCGGCTTTGGTCACCAAGACCCATCGGCAGATCAGGACGGGGGACATCTCCCACTGGAAAATTGCGAGATTTGACATGCAGAGCAACGGTTACTGTACCAGCAGGAAGCTTTTGAGATGCCGATCGAGTATCTTTTCCAATAATGTAGCTTCTTTCCCTCTGACAGCTGCCACAGAGATTCTCCCACATTTTGTTGAAAAGTGCTCTCCTTACCTCATCACCGGTCCTCCCTCTTTTTGAGCTGTCGGATTGGACCCTGTACAATACCTCTGAGGGTGGTCACGTGCCTTCAGTGTCCGGCCGGGTGATCTCCGGCTCTTCGGATAGACTAGGCCCAACTAGGAAAGCCTCGTCACGGTCCGAAAAGGGAAAGAGGGAATTATCTCAGAAGCAACAACAAGCACCACACACAGTTTGAGGCGATCCACACGGATAGCCCGACTTTGCAACATGAGCATGCTCAACCCCACAACAACAACCAGGGAGTGGTAGGGTCGAAGATCAGCTTCAGCTGTCAAATTGACCGCTGCACCAAAAAAACAGGTGCCCCACCAATAGTTGGGTATAGCGGCTCAATCCCTCCTTTTCAACATCAGCAATGTTGAATTGGGGAAAGAATATGGGACGCAGAAGTCCCATGGATCGTTTGCTCTTGAAACTGACTCGTATCCCTGCGGCGACGAAGATATTCAATTGGTGGCGCCCGATTTTCCCGAATCTTCTAAGCACTAAGACCGCAGCTCATGCTTTGCCCGGGACCGCCCCGATAGGGAAGCACTTGCCCAGAAATGCCTCGTTAAAACCTTCAGAGCTAGACCGGAGGGAGAAAGGGTAGAACGGTTTATCCGGTAATTTCCCTTCTATTTTAGAAATCGAGCCGATCAAGCTGCTTCCTATTTGAGGCGACAGTACCGGCGGCATAGAAGCAGGGGAAGGTGCATAGGCCAAGTTTTCTTATATTCAGACCCAATATCAGATCCGAGAAGTGTAACGGACTAGAAAAAATGGTATAACCCTAAGGATATTATGCAACTCCCAAGACTTCTTTGACTACTCTAGGTAGTGGAATCTTGCAGACTGCACTCATTGGGGCAACAGACACGTCAGGCGATAGTGGTTGGGTTCAGGCTCTGGCGCCGCTTCGTCAGGAAGATCAAGCACTTGCTCGCAACAAGTCAATTGGGGCGTTGATCAAAGAGTTGTCCAGAAACCAGATCTCGAGTCTTTTTAGTAATCCTCGGTTCTGGTGAGTATGATCCACACATCCGAGATTTGCAGCTTTACTGACCCAGACTCAGGTCTAAAGATGGCACGGAAACCAATGTGACACAGAGCCTATCTATCAATGTCTGGCAGTATCGCAAGCAGAACCTCTGGATCTCTTACGGCTTAGCCATCTTTGCCGCAGCCTTTGGCGTCCTGGTGGGGCTCCGAGCTGTCTATCAAAACGGCACTAGCCATGACAACAACTTCAGCACAATCATCGCAGCAACGCGTAACGACACTTTAGATGGCCTGTCCAGAGGCTCGTCCTTAGGATGGGAGACTGTAACTGCCGATCGTCTTAGGACGAAATTGATGTTTGGCGTATTGAATCGAAACACGGACACCCCTGGCATGTCTAACATAGCTCGTGCCGCGTTTGGAATTCCAACAGAGATATCACCGCTGCGTAAGGGGCAGGCCGTTGGTTAAGAGGGATCAAGTGCCAGGTTGGAGCACGCAGTCTGGTCTCCGTGGAAAGCGTTCATAGGTCAATGAGATCTACAATAGAATAAAAAGAGTATTGGAAAGGAAAACCAGTGGTAGGGCTTTAGATTAGGGCTAGACGCTTTACAAAGCCAGAGTGACCAAGTCTTGCCTATATGCTCACTCTTAACCCCGGCTTCAAGTGTTTCAAGGTTAACTATGATTCAGGAACAAGGAACTAATTACACCCTTAGAGCTGTCTTTTTAAGTAAAGGAAAACAGATTGTGAGAAATATCCTCGTCCCCAAGAAACAAACTCCAATCCATCTCTGTCCACTGTTCGTCGGCCCATCCAAAAACATGTGCTCCTGCGTCAGTCACCGATGGCGTCCGAATGGTTCCCTCAGCACCCTGCGACACAGCCTGGAATAGGACAGCCACGATATCCGGAGTGCGGTCAGAAGCCCGCATCCACGGCTTCATGTCCACAAAAACTTCCAAGGCTTTGTTCAACATTGTGCGCCAGGCCATGACAGTTTCCGGTTCAGAGTCTGCAGAGTTGGATAATGTTTCCATGGCGATGGAGAGGAGGGGAACCAAGCATGCCTGAAACAGGTACCAAGCCGAGTTCCAGACTTGGATTCGGTTCGGGACCCAATGAAGTGCAATAGCATCGATGGCTTCTGCTGCAACAGCTCTGCACAGGTCAACCATTTGGCTCTCTGCCAGGTTAGGAGTGTGTCTTTTCATATCTTCATGGGCGCGATACAGAAGAAAGCATCGAGATAGGATCATGCGAACACTATAATATCTGTTACGCAAGAACTCACGTGCGACGGTGATGCGAGGAGGGACATCGGTTGTGTCCTTGAGTATGGCGGGTAGCGAGTCGTACCAGCTCTGCAGTTCGGAATCCAAGGCCTGTGCTTCGTGGCTATCGATTCGTGTAGATTGAGCAAATCGGTCCTGAAGACGGTTGCAGATATGGCACATCCGTGAGCTCTCTCTGAGAGATACTGCACAGTGATCATCGGGCCCCAGAAGCGTCGGTGGCAACGTGTTCATGGTATTGGTATCCCATCGTCCACAAGTTGGGCGACCCAAGGTCATGCTAGCCCATGTATCGAGACAGTAAAGGCTCCACCATGTTCGCCGTCGAGTCTCGATCCGAGCCACATAACGTTGGCCTGCTTCGGAGTCTTTGTGGTCCGTACGGATCGGAGACTCTCTGTGCAAACCCAAGGCGATAGCTAAGCGCTGCGCAGCACCCAAGATTGCATATGCCATGTTAGGCGAGTTGCGATAATGGAGGTAGTATCCGCCGAGTAAGCACAGCGCCTGCAGGCTCTCCAGGTTCCCGGAACCAAGCGAGTCGAGATCGAGGTACGAGCGAGCTCGGTTGTAGTAGTGGATATGGGCAGTGTCGCTTCCCGAGGCAATGGAGCCTAGGGTGAGGACCATATTGCAGAGACCAAGCCACGCCGGGCTTTGTCCGTCACCAGTGGCGAAAGTGCTCCTAAACGATTCCTCATCGACTAGAGGTGTAATAGCATGAATGTGTTCAAAGTAGAAGCCGATATAGCGTTGCTCGCGCAGAGAATCGGGTGCCGCGAGGGCACCAGGCGTATGGTTCAGTACAAGCGGTCGAGTCTCATCTTGCGGAGCGCCGGGCCAGGTCTGGGATTGTTCAACAGCAAGGTCCTTCGCAGTTGGACAAAGGCGAAACAAAGATTTCAGCACTGCGCTCACAGATGAAATTCCTAGATATGAGCGCCGATGTCGGTCACCAGCGAGGCTGAGGGCGTTGATGTCATCGCTGGCTGCGATGGTCGCGGGATCCTGAGCAGACTCATGCCAATGCCTCTCCTCCTCGCCTGACTCCCCGATGCTCAAGTCCTCGGGCGAGCTTGGTACATCTTCAATATCCCCTGAGATCCCAGATGATCCGGTCGTGGGCAGTGGGTCGGGTGATTGTAATGTTCTCTCTTCGTTGACTTGGTCCCGTGTTGGTTTTGGCGATATGAGCTGGATGAGATCAGCTCGATTTTTGTCCACCAATTCATCAAGCCCGTGATTGGGAAAGAGTAGTTGCAGAACACCGGCTTGACGTCGAAGCGTTTCCGTGGCCTTGTCCAGAGCACTGGAACGTTATACAGTGACGAGGGTCAGCGACTCAGTTTTCCGAATACCGCACAACTGGTCTTGGAGAATGGGGCGCGATACCTCTTACTTGTGGCTTGACGTTTACTCCGTTGTCTATAAACGCAATCTTCGGAGACTTTGTAGTATCTGCAACTCGAACAAGGGTGGCCGCCATCACATTTTACCTTTCGGCGGGTGCATTCGGAGCATGACCTGTTGACTTTTCGCACAGGGGGTTCCGGCTCGACACCTGGCGGCAAAGGATCATCTCCAGTCTGGCTTTGAAACGTATGAAACATGATCAATTGATGGGTGTGATGTGGTGTATGGGCATTTTGCAGCGAGAAAAGGTTGAAGTTAACGATACTTTGGAGAGCTGGGGAAAGTGGGCTGTTGTAGCACCCGCGCCAAATGGAACGGAAGAATAATATTTCCCACTAGCCTATTTACACAGTAACGTCAACGCTTCCTAAAGCGCCATCATCCTTGGAGATTATGGCAATGTCCTAGCGATCATAAAAAAGAATAGAAATGATTTTCCATAATATCCATGATACGCTGCCTCTTACTACACAACCTTGTTTGCAACCTGTATTGCTTGTGACGGTACGGGTCTAGACCGAGCCCCGTCCCTGCTGAATGATCCGTTTCCGGGCCTTTGCGGCTTCAACACTGGCTTTTCGCGGATTCTTTGCCTCGAATATGACATCAAGCTCCTCTAGAGTTGAGCCCTTGGTCTCGACGAAGAAAAAATACATGAATGTCATTTCAAAGGTGTCCCAGAACACAAAGAAAACATAAAACCAGTACCCGATCTAGACGGCAGAGCCTGATTAGTATCCGAGAATCAAGACAAAAGGGCTTTACGTACACTAGAGAGAGCGATTGGGCCAACAAACGTGTTGAGAAACCCAGCTGCCCCTGCGGTCAATTTGAAGGTGCCCATGGCCTTTGCTCGCATTTTGTTGCTCACGACTTCAGCAGGGTAGATGGGCTGCATCGGAGTAAAGCCGCAGGCAAAAATGGCACCAAACATGAAGATGAAGACAATGCTGACGGTTGAGGCGGGCTTATTTCCGTATTTTGTGTATCCCGCCGCACAGCCTGCGACAATTGCAAGGCATACCGTCATACCAGCTGTGGCGGTAATGAGCATCTTGCGACGACCGACAACATCGTGAAGTCGGGAGCCCACGATGGAAGCAGTCCAGCCAACGACAGCGTACACGATGTTGAGAATCAGCTTGGTATCAGTATCGGTGATGCCGATGCCGTTGAGCATGATGGGGAGATAATATGAGACAATGCTGAGAAAACAGTTAGCAGGTTGCCCATTTCATACAAGGGCAGAGTTGTGTACTTGTTCCCACTGAATTGGCCAAACCAAGAGAAAGCGACATTGAGCATCAGTCGGTAGCGACTGGACCGGGACTCAACAAGAACACGAAGGTCAAACAGATCTTTCCAAGAAGCTTCGTGCTCTGTATCAACAGCAGATACCATCTCTGTCATTTCGAGGGCAACAAGCGGGTGGTCAATATCGCCGTTCGTGTGATATTTAGCAAGAATAGTCTTGGCTTCGTCGTGGCGGCCTTTAGCAACCAGCCTGCGGTCAAGGTCAGGAGACAAAGAGAACTCGCACGCCGCATACACCGCTGCTTACCATCTGGGAGATTCTGGGTAAAATTTAATCAGAAGAACAACCAACCCTGGGCAGACCATTTGAAGCCAAAGTGGAAGCCTCCAGTCAATATCACCTTTGTGGGCGAGATATTTGTGACAAGCATACACTGATGAAGTCGCAAACACAGAGCCCTATAATAACCAGTAATTAGCAAAGTACTTCCAGAGAGCAGTACATAGGCAAAACCTACAACATTGTAGAAGGTATTGTACATTCCTGCAATCGTTCCGCGGTACGCTGCCGGCGCGAGCTCGACTAGGTACAAAGGAGCTGCAGTATGCGCACATGTGGCAAAGAAAGACAGGAGAAACCTCCCCGCGATGAACATGGGGAGTGTTGTCGACAGAGACGTTACGATGGTACCGATGCACACACCAAGACAGCCGAAGAAGATGTGCCAGGTTCGTCCGTACCAGTCGGTCATCCAGATGAACAGCGCCCCACACATTTGACCGATCTAGCAGATGAATTAACGTGGGTTATCACTGATTCGTGTGAGGTCATACCTGGAAGATGGCAAACACGATACCAGTACTAGCATTGCCATTCTCGGGTAGGCCGAAATAGTCGGTGTAGTTAGGTAGCGCGTTGATGGAGCCCATCAAAGAACTGTCAAATCCTGGCAGATGTGTCAGGGTTTTCCAAGAGTCGTTCGTTGATGGTGGGTATCAGCTTACCGTTCATGGTCGAACACAAGAAAACGACCGAGGCGAGGACATACAATTTGATGTAGCCGGGGCCTCGGGGGTTCGGTTTGTTCTTAGCCATAATGTTGGCGTAGGTCGTCATCGTGTTTGCCGGGTTCTCCATCTTCTCAACCTCAGGAAGGGCGGGGTCTTCCGTCGCCTTGTCCATGTTTCCCAACTGTTAACCTGTTGCGAGGATGTTGGTGGAAGAAAATAGATACTAGGCGAGCTGTTGCGCGATGGGCTGGCTCTGCTAATCTTGTTCAAACAGACTTGAAGGCATGCGGGTTCTTATAGCGTCAACGTCGCAGCGGACGCCTTTCCGAACCCCATGGGGATTCCCCGCCAAACACCAACGCTAGTACGAAAGCGTCGCACGGAAATTTGAATCTTCGTCTAAGATGGGATGGCGAGTCAGGAGGATGTGGAGATGGGCCATCCCCCATGGGCCCATATTCGGGGGGAACTAAAAAGTTGTCCCTCTAACGAGTCAAGACTGTTGGGGGCGCATTGAATTGCGTAAAGAATGCTACCTCTGCACATGCCTTCTTCCCTGCCTGATAGAACCTTGTGGATTTCGACGAAGAGCAAGTATGACAAGATTTCTCTCGCCCATAGCGTTTGTCCCAGGGATGGAATAGCATGAACTCTTGAAACGGAGGTGGTGCACCATATGCCATTGTATAGAATTACGCAAGAGGTAATGGAGGCAACTCCAACTACAGAATCTACAGTCTAGACCTAAAAACAGACTCGGCTTCCTCAAGCCCCGCTGGCCCATCGTACAATTGGGAGTTCAGTGCAGCACTGTTAACCTGGAACAGGATGTCAGTCGAATCCAACATAATTTGACTCATAGAGGCAAACTTACATGCTGCGGCCGAAGTTCACTGACGCAAGAAGCACCGAGCAACCTCATGGTGGTGATGGTCTCATCTGCAAGAACTGGGTTCCTAGTAAGTACCTTTGCTGCAGGTTTATGAGATGGAAACATACTTTGAAGAGATCTAGAGACCCCATCCTCTCCGCCGACTGCTAAGCCGTAGAGAGCCGCTCGCCCAAGCCCAACTCCTTTGGCGCCCAGAGCCAGGGCCTTGACCACGTCCGAGCCTCGCTTGATGCCACCATCAATCCAGATCTCCACTTCACTCATAATCTGAGGGCAAAACTTTCTGATTTCGAGCAAAACTTGGATAGGAGTGTTGGCGGTATCGAGAGCCCTGCCACCATGGTTTGATAGAATGATGCCCTTGACAGCCGAGAATTTAGATGCTATGAAGGCATCCTCATGGGTATGGATGCCTTTGAAATGTGTCAGCGCCTCTTGAATATGATTCTACACAGGAGAGTAGGTACCTTTCAGCACGATGGGAAGATCGGTCTGTGTTGTCAGCCATGCCAATGTCTTATGCCAGGTTAGGGCAGACTCGGTTCCCCAAGCCCGCGGAGGCTCGGTGGCCTTATAACGTTCATCTGCTTCCCGTTTCCCTGGAAAGGGAGCATCTAGAGTCAAGACGATGAACTTGATCTGAGGGATGGCCCTGATCTGGGCCAGTGTCCTCTCAGTGGCCTTGATATCCTTGAGGACATAGAGCTGCCAGCCAAAGACAGCATTTGGGCCTGCCTGTACAATATCAGCCACAGAGATAGATGCGTTCTTGCTGATAATCTGGAGGGCGTTGACGGTTGAACAAGCCTTGGCGATTCCAACTTCTCCCGAAGGATGAGCCAACTTGGCCATGGCTGCTGGGCTGACAAATATCGGCATCCCGACGCGGTTGCCCAAAAGAGTTGTTGATAACGAGCAATTAGTACAATCAATCAAGACTCGCGGCCGTAGGAGAATGGACTTGAAGATGGTCCCGTTGGCGATCTTTGTGATCTCGTCGTCTGTGCCAGATGCGTAGTACGCCAAGGCCTTGGGACTCAGGCGCTTGAGGGCCAAACGCTCCATCTCGTTGATGCTCAGTATTGTTGCCATGGGCGGCGACTGGGCAGTCGTCTGCTCGATCTTCGTCTTGTCTCTAGCTCCGGAATCCAGTTCGCCAACGAGATGCTCAGCAGTCAGGTATTCATCAAGAAGCTCGATTGGGTGAACCTCTTCAAAGGCATTTGTTGCGTCAGTTCCGGCGTGTCGAAGAATGATGGCCTTTCCACCCGGATGGGCGCCTAAAAAGCTTGTAACCTAGCAATTTCAATAGGTTAGGAAAGAGAAAATTCAAGAAATGCACTGGATAAGTGGTGCGGTGGAACTTGCATTGTAGACCTTGCCGTGGATCGCAATCCAGCAATCGTCCTCATTTCGATGGTTTTGAACTGGAAGTCTGGTAAGCCAATCATGCATTGCTCCATGGCGGCTTACTTACGATCTGAAAACGAGAACATGGTAACTAGCCCACCGGTGTTGTTTGCCAAATCACCCTCTGGTCTTCGGCCTGCTCCGCGTTCGTTTTGTGTTGGATGCGCCCATCCCATCCACCGGAAGCATGTTGACCCCGCTCCCGAAAAGGCTCCGGGACTTTGGAGTTCCGTGCCCTTTTTGGATGGCGGAAATAAGAATCATCGAGCCGAGTGGTTGTGACTCCACAAACCGAACAAGACGGGGATTCAATCACCGCCTTGATTAAAGAGAATAAATTAGTAAATAAGAAGCCATCTGGGGACGCTTTCTGCCCTTGAAGTAACCCAAATCATCCATTCTCTGACGGAAGTCTCAGTAGCATTACTCCTTCTAGCATGGAACGGTCGACTCGGGAGTTGACGACTGGTTGGTCGCTGAAGCAGCGAGATGACCAGTCCGAAGAGCCTTGGCTTCCTGTCGCTCAGGTTCCCAGCCAAGTTCACATCGATCTCCTCGCCAACAAAATGTTTGCATCCCCGGCAACCTCAAAGTTTCCTGCGTCATGTAATGCTAATCTTGGGTAGAATTCCCGATCCCTTCGTTGATGCCAATGAGCTGAAAGTGCAATGGATTGGGGAGAAGGACTGGATCTACCGCATCCGGTTCAACGCAACTCCTTCAGAAGGCATGACAACGGCTCTCGTCTTTCAAGGGCTCGATACCTTCGCAACTGTTACTCTGAATGGATCCCAAATCTTGGAATCGGACAACATGCACATCGCCCATAGAGTGCAGATATCCCATCTGCTCCGCCCGGACCAAGACAATGAGCTACAGATCCTCTTCGAGTCGGCCTTGGTCCGTGGCCGGGAGCTCATCCACCAACATCCAGAGCACGTCTTTCACGTCCGCCAAACCGAAGCAAGCCGCGTCCCTGTACGCAAGGCTCAGTACAACTGGGGCTGGGACTGGGGTCCTATCCTGATGACAGCGGGACCCTGGCGTCCGGCTCTCCTGGAGCAGTACGTTGCGAGAATTGAAGACGTGTGGGCGCAGTACCACCTCTCTGAGGACTACATGTCTTGCTATGGACACTTGTTTGCGCGAGTTGACGGCAGCAAATCGGGTGACAAGGTCGTTCTCACATTACTACACCAAGACAAGACAACCTTCCAGCGGGAGTGCCGAGTTGCAGAAGATGGGCTTGTCAAGATTGCGTTTCAGCTTGATCAACCTTTGTTATGGTATCCTCATGGCTACGGGCCGCAGACCCGCTATCAGCTGGTCGCAGAACTCTTTCGCCAAGACCAAAAGCTCGATGCCAGATCCAAGGATATTGGGTTTCGTCATGTTGAGTTGGTGCAGGAACAAGACGACTTCGGCAAGTCGTTCTACTTCCGCATCAATGGCATCGACACCTTCGCCGGCGGCTCATGCTGGATCCCTGGCGACAGTTATCTCTCACGTATATCCAACGATCGTTATGTGGAATGGATCAAGCTTGCGGTAGAGTCCAATCAGATCATGATCCGCGTATGGGGCGGTGGCATCTATGAGGATGACGCCTTCCTGGACGCATGTGACTCTTTAGGAGTTCTGATCTGGCATGATTTCGCATTTGCATGCGCCAGTTATCCTGTTTATCCCTCATTCCTCAAGTCGATTGAAGAGGAGGCAAGACAGAATATCAGGCGGCTTAGATCGCATCCCTCGGTAGTCATCTGGGCCGGAAACAATGAGGACTATCAGGTCCAAGAGAGGTACAAGCTTGAGTATCGACCGGAAGACACCGATCCGAACTCATGGCTGAAATCGACATTCCCAGCTAGATACATCTACGAGTATCTGTTGCCAAAGTTGGTGCAGGAGGAGGACCCGTCTTGCATATATCACCCAGGGAGTCCCTGGGGCGATGGCCGAATCTCAAGCGACCCTTCGGTTGGCGACATCCATCAGTGGGATAGTAAGTGTTGGCAAACCTGCCTATTTCTCGTCTGGTCTCTAACGCAATGTAGTCTGGCATGGTCAAATGCACAGATACCAAGACTCGGCCCAACTTGCAGGTCGTTTCATCAGCGAATTCGGAATGGAGGCCTACCCTCATGTCGAGTCCATTCGCCGGGTCATCACGGACCCGGCGCAACAGTATCCAGGCTCTGCGATGATGGATTTCCGCAACAAAGCCATTGACCATGAGCGCCGCCTTCTGACATATGTTGCCGAGAACTTCCGGATTCCGCAAGGGCTATGCGCCTTCACCCACATCACTCAGATTCTTCAGGCAGAAACAATGCGGTATGCATATAAGTCCTGGAGAAGGATGTGGGGAGACGCTGGAGCGCGCAAGTGTGGCGGCGTGCTTGTGTGGCAACTTAATGACTGCTGGCCGACCATGTCATGGGCGATCGTCGACTACTATCTGGTGAAGAAGCCAGCCTTCTACGCCATCTCACGAGCTCTGAGACCTCTAGACGTTGGTATCGCCCGCAAGTGTCCAGAATGGACCTCAGGCCACGCCGATACCACAGTGACGAACACGGAGGAGTTTGATCTGTGGATATCGAGTTCTCGTCAAGGTCCTGTTGAGGTTGATGTGTCTGTCAAGTTCCTATCGATCCGATCCGGGCAGCCTATCGCCGAGGACATCACTACTCAAATCTCGGCAAAGCCCAACAGCACAACCGATATTTTCCAGAACAAACACATTGCGCCGTTTAACCAACTGGATGATCAAGGGTCAGAACAGCACGAACCCTTCATTATCTACGCCACCATCAGTATTGGCGGCCAGGTTGTTGCCACAGACACGGCGTGGCCGCAACCCCTTAAGTACCTCGACCTCTCGAATCGAAAGGTGAAAGTCGAGATTTCGCCATCCAGAGACCAAGTTGCAGTGTCAGCAGACCTGCCAGCCAAGGGATTTGTGCTGGCGGAGAGGGAGGGTATGAAGCTCAGTGACAACGGCTTTGACATCATGCCTGGGGAAAACCATATTATTCAATTGAGTAGAACAGTTGGAACAGCAGAGGACCTTGAATGGACGTACGTCGGGGCGATGGTTGGTGAAGGAAAGTGCAAGCCTAGGCTCTAGCTACCTAAGCAACACACACACACACAAGTCTGTTAAACCTCGTCGCCGTGAAGCAAAGCCGGGTTCCTCCCTTGCCGTTGCCTGGGCCAGGGGGGAGGCGTTGACAATAGCAGAAACGCTGGGAATGTTGGCCTGGGCAGAGACTTCTAACAATTCGTTCGGGAGTTGCGCATTCTTGGCCATAAGCAACTGAGAACACAGGCCAACATTATTGACATTTCGCTCTCTGTGTGGACGACCTCAATGTCATGGCTCACCCACCCTGGCTCTGGTGCTAGAATACTCATCACTTGGGTCTCCAGCCTCTTTTCTCGTCAAGAATTGTACATAGGATTTTCATTAAGTGTCTGTTTTAGGTGCTCCCATGAATGTCACCTCTTGTTTCACAGCTTCCCTTACTGGCGCATAACATCCAGGAATGTACAGCAGTTCGTTGGCGCTGGTTCGAACGGCTGTTGCTTTGACGGAACTATATAACCCTAATATTTTCGTGACAAAGGTCGCGGAATCACACATATAATCTATCTACTGAGTAAAAGTGCAAGGCTGCGTGGCTCCTAGTAACGAATATGAGAAAACGCCAAAAACCAAGAGCCGCGGAAGCGGCGATAAGGCGGGAATAGCTTCACGTTTTTGGTCCGTGTGGTCACGTGACTTTATTGTCAGTTAAGCCTCACGTGATGAAGACGTCAGATGCACCACCTGGCGACGGATGACGTTTGGTACAGTAACATGTCAAAAGTCTGTACCCACCCACCCAATTTCCCAACTACCTCATTTTCAACGCGCAACTTTACTTACATATTTCTTAGCTAAATAAAGTCCAATTATAATAATTCGTATATATAATGAAAGCCCTGCTCTTTCTCTTTAATATTTGGTATACTAACCCCGTGCCCGAATGTAGGCTCGTAGTCTTTTCTCGAGAGACTTAATATAGTTAAAAATCTGCTCTTGGGGAATTGCCCTCCACACTTCCTCTACGCAACGTTGTAATTCTGCCCTGTCTGCTTCGTTGTTTTTTAGATCTTGTAGATGAGTGTATTTCTTGCGTAATTGTCGCTTTAGAATACTCTAAATATTCTTAATGGGACTGAGATCTGGGGAGTGAGGCGGCTAATCTAAAAGCTTAATCCCGTATTTAAGCAACTAAGTCATAGTCGCCTTAGACATATGAATCCTAGCATTATCTTACTGAAACATATGGGTGCCGTCGTAGTGAGGCAGCAGTCCCTCCCCAAGGACTTTCCTATAGCTCCAGCCTAAATAACCTTTCTTTCTGGCTATCTGATCTCGTGTTATAGATAAAATAGAGGTACGACCTGTCGGCTAAATTCCTACCCAAAACATTATAGAAATCGTAGGTTTAATGTGGTCTCCCTTATTTATTAGTTCCTTATTATGCTTTTCATAAGGAAGCCGGAAGGCATATGCGTTGGGGTTGCCGCTTTTGTTCTGGATTATAACTTCGTCTGAGTTGATCATCTCGATGGTTAGCTAGGCGATAGACACTTAATCTTTAAATAGTCATACCTCCCGTAATTCTTTGACTTCGTCGATCTAACCTTGACACTAATGTAGCCGAATAGCTGCTTTTTCTTTATCTAACTTTGGCCGGTCGAGAGCTTTCTATTTGCGCCTATAATAAAGGGAAACGATGCGCTGGATTGTCCGGCGGGATATATAACCATCCAATGCGCCGATAAGCGCGTCCTATGAGATAAAGCGGTCTCGCCGAATCATACGCATAATATAGCGCTTCTGCACTCTATTAAGCTTCTACGGACGGCCGCTTTTAGGTCGATTTTTAAGCGTGGCGGAAGTATTGAATTGATTGATAATCTTAATGACGGCGCGATGGGTTGTGTAAAACTAATCGCCGACGTACCTCGCGGACTTACCTTGATGTATCAGCGCAACCATAACAGCTTTCGCTTCCATAGAGAACTCTTTATATTTCTTGCGATTTGGACATATAATATCCCCTAAGCGACGTTCCTGGGACATCGCGTTGAGAAGTTGTAGGGGTGTAAAGTCAGAGGGGTGGTCGAAGTCGCGTCGCGTTTTTGGCGCGGGCGCGTCGGGTGGATATAGACTTTTGTCACATAATTGTACATAGGAAAAATGATGCACGCCGGGTGTGCTTTGCGGGGCTCCACGCTTTATGTTTTGTCGCGAAAAGATTAGGGCCTATACCATTGATCGGATGCATTGTCTAGTTCTTGATTAACACAAAGTGAAATAGAATGCGCTCAGGTGATTTGATTGTAGCATCATCGTGAAATTTTGAGTGCATTGAGTCAGGGTTAATATGATGCGCAGAATCTGGTAGTTTCGGGCGCCATGGTTACCCTAGAGAACGTCACGCCTACCAGGCCCCATGTGAGTGGGCTGATTTACGAGACAATTGTACTGTAATATGATTCAGAGAAACTACAAGATGGCGCTGAATCGTTCTACTTACCATGTGATAACATAATATATTGTACGGAGTATTCAGCTTGTAAAACTCAGGCGTGTAGCTTTACTGAGGCCCACGGTTGCACTCCAATGGAGGTGCAAACCGGCAACCCCAGAAGGTACGCGCAGATCTGCCTGCTTGCGCGGGGACTGCCATTGGGTACGAAGCAGGGGTCTGGACCAATCATAATTAGTCTCTTCTTTTCCCACCAGATCTGGGATAAGGGATTAACACAATCCTATGCAGATTTTCTGCGCTAGTAGATGGTACTTTAACAGTGGGGCTGAGTTCGACAGCCCCCGCGCAAGCAAGGAGATAGAATGCAAGATAAGAATGCGATCGAGACCAGTGTGTTAAGACAGCTGGACCTTGTACCAAAGGAGAACGCGCCCACTAGGGGTCGCAATGGTGCCCGGTACCTCAGGCCTTAACACTGGTGTCACATGCAATCTTATTTCCAGCCGCTCCATTTTCGCCTAGTCTTCACCGAAAAAGGCATCGTGGAGCGCCTCATTCGATAGTTTAAAGATGCCAAGGCGACCTAGCATCTGCTGCCAGCAACGGGTTCATAACTGTATAACAGACTCTTGGAGGATTGATGATAACCGGAAAGGAATTACGAGCGTATGTTCAATCACAAAATCACCGAGAATGATAGTTTCGATATCCTGTAATCTATACCGCTCTTTCGCATTTTCATGCCATGCTATCATAGAGCAATCGCTGACAGACCGAAGAATGGGTATTATCTGTATAGGTCCCTGCCGCTTCAGCCGCGAACGCCACGTTCTGAAATAAGCATAAATAATATT
Organism: Fusarium falciforme; assembly: GCF_026873545.1. NCBI lineage: Eukaryota > Fungi > Ascomycota > Sordariomycetes > Hypocreales > Nectriaceae > Fusarium > Fusarium falciforme. Next base: position 151,164 of record NC_070546.1, read on the forward strand.
GAGAAGGCAGACTCAAGCATGTTAAAGGGCCCATCCCTGGGACACAAAGCAGAGGCCCCCCTTCAGCTCCTCGGCTGCAGCGGCGCGTCTTGTTCATTCTCCCGCATCTTGCTCAGCTACCCAAGTGGGCGAACTTTGACGACAATGGCTGCAAGCAACCCTACGCGGACTGTGGTCTGGCTGGGGCTCACCACATCCGCCAGGGCAGGTAAGTACCCTGAACTGACGCACCCTTCGCCTTCCATCGCTAACACTCGCCGCAGCCTGCTCCGCCGAGGATCCCTTGACGCTCACGGAAACGACCCAGGTCTCCAGCATAGCGGAGGCTTGCGCAACGTATACCGGCGACCTTGAAATCGCCAACCTCACGGATTTCGTTAACCTGACGGGCATCGAGAAAATTGATGGCGAACTGAAATTCGACAACTCCCTTGGCGTTCAAGACGGCGCCACCATCTACAGCTCGACCCTCAAGAACATCACTGAAGGGTTCCTCGTCTATGGCCCTTCAGAAGCCGATCGGCCTTACGGGTGGCTGAACGTGTCGCTGCACGCCTTGCAGAGAGCCTACTCCATCGGCGTCTACGGACCTTGAGCCCGAGTGTTGCTGGACACGGCTCCGGAGCTGAATGTGACGGACTCCTTTATTGTCCATGGGGATGACGTGATGCAAGCTTCTGATCTCTACGTGAACGCCACCTACGTGTGGTTTCTCCAAGTAACCGACATTGACTTCTTGTCGGGCAGCTATCTGACGTCCTCAGCTGACCGGGTCGGGTATGTGGTCGTGAAGGGCAACAAAGGACTGAAGCAGGTACAGCTCGAGAGCCTCGAGCATGCCAGATATGCCATCAAAATATTTTCCAATCCAGATCTCGACAGTATTTCAATGCCACTCACGAATGCGAGCTTTGTGCAAATCCAAAACAATGGTCGCGATGCGGTGGTCTCCCTTCCAGAGCTGGAGTTTCTCGGAAATCGCAGCCACGAATCCTCCATGATCTCTGCCATGGGCACAGGCGGCGTCTTCCAGGACTTGATCGACATCAGCCTTCCCAAGCTGAAGCAAGTCCATGGCGACTGGAGGTTCTTCGGGAAGTTGAACTTCACATCAAATCTATTCTCAGAGCTCTACCTCCCGCGTCTCGAGACAGCGAACTGTACCCTCGGCATCGACGACAATGTTGCTCTGAATGACCTCTGGCTGCCCCGTCTCGACTACGTCAAAGACCTCGAGATCCACGCGAACCCACGCCTGCGCAATGTGACAGCGAACCTCCTCAAGACGGCGGACAAGATCAACATGACGGGGCCCTTTACCAACGTCGAGTTCTTCAGCATGGAGACGGTGACGGGAGATTTCTACCTCGTCGGGGATGACACGATGGACTGTTCATGGTTTGACGAATACTTTCTGAACAATATCGTTCAGGGCTCGTACAAGTGTGTTGGCAACCACACCAAGCCTGAGACGGAGCGGAAGCCCAGCACGCCCACGGATGAAGCTCAGCTGGAAGCTTGGGGACCGGGTAAAGATGGTGGTAGCGACAGTGGCGACGACACCGGTGACAAAGAGGGCACGAGCTCCGGAGGCAGTTCCAATGGAGAAGGGGGAGGGGGTCTCTCAACTGGAGCGAAGGCGGGCATTGGAGTTGGTGTTTCCATCATGGCCTTGACGTTGATACTTGGCGCTTGGCTCCTCTATCGCAAGAAGAAAGCACAGAAAGCACCCGAGGAGGCGCCAACCGCTGACCCGGGGTTCCAAAAGGCGGAACTTGATGGAAATTCCAACCCAACTCCTGTGGATATCGAGAAAGGTGAGAGCAAAATGGGCGTCACAGAAACGGTGCAGGCTGGGGAGCTGCCTGATTCAGGGAAGGTCGAGTTGCCTGCCAGAACGACGAGGGCCGAACTCCCGGCTTGAGACTGGAAGTCTCATTGGGACGCCTAAATGAGCACTTGACGTAATGAAGGGTTGATTGGTCTAGCTAGTCATTGGATTTGCTGCCCGATGGTCAATTCTGATCATGGTCGTGTCGATTGCCGCTTGGTTCTAATGCAACATGATCCGATCCATAGAGAAGGTGACGCTTGTTTTGCAAGGGTCGGGCAGGAAATTGCTGCCCTTCACTTAAGAGTCCCTAGGTCCGTGGAACCGAGGACGGAGATGCATCCTACGTTTCCCGTCTCGTGCACGGAGGTGCTTCTTAGATTCGCGGTTGCGAGTACGAAGAGCATGGAGGGAGCGGACCTTGTTGGAAGCCACGGGCACACGTTCGCATCGCTCGCCGCCGTCACCGTTTCCACAGCGGAAGGGGAGGAGACAGCAGCCGTCGTCGGCGAACTGTTCCAGGCCGTTGGCGCCCTCGCCGAGGGATTCGCAGTCGGGACCGTTGGGGAAGCCGCAGTTTTCGTCGTCGGCAGCATTGCCAGCATTGCCGGCGTTATCATTGCCAGCATTGTTATTGCCGTTGTTGTTGTTACCAGCATTGCCAGCATTGCCATTGCCAGCATTGTTGTTGTTGTTGTTCCCGGCGTCGTTGTTGTTCCCCGCATTATTGTTGCCAGCATTATTGTCGTTGTTACCGTTACCAGCGTTATTATTGTTATTGTCAGCGTTGTTATTGTTGTTGTTTCCAGCGACAGCAACCCTCTCACACCTCTCACCGCCATCACCATTGCCACATCGGATGGGGAGTAGACAGCACCCGTCATCAGCAAACTGCTCTAGTCCATTCGCGCCCTCGCCCAGCGATACACAGTCAGGTCCATCGGGAAAGCCGCAACTGAATGCCTGTTAGTACGTGTCATCTTGAGAGGGTTCGTAATTCGTACCCGTCCTGTGCAAAGACGCCTGCGATAAGAAAAGACAGAGGAATAAGGACCTTCATTTTGAACATCAAGAAAAAAAAAAAAATCTGCCAGCAGATATAAATGGGTATCGAAGAAATGAATAAGCTCAAGCACACAGTGATTGATGGTTAGAATCTCGAGTCTTTTCAATCGTGACGACAGCGACCCTTATATATACTCTACTACGCACCTGTTGAGACTCTTAAAACTGCGCTATAACCATCGCTCATACCCCTGGGTTGCCAGCTTAGACGCTTCCGTTTCAGGCAGGTTTCTGGGCACCTTGGCCACACGCGATGTCACGTCGCCTGTGTCGGGGCGGGGACAAAAAAAGAATTTTCGCTGACTGCATTTCTCGTGAGTGTCTGTTACAGGTTTTCTCACGATTGTCACAACCTGTTTCACAGCTTCCCCAGACGGCGCCTAGCATCGGGGGGGATCTAGCCTGCTCCCAGCCAAGCATTTCAGGAACGTCGGACAACCACTCGAAGGGGCGACGACCCGAACGGCAGTTGCATGGATGGAACTATGCCATTGACCGGATGCATTGTCTGTTTGCGGTTTAGACTTGGCTGGCAACCCGAGATTGGGATTAAGTTTTGGAGAAGGACAAGGCAAAACGGGATGGATTCAGGTGGTTAGACCATTGCACCATCATGGGAATTTGAGCGTTAAAAATCAAGGTAAACAGGGGCATCTCTGACCCTCCTTGGATTCTGACCTTCCCTGGACTATAGATTACTTTATTTAGCTATTAAACCACGACATAATTTAGCTAATCGAGGCTAATCGGCGAACCTAACCTTCCCCTAACAACCGGAGGGAGGTCAGAATACAAGGGGGTCAGAGATGCCCCTACTTATCCTATGGAATGGGAACATTCTGGTAGAAGGGAGAGTGAAAGGTTTCCATGATGGGCAAGTGGCATGTATGGTCGTGCTAGCTGCATTGGCATGGCCACTGCAACTATCTCTCCCTAATCTTGGTATGACGTATATTATTCCCATCACGGCCATCTTCGTCGGTGTCCGCTCAACAGTTCAACGACACGGCTACCGGTCAACGTACGATGGTGACATGGAGTTTCTCACGCCGTGGTTGGAACTTCTTGTGCTTCTGACAAACCTGCATGTCGATATTGACGACGTGAGAAGATTGTTGTCACACATCACGTGGCGTGACAAGCAGCATACTTATTAATGTATAGCATGGGCGGGCTAATGAGACTTCATCGATTCGAAGGCAAATTGAGCATCAACGAAGAACATTACACATTCACGCCATTTCCTCGATTGGTAAGTCGCCTATGAGTTTGGCGATTCTTTGCTAAACAATGCGAAGCAGGGAGAAAATCAACATTCCGGAAGCAAAATGTTGGGAGCAAGCCGGAGCTCTAATAAAGCCATGGGTATCGGGCAATTGCGATGCTGGCTTTAAGCATCATCCTCTACATTTACTACTACTAGCTCGAACACAAGTCTTGAATTCTAATCTGGGCTTTCTGGCTGTTGCAAGGAGGAAACTGCAGTCAAGACGTAGGACGAGACCCGAAACACTGGAGGTGTTGGATCGATCTGAATGTTACATCAGTCAAATAAGCATAGTATATAGAGTTATGTATTTAAAAGTTAATCAAGTCGACGGTTTCAACGGCGTCAGTTTCAGATACATCCCACTCTCTGGCTTGATAGTGATGACCCCTCTTGGCAACACCAGCCCATCGTCCATCGCCAGAGTCCACGAGAAGGCCCGCACCATAGCAGCCAGAAGGCAACGCATCTCGGCCTTTGCAAACCCCTGTCCAATGCAGCTTCGTGGCCCATGCAAAAAGGTCTCGAAGTCGTAGTTGCTGCTGGAGCCTCCATTCTGATTCGGTTTCCCCTCCTCAGTGATCCAACGTTCCGGGCGGAATTGTCCTGCATCTGGACCCCAAATCTCGGGTGAACGATTAATGTACCAGATCGAAATGATGATATCGGTTCCTTCGGGGATGAATTGATCGCCGATTCGCGTGTCGCAAAGAGCTTGTCTCATTGTGAGAGGTACTGTCGGGTAGAGGCGTAACGTCTCGTGCATGATGCCATTCAGATAGGGAAGCGGCTCTAGAATACCAGCGAGGTCAATTGTCGGATCGTTATCAAAATCTTGAGGCAAGGCCTCGTTGATTTCGTCTCTCAGCTTTTGCTGGATTTCCGGGTGCTTGGTCAGGAGGTAACATGCCCACGTGAGAGCGGATGCAGTTGTTTCGTGTCTAGGAGCGTGTAAGAGCAGGCACAGGAGAAAAAAAAAAAAAGGGAAGAATTGCTTACCCAGCAGCTAGGAAAGTCAAGAGTTGATCTTTCAAAGCCTCATCAGAAAAGTTGTTGGTTTTTATGAGAAGCGACAGAACATCGAAGTGGTCATCCTCTTTTTCTGTAATGGCGACCCTCTTCTCTTGGATCATTGGTCGGCAAATGTTGTTTAACGAACCAGTCAAGTGATTGAAAAGATCATTCATCTTCCATGGGATGAGACGAACGAAAGGAAGGCCAAGGGCCAAAGCCATCATGGCGAAGATGAGCTTTTCCCGGTCGGGCTCCAGAAGTTCTTCGTAGATACCGGCAAGCGGATCCTGCTTCTTCTCCACGGCGTCAAACTTTCGACCCAGGCCAGCGATGCCGATAATGTCAAGCGTGACTTTGCTTGCCCAAGTGCTCAGCTCAATGATAGGTGATCGGTTAGTGGAAATTTCCTGATTCAGCGTTCTTGTCAGGATTTCGGCCTTGTTCCACATCATCGGGTACAGGTTCTTGATCTGTCGAAAGTGGAATGCAGGCGTGGTGTTCTTGCGGAGGAACTTGTGCTGGTCGCCTTCAACAATGATGAGGCCGTCACCAAGGATGTGTCGCAAAAAAGAGCTGATCCTTGTCGGCTTGGCAAAGTCATAACATCGATGAACGAGAACGTCGGCTAGTAGGCGAGGATTGGTGACAAATATCTGGTTTCGGAGTGCGTTGAGCGCAATGAGGTCTTGATGAGGATACTGTTCCACGATATCCAGGAATAGGTCACCCGAGGGTCTACCTTTGACGACAAGGGCTCTATGAGCTGCGCTCAAGTACGCCTGAAGGATACAAGAGTCAGAATGAAATGTTGTTTTACAAAGAGAATAAACACGTGGTTCAATTGCAACAACTGGGGATAGAAAGATTGAGTTACTTACCTTTGGGCCAGGGATGCGGCGGAGAGGACTGAAGAGGACCGGATACAACAGCGCCCAGAAGAAGATTCCGAAGGCATAGTTGACGCACAGAATAGTCGCCACAGCGGCTACATGGCTTTGGGAGCTATAGTAGTTTGGGAACAACTTGATAACAAGCAGAGACTCGACTATTGCAGCCAATGTGAGGTTGGGAAAACTCAGGAGCTTAGATACGATGGTCATGTTGAAGTAGACGTAGTGATGATTGTATAACGAGCTTGATGGTTGATGAATAGGACAAATAGCCTCAGTTGAAAGCGTGTCGACCAACCTAAATAAAGAAGACAAGCTATGTAACGAATGCAAGGTTTCAACCTCAACACATTATGCAAGTAAAAGTTGCATCTGATTTCCATGTGAATACGTCGTAATCTATTGCAGCAGGTGCAGGGATAGCCAAGGCAGCCTTCGGAGTTGACAGGTACCGCTGTATGCCACCAAGTCTTGACGGCGATCGACCACGCGACCAACCACTCCAAGCCCCAAGGTCGGAGCTAATGCAGGTCGCAAAGGGGATCCAAATCGGGTTTAGAATGCGAATAGTCCACAACAACGGCATGGGGAGTGGAGGTCTTGAAGAGACAGTTCTGTTGAAGCCGGACATGTCTAGTTTAAGCAATCAATTCGTTTTTCACGCGCCCTATGGATTCACATGTTCTCTACATATTTTCCATTGTGCAATGGTTTCCCTTCAACTCGGACACGGAGAATTTCGCAATCTAGGCCGAAAATGGCTGGCGTCGACTTTACCCCGACGGCTTCGGGGTCTTGACAGGGCCGAGTGCACATCGGTATTTACAGATTGACAGGGAGGAATGAGGGAAACGGCCTACAAGTCAGGAATTGCATGAGACAAAAATCCTCAAAATTTGTCTTGAGCAGAATCGATTCTCTTCCTCTTTCACAAGACTTTGCCAGTACCCATCTCACACAGCACTCTGAGCCCAATTTCTTGACATGGCCTCTAAGATCACCCTTTACCTTCTCTTAGGCTGCGCTCTCCTTGGAGGTTACGGTAGCATGTTTACGTCATATCATCATGGCTTTTTCGATGCCCTGAGCGTTTGCATCGTCGAACCTACTTCCTCTTCACGGCAGTGTGTTCTAGACATGTCCGACTCTGTCGGGTCACTTTCAAACCGCTACACTGGTATTATCCATGTCGATTCTTTGATCCAAGTCCTCCTCGAGTTCTTCTCTCAAGGGTTGAGGAGTGACCCCAACCTGAACGGAATCGACATGGAGGCCTTGCTTGCCTTTGGGTATCTGGCCGCACAGTTTGGCGCTGCATGGTACCTTATGGCGCTTGAAGGTTTGAGGGTCGGAAATCGAGGCACTATATTAAGTTGGTACGTGTTGAAGATGGGCTGTTGAGACATACTGATTGAGTTCTGACTGTCATGCAGGACTGGAACTTTTGGCATCATTTTCCAAGGTGTCACTATCACCATCATCGCCCCAATCTACCTGATGCTTCAACTGCTGCTTTCGTCTCCGACGTTGGAGCCAACTTCGATCCTCGCGGACCCATTTGATCTGGCTCTTCTACCTGTGTCTACGGTCATATCCTACGTTTTGCCAACGATGGGGCTCTGTCTACCACTCCTGAAGGCCCTGTCTCGGAAAGCAAGGCTCATTGCCGTTGCTCTCTGGCAACCCTTTCCCTTATACCAAACGACAATACAAACTGTTTCACGCCTCTTTTGCAGAAGCAGACGCGGGAGATCCAATAAAACTGCCCGCATCAGCCCCAAAGAGTGCAGGAAGGCTCTGGACCGGGCATACACCTTTATTGCCTCGCTTACCATGGGCGTGCATTTGATGGTGGTGGGAATAATCTTCACATCACACACCTCAGATCTTATCCCAGAAGTATCAGGATACCACATCTTGGCTCTCACCTCGCTCACGAATCCCCCTACTCTAGCGCTTCTAGATCCGCCTTTGTCAGTGACAAGTTCAAGGGAGATTGTCGTGTCGTTCCTAAGGTGGGATGTCTACTGTACCTGTGCTTCAATGGTTATCTGGGCCAGCTACCAGCTAAGCATTGTGAGTGGATCTTCAAGTGTTATGGCTCGAGGCCTCAAGGCAGCGCTTTGGGGATTGATCGGTGGCCCGATCTTCCCAGCCCTGATGATTCTTTGGGAGAGAGATGATATTATCCTGGGCAGGCTGGAGGAGAGTAGTTGGTATCGGAAGGAGGAGTGAGATCCTCTCAATTCAGTCACAGATGAAATTGGTATCTTTCAGTTCATTGTATCAGTGCCAAAGATAACAAACAATAGCCAAATTAAGCCAGATGTACAAGACCAGTCTCAGTCTCATCCAATGTTCGACATTGCAACATCAATGAAGACGCCAGCGGGCGAAGGATTTCTTGTTCTTGGGCCCACCTAGAGTCACTGTAACCCCCCCCACCAAATCCGACTGCAGACCTTATCCCTATAGTCGAGTTCATTCTGGTCAGAATCTCGCTCGCCTTCTGGAGCTGAGCTGTTGTTGCATAAGCGCAATGCGACACTAGTCTGATGGAGTGGACGATGACAATTGCTGCTGCTCCATCATAAAGCATGGTGGTAGGCCGTCCAGTTGAGTCTACATCGCCCAATGCAAACGGAACACTTGTTAACATGTCATCAATAGCTCTCCTCACGTCTGACTCTAGGACTGGGATACACTCGGCCCAGAGGTCACGGTGAGAGCCGTCCTCTGTCTCTTGAACCAACTGCAGTTGGCTGTGATATGCCAACATTGTCAATAGTAATATGAGGAGCGCCGAGCGAATCAGGATGATGATACAAGCTGTCTCAGAGTCGCAGTACGTCATCCTTGAGCCCATTTCGCCGAGCACGGTTGGCGCGGCTCGGCCTTCAAAGGTGCTGTGCCAATACGACGGAGCCTGCTGATCCCAGACGTGAAATTGATCGAGCATTTCAAAACACTCTTGCAATAAGAGTTCCTCGTCTTCGGGCTCAGTCCTGCTTTCGGTGTGTGGCCAATGATCATCCTCCTCGTTCTTCTGTGCAGCATACTCCATGAGTTTTGACAGGCGATGTCGGAGTGACAGGGTCCTTGACATCATGGATAATGCCCGAAGGAGGGGATCAAAGAGCCCCATGACTGTAGCTATGGCACCGGGGTCGGTGTACGTATCGTCTTCGTGTAGGAAGGAGTAGATTTGCTGTCATCGCATCCGGATTAGCCAGGAGTTGGTTTAAGCAAGATGATACGTCTACTTACCAGCCGTAGATGAGCCAGAAGAAAAAGCTCAGCTCCCCTCCTCGTGCCAATCTGGCATGGCCCTCGCTTCTCTAGTAGATAAAAAAGTCCTGGGGCATGTTCCTTTGGATCACCCAAGCCTTCTCCGCTGATGTCCTATTTCGAGTCAGCGACAAGTCCAGCAAGTGGGCGGATAAGAACAGCACGTGCCTTGAAGGTGCAGAGTAGCAGAATGGTCGCAATCACTTTGTCATCAATGGCCTGACTATCAGTCTGGATGCTCTCTTGCAAGCTTCGAATGGCGCGGCCATAATTCCTAAACGAGTGTGTCCGAAGTTCCTCCCCCCCAAACTGATTATATGCCGCCATTTGGGCGACACTGAGGGTGGCTGTTTCGAGCAGGCCATGCTTGTAGTGATCGTAGAGGTCGGGGAGAAAGGTAAAGTGGCCGGGGAACCCATCGCCTTCATCGGGCGATACAAAACGACGGACGAAGTAGGACAGAAATACGTTATCGTGCGATTGCGTCGGCTGTCGAATGATGGCCCGGGGAAGTTGGTCGTTAGTCCCTGCAGCGACATCCTTGGCTCGCCTGCGAAAATTGGGTGAGACGCTTCCCCCAGTCCCCTCAGAAGCCTGAGGGCTCGACGCGGTCGGTGAAGCTTTCTCGAGCCTGGGCTTCTGTGTAGAGGAATGTCGAAAGTGAAACTGATCAGTGTATCCGAGGCATGGCTTGCCGTAGTTGTAGCATCTCCGACACGTGGGTTTGGCTTCGTCGCACTTGATGAGAGATATTATCAGTCTTTGCACAGCAGATTCTACGCATGGCAGAGGTTTCCTCACCTTCACCTTGCGCTGGCGACAGCGCAAACAGCCCGTGCTGAAGCGGCCTGGGAAGACCATGTCGAACTGGCGATACTGATGTCAGAATGCGGAGGCGGAGGCGGAGAGTCCAAGAATCTCGGTACTGGGTCCCGCGGACGATGCAGATTGCGGAGAACGGAGTCGGAGAGATTGTTGAATCTGGGGAAAAGAGGAGACAGCCGGCAACAGCGACAAGGGAGATCAATAGCGTCGACAGGGGACCTGGCCAGGATCGACATGCCGAGAACCTCAGTGAACCAATGACGCAAGCAGTCACAACAACCAACCTGATTCCAGTTTAGCTTGCGAATCTTCTCTTGATTTGAATTTGGACCTCGGCAGCGCCTGAAATTGAGGCCGTGAACTCCATTACCGAGAGTCCATTCGAGTTGAGAGAACAGGAACCGAAGTAGAGCAAGCTCATCCAGACACACCAGGTAATGATATATAATGCAACTGCTGTTAGTCGTACAAATGTGATTGTACCCAGTGCCTACGGATTTATCTCAACACACCTAGTCCTACCCTTTTGTCTCTCTCATACACGACCTCAAGATGACTTCACTGCTCTACTCCCCTGCGATCGAGTACATCTCCCAACTTGGTCGAATCATTCTCTCCCCCCTGTTGACAGGCCCATTGCTTCTCATAGCCACCCATGCTCCTCATCTCGCCCATGATGCTCTTGCCTCTGTCATTAGTAGGCTGCCAGACTCAGTCACGGAATCTTTGAAGCCTGCAACTATCAAGCTTGCTTTGCAAGTTCTTGTGGGCCTGGGCTTGATTAGGTCCTTCAACAAGACCCTCAACACTATGGCTTCCAATTCTTGGCGTCTTAGAGCAAGCAAAGGCTGGGACTGGCCGAACGAGATTGCTGTCGTCACCGGGGGTTCGAGCGGAATAGGCAAGGACATTGTCAAAAGGCTTGTCAGCCTTGGTGTTCGGGTCGCTGTCCTGGATGTCCAAGACTTGCCAAAAGACTTGCAAGAGAACCCGCGTGTCTCTTTCTACCACTGCGACGTTACCTCTGCCGAGTCTGTCGCAGAAGCCGCCGACGGTCTTCGCCGGGAACTTGGGCATCCATCCATCCTCATCAACAACGCCGGCATTACCAAGCCAACTCCCATTCTCAAGATGCCCGAGTCATTTCTCCGCAGAATCTTTGGCGTCAATGTCATGGCTTTGTGGTTCACCACCCAACAGTTTCTTCCCCGCATGATACAGCTGGACAAGGGTCACGTAGTCACGGTTGCAAGCATCGCATCGTTTGTTGCACTTCCAACTGGGGCAGACTACTCGGCCACGAAAGCTGGGGCGTTGTCATTTCATGAGTCTCTGGCATGTGAGCTGAAGCACTTCTACAAGTCTCCAAATGTCCTAACAACTGTCGTCCACCCCAATTTCGTCAGAACTCCTCTCGTTGAGGACTTTGCAGATCACCTCGAAGGCTCAGGTGTTCGGTTTCTCACAAGCGATCAAATTGCTAGTGAAGTTGTTGGGCAGGTAAAGAGCAGAAGGGGTGGCCAGCTTATTATCCCACGGTCTGCGTCAGCCATCTCGGGTATTCGAGGGTGGCCGACCTGGCTTCAAGAGCTGCTGCGCGATGGTATTGGGAAAGGTGCAGTGCGGTAGATTAGAGGTAGCCAATATCTAGCGAGCTTGGTGCATGTAGAAGCTGAAATTAAATGCAGCTTAGGCTGAAAGGTTTCTTATCGGAGCCAAATAGCACCTGTGACGAGCAAGCTCTCCATATTCCTCCGCGTGTTCACGTGAATAAGAAACGCAATTGACTGCCAAGTTACTAACTAGAGGAACTGGGCGATGCGTGACTTGAGAATAACTAGAAATGATGTTACAGCGATCCCTAGTGATCTTGACCTGGGCTTTAAAGCTGATGCCGAGGTACGTTTCCACACTGGAGGACTATGTAAGGGGAGCAATCCCTCCCGCAGAAAATGCTTTTTACAGTCAACTTTGCTTGAACCTGCGACAACCACCGAAGAGACAACACCTTATCAATCAATCTGCCCAAAACCTGAAACCTTTCACCATGGCTGCCAATTCTCCTTTGAAAGCCTTGTTCGCCTACATCTATGTCCTCCTGTACTCACCATGGCTACTCTCTCACTTTGGGCTTGACGTTGCCCTCTGCCTGCTTCCATGGGCGCGACCCTCCCGGCAGTGGTCATTGAACCAGGCTGCGCGCATGCGCGTAGTCAGACTATTGCTGCTGTACTGGTCGCTTACAAAGGCAGGAGACAGGCTTACTCTTCGTCCGGGGCGAGAGAAGAACCGTTTCGAAGTTGTCGCGCCGAGGTCTCCCAAGCTATACAGAGGAGTATTGTCAGACATTGCCATTCAGCCTACTCAGCTGGGCTTGACTTGGACACCAGCCCGGCCGCCGCCTCCTGAGCTGGTACGATCGAATATGATGGTGGTTCTTCACTTTCACGGAGGCGCCTTCGTTATCGGTAACGGTCGCGATGAAGATACCGGGTATCTTGCTCGATATTTGATAGAGCAAACGGGCTGCACTCATGTATGCACGCCGCAATACCGTCTGTCTAGTAGCAACGGCGGGCGCTTTCCCGCTCCGCTACAAGATGCTCTCACGGCATACCTCTGTCTGATCAAGACCAAAGGCATCCCGGCCAGCCAAATCATTCTGTCCGGTGATTCGGCGGGAGCCAACATTGCACTTGGACTGTTGCGATACATCCACGAGTATGGTCAACAGGACGAGATCCCATTCCCACGAGCGGTCACTCTTTGGTCGCCCTGGGTTGATGTGAGCGCGGCGCTCGAGCAAGACATGACAAGGTCACCCAACTACAAAACAGACTATCTCAGCAAAGAGTTTGGGCGATGGGGCGCCTTGACAATCTCGGAATCTGGCATGTTTGACCCGTCGGGCCCATATCTATCACCGCTACGTCACCCCTTCAAACCAGACGTAAGCATCCCGACGTTTGTCAATGCAGGAGGCAACGAAGTCCTCTATCACGACATCCGGGACTTCTGCGAGCGCTACCAGAAGCATGGTTGGATGATTCACCTGGACATCTCTGAACACTGTCCCCACGACATTCTTTTGTTGGGACCTCGGATCGGGTTTGGGGCCGAGGCAGAGAAGGCAGCAGAGCACGCAAAGGATTTCCTTAATGAGGCTGCAGGCATCAATCTTTGCAGCTACAGCCGAGACTCGTTGTCGTAGAGTAGTAGCTTCTCTCATAGGCCAGCAATTTCACATGCATTCGATTCAGAGGTAGCGGGGTAACTCGCTCTGTAATGACGCGCAACTGCCATGATCATGGGACTCTCAACGGCTGAATCGCATGTCGATAGTGAAACGGAGCATCGGAGCAACTGATGATTCCTTGCCAGTCGAAGTTAATGCAGTCTTGACAGCCAAGTCGCGTAGTTGCGTTCGGCTATGTCCCCATCCCGAGCAACCTGACCACCCGCTAACAACTGACAGGTTTGGGTGGGCTGTCTAACCTGAGGGGGACAGGATCGTCCAAGGCGCAGAGATTCAGCACGTCCTTCCCCGCATTCTCTGTCATGAAGCCAGCCCTCGAATGGGGTTCCCTTGTGCGGTTTAGCTTGCGATCTTGCATCTGGTTCCGCGGACACCGCGCCCCGAAGGAGACAAGGCACCACATACAAGTCCGATGTGATCATCCGACACAGTCTTCAGCAAGATGTACGTGGTTTTGGATGAGTTCACATGTTATCAGTCGCTCTCTCGGAAACTAGGCTATAACCGGGCGGTTAACTTGACGCAACACGGCAATTGAAAGACCCCGACGCCGGCAACCGAGGCTCCATTGTGTGTTGCGCCACCTATGCAAGGGCAATGACGATGGTGGAAAGATTGACGTCTAGACAATATATGGCCATCATTGAACGGCAGTATGTTTCGCTCATGAGTTAGATATCTAGATCTTCCTCGTTTATACAGAAACTTGCCAGCCTCCTGCTTATTTTCAATATCTTTTGGTCTTCATTTTGATCAATCATCTTTAGGCGCGATGGGCAATCACGCAGAAGAACCAGTCGTCAATTCCACTACCCAAGATGGTTTGTCATTCGATGTCATCATCATTGGAGCAGGCATCTCTGGAATCAACGCCGCATACCGCATCCAAACCGAAGGACCATCCGACTTCACATATGCCATCCTCGAAGGCCGCGACTCCATTGGAGGTACATGGGATCTGTTTCAATACCCGGGCATTCGATCAGACTCCGACATCTTCACTTTTGGCTTCCCGTGGAGCCCGTGGAAGCACAATGAATCTTTGGCTGCTGGTGACAAGATCAAAGACTACATGATCGAGTCCGCTAGATCAGCCGGCATTGATCATCATATCTGCTACAACCACACTGTGTTGACGGCAAACTGGCGCTCCGGAAAGAAGACGTGGGAGCTTCAAGTGACTCGACCGGGAGAGGATGAGCCTACTCTCTTCCAGGCTCGATTCCTGCTCCTTGGCACCGGTTACTACGACTACCAAACACCGCTCCAGACAGTGATCCCAGGGATTGAGAAGTTTGAAGGAAAGGTCATCCATCCCCAGTTCTGGCCTAAGGACTACGACTACACACACAAAAACGTCGTGGTCATTGGGAGCGGTGCCACTGCTGTCACGATTGTGCCATCCATGGCCGATAGGGCGGAACGAATCACTATGTTGCAGAGAAGCCCGGGGTATATCTTTCCCTTGCCCTCGAACAGTTTCTTCACGACTCTTCTCTTCACCGTCCTACCCGCAAGTGTCGCCCACTTTCTCAACAGGCTCTTGTGGCTGTTTAGGAGCTACTTGACAACACTTCTGTGCAAGTCATGCCCTGGTTTAGCCAAGAAAATTATTAAACATGTCACCATCAAGCAGCTCCCTCCTGATGTCAGCTGGGACCCTCACTTTAAGCCTCGATACAACCCATGGGAACAAAGATTCTGCGCCTGCATGAATGGTGACTTCTTTGCTGCCATTCGGTCGGGTAAAGCAGACGTCGTCACTGATACGATCAAGACGGTCACTGAGAAGAGCATTGTGCTTCAGTCAGGCGCAGTCTTACATCCGGATGTCATCGTCACAGCCACCGGCTTGAAGTTGCGCTTTGGTGGAGGAATCAAGTTCACGGTAGATGACCAGCCCTTCAATGTCGCCGACAAGTTTGCGTGGAGGGCGGCCATGCTCCAGGACGTCCCCAATCTCCTCTTCATGACGGGCTACGAGAATGCATCGTGGACACTTGGGGCCGACGTCAGCGCGCGGCTCTTTGTGCGCATCCTTCAGAAGATGCGGCAGCGAAAGGCCAGCGTTGCGGTGCCACGGAACGCTGCGTCCAAGGACATGCCAGTGAAGCCCATGATGAGCTTGAGTTCAACTTATCTAAAGAATGCTGGGGCAGTTTTCCCAAAGGGCGGAACAGGATTATGGAGCCCAAAGTCCAATTACTTTGCCGATATGGCTGGGGCCAGCTGGGGAGATGTGGCCAAGGACCTGGAGTTCTCGTAGGAAGAAGCATCGTAGCTGCGAAAGTTTCTGCTGGGATCGTCAATTGGCATGATTTAAATAGGTAGAGGATGTGTTTCATATTTTTCCGTCATGAATCAAACTCTGATGTTGCTGCAACAAATCTAAATTGTTTGATGAGTCTCGACGGAATGTTGCGTTCGCGAGAATCACAACCACTGTTTCTTCCTACGGTATATTCTCGTGCCATTGAACACAGTGAAGTCTTGGGGGTACATGAAATCGCATTCTAAACTCCTTAGGGGCCCAACTAGATCATCTTGATCCCCTTCAGTGCGAAACGTCGTCCGGATCGGCTCACGTTGCGCCACTATCACAAACCATGTAGATCTCGCAATGACGTCTTTTCTCCAGCCAACAGATCGTCTTTGCTACGTGCGGGGTACATTAGCTCCCAATAGTACTGCCGAAGCCCCAAGACGCTGGTTCCGAGACACCAACTCCAACGTTCCTCGTGGCTTTCCCGATTCAGGACCACCTTCCGAGCAGATGGTTGTTTGGACCAGCACCATTGAGTTGGCCACGGCGAAACTTGGTCTTCTTTAGTTCTGTCATAGTGACCATGATCATAGCCGAGGAAGAGTGGACTGCGGAGCTACCATCCGCTTCGGCCAACATTCTCAATACCCTATTAGATAGCTTGTGATTTCGTTTCCTTCAACGGGCGGCAGAGATACTTAGACGTCACATCTAGCCCACGACACTCCAACTGGCTCTACACAATATTCCTTTTCAGCATCTCCTATGAACGTTTTCTTCTCCTGTAGTTTCAACCAATCCTCCTCAACTATAAGCACTTTAAGCCTCACCATGTCCACTCAATCGGAGCCTGGTACTCTTGGCAACCTGACGGTTGACGAAGAACGCAAGCTGCAGGAGGCATGGGTACATTTACTGCGACTCTGCGGGCCTTACTGTGTTAGCCACGATGCTCCTGACAGAAGTCATGAGTTCCAGTAACACCTCAAGGACAAGTCGCCAGAGAGCTTCAGCCGCCTCTTCTGGGGGATGATACTCGCCGATCATCCTGATGCAACTGTCCTCCGATTCCTCCGGGCCCGAAACTGGGATGTGTTGAAGGCAGTCAATATGCTCGTCTCTGCAGTCAACTGGCGAGGTGAAAGGCGTGTTGACGAGGCCATTGTTGCAGGGGGCGAGAGCGTCGGGTTGAAGAAAGCGCCAACTGTGGATGAAGAAGCATTCATCATGCAGTACCGCTCTGGAAAGAGCTATGTTAGAGGCACCGACAAAGACGGACACCCAATCTACATCATCAGAGTTCGCCTTCACGATCCACATAAGCAATCTCCCGGGGCCATGGAGACTTATGTCTTGCACAACATTGAGACCCTCAGAATGATGGCACGAGATGCGCACGACAAAGTCTGTCTGATCTTTGATCTGAGCGGATTCGGACTGCGAAACATGGATTTCCATGTCGTCAAGTTCCTCATTGAGATCCTGGAGGCCAGATACCCTGAAACTCTTGCCTCAGTGCTTGTCCACAACGCTCCGTTCGTCTTCTGGGGTAAATAGCTTCTCCATTTCATTATCGCTCTTCAGATACTAACTTTATTTGATAGGCATATGGAGTGTCATCAAACATTGGCTGGACCCTGTCATCTCGTCCAAGGTTCATTTCACCAGCGGCACAAAAGGCTTGATAAAGTTCATTCCCAAGGACAACCTACAGGCGTCCTATGGGGGTCAAGACGCCTGGGAATACAAGTACATTGACCCAGTACCAACCGAAAATGAGAGAATGCAATCGGAAGAGAAGAAGGTCAAAGTCCAGCAGGAAAGGGACGAGCTGATCGATCAGCTCAATCGATTGACAGCGGACTGGGCGTCTCTGGAACCAGAGTTTGTTCTGGGAAAAGAAAAGAATGAGGAGAGAAACCAGCTGGTGAAGGTGCTTCAGCTGAACTATTGGAAGCTGGATCCATATGTCAGGGCGACAACTTACTATCATCGAGTTGGGGTAGTAACCAGAGTGGGAGATGTCGACTTCAAGGCGGCCAGATAGGTGTTGCATGCCCGTTGGTTATTGATTGCATTCCCGTAGTTCACAAGTAAGAATGGTAGTTAACTTGACTCATGTTACCTTCGAGTGATAGTTGTTGAGATATCCATAATCGCATTAGACTACTCCTTTAGACTTAATAGTGATGTAAAATTGCATGGAATTATTCAACGAATCTCCTTTATCAAGATATCCGGAGAAGTCTAGGTTAGCAACTAACGACCCGCTTCAGTACCGCGTAGATACCTTTACAATCTTGCCAGCCGACCATACTACGTGCCTCGGGACGCCATTTTAGATGGGTTTATTTGGACCATTGATCCAAACTGTGAGGCTCCAGATCTCACACGGGTTGTCTGAACCCAGCCTTTGCCTGGAGTATGTTCTCATATCCATGCCTGTTGGTGGTTGTACTCGCACGGTTGCAGGATTTGGAATAAACTCGACGCTATTGATTGTAGTCTCCCTTATCACAAACCCCCTTGTCGCATCCCTGCCAAGGCAATTTGGCTATCGCCGTTTAGGCCCTGATCATGAACGGGGTTCAAAATGAATTATGATTTAAATTTTCCTGTTAAATGAATGAGGGGACACGCTTTCCTCGATCTGGCACCGCTCTAAGCAAGGGATATAAGAATTAACCGTCCTAGTTGCATCTCTGACCCTAAGGATCATCATCCATATATATCACGCTAGCCAGGGGCTACTATGGCCTTTAGCTTACCCATGGAGGTAAGAGGGATATTAATTATATTGATTTTTATGATTTATTTTAAATTAAGTAGGAAGAGGTAATTAAAAGCTATTTATAGTCCTAATTTTAGTTAGAAATAATATTTAAAAATAAGGAAATAAAGAAAATTACTTACCTAATTAATAATAATAGCCTCTTTAATAATAAAAAGCTTCTTTATTAATTAATAATAAAAAATAAAGTTATTATTAATCGCTATAGGGTTTTTATTATATTATACTTCCTTAGTATTATTAATAATAAGAGACTAACTTAGCGAGGCTATTATCGCTATTATCTATGCGCTAATATATATCTTATAAGAGAATATATATTATAGCTACTTAGAGGGGATAATAATATATTTAAATATTTATTTTATATATTATATGCCCTATTTTAGGCCCTCTATTAGTAATTATAAATTAATATTATTACTTATAATAATAGATATATATCTCTTAAGTAAAAATTAATAATTATATTATAAATATTTATATACGGGGAGCTATAGAGAAATATTACTTTTTGCTTTTATATTAATTAGGGAATAATCTTAAATATATTTTATAAACTTATTAAACCTCTCTAGTGATTATATATCTACTTTATTATATAGCTAATAAATTATCTCCTTAATTTATTAATTTTTATAGAATTTTCCCTAAAGATAAAAGTATTTAATAATATTATTAGGGCTATAAATAGATATTATATACTTATCTTTATTCTTTATTAATAATAAAGAAGATATTAGTTAAAGAAAAATAATATCTTATAGAATATCCTTATAGTAATTAACTTTAAAAGGTTCTTTATATATATACTTATAGGCGCCGAGGGATCTATTAATAACTCCTTACTTATATATATAATAAAGACTATAAACCTATAAATCCTATTAATATAATTTTATATTACTAATGCGGGTTTTAGCTCTAGAAGAGGTATCTTAATTTTATTCCTAGAAATAAGATACTATCTATAAGACTAAGAAGCAGCTACTTAATAGCTATAATGCCCGGAAGAGATATATAACCTTCATTACGCCTAGCTTCGCATAATTATTAAGTAGATCTTTAGCTAGGTTAAGAGGAAGTTTAAGATTATAAGATATAGCGCTGCCGAGTATTTTATTAAAGACTAGTATTAGATTATACTTATAGTCACGGGTCTATAGAATTTCTTCTTAGTAAATAGCCTAGAGCCTAGCAAGTATAATCTTAATCTTCTAATATACCTAAATAACTTCCCTTTCGCCCGGGAAGTAATAAAAGTAGCTAAGAGGTATATAGATAACTTCGTGCTAATATAGATTTCACTTAGGCTATACTATATTATCGCTAAAGCGACTTAGCAGTAATATAGCGCTATATTAAGAAGAAGAAGAAAAAAAGAGTAATATAAGGCTAGAAGTTAATAGCGCTATAAGAGTAGCTAAGGCGAGGAAGGTAATAAGTATAAAAAAAGCGGCAAGAGTAGTAAAAGCGATAAGGTTAAGAAAAATAAATAAAGAGAGAGCTAATAGCGCGGCTAAAGGTAGTAAGAGGTAATTTAAAGTTATAAAAATAGACTTATAATAGCTTAACTATAATTAATAGTAAGGCATTTAAATTAGGGTTAATTTACTAAGAAAAAGCTACCTTAAGAAATTAAATATTACTAAGCCTTATTATCTAAGTATAGTAACTATATAGCCTTATTTTATTAGGCTAAGTTAGCTCTTAACTTAAGCTTCTTTTACTTCTTTTAAACCTAATATATTTTATATTATTATATTTCTTATTTCCTTAAATAATAAGATTACCTTTATAGCATAGGGTATACTTTTTAACTTTTTAATAACTTTTAAGTAATTAATAATTACTTTTTTTAAGTCCTTTAACCTAGCTACCCATGATATAATAGATAAGCTCTTCTAAGAATTATTACAAAGTAACTCCTTTAACTCTGCCGCTATAATTAATCCCTTATTTCTTTTTTTCTTTTTTTTTATTGCCGCTAAGGAAAAAGTCTAATACTTAGATATTATATTGCGTTATCGCTGCTATAGCTATAATAAAGTAAGAGTTAACTTTCTCCCCGGCGTCGAAGGTCTTAGAGCTAGTAATAATAAAAATCCTTCTTTACGCGGAGTATTAGGAATTAAAGAGTTAAAAAGCTAAAGAAAATCTAGAAGCTAACTCTATAGTAGATTATTTACTTTATTATTACTCTCCTTATCTTCTTTCTCTTCTTCCTTAACTTCCTTAACTCCCTTATTATTATTATTAATTATTATAATATCCTTATCTTTACCCTTTGCCCTACCTCTTAGGTCTTAGCCTACCTAGACTATATTATTATTTGCTATAGTAATAAGCTAGCTTATTAGTAGATTATTTATAAAAATCTCTTTTTATAAGTTTATTATAATATATAAACTAATAAGAAATCCCTTTATTATAGCTTTATAGCTATATTATAGGTATTTTTTTTTTATTTTATTTTTATTATCCTAGCTAAGATTAATGCATTTAGTCCTTTTATAATATCCTCCTCTTAATAAGTTATAAGCTTTATAGAAAGCATATTAGAAATGTTTTAAGTTCTATAGTTTATTTTTTATTATATTATAGGACTAATTTTAGTTTATTTACTTTATCTTAAAGCCTAGGATAAAGCTTATTAATATATCCTAATATACCTCTTTTTTATTAATATTTAAATTATTATTCTAGCGGGCTTTAAGGAGTCTTTTAAGGAAGTATAAAATCTATTTATTAGTTTATCACTAACCCTAGCTAGCTTAAGACCCTAATATAATTAATTAACTACTAAGATTATTAGGGTATATAGGCAGCGGCTATAATACTTCCTATATAGCTAGCGGTAACTAAGATTACTTCTTAGACTTCTAATAGGCTTATATAAGCGGCATCTCTTTAAATTAGGTATATTTTCTATAGGAGATATAATAATAATTCTCTTCTTCTCGAAAATCATATCTAAAGGCATTTAAATTTAGCTTTAAAGTTAATATATTTACTTACTTAGTATTATAGCCATAATAACTTTACTATAACCTTCTAATAGGTGGGGAAGGCGGTTAGGGCTATTGCCTATTGAGGAATAATTATAAATATGACGGGGTTTTAGGTATAAGATGGTGGCTACGCTAATTTTATGCGATAGGATATCCCTTGCCGAAACGTGATTTATTTTGAACCCCGTTCATAATCAGGGCCTTAGGCAATCCGTGTTTCAAGATTCTCGAGGAACTTTTTGTGAGAGAAATTGCCATGCAACCTCTCGCCGATCCTGGCAGCGGGCGGCTCATGTGAGCTGCTCCCGAAATGAGATAGCTTGCGAGGTGCGGACAGGAACTAAAAAGATCGGCTCAACGATCCGGCTGGACCAGAGCAAGGTTCCCCGCGTTCACAGCCGAGGAAACAAGGAACGCAGCCAGCCTGGTCTGGGGTAATCGTGGGGAAGTGGACAAGCCGGCCGGGGTTTGATTGCAGTGCTCATCAAAAGCTCGTGGTTGGGCGGGGGAGTGTTATCTTGTATAAACACAGCATTGGCGTGTGATCTTTTCTCCGCCCTAGCTGTATCGACAGAGACGGGACCAGAACCAACTTTTACATCTTCCAGGCCGTTTTGTCGCAGTCATGAAGATTTCCAACCTCTTCGTCGCAGCTCTGATACCCCTCAGCCATGCATCGCCCAAGACCGTCTCGGCGCCTGAACTGCAGCTGGTAGAGCTCCTAGAAAAGCACAACCTCGCACTTGTTCCTCGGTCAGAGTTGACAGATGCGCTGAAGGAGCTCAACGTGCTACTCAAGAGCAGCGCCAGTCTCCGATCGCCAGTCTTGCTCAAGCGCCAAAATGCCACAGACTCGGGTTCCAGCTCGAGTTCAGATGATGGAGACTCCAGCAACCGGGGCATAAGTATTCCTGGGCTCGGTGACCTAGGAGAGTCTCTCGGCGGCCTTACCAAGGCGCTCGGAAATCTCGAAGGTCTTTTGAAAGCTCTCGGTGACTTGCTCACCCCCGAGTTTCTCCAAGCTTTCCACGATGCCATGGTCTACCTCGCCGCGACCTTGAAGCCGCCTGTTCCCAACACCATCAGGGCACTTCTCACAAAGGCTGGTCCACTCATTGATGTGGTGTCAGAACTGGACTTGAAAGGACTGGTCGATGAGATTAAAGATGTCGATATCGCTGGCATTGTCAACAAGGTCCTTAAGCTCCTCACAACCGACAATCTCAACAACATTGACAATCTTTTGTCAAATGGTGCAGCTCTTCTGACACCCGGCTTTGTCAACGGCACACAGTCTCTCATTCAAGATGTTTCGCCTTTACTTGGTGATTTGTCTCCACTACTCAAGAAGCTGACGGATCTTGACCTTGACGGGATACTCGAAGCTTTGGGACCCCTGCTTAAGAAGGAGTCCATCGAAGATGTCGTGAAGCTGGTTGATAGCGCACAAACATTGCTGTCGCCAACTTTCGTCAAGCAAATCCAATCCCTGGTTAAGGACGTCTCGCCCCTGCTAGGTGATCTATCGCCACTCCTCAAGAAGCTTACAGATCTTGATCTTGATGGCATTCTTGAAGCTTTGGACCCGCTTCTCAAGAAAGACTCGATCGAAGATGTTGTTTCTTTGGTCAAAAACGCAGGAAATCTACTGTCGCCCAATTTCGTCAACCAGACACAATCCCTCATCGAAGACATCGGCCCCGTACTCGGCGACATCTCACCGCTTCTGAAAGAGCTTACAAAACTGGATCTCGAAGGCCTCTTGGACGCCATTAAGCCGTTGTTCACCGAGGACTCGATCAAAGGCATCGTCAGTCTGTTGAAGAATGCCGGTGACCTCTTGACGCCAAAATTTGTTGATCAGACCCAAGGGCTC
Source organism: Fusarium falciforme (assembly GCF_026873545.1). Taxonomy (NCBI): domain Eukaryota; kingdom Fungi; phylum Ascomycota; class Sordariomycetes; order Hypocreales; family Nectriaceae; genus Fusarium; species Fusarium falciforme. The sequence goes on from NC_070546.1 coordinate 174,541, forward strand.
ATCGGCGGGATTGGTCCAGTAATCAAGGATCTTTCTCCATTCCTGAAGGAACTCACAAAGTTGGACCTCGAAAACATCTTGAAAGCGCTGCAGCCGCTTCTCAAGGAAGACTCTATCAAGAGTATCGTGGCCCTTGTCAAGAATGGAGGAGACCTCTTGACACCCAAGTTCGTTGATCAGACGCAAGAGCTCATCGGCAGCGCATCACCGCTGATTGACAAATTGTCTGACATTGACATCAAGGGGGTCCTGGATGCTTTGAAGCCGGTTCTCACCAAGGACTCGATCCAGGGAATTGTACAGCTTTTGCGCAACGCAGAATCGCTGTTGACAAAAGATACTGTCACAAGTCTGAAGTCACTTCTTTCTACCGCATCTCCGTTGATCAAGAAGCTCTCGGATATCGATCTGAAAGGAGTCCTTGATGCCTTGGCACCAATCTTGACCAAGAATTCGATTCAGGGCATCGTGAACTTGCTGCGAAATGCCGAGTCGTTGTTGTCAAAGGATGCCGTCACGAGCATCAAGTCTCTCTTGTCAAGCGCTGGGCCGCTCATCGACACCCTTGCAGACATCGATCTTGCAGGCGTCTTGAAATCCTTGGCGCCTCTACTTACCAAGGAATCTGTCAATGGCATCGTCGGGCTCCTCGAGAACGCTGAGTCTCTCCTGACGAAGGCCACGGTCAAGGACATCAAGACTCTCCTCTCAAGCGCAGGTCCTCTCATCAATGGCCTTGGCAAGATTGACTTGAAGGGAGTCCTTGATGCACTACAACCCCTTCTTACCAAGGACTCCATCAAAGGTTTGATTGACTTGCTCGGAAACGCTGAGGATCTCTTAACCAAGGATACCGTCAAGAGTATCAAGTCACTTCTTTCGAGTGCAGCCCCCCTTATCACCAGTCTAGGAAAGATTGATCTGAAAGGGGTCCTTGACGCATTGGCACCCTTGCTCACCAAGGATTCCATCAAGGGGCTGGTTGCGCTTCTCAACAATGCCGAAGATCTTCTCACCAAGAATTTTGTCTCTCAAACGAAATCTCTGATCTCCAAGGCCGCACCTCTCCTCGACAGTCTAGACAAGGCCGACTTGAAGGGCTTGCTTGACCAAGTGGGACCACTCTTGAAGGAGATCAGCAAGCTTGATCTGGACAAGCTGCTGGCTGCCGTCCAACCCTTGCTCACGTCTGATTCAATCAAGGGTATCGTTCGCCTCCTGGACAATGCCGAAGATTTACTGACGAAGAAATTCGTCAATGAGACTCAATCATTGATCTCTGGGGCGGTTCCTCTGATATCCGCACTCGGTGAAGTTGACCTCCCTGATCTGATCGATCAGATATCTCCTTTGCTTTCGGAAATCAGCAAGATCGACCTCGTGAAGCTGGTCAAGAAACTGTCACCCCTACTGGATGAGATCAGTGATCTTGACATTAAAGGCCTTTTCGATGCTATCTCGCCCTTGCTCTCCCCTGACGGCGTGAAAGACATTACGGAACTGCTGGGCAACGCAGAGAACTTGCTCACCAAAAGGTTTGTCAATCAGACACATACTCTTATTGACGAAGCTGTTCCTCTGGTCTCAGCCCTGGGCGAAATCGACTTAAAGAAGCTTATTCGTCAACTGCAACCTTTGCTTGAAGCACTTGGGGAAATTGACTTCATGGACCTGATAGAGAAGGTCAAGCCATTGCTTAATGCTCTTTCGAAGATTGACCTGGCTGGCTTGGTGAAGAAGATCCTTCCGATACTTGACTCATTGGAGGAGATAGATCTCGAGGCCATTTTCAATGTTTTGAAGCCGTACCTTACTCCCAAGACTCTGAAGGGCTTGCTTGGTCTTGTGGGCAACGCCGAAGACCTTCTCACTGACAAATTTGTCAATCAAACCCATACACTCATAGGAGGTGCAGTGCCATTGATCAACGTCTTGAACAAGGTCGACATCGAAGGACTATTCGGGATCGTTGAACCGCTGCTGAAGGAGTTGGACGGCATTGACCTGACAGGTCTCGTCGACGCCGTAAAGCCTCTTCTCAACGCCCTCAAGAAGATTGACATCAAGGGAATTGTTGAACAGGTGTTGCCTTTGATCACGCCTTCCAGTGTCAAGGGCATTTTGGGGCTCTTGGGCAACGCTGAATCTCTCCTGAGTCGGACATTTGTGTCGCAAGTGTCGGAGCTCATTGGTGATGCAACACCGGTAAGTCCACCTACATCATGTCTTTACAACTGTGACTGACTGAAATACCCAGCTCGTTGCTACTGTAGCAGATCTTGTTCACGCTGTGCTGAAGGAGTTGATGGGAAGAACGTAATGCCGGCTTGGAAAGGACACGGGTAATTGGAATAACGGCTGGTCAGTCAGGCAGAGACATATAACTCTTGGATTCTTGATGCGGATTGATAATGACAAACACGATACCTTTTGGCGTACGGCGTTTAATTGAACTGTTTTGACCAACTTGCCTCGTAAATGTTCTGTGCTTGACCCGTCTGTCCTACTCGAAACACTGCCCTGCCAAAACCACGGTCATCCAGGAGAATCCCTTCAGAGTTGCCAGATGCGCCGTTGGTCTGCGCCGCTTCCAGTCTCTGATGTCATGTTGTTCAGATTCGATACTTCGTTATCTTGATGCCGAAGAGTTAGCTGGCATGTGTTTGTCGCGTGGGTTGCGGTCGCACTGATGGAAGCCTACCCCTGTAGCACATTCTCGCAAGCTAATCTCCTTGGGGGCTCAGCGAAACAGGTTTCCGCGTGGGTTCCGCACACCCCTGTTCTACGCGACGTGATGGGGGGTAGTGGTCATGCGTACATCCGTGTCTTAGGTCGCATCGGGGCACGGTAGTGCCAGAACTCCGCACGACGATCCGGGATCCGGCATGTGAAAAGCTACCACTGTCGCTTCCCCGGTGGGCTTGGTCTCACACAAGGACCACAGTTGAAAGTTGACCTCCGGCCACCTCGTTCTTCAACTCTCCATCCCCTGCTTACAGCAGTCGAGCAAAATGACTTCAGATAAGGTAAATGCGGAGTCAGAACGGGCTGTTTCGCCTCTTGACGAGACAACCCGTACAGATGCCGCACCGGCTGCAGACGCCCAGAGTGACAACGCTTCATCAGATGACCATGTTCGGGACAAGAAGGCAAGTCCAAGCCCCAGCAAACGACAGAAGCTCAAGCATCATTTTGGACGCTTCAAGTGGTGGTACCGGCTTGGACTCATAATTCTTCTCGCCATTCTGCTCCCACTCTTGTGAGTTCCCGGCCCAAGACCAGGAGATATCCCAGCTAATAAAGTCTACACCAGTTTCAAAGTCATCATTCCAGCAATCATCCAAAGCATCCTCAATGGCCAGAAATTGCAGATAACCAGCGGTGCTCTCCAGGCGCTCTCGCCAACTCATGTCAACATGAGTTTGCACACGTACCTGGACACGCCATTGGGGGTAAAGATCGATCCCGTTGACCTCTATCTGTACAACAAGAACACGAAGCCCTATGCGCCATTCTTCAAGCTTCACCTTCCGGAGCAGCACGTCAATCACAAAACAGATCTCATCATCACGAACCAGACCCTTTTGGTGGCCAACGAGACAGAACTGCTGATATGGTTCAACCAGTTCTTCGACCAGCCGAAGGTCAAGTTGTCCCTCCAGGGCGAGCCGAACATTTACCTCGGTACTCTGAAGTACAAGCGCAGCCTTGACAAGACAATTGAGGTCCCTTCTCTGACCTACCTCAACGGCTTTGGGTTACGCGATATGGAATTCATGCTCAAGTCAAACGACACAAAATTCAACATGAAAGGGCATCTGAACATCCCCAATTCTGGGGTTCTGACTCTCGGATTGGGCAACCTCACCTTCAATCTCATGTCGGGGGAAACAAGAATTGGTTTGGTACACCTTTACGACCTTCAGCTTAGGCCTGGGAACAATTCGGTTCCTTTTGACGGGAACTTCTTTTTCGATGAGCTTGTGCCCAACCTATCGGAAATCCTTGACAGTCAGAAAGAAGCGCTCAGCCATGGTTACATCGAGCTCGCAGCAACAGGAAACTCCACCATAGTCAACGGAGAACACGTCAAGTACATCGAAGGCGTTTTGAACAGGAAGCACATCAAGTTCACCGTCCCTGTCATAACACTACTCGGCGATGTTGTCGGCGGCTTGCTAGGTGCAGACCAGGGTTCTCTACTGGGCATTTTCGGCGGGGCCATTGGAAATTCTACCTTATTTGAACATTTACTTGGCCATTGGGAGGGAGAAAGCTCAGGAGGAAACAAGACGAGCACACGAAGCGTGGTGAAAAGATCGAACTCGAGCAGACCTTGGGTGTGGAACCTTTTGAGATTGGGACTTAGGGCTAGAAGCAGGTAATGGCAGTTATTCTTACTAAGCACTAAGAAAATACATCGGGAGATTTGACCACAGATAAGCCTGGGATATGCTAGCCTGTAAGGGAGGAGTATGTGTTTTGGCAGCGCTTGATTCTCGCCAAGTGTCGCCCGCTGTTGGGTTGCCTAGCTCCCGTGACATGGCGACACGGAGACGATCTTCTAACTCAGTTAACCCATCAAGGGCCGGGCTTCAACTGTATTAAAATTATCCGCTGGTCAATGTTGCGGAACAAACTCATGAATCAGTACGACAGAGAGATCGCCAAGTTTTGCACAGGCCAATCTTCTCCCACTTCACCACTCAGCAATGCGTCAGTCTAGACAGGACTATTGATTGCAAACAAGCACCAAATGGGTACTCGGCGTTATACCCCAGAACAGCGCCTAGCACGCTATTTCACACCAAGAGCTGGCCTTAAATCCCCGGTTCGTCCCATCCTGGGCTTGACGGAGTTCCTCTCAAGCCACCAGTCGTTCGTTAAATCTCGGTCTTGACTCTCCTTCACAATACGTGTCTTGTCGTTTGCTCTTGCCCTTCTCATGGCCGATTTGGCTCTCGGAGCAGTGTGCCGGCCAAAAGGTCAGTAATCACGCCTCTAGCAAACAGCACTATACTGACCTGGAGTGTTTCAGGCACAACTGCTTCGCAGTCGGTTACCACTTCGACTGTTGAATCATCTACTGTCACGGTTCCCGCCATCTCGACTACAGCTTGTCTGACCTCTGCAAGCGAGACTGCGACTTCGAGCACGAAGTCGCTGAGGGTGGCCCCGACGACCCTAACGACCTTAACTCGTGCATCAGATTTAACAGTGGCACGTGGACTTAGTTCTACGTCAACAATAACCAGGATGCCTACTTTGGCGGCGCCAGCGGCAACTTCGCTGGCTAAACTGCCATTGACGCTCGTCTTGTCGTATGAACGTTGGATTCGGGCTGGCGAACGGCTGAATGAAGCCGAGACTGGGTATTGTAGATGGAGATGTAGAGTATTTCGTTCTACCACACTAGCAATCATTTGTTTCGCCGTCGACACTAGTACTTTAATCTCGATTGCATTTGCGCCACTAAGACTACATTATGCTCATCGTAATTAGCCCTCTAGAACTCTCTTTCATTCCTTGCCCGATTTCTCAATCGCTGGACTATCTTGACCAACCGTAACCCCGTCATAACTCTGTACTTCCAACTCGTGGGCATGGTTAGCTCGATTTGCCGAGTCCACCGTTCTCAAATAGGTGTTCTTTCCCATAGTTACCCAAAACAATAAGGAAAGCAACAGCATAATACCAAAGACAGCAATAGCGTAATTCATATCGCTAGATGTTGGGTTGGGCCCTCCTGGAAAGAAGAAGAACACAGTGGTAACCACGCAGTAGACAACTGAGATGTAATTGGCCACCGGACCAAACTTTCCAAGAGAAAAGGTCCTCGGCGGAAGCTTATCGCGACCAACGACCAGAAGGACCACGATGGGGATGGCATAGGAGATCGTGAGAGCGATGGTACTGACAGCAAGGACGGCAGTCAAAATAGTGGTTGAAAAGAGATAGAGGACCCCGGTCAAAGAAATGATCAGACATTGAAGCCAGAGTGCGCGTGCCGGGACTTTCCAGGTCGGGTCGACGTAGGCAAAGTATGAAGGGTAAGGCAAGCCGCCGTCTCGTGCAAAGCCCCAGGTTAGTCGCGAAGCCGACGTAAGGACGCTGATACCCTGACCGAAGCCGTTGAAGATGAAGAGAGCAGTCAATGCCGCGCCTCCGGCCAATCCCAAAGCATTCACAAGAACCTCGACGAATGGGAATCCAATGGGGGAATTAATGACTTGATCGATGTCTTGGATGCCAAAGAGGCATGCCACCATGAACAGGAACCCCGATACGGCGCCACAGATGACCGAGAGATACATGGCTTTGGGGGCGTTGCGTCGGGGAGAAGGGATTTCCTCGACCATATGAATGACGGCGTCAAATGCAGTCAGTCCTACTCAAGTTAAATTCCATCATATGGCGGTATCAGGGACCACAAACCGTAAGCAGCTTGAACAAGACCGGTAAACCAAGTGACTCCGTCAGGCCAACCCGTTTGGTTGATCCAAGCTCCAAACACGAACGAGGCAGACTGGAAGCTAAGGTCTGGCTTCGTTCCAACAGCGATGACAATAGCCATGCTGATAACAATGAAGAGTCCCACGAACCCGGCGCCGATGAAGTTGTTGAAGTAGGGCAGTGTCTTATCGCTGCGGCATGCGATGAGGTTGAAGACGGTAAAAAAGACCGTAATCGCCACGTAGAGAAGGAACTGCACATAGCCTTTCGTAGCGCCGTCCCAATCGTTGTCGAAAATGACCTTCATGCCAAGTAAAAGATTCGTCATGAAACTGTTTTGCGATGCTGTCAAAGTCCACCATCCCAGCGTGTTGACGGCGGCACAGCAGTAAGACAAGAGGCGACCGGACGGTCCGCTCCAAAGACGAGAAACCCAGTATGCCTGGCCAAGGGCCGTCGGCATGCTACTGCAGAGCTCGCCCATTGAGGCTGCGACGCATAGGTTGCAAAAGGTAACGAGGCACAACCCCCAGAAGATGCTGACTGGGCCTCCTGTTGTTAGAGCTGCGCCTAGATTCTGGGCGAAGACGGCCCAGGTGCCGAGGACACAGAAAGCCATGGCTAGCATACTCACAAGGCTAAACTTGCGAGTAAGTGCTTGCTCGTGACCCAATGCAGCGAGATCCTGCGCATCGACCTCGTTTTGGAGCCGTCGGCCCCCTCTCATGGAGTCCTCAGCATCGGTTTGGTCTACCGCTCCTTGATGTACCATACTGCTCACGTCGATTCTGGGTCAAGCGGTCTGGTGGCAGGGTTGGGTGGTGATGAGACAAATTTGGTGCAGGCCGGGTTGCTGGACATTACACCTTCTTAAGGGCTTAATCTAAATGGGAGGCCTTGAGTAATGCTCACCCGTGCAGTCCATGATAAGCAAGCTGTTGCTGCTGGGACCTGGCGGATGGCCCAGGCACGCCAGAGTCAAAGTGGTTAATCAACCGCAACCCCGCGGACTGGGGCTGGTTGACACTTGCTCAAAAGGGTTAATCTGCCGCAAGCTCCAAGATGATCAACACATGTCACCTGTAACTGGAAGTCATACCAAGCATGATGGTAACTGAAATCGCGGGGTTTATTTCGATGTGTTTAGGTAGTCTTTTTGAATCTTATCTATATAAGCAGATCCGAAATAACCTTGAGATACTTGTTCATCCCAACATTCCCACCTGACCTGATCATGGCGCCAACCACGCCACTCTGTCGTCTGCTTCTCGCAGCTGCGTCCTGGCTTTCTCTGGTCTTTGCTTCCTCTACCAAGTGCAAAGGATGTGCTGCAGATACAGTCATGCTCAATGGGTCCATTTACACCCTTGACGAGTTTTCATCCAAGCACAATGCTATGGCTGTGAAGAATGGTTTCATTACTTTCCTCGGCAGCGACGAGGGCGTCCGGCCTTTGATCGGCCCGGATACCCTAATCTTCAATCTTGAAGGTCGTATGGCAATGCCGGGCTTGGTCGACGCTCACATGCATGTCATCTCAGGTGGTGCAGACCTCCTCAAGTGCAGCATGAACTACCAACCACTGGGTCTCAAGGAGGTGCTCGACCATATCCAAGAATGTCTGGACTCGGACACTGACAAAACTGATGACGACTGGCTCGATGTCATCGCTCTTGACTATTACACCTTGTCCGATGCCACTGGGGGCGTGACGAAGCGGGATCTGGACAAGCTCAAGACGAAGCGACCTATCCTAGTCCAATCAGCAGACCGACACACCTTCTGGGTCAACTCAATGGCTCTCCGCGCCTCTTCCATCACAGCCGCCACCAAAAACCCTCCCGGCGGGGTGGTTGAGCGTCTTCCTGGTAGCAAAGAACCTTCCGGAATTCTACAAGATAATGCGAGTGGTTTACTAGCCGGCCCTGCTCCGCCGACACCCGAAGATAACATCAAGTCTGGAAAGGCTGCTCTGAAGCTGCTTCGTGAGCAAGGCGTTACGGCTTTCCAGGATGCTGCCGCAGGCCCAGAAACCGGCAAGGCTTTTGCTGCGATCAAGAAAGGAGGAGACCTTAGTGCGCGAGGATTCTTCGACTATAGGATTGACGCACCCAACTCCACGAAAGAGATCGAGGCCTTGGTGCAAGACGTCCTCAATGTCACTTCGACGTGGAACGACCCTACGGAGTTGAGTCCAGACCCAACTCTCAAGTGGCATGCAGTGAAGCTCTTTGTTGATGGAGTCATCCTATACCCAGCAAACACCGGGGCACTTCTTGAGCCGTACTTCATGCCAAGTGACAACGGCACCGTCTGGAAGCCTGACCCAAAGGCTAGGCCTGAGCCGTACTGGAGTAGAGAAATTTTGAGCGCAGTCCTCGCACCTCTCATTTGCAACCGCATAGACGCTCAGCTTCACGTCGATGGAGACTTGGCAGTTCGTGTCGCCCTTGATGCTCTGGAGGATGTCCGCATCAAGTTTCCTCATCTGGACGACTATCGAATTGGGCTGGCTCATAACGAGCTGACCGACCCAAGCGACTGGCCCCGTTTCGCTGAGCTCAAGGCCGATCCCATCATGAGCTTCCAGTGGTCGCAGGCTAGCTCAGTTTGGCTTCCTAATGGTTTAAAGAGCATGGGACCAGTCCGTTCAAACTATCTTGAGGCGTGGGGGCATATCGCCGCCTTTGGTGCTCGGATCATATATGGAAGTGACTGACCAGTAAGTGTAACCCTGTCGGCTTGTTCGAAGCAGTGTGGGTGAGCTAACCGAATGCTCCTATAGATTGACCCTCTTGATGAGTGGCTTGCGATCAAGGCCGGCGTCACCCGTTCTGGTGATCCGAGCAACTCCAATTCCCCAGCTTCGCAGGGTGCGCCGTACAACGGCACAGGTATCCCTGGGCTTTCACTCACCCGAGAGCAAGCTATTCGGGCCATCACGACAGAGAGCTCGAGGTTTGTCAGGGCAGACCGCTACATCGGCTCGTTGGAGGTTGGGAAGGTCGCAGATGTGATCATCCTACAGTCCAACTACTTTGAAGTACCTGATGACGAGATTGCTCGCCAGAAGAGTTTGATGACCATGGTTGGTGGCGAGGTTGTGTACATCGCAGAGGGCGTCGATTTTGGAAACGGTGCCGTGGCTAAGTTCCCGAACAACGACACCATCAGCCAGACTATGAAGAAGAGAAGCTTGGGAGGCATCCAAGGCAGCTCTTTGTCTGAAGAGGGGCGGGAGTCAATGCGTAGGTTGGCTGTTCGCAATGCCTGCGATCATGGAACCGGTCACAGGCACTGATTGTCAACTTGAGAAGTACTGTGGTCACCAACTTAGTGAACCTCCAAGACAGCGTGCTGCTCCCTGTCCTTATGGTTGAGGAGACGGACCCATCGGAATAAAGCTTACTACTACGGTTTAAATTACTCAAGCCACTGTCAAGATCATGCAAATGTTATCCACCGAAGCATCAAGTGTGGGGGCCAAGGGGATGATCTTGGCTGGACACAAGGTGGCGAGCATGGGATCAATTAACAATTCTCAGCACCATCTTATCGTTACTTCTACAGGATAAAAGCCCTGTTGACAGTCCAGCAGCATGATCTCTTCATTCCACCGCTGAGCCTAGAAGTTCTACGAGCCTGGTCGAACATTTGAAGACTTGGAACAGACGCGTAGTCAAGCCGCTCGGTGAGCCTGGGCCGGCGCCGGCGGCGACATCATGGTTCGCGTCGACTTTCCCTTTTGGTCCCGGTGGGTCGATTAGGCCAGTCCTGATTGGGTAATTCAACCGCATCCCAGGCGGAAGCTAAGCCAGATTGTGGCAACCGTTCAAACGATAAGCATTAAACTTTGAGTGCGAATGCGACGTATTGTCATATGATCACTATCAAGATACCCGAGGACACTGTCGAGGAGGAAGAAAGCAGGGATCTTGTCCCTCCTTGGGAAGAGAAAAGGTGGCATCAAACTACAAGACTGATCCTCCAACCTTTGACATAACGACGGCAGTCGCGTGTCCCTTATCCATGGACCCAGACCAAAACATGCCCAGCGTGAAATTATTGATGAAAGATCACCATCTACATCAAGCAAATATCTCGATATCCTGGTTCCACTTGTATCTCCGTTAGCCCAGTGTGTTCAAAAGAGCGTTCATGACAGCCCAAGAAGACGTGCTTACCTTTATCAACCCAGTGCGGCCATGGGAGGCCTGGCTCGAGATCTCGAATCTCCCAAATACGATGGAGGGCGCCAATAACGTCTCCACGATTATATGATACTCCTCGAGGCTCCCGAAGTCTCTGTTCGACCACGTCCCGTACTTGCGGCTCCACGGCCTCGCATCCGGCTACAAAGAGTGGGAAGACTATGGCATAAGAGACGTGCGATGTGGGCTGGATCTTGGAGATCTCATCCACAACTATGCGTGTCTGTCGACGTATGAATGGCGCTGTGAACGGCAGACCATGGATGCGAGCGTAGAGTAGGATGGAACTTGCTGCATACATGGATTCGTTGAGTGCGACCACGGCCACTGGATCTGCACCGTCGAGTGCCGACTTTGAGACATTCGCATCGCGCTCACGAGCTTGAAGGAGGATTTCTTCTGCCTCTGCCACTCGGCTTCCCCAAGTTGGAGGGGGCTCGTGATGAGCTCCACCATCAAGTTGGGAGAGTTGGCTTTGCAACAGCCGGCCGATTCGCAATAAGGGATTGACGAGTCGAGGTGAAAATGTGTAAATGGGATGGCTAACCCAGCTCTGAAAGGCGTTGGAATATTTCTGTTCGACTTCATCGTCTCCCATCTCGATCATGTGGCAGATCCGGTCCCCCAGAGCAGGATTGGGCTTCTGCAAAGAACACAGCGTACATATGACAGTCCAGCGGTATTCCGTCAGCGTTATCTCGGGATACGACTTGGACGTGTTTACTTCTGGTTTCCATCCCGCTAAAAACTCGATGACAAGCTGTGACGCTATCCGGAGATAATCGCGACGCTCAGGTCCAAAAGAGTAGAGCAAGGTAGCTGCGTAGACGAAGGAAAGTAGATTGCTCTCATCGCGTGTCGTGCTCGACAGTTGGATTTCCATGGACCGAACCGCCTCAGAGCATGTGACACTTTTCGTGACGATGAAATCTTCCCGCTCGAATCGTAGCTGGTATTGGGCGGCACTGAAGCAAAGGATGGCGCCACGTAGGGCAGCGTTGGAGAGCGCCATGTAAGGGAGATTGGTGATGTATGGGTGCTGATATGCGTACAAGTGGCCGACATCCTCCCAGTCCAGACATAGGAAATCGGTCTCGGCTGCGGAAAGGAAATACTGCCAGAGGAAGCGCCTCTCAGGCGATGCAAGCATGTCGTCTGGCCAAGGCATCGGACAGTACGGTTGATTCGGTGAAACTTCTAATGGGAAAAACTCGGGGATGGCCACCTGCATTCCATTTGTGGTAGTATTTCCTTCGTTCCCGGTATCCTTGGCCGAGTGGTGCGGTTCTGTTAGGAATGCCGTTATGCTAACGGGGTTATCGTACCAGGCGTCTGGGATAAAGCCGAGGCCTGGAGGGCTTGAGGTATGGCTGGTTGGCTGTGATAGATGCCCAAGAGCCAAGTCAGGATAAGGACTTGGACGAATAGGCGTTTGGCATAGGCCATGACCCGCTTCTGTGAAATCCTCTTGACGACCGTCCGGGGTACGTAGAGAAGTTTCAAGAGTGGATAGAAGGGTCCGCTGCGCATGCGACAAGTCCGTTTCGACATCCTTATTGGGCTCCGATGCGGGCGACGATCCCAAGAGCCCTTCAGTCCATCGTCCCGTATTGAAAGCAGACGGAGTGAATGACCTGAATGTCTTGGGCTCGCAGATCTGGCCTGTCTTAAGGCACTGGGAGCATCGTGGATGCTTATGATCGCACTGTCCATAGGTTTGTATCATAATCGGAAGTTCCGGCAGCCGATGTGGTAATCTCACCTTGCGCTTTCTTTGGGAACATTGCAGGCATGCGCCCATGCGTCTGTTGTATGGAGTGCTCATTTGGGATGCGGGGGGGAGGGAGGTTCAGAGACTGGCTGCGGATAGGATGCGATGGAGCGGACAAGACGTCGGATAAGTCGAAAAAGTACCACGTGATGGGGTATACGGACAGGGTTGATGGTTGGTCGAGGACTCGAGGTGACGCTCTGCCTTTGTTGCAATTTCCCCGTGGTTATGCAAGACTAGCACACTACCTTCTGGATCCTGTACGATAGAGCCAATCAGACGGGAGATTCTACGAATGCGATAAGGGGCTAGATAAATTAAGGCCAAAGGTCCATCCCCTTGGAGTTGCAAAGGTCTGTGCGCCTAATTCTCTCTTGAGCTTAGACACTCCTACACAAGAAGACTACACACTTCTGCGCTGTCCCTTGATGTCTACCGACGACATCAGAGTCACCAGTGGCATCAATTTTGCTAACTCACACCAGCCTCTCTGCATGAAACGGCTATGGTAGACAATTACCACCACTCACTATCGGCTTGCCTCAGCGAGTTGAATCCTCAACACAATTCGCTACCCTCCCCATGAACCAATCGTCAAATCGTGTGTTTTATTAGTGTGTTCTTGATCTTGTGTACGGCCGAGACGTCATGGAAAATCAGGAAAATCGTTAATGAACCTAACCTCCATGCCGGCCTTCGCGTAAGCGTCTCGAGCCACCGCACCCATGATGCCCACACCATTTACCAAATGGCGCCACAAACTTGACATGTGTTCCAGAGCTAATGGTAAGTTTGCGGTTCTCAGTCTGCAAAAACTCCTTTATGTCGTGAACGTAGTACGAAGTCACCCCGGCAAAACTTCTACAAGCGGCCTCTATCTACCTCATCTAATATGATATCGACTCAAAGGCACTCCGTATCAGGCCGGTTACCCGCCAACTGGACCCCCAGGCGTAGTATCGTTTATCAACCAATAGTCTTCGGCGGGTCAGGTTTCTTAGCCAAAGCTGCCGATGCAGCCTATCTCCTATGCCCAATTCGAGAGTAGAAAATGGAAGATTGGGACGAAGAATGGTCTAGCCCGAACGGAGGTTCACATCTGCTACAGCTGCGTGGGGTTCTCCCTTCCAAGCAGCCAATCTGCCAATAGACGGACTCAGTGGCACCCAAGAAAGAATTTCAGCTTTCTTATTCCAGAAAAGCCACATACCTTAATGGGACAAAATTTATAGCCACGTCTCGGGCTGTCGCAAGTACTCGTTGTTACAGGGGGTTCCTATTCTCTTGGCCACATCCTTGAATCTAGCAAGATGTCTATCAATCAATTCTGCAGTACCGAATAGCTTAGGAATATCTCATATCTCCAGGAGGGGAAGAGAAACACATAGCTCGCCACATCAAGCCATACTCAAAACTGTGGTATGCTGTGATCTCCGAACACCCTGGCAAGAGACCGTGAAAGCCGGTGGTTGAAATATTTAAATGGGAAGCACGTCTTCCATCTCATACAGGATCACAACATTTTCTTTCCGATCGTCCAACACACCCACTACTCGAAAGCACCGACAAACATCAACCGCAGCCATGAGTCCTGAAGTCCCCCAATCTACCGGCTCCAACCCTGATACCCCCCTCATCAAGACAGAAGTCTTGATCGTTGGGTCGGGCCCCATTGGTGCTGTTTTTGCTCGCACCCTTGTCGACAAAAAAAAGAAGGTCCTGATGATTGACATCGGAGAGCAGCACGTAACACCTAGCGGTATAAAGAGCACGAACTTTGGCTGATTTGGCATTTAGGGAGACGAGACGCGTGGGTGACCACAAGAAGAACAGTATGGCTGTCCAGAAGGACATCAGTCTGTTTACCAAGTGTGTTCGCAGAAGCCAAGCCTTGAATGTCTTTCGCTAACCGGTTGACAGTACTGTCAAGGGAGAATTGAACCTGCTCTCCGTCCCGACCAACACTACCGATGTTGTCCTGGAGCCATCATCGTGGGCCCCCAAGTATGCTACAATCTACACCTCGCTTCACGCCGGCCATTTAACTAATAAACCCTTCAGGGCGGACCAGCTCGCGTTCATCAAGAATGGTCAAAACCCAGACCAAAAGCCCTTTGAAAACCTACCGGCGGCGGCTGCATCCCGCGTTGTCGGCGGCATGGGCTCCCACTGGACCTGCTGTACTCCACGTGAAAATCCCATTGAGAGATCAGATCTCTTCAGTAACGAGGAGTGGGATGGCCTATACGACAGGGCAGAGAAGCTGTTTGATACAACCGAGACCGCCTTTGACAAGTCCATTCGTCAGCAACTTGTCAAGAAGACCCTCGAGAAGTCTTTTGAGGGCCGTGAGATGAGAAGCATGCCTCTGGCTTGCAAGAGAAGCGAGAAGAACCAGAACTACGTCGAGTGGTCCGCAACTGCCACCATTCTGGGTGATCTTTCGGACCCCAAGAGCCAGAACCCCCTGTTCGAAATCAAGCCTAACACCCAGTGCCTTGGGCTTGCTCTGGGACCAACCAAACAGGTCGAGATGGCGGTCGTCAGGGACATCTTGACAGACAAACAGTATTACATCAAGGCCAAGAAGTACATCGTCTGTGCCGGTGCCGTGCTTACCCCGGGATTCTGTTCAACTCTTCTGAATTTGGAAACTATGATCTGGCGGACTCACTCCCAGCACTGGTAAGTTCAGCAGCAACCGGAGGTTGGAGCACCCGCTAACAATGATTTCACAACCAGGGCCGTTATATGACAGAGCAGCCCATGGCATTCTGTCAAGTTGTCCTCAACAGAAACCTTGTGGATAGTGTTGAGAAGGATCCCTACCATCTTGGCTGGGACAAGTATGTCAAGATTCACCGAAAGAGACACCCCAATGACCCACTTCCCTTCCCATTCAACGACCCTGATCCTCAGTGCTATTTTCCTTTGTCTGAAAAGTATCCCTGGCACACCCAGATTCACCGCGACGCCTTTGGCTATGGCCAAGTCCCCCCTACCGTTGACCAGCGTCTCATCGTCGATTTGCGCTGGTTCACCTACATGGAACCAAAGGAGAGCAACTATGTCGAGTTCTCCAAGACTTACCAAGATCAGTTTAGAATGCCACAGGTACGTACGGCTTGACCTGAACCATAAACCCATGTCTGACTTTTGCAACAGCCTACCTTTCACTTCTCCCTGGATCAAGCCGCCCTGGACCGTTGCCAGGGTATGATCACTGAGTAAGACCCCCAAAATCGCTTTGGTGTCCCTGAAGTCGACACTAACTTCCGCCAGTATGGTTGATGTGGCAAGGAAGCTTGGAGGCTTCCTCCCTGGGGCTGAGCCGAAGTATCTCGCTCCGGGATCCGCTCTCCACATTTGCGGCACCTATCGCGCTGGCGAGAGCGACGAGGACAGTGTCGTTGACCGGTTCGGAAAAGTCTGGCATCAGGATAACCTCGTCCTTGGCGGCTGCGGTGTTATCCCCACCGCGAATGCCTGCAACCCGACCCTCACGGCTGCTTGTTTTGCCCTAGCCGCCGCGGACAAGATCGTGGAGGAACTTGGGGCTACACAGTAAAGGATCTCTCTGAGAACCTGACGTCCAAGTAAACGGTCGAGGGCCTAGCCCTACATTATCAATTTTCATTCTTCAGTCTGAGAGCTGATTCCGTAGTAATGTTATTTTAGTATGCTTCAAGCGTTGTGCGGCATTAGTTTTTGTACTTTCCTAGTTTGTGTGACTGCCCTTTCCTAGATCTTTCAGACTTCGGGGAAAGAGATCTTACTCATACTTGAGATCGTTTTATGAAAGGTCATGGTTTATTTCTAGCATAACCGTCTTCTCTCATCCACTTTCACAGAAGCCTTCATCAAGTCCTGCGCCTTCCAGAGAGCGGGAGCTATGACCCTGGTTCCATTGCAACCACTGAGGTTTAAATGAGTTCAATTTCGCTCGTCAACTGAAAGTAGAGTCTGAAGTTTGTCATACAGCGTTGTCGTCTCTTGAAAGATATCTTGAATACGATCTTTGACAACCAACCTATCATTCGACAAGACACTAGTCTCATCCTGTCGCTGAAGGTACGCAGTTACGAGATCGTGATCGCCTGGGTTAGATGCGTCGGATGAAAGTTTCTGAGATATAACCTTAATATGTACAGCCCAAATTGCAAGCCGTCGCACAATGTTGGCGCGGCTAGAGATCGCTGCGACATTATCCCGCGCACTTGGGACAGAATGAGATTGCAGTTCGAAGAGATCGAAAGCCAGACCACAAAGGCCGAGGTGGATGTCTTCAACCAGCAACGGATCAGGGAGGAACCAGTCAGGATATCTCATCATCATGGACAATTTGACGTCGCGACCCGAACTTTCGCGTTTTTCCCGATGAGTAAAAGTGCCGAAATCATAACAGTTCCGCAAAGAGAAAGTTGATGGTAGGGGTGTACTAAGCTCTTTGTTGAGCAGCCGAGGACGCTGTCGATAAAGGAGAGATATTTGTGTCTCTACCTTGAATAGATTACAAATGAGTCTCCATTGGTCAGCTCAGGACAGGTTATAAATAGCTACAACAATGCGAGAGCAACGAACCTTTTCCACTCATCGATAAACATGCCTATCCAAGGGCCATAATCACCGGGAAACTCGCTCTGAAGGATACTCTGCGCCCGAGATTGGACGAAAAAGCCGGTACTCCGCATCGTCTCGATTAATCGACCACATAAGTGGTCAGCTCGTGCTGTTGTTCTCTCTTGCTTTGTACCAGCGTCAGCTTTGTTTGAATAGGCATGGAGGGTAAGCGCTGACAGCTAAGGATAATCCGAAGATAATATTCATCAAAATCGACTGATACGTCTCAAGCTGTCTCACTGTATCCGGTATCATTTTGCCTTCTACGATCAATTCCTACACAGATGTCAGCGTGCTGATGTCTTCCAAATGCTGTATTAGAGAGCAGACACACGCACTGTTAGCTGCAGATAATGATCCATTAGTTTCTCGTGAATTGTGACACTCAAATGTCTCTGGTCTGTGGAATGAGAAAAATAGGACCCAATCATCAGGACAGATGCCGCGTTGTCATAAGGTTTCTTCTTGAACTCGTAGGCAGGCGCGGTTATGATATGCCATCGATGATGAAAATGATCAACATAAGATTCAAAGCAATCTAGCAGCCACGTTTCCATGGTGTCGGGGAAATCTGTGTCGTGCAAGGGACTCGATCTGGGCGGTGATGTAGATAGTTCCTGAAGGATCATTTTGAGACAGGCCGTATCATCCAACGACTCGGGCTCAGCAGTCGCGTCAACATGCAGAAGCGAGGGTGATACAACATTAGGAGGGTTCTCTGAGCTTGCGGTCATCATAGAAGATGCGCCACTAGTCTCTACTGTG
This sequence comes from Fusarium falciforme, assembly GCF_026873545.1. Classification (NCBI taxonomy): domain Eukaryota; kingdom Fungi; phylum Ascomycota; class Sordariomycetes; order Hypocreales; family Nectriaceae; genus Fusarium; species Fusarium falciforme. The sequence continues at coordinate 192,361 of NC_070546.1, forward strand.
GTTTCAGGTATCGCGTTCTGGGCAGGCTCATCTGTAGAAACACCCTGGGATGAGTGATGATCGAAACGTGTCGTGTCGTGTCCTCTAGCAAGCGCCCCTTTTCGAGCCCTGGAGCGACGCAGGGAATAGTGACAGGGCATAGACTTTTTCTTGCAAAATGTGCAATCGACTACTCCATTGCCATCGCACTTGGTCTTGTTTGCACGACAAGCATCGCAAGCGCGTGGTCTAGCTGGAGGATGATCTTTATGAGTGGTCAAGTGGCGCTGGAGAACATCTCTAGAAATGAGTTGTTTAGACTTGTCCCAATATAATGCAATATGCGGCATTCTCACTTGCGCCAATAAACCTGCCCACATATGTGACACTTGTGTGGTTCTCCGTCATGAGTGGATTGGTGACGTCGGAGATGCTCTTTGCGCATGTAGCTCTTACCGCAGTCACAAGTGAAGCGAGTGGTAGGAGCTTCGGACGGCTGGGTCTCCAAGAAGTTCTGTGCATCGTCTCCGCTGAGTCTAACTGTGAAAGGGGTTAGTTACCGACGCCCTGGACTAGTATGGCCGTGGGCGGATAGCAAGCTATGATAGTGAGGAGATACATACTTGCATGATCAATCATTCTATCTTCTGATATGATGCAGAATGGTACAATGGTCAGGGTGTAGTGAAGTCATTGAAGTGGGTAGTTAACCTGGGCTGAATCGGAGATGGATGGAGTTAAGGAAAGTTCCATGGAGATATGCTGCAAACCGAGACAATAAAGTGGGGTTGGCGTGCCACTAGCCTAATATGGGATCGGGAGCTTATCAACCAAAGACCTCATCGGCATTTATGTGGGCTGAGTTTCATGCCTTGGTCCTAGGGTAGGTCCCCCTTGGAGGGACCGTTCAGCCAAGACCTTGATGTTGGTTGGCATATATAACCTCCTGGACTACCGCCTATGGGGTCTCCAATATCTTCTATTACTCAATCAGTTTTTTCATTCTTCATTTAAACGACAATATAGCTACAATGAAGGCTCTGGTCGTAACGCCGCAAAATAAGCTTGTTTCCATCCAAGACATACCAACCCCAGAACCAGGTCCATCAGAGATCTTGATTCGGGTCAGCACTGTTGCCTTAAACCGAGTTGACTGGCTGTATACGGCGAACCCTGTCGCTGCTCAGGATCGCCGTGTAGTTGGGAGTGACTTTGCGGGTGTGATCACGAAAGTCGGCACAGATGTCGAGAAACTAGATGATCCCCGTACCCAAGTCGGCACGCGTGTTGCAGGTTTTGTTCAAGGCGGTATGTCTCACCACACGGTAACAAGTGAGGTTTATCTGTCTGCTGACGCATTATTTCATATTCAGCCTGTTCTGTCAACGAGCGACCAGGTGCATTTGCGCAATACGTCTGCGTTGAATGGGATCTGGCGTGGCATGTTCCTGAATGCATGACCCTCGAAGAAGCCGCTAGCGTCAGCATGTGCGGCCTCACTGCAGCTCAAGGAGTCTTCAGCAGGCTTCAAATTCCGTGTCCCTTTGCTGAGACAGAAGGCTTCGGTAGGCTCGGGCTGAGACCTGGGGACGAAGTCAATTTTCTCATTTACGGAGCGACCGCGTCTCTGGGCCTTTTTGCGGCACAGATGGTCCGATTGAGCGAGCAGTTCTCAGGCACAAAGATCCGTCTCATTGGGGTGGCCAGCGCATCCAAGCACGACTTGCTGCGAGAGAAACCCTACAAATTCGATGTTCTGGTTGACTACCACGACACTGATTGGCCCGAGCAAGTCCGAAAATTGACGGAAGCATCCGGAGGTGTTCATTACGCCATCGATGCCGTCTCTGTTTCGCCGACTGTCGAGCAAGTCGATTCGATTCTGGCTTCTGACGGCCGTTTTGCAGTCTATCGAAGTCCGGCTCTCGGGAAGTTCGACATCAACAAGCTGCAGCACAATCCCATGATTGGTGCTGTGTGGGAGGGTTTGGGCGTGGAGATTGGTTATCAAGGTACGCAAACTATTTGGAGTAAACGTGCATAAGTTCACCTTGATGGCTGATTGATTATCGCAGGTGCCAGCATTCCCGCAAACCCAGAAGCACGTAGATTTGCTGCTGAGTTTTTCGCGTATCTTGGTTCGGAAGCCTCGCAAGGAAAAGCGAAGTTGGCAGGAAACCCAATCCGCCAGATGCCTGGTGGCCTCGACAAGATTGCTGATGGTCTTGCGCTCGTATCCCCAAACAAGATACCTGGGGTTCGCCCGATCAGTGCGGAAAAGGCTGTCTACACTATTGTGTAAGGCGATAGTTAGGATCTAAGAATGCTTCCAATTGTGCCTAAACAGTGATAATCCATCTATTAATGAGACCAAGTTTACCTTCTAACTCCTCCCTAGCTCTTGTCGCACAAGTGACATCCGTCCGTAGCCGCTTTGATGCCTGCGATATGTGGATTTATGGCTATTAAGGTGCAAAATTGACGAAAAGGGGACCGACGATCGAGAACAGCCAAGAGTCTTCAGAAGCCTTGCTGGCGTTAATGGGGAGGCAATGACAGGTCCGTTAAGTCCGAGTCTAAGATCCCCATCTGGCCACGGACTTCTTTAAAAATGACAATTGCCGAGCTGTATGTGGGCCAAGGAAAGCCGAAAATGTGACCGAGCTTTGTCGCTCGCGGCTTAGTTACAAATCAGTTTCAGAGGCATCGGAACAAATGTGGGCGGGCTTGCTAAAGCTGAGCTATATAACCGGCGTATCCAGAAGACCATTATGGCGTCGACTTGAAGCATTGATCAAAAACTTATTACTATTATCACCGCCTCTCACCCTTTCTGCAACATGGCACGTATTTTCATCACTGGGTCTGCTGATGGCTTCGGCCTTGAGGCTGCTCGTCAACTCGTTCAACGCAAACACACCGTCTACCTCCATGCGCGTAACGCCAAGCGTGCAGCCGACGCTAAGGCGAACTGCCCAGGCGCCGCAGGCATCTTTATCGCCGACTTGTCACTTGTGTCGGAGACAAAGAAACTCACCGACGAAGTCAACGCTGCCGGACCCTTTGATGCCATTATTCACAATGCTGGCATGCTCTACGGACCGTTCCGAAAAACACCTGATACAGGAATTCCAGCCATGGTGGCCGTTAACGTCCTTGCACCTTACATTTTGACTTCCCTGATAACCCCTCCCAAGCGGCTCGCTTTTATTTCGTCTCAGTTGCACCGCCAGGCCGATACAAGGATCGAAGATATCTTCTGGCTTGAGCGAGGAGAAGCTCAGTTCCAGGATTTTCCTGCTTACTGCGACTCAAAGCTACATGTGATGCTACTCGCTAATGCGGTAGCAAGACGGTTCAAAAACACGTCGGTTACTTCTGTTCACCCTGGCTGGGTGGCTACGAAGATTGGCGGCGAGGGCGCACCAGATACGCTGGAGGATGGCGTGCAGACATATGTTATGCTTGCTGAAGGAGACTATGATCAAACCTTGACTGGAAAGTACTTTGAGCCGAAGAAGCGGCTGGGTGAACCGCTTCCGGAGTCTGGTGACGTCGATCTGCAGGAGAAGGTAGTCAAGGCTTGCGAGAAGCTTGCAGGATTAAACCTTCCTGCGTAGTCAGGCTAGGAACATGCAGCTTAAGGGTAAATGTGCTCTGATGATGAAGAATCGACGTTCGTGTGCCTTGCAAGATGTATATACAACATTTATGGTGCCAAAAATACCGAATTTCCACTACCTGTGCTGAAATGGACTACCCAGGTGTATGGTGGGCAATCTGTGCTTGGCTTCACAAAACATAGGAGGAAAACTGTAGGTTGGCGAAGAGCACTGCCCACCAGCTTCACATACTGGGTCCTCAAGGCCACCGTGTTGTCAATCAGCCGATGCTCTGGTCTAGACAGTGGCAATACAGGCTCAGGTTATCATTGCGAACAACTTGCCGTGGAATAAGTCATCAGAGAACGGAATCCACGTATCTGTCAAAGCCTATAGAGGTTGGCTTTACTATTAACCTTTTGTACGAATCAAATGCTGTTTGCATGACATCGTGCTAGGACATCGTGCTAGCTAGTACAGTATTTGAGTCGTGGTCGTGATGGCCAACCCGGAAACTCGAATGAGTGGGCCCCCGGTGAAGTTATTGGCCTTCGGCGTTATGGTGGGCGAGGAGGAAAGCACGAGTTTGTAAGCGCATCGCAGATATATAAGAGTTCTTGTGAAAGCCATTTCGCAACTGGGAAACAACGAAGACAAAACCATTTTTCTCTCTTGAGTATCAGATCTTATCTACACTACTTTCACTACTCACTCATCACCATGGCATCCCAATACGCCAAGGACCAGCCTGAAGGCTTTGTCAATGCCATCAAGCATGTGGCTATTGTTGGCGTACGTATTCCCATACCAGACTTTCAGCGCTCTGACAAGATGCTAATTTTCCCCAAGGCCACAGGACAGATAGGCAAGGTGTTCACTGAACATCTCCTCAAGTCGCCTGGAAATCAGACAGTCACCGCCCTTACACGTAAAGGCAGTAACACCACCGTGCCGGATGGCGTGAAGCTTGCTCATGTCGACTATGACGACGAGGCTACGCTGATCGAAGCCTTGAAAGGCCGAGACTTCTTGGTCATCACCATGGCCCTTACTGCACCTCCAGACACCCATAGCAAAATCGTCAGGGCAGCCGGAAAGGCAGGAGTTCCTTACATCGTGCCCAACGCCTATGGTGTAGACTTCTATGCCAACCCAAAGCTGCAAGAAGACATTGAAGCGCTCAAGTACATCTACGCCAGCGTCAAGGAAATTGAAGAACTTGGCTGCCAGTGGCTTGCTATCACACCCAACTTCTGGTACGAATACAGCCTCGGTGTTGGACCTTTCACATACGGCTTCGATTTCTCGAACAAATCCATCACCTTCTATGATGACGGCAAGACTCGCGTCAACACGACTACTTGGCCTCAGACTGGACGTGCATTGGTCTCGTTGGTCAACCTCAAGAAGCTCCCGGAGGATGAAAACGACAAGTCCACCACTCTAGCGCAATTCGCTAACAAACCTGTCTACATCAAGAGCTTCACTCTTAACCAACGGGAGCTACTCGATAGTGTCAACGAGCTGCTGGGCCAGACTGACAAGGACTGGAGTATTTCCTATCAGCCTGCCACTGAGCGTTTCCAACAGGGATTGGACGAACTTTCTAAAGGGGTTGGAACTGGCTTCCTGAAGGCCCTGTACGCTCGCTCGTTCTACCCCACGGGTGAAGGTGTGTTTGAAACCCACAACGGCCTTCTTGGTTTGCCGGATGAGAGTCTGCATGAAGCTACGCTGGCTTCTCATAACTGGGCTATTGCACAAATCAAGAAGGTCGATGAATAAGTTGGTCAGGATCTAGATCTTACTATTATTTGAGAATATCATCGGATGTCACATGCCATTTACGGCGGTTTATGGTAGTGGGTGTTGATGCTATCACATTGATGCCAGTATTCCTCATTTTTGTGGCCAATTACCCCTTTCTTAGCCGTCATCCCTGTACCCTGTTGTGATAACTGATTCCGAATCTCAGCCTTGCCACTGAAATCGGCTTTGCTGCAGCATCTCTATCACTCCCGTCGGCAGCATCCCCTTCTCGAGAATAACCAAGCCGCCAAACCGCGCAACCATCTCTTTCGAGTGCTGCAGGCAAATCCACTGGTCGTAAGGCGCCATGTCGTCCCAATCCTCGGGCAGCAGCCCCGAGAGGATTTTAGGCGGCTCGAGTGGCTTCGGCAGGGGTTCCTGGCTGATATCGTGGAAAGCAGTTCGTAACCCTGCCGATGTCCTCTCTCTGTGCCGGGTGTACTCCTCGAAGCTGAAGAAGGTGTTGTCGTCTTCTAAGTCCATGAAGTCAGGATAGAATTGTCCGTTGTTACTTAAGTCGTCACACTGCTCGTCCGACGACTCAAACGCCCTCTTTGCCGCGTCGTAGTCTAGCTTCTCCGCCTCAAGGAACATGTCCATCTGCACGCCTGCATCCTCGGGCATCCCGTCGCGGTAAATGTACGGCATTAAGAACGGGTTCTGGAGACCCAGGCCGCCCAGAGCGACGGGTGCGTACAGGAAGCCGTCAGGCACGTCGGTAATGTCGAACCGCTCGGCGAGCATTTCCTTCAGCCGGGCGCCAACGCCCCCACGAAGTGAGGGGAAGAGCACATGCTGGATATGACGGAATGTGCTGATGATGGCGTCAACGTGGGCGCGAGAATAGCACCTTGCCAGGGATCCGAAGTTGGTCGTGAAGAAACGGCAACCGTATGTGTTCCATGCCCGGATCCAGTCTAGAGTGGTTCTGCACGCGTCTAGCTGAAGACGGAGTTCGTCGATGTGCACGCCAATCTTGGCTTGGTCGATGACGAACCTCCCGGCGGTCGTGTCAAGCTTCAGGAAGCCCCAGGTGACATCACCTGAGGGGAGACCCATGGCTTCGTCGATCCGGCCATCGCCGCTCCCTGGCAGTATGGTGGCGCTGCCCGTCTTGTCGTCGTTCAGCTCGAGACCAAACAGATCAGTAAACTCGGTTATTACCCGCCAGGCCGCCGCACAGGTCTCAGCCGAGTTCCAGAGCCACATGTCGTCGTGAAGGCGATAGAGACGAGCACCATTAGCCCTCTGGTTTACATCAAAGTCGAGACAGAAGAGGACTGATTCGGCAAAGAAATCAGCCAGGGGTGTACTAAGCGGTATGCCCCTCTTGCGTGTCCGAGCAGGAGTGTCAGGGGAGTCGTCTTCGAAACGAAGTGGGCATTCGAGGACCTGGCGGAAGAAGTCGATCCAGTCGGGCTGCACGCCGAGGAACTCAAGAACGGCAAAGATGGACGCGTGAGGGAGGCTTGGGCCAAACCACTTGAAGTCGGAGCGTATGACGGTAGTCTCGCGGCCGAGCTTGTTCTGTACGATGATATTGGTTTGTAGCGTTTGTAGTAGTTTCTGAACCACTGCGATGGGAGATTTGCGGTTATCGTCTACACTCGCCTTGTCGTCGCCGTAGCCACCACGCTGCTCGTCAATTTCGCGGGGCAACTGATCTAGAAAGATCTCATTGTCGAAATGCTCGTCGAGTAGGTTCGAGAGAGAGTAGCTGGCAGCTTTGCCCTCTGTCGACCCAAGGAAGTGCTGTCGACGGCGGGCTTCCTCCTTACTTAGAGCAGGAAACGCCGGCTTCATCACCTGGCGTTGCTTGCAGAAGGTCTCGGCTGCCTGACGCAGCATAACACACCATCTCCTGCCGATGTAGTAGAGGAACAGGGACTGAAGAAGATCCTCGTCAGGGTAGAAGCGGTAGCGGCCGTTGAGATGGCGGCGGGGCTCAACGGTACAATCGTCATCCCATTCCCATGAGGCCCGTGTCCGCATGCGCATGTTGAGGACGTCTGCGATTTCACGAAGAACCACTTTGTTGCTGAGGAAGTCGTTGAGGGTCGTGCGCTTCTGGTCATTCAAAAGATCGGTCCTTAGGAGTCCCTGGATACAATGCTGCAGGGAATCCTCGTCAAAATGAGTTTCGAGGTCCCAGGTTAGCTGGAAAGACTTGATTGATGCCACGACGTCGGTGTAGGCCTTTTTGACGTGACTGGACCCTCCAGATTGGAAGAGGTTGCCGAGATAAGTCTTGATGGCTTCCCCATCTACTTCTTTGGCGCAAAAGACGTACTGTTCCCAAATAGCGCGCTGCTCCTGGCTTTCGGCGCGTGGGACATGGAGATGGCTAGAGTCAGATTCGCTGATCGAGATCCACTCGTTGATCAGCTTGGCGTACAGTTCGGCGAAGCGGTGCTTTTCCGAGCAGGCGTCCAACTCGTTACGCAAGTCATGCTCGTAGCTTTCTATAGCTTCCTGGGAAACAGAAGGGTCGTTTTCTGCCTGAAAGAGGAATCGCTGGAGAGTCTCGACCGTGGGCTGCGATAATGAAGAGGTGGTGGACAGCTTGGCAGCGCCGTCGACTAAAATCTTGGCCCGTTTAGGGCTGGGCTCATCGTCTGCATCACGCAGCAGCGCGGTCTTTGCAGATTCGAAGGCGACCTTCTGCCTGGCCAATTGGTTGAACTTGGTGCGGGTAATGGAGCGGAGAGTCTGAGAGAAAACCTGGGATGGGGCCATGTTGACAGAGAACTCTGGTGCAAGTCTAGAGAGGTTCGGGCTTCTATATGATGCTTCTGTAGATGCAAGATGTGAAGAAGCTTGGGCTTGAACAGGGTTGGGGAAAGGACAAGCTGAGGGGGATTTATAGAAGACAGTTTAACCAAACCTAAGGCCAAGAAGGAGGTAAATTAGACCCACCCTTAGCATGCAACGGGTAGGATTTCATCGTATTTTCGTATTGATACAAATTCGTGATTGGACGCATCGTAATGACTTACCCAGTAAGGGGCCGCTGCCTAGTATACCCATAACCATAAAGGTACTGCATCAGCTGAGGTCCCGGTATGACTCATGTCTCATATATCCGTGGTTTCATCCAGTCAATGTCCAGTGCTGTGGGTTAACAACCGAGACTATCGCACTGGGCCAACAAGAACGCTCAGTAGTACCTCTCATTTGAAACGTCCCCTAGGAAAACAATTGTCACTGCGAGATTCACCAGATATCTGGCGGCAATTTCTGAAACCACATTCCTCCCTGCCTAATCTTGATAACGTATCCACTTTTGGGGGTTGAGGAGATTTTGCGGAAGAACATCCGGAAATCTAGTCATTGGTAGACACCGCGCCCATCTACCACCGTTTTGGTCCATGCAACATCGAGTTGTGGATTCAGAGACACAGATTGGCAAAAGCAATACTAACCGTTTGTTCAGGGCATAACAAGGCTGTTCCCAGGAGTAGAGATTTTGTGAAACAGCGTTCAAGGCCCTATTGCCTCGGTACCTGTTAGGAGGTATCTTCTACTTCTGCCGTTGGCACAGTTGTTTATTGTGTTCCGTTGCACCGATTATATCCGCATGCGGCGAATGGCTGACAGTGTCCCCTGCCGTGAGGCTCTCTCCAAGCGGGTATAGCGTCATCTGAAGCCCGGTGGGTATGTCGAAAGCCACGAGGGATGACCAAGCATCATGAGTGATGACATACCTACCTATTTGACCAAGGCAATGAGTCAGTAGGGTATCGTCCTTACCGAAGGGGAGCAAAACTCGGCAGGCCGCTCACGGTCGTGGAGGATAACGATCCTCTGGCTCAGTTAACCCTTCAAGGGCCGGGCTTCAACTATAATAAAGAACACATTGGCGGAGGATAACAATCAGAGGTGGATATGGAGGCAGCTGGGTTCCTCAATATTAAAATATCTTCTGAAAAGGTACATGTTTCTCTATTGGCTACCAGATTGTGTATGACGATGCGTATCAGCTGAAACCTGAGCTTCGGCTAAATGAGGTTCGTCCCTACACATGCCCCCAATTTAGCTATGGCCGTTGCTCTTAACAATTTACCCTATTCTTGGCCTCAAAAACGTTTCTAAAGAGACTATCGGCTATAATAACCAAAAGCCCTATTATAAACGCATGACAGGATCAGAATTGAATGCTGCAAAAGACCGTAACTTCGGTAATTTCGAGCATGTAGCTCTAGAAGCCTGACAAGAGCCATCTTAATCCTGATTGTCTCTAGGGCATCTTATTTTTAAAGGCATTGTTGAGTCGGGTCGAAAGCGGAATGAAAACCCCAGAGAGAGCAGGCAAAGGGCGGAAAGACATCCCTTCATTGCCCCGAGGACCCGCACTGGTGGGATCGCTACTCGCGTCCTGCAGGATTAAAGCGTGTTAATGACGCGGCTTTGAGATGGGAGGCGCGAGACCCTTGGTAATGCTTTACGACTGAAAGGTAAAATTAGGTCGGTAAACGTTGCCGCAGATCGTCAGACCTTATAATAGCTTGTCTCGGAATGTGGGATGAGTCGAGGCTGTGCTCGAGGTCTTTAGTGGGGATAAACAGGATATCTCAGTAGAGCATGCGCACCGAAAAAAAGACGATGACGAATAACCTCACCCCCTTGTTTAAAGTTCATCTTGTTCCTATGACTAAGCGGCTTCGACATCAGATTGTAGGACAGTGACGACCAACACAGCCCTACGGAATCAGACCGTTCTTATTATAGCAGCCGACTGACAAAGCAGTGGTTTGGGACCATGTATAGCGATTTACAGGCAAGGAGACATCGCTAGTACGTAGCTTTGAGATGCATCGGGATTGATATATTCTTGGGTGCTACCCAGATGAAGAGTGGTAGCAACACACATCACAAATCACGACCTCGGAATCTTGGGCCAGGGCGACCAAGCTTTGAACACCTACTTTTTTTTCCTTTATCTCTTTAAGCTACCATATCATCAAATATGCGATTCCTTTCCGTGCTGGCCTTGTTGGCTACAGCATCTCCTCGCGTTGACGCTCGTCAGAACAGAGTTGCGAGATATGACCCTGAGCTTGCTCATCTCCTGGATTGTCGCTACCCAGGAATATTGAACGAGTGCTTGGCGTCCCGCGACCATGGCGTTGGGCAACGTGCTGAAAATGCTTGCTACGTCGCCGCGAGCTGCGTCCCATTGAAACGCGCTGAGCCGACTTCGGATGAAAAGCTATGGGAAGGCGAGGAAAGTGGGAAAGTCTCGCACCAAAAGCGACGACGCCAGCAAACGGAAAGTCAGGAGTCGGCAAGCCAGGAGCCAGGAACCACCGATAACGCGTCTGCTTCCTCTGCTGACCCCGTTGCAACAACCGAGGAACTAGCCTCAAGCTCGGCAGAACCAGAATCCACGGCGATTCAGGAATCGACTGCAGCATCAGCGTCCACAAAAGCAACGCTGCTCTCGTCGAAGCAGCCTAGCAGCCAGTCATCAAGCACGTTGCCATCGAGCACAATGTCATCAACCACGAGCAGCACCGAAACTGAGACCACCACTTCAGTTGGGGCCTCTTGTTTTTCCACAACCATCAAGTCCACTACAATATGTCCTGTCGAGTCTTCTAACGGGCATGAATCAACCCTTGAATGTTATTCAACAAACATTACGAAGAGTGCCTGCTCTCCTGGCCTGCTATGCGCAACCGAAGGAAGCTACGGGCACACTATCTGCATGGAGATGCAGAATGAGATCGGGCTTGCGGGAAAGATCATTGCGACTTGTTTTGGATCGGCCATCGCTGTGTGTGTTGGGACACTGGGTGTGCTCTTCTATCAGGATAAGCGTAAGCAGCGAGAGCTTGCGGAACTTAAGGAAGCGAGGATGCGCTGGAAAGAGAGGCGTTGAAGGGTGTGCTTTTATGAGCCGTTTAGGCCTTTATGTGGTTGGAAAGTGATCTTTACGCAGTGTCGTGGGGACGCGTCGTTGTTATTTCCACATTTTCTTCTTAGCTTTACAGCCTCAGACGAAGTTCAAAAACCTATCACCGGTCTTATTGACTGACTCACACTAGTCTAACTACAAAGGAAACAATTCTTGCCATGTTACGGTGTTTTACGTATTGGATTTTAATGAAATCATGAATTAAACTACATCTTCTGCTGTTGTGGCTGACGGTCCTAGAGAGGTAATGTTTCAAGTGGCTGACCAAAAACACTGGAACATTACCTGCCATTCCCTAAGTGTTCACCAGATGTGCCATTCGAGCGGCCTCTTGACTCGCGTCATGGCGCCAAGGTGCCCCGAAGCAAGACGAACAAATCTGGAAACTAACTACTGAAGAAGAAACACTAGAGCTAGGTGATTCTTCTTTCTTTTCATCACCGGCCATTGAAAGTATTTTACGCGCTTATCAAGAATGTTAGATAGATTTCAATTATACAACTCTTAAATCTCATAGCGATAATCCTGAGCCTTGTCCGCATCACCTCCCATATCGATAGATACCCCGACTTCAGGCCTGCCAAACCGCCGATCGCGCCTACGATTCTCTCGGTACAGCATTACGCTCATGCTCACAGCGCTCAAGGCCGTCAGAAACACAAGAGCACTTGACACAGCATTGCCCATCAGATAATATGGCGCGTCAGATTTGGGGTAGATGTTGGACGCAGCAACCCCAACAGCATGCGTTACAGCGATAACAATACCAAGGCCGACGCCCGCCTTAGTGTCTCCGGCGAAGGTCGAAGTAATCCAGGTAAGGACAATAGGGAAGGCCATGTAAGTTCCCTAAACGTAGGATGGGTTAGCTAGTGCCTGCAATGGTGTAATCGGATACGTACGGTGACTGCGAGGAAACATGTTATATATCGCGCCGTGTCGTCTTTCAAGAGTCCAAGGCAGATATACCCAACACCAGCAATCAAGCCTCCAATGGTAATCGGAATACCTCTGACCCGAAATTTGTCGGACAATGTCGCTGTCACGAGCAAAGTGACGTAAGCGACAGCGTAGATGGGAGCTGTCATCAGGTTCGCATACACAGAGTGATAGCCCAAGTCTTTGACAATTGTAGGTAGGAAGACGGCGGCGACCGCAAGGGACATGGAAAGTCCTGAATACATAATGCAGAAGAGGTAGAGGCGGTAGTCGAGGAAGGCTCTGAAGGATCTCATTAGCAATCAATAGAAAATACCTACAAAGAGAAGTCAACCCACGCCTTGACTTGAGCCATGCTGATGCCCGTATCCGCGTTCTTGGTGAATCGGCTTCGTCGACTCAGAATGATCTGATGCTCCTTTTCAGTGAACCAGAAAGACTTCCCAGACTCTGGCCGACGAGGAAGCATCCAAAAGGTAACAACTCCGACAGCAACGGTGGGGATACCCTCGACAATAAACAGGGCTTGCCAGGAAGTGATAGCCATGTCATTGGCGCGCCCAACACCGTAGGCAATAATACCCGACAGGACGCCGCTCAGTGCGCTCATGCCGGCGTAGGCTGCGATCCGCAGTGATAGCTCTGACTTGAGGTACCAGAAGCTGAGATAAAGAGCACATCCGGGAGCAAAGGACGCTTCGAAAACGCCAAGAAAGAAGCGCACTGCGATAAGTCCACCGGGATTGGTACATGTAGCTTGCAGGGTGCTCACAGCTCCCCAGCCAACAGCACATATGCCTAGCCATGTGGAGGGCTTGACGACTTTAAGCATTAGACCTCCGATAGTTCCAAAAAGAACGGTCCCGATGTAGAAGGAGGCTGAAGCGATCTGGTACTGGACGCTGCTAAGGCCGATGTCTTCCTCGAGGCCAATATTGCGAGCGTTGCCCATATTGCTCCTGTCGATATAGGAGAGGAGGTAGAGGAGCATTACCCACGGGAGAATGGTTCTGTCGAGCTTTCGGACGAGTCGCTTCTCAGCCTCGGGGCTGAAGGGCAATGGAGCTTCGACGTTTGCCATCGGCGCCTCTGTGTCGTTCTCCAGATGGAGGCATGGCTCCTCCTTTGGAATGTTTGACATGATGTTCAAGGGCTTTTTAACACAGTTGCAAAGGAACTAGTATAGATGGCTACAAGAAAATTAGGTTTGTACAAAGCGCTCCTTATATAATGTTACGGACTCCCTGGTTACCGGTCACGGGTGAATTCCGTTGACCCGTGGAGGAGACAGATTAGCCCGTCGGCTAACACTCTAATCTTAGCACGCAATAAGCTATGTGAAGGGACAAGAAGATGTCTGTGGAGAAACCTTCCTTTCCCCAACTCCCCATGGGGCCCCAGAGTTATGTTGCGCGAGTCAAAGAGCGGGGAAAACCCGCCTAACAACGAAAGTAGTATGCGGAGGAACCCCTACATCTTCTACACCACAAGGTACGTAGTCACGGCTTTTCCCCGTAGCCGTCCTCAACTTCCAGAGTTATCTCAGGGGGGCACGGAAGAATTCCGTTCAAGACGTAATTTAGACCTGGGCTGCGCGGTTTGAACGGACTTTCGAGGAACCACGATTATTAGTTAATATCACATCTCAAAAGAAAGTCATTCTCTCGCCAGGGCACGGAGTGTCTGAACGACAGACCAACACCTGCGAGTCGGTCGATCATCTTGCAAGATGAATTGGTTCGCTCCACCTCCAGTTTTAGAGCCAAAGCTCTTGACCGCACTCCCGTCCAGATTTCGAACGCTCGGCCTTTCAGAGCACTCAACAAACCAGAAACGTGGGCGGCCTCTAGACAGCTTTCTCGAAGGTCCTCTTGTTAGGGGAAACACGTTGTATCTAACCGACATTCCCTACGGTCGAATCTTCGCCGTCGATCTCACAACCAAAGAATGGAAGCTATTGATTCAATACGACGGCGAACCAAACGGCCTAGCATGGCATGAGCAACGACAGCAAGTTCTCATTGCCGACTTCAAGCAGGGTATCCTTGCGCTCGACCCTGATACCAACACCTTGACCACCGTTATGAACCGTTTCAACGGTGAGCGGCTTAAGGGGCCCAACGACTTGATCGTCGCCCGTGACGGCAGCATCATCTTTACAGATCAGGGCATGAGCGGACTTCAAGATCCAACCGGGCGTGTGTATCGTATCGGTTCAAACTTCAATATGGGCACCGGCGACAACCGTGTCGAGGTACTACTTCGCAACTGCCCATCACCCAACGGGCTGGTTCTCGATGCCGACGAGAAGAATCTCTTTGTTGCCATGACGAGGGACAACAGCGTCTGGCTCGCACCACTATATGCAGATAGCAGTGTGCAGCGAACAGGGCGGTTCTCCAACTACTTTGGCGTCGGTGGGCCAGACGGTTTGTTGACAGATGTAGAGGGGAATCTCTTCGTCGCTCATTCCACGTTGGGTACCGTGTTCGTGCATCATAAAGACGGCACACCGAGGGCAATCATTACCACAAAAGAGTTCGGCTCAGGAACCACGAATCTGACTTGGGGAAGAGATAATAAAACACTTTACATTGTCGAGAGTGGCTCCGGTACTATCCTGACTTTAGATTGGTACTTTAGAGGGACTATGTAATAAATCTCTGCCGCACCATATAAGAATAGTTTAATTCTGGGATATTACAAGAAGTCTGTTGCTTGTGCCATGACTTAAATATAGTAGTCTTTGCAGTTTCTTAACCGTTGTTACTAAGGATTAACTAATAAGTATATAAGTAGCCGAAGAATAATTTAAAATCTAAGTAAAAGGAGAGTATGTTTAATAAAATAAAAGTAAAGTTTAGTAAAGTCCTGAATTAAAAAAGAAATATAAAATATTTAATATATATAATATATATGATAAGCTAGTATTTTTAATAAGTAAGTAATTTAAAAATCTGAACGTTTATAATTAGACAAAAAATATAATAAGTTATTTAATTAATAAAATTTAATTATTATCTTTTTTTTTTAAAGAGCTTAATAATCATTTAATATATTTTTTATTATAAGTAGCCTTATTATGTATTTTTCAAGTCTCCCCTCGCATTATCTGAGCATAACGCGGCGGTGCAGGCGATGAATGAGTCGCTAAACCCCGAGTTGTGACAAGGACTACCGAAGAGGGCGTCCTCCAGCTTTCCTTCGAAATTCAAGCTCCCCCAAGAAAAAAAGAAAAAAAAAGGGGGCGGGGGGGAAGGAGGATTTGAGGACATCACGGAGCTGAACCTCAAATTCCGAGGTCCGGCAGAAATTACTAGATCTGGGGTTGGCTAGGCCCGAGGGGAAAGAGAGATCCCAAATCATGCCACCGCCGTGGAAAGGTTCCATTTCGGTAAACAGCCTAATGTATTAGCCCGTGTGACTGCTCCGCTTGGTAACGGTAATTTCACGTTGTCGCTCTCGGTCTACTACGGAGATTTCCCGTGGCCGTGATTTCAGATCGGCGAACCGCCGTGACATTTGAGCTCAGTACGGCAAATCCCCGTTGCAGCGGATTTGGTGTAGTGATTCCCCGTGGTCGCTGACAGAGACGGACTCGAGACTGTCTCCCTCGCGCTGGCCAACTGTTTCCTAAGGTTCAGTTTTTCTAATCATGAGGACTTAGATAAACTTAGCCAAAGGCTCATCATAACGGTGGCTTATTTGCTTCAAGCTAGCTCTCGCAACGCCTTATTCTGAGATGAAAGATGTGAGGAATGCGGAGGGTCAATGGGGCGTGCCATCTCCATATTCTTAAGCCGTCCCTACGGCGAGCGCAGCGTGCCTAGTGCCCAGGGTCGGAGTTGGGCGATACGCAACAGCGAAAGAACGCCTTGATCCGATCTCACGCTCAGTACTAACACCTGCCGTCGTTCGCGGCAGAAAAGGCTCCGATCTCGTGATGGTGATGTAATCCAGATTTCGCAAGCGAGTTGTCACTCCTTAAGGGGAATTTTACTGCCGTGGGGAGGATATCACCAACAGTACCTGTGAATATTCCCAATCTTGTTATTCAAGAGTTTTTTTCACTTGACGCCCTTGATCAAAACCACATCACAATGACTCGATACACGTTACATACCTCGTCGCTGTTTGACCCAAGGTCCAAAGAGAGATGAGAGTAGGGCAGAGCGGTTGATCCGTGGTGTCAGCCACTGTCGGATAGCGTTGCTTGCGGGATACATAACGTAAAATTCCACTCTTATTGCCAGCTCTCTTTAGTTACTGAGGTGTCGTTGAAAGCATTTGTTATTGCTCTATCAGGTTGTAATGACCTAGAGAGAAAGTCGATATCTAACCTGTATAGCCTTAAACGCAGCTATAAGAGCTAGCATCATCTGTGTTCTTCCCGCCATTATAAATAACCTTCTTGGGGTATAAACAGAGCGGGCGTTCCTTGCCACTTGTAGTACGGCCATACAGGGTATTGGGTGCCGTGTCTTTCTCAACCCAGTCCATTAGAGACTGCAAAGACTCGGCAGGATACGCGCCAGCTCCACCAGAGCAATGGCCAATCCCGGGAGCTTGGAAAAATCGGAAATAGTCAGTCGCATTTGGATCGACGGCCAAAACTCGGTTGTAGTACTCCTCTGTTCCGCCCGCATGGATCTGGATGTCGTCCAGACCGTGCCATACGAGGAGTTTGCTGCCGGCCCTGTGGAAGGGGCGCAGATCCGGGTCGTCCGTGGCCATGAATGAAGCCCACTCTTGGACTGAAACCTGCCAGAGGCGATCGAACTCGGCAAGATTCAAGGTCATGGGATCGGCCTCGAGGTCTTTCATGAGGAAGTTCTTGACCCAGTTACTGGCAATGCCAAAGGGTGCCAGATTGCAGGTACCATTAGCTTGGCAGATGGTGTTGGCAAGGCTACCACCTCCAGTGATGTTGGTGGTCCGGCTCACGCCGTAGTAGCGCCACTCGCCGTCAACGGTGTGATATCCTGCCCAGGCAGCCTCGGCGGCTGCCACGGCAGCTTTGGAGATGGTGGTTGTGACGCTTGGGAGGTCAGGGCAGTCGATTGTCTTGCCCAGGACGGAGGAAGCGTTGAACTTGCATGCCTCTGGGTCCGTGACATACCCGTCCACGACGCCGTCCAATCCGTCACATTGCTCCAGCGCGGCAGCAGTAATGGCTCGGAACTCGCACGGAGCCGGGACGTGCCCCCCAGCCACGTCCCGCATAACGAGCTGCGGCACGATATCGGTGGACAGAAACCTGGCCCAGTTGATTGCCGGGCAGCCGCCAAGAAGGCCATGGTATGCGTCTGGGTACCGTTGCGCCAGCATCAAAGCCTGCCGCCCGCCAGTCGAACAACCGTTCCAGTAGCGGTAGCGGGGAGGTTGTCCATAGAAGCTTTCGACGACTGCTTTACCGATAGCAGCAGCATCGCCGAGGGCACGGTGCCCGAAGTCGGCGAGAGCTTCGAGGTCCACGTTGCCTGTACTGCGCAAAGCCCAGGCATCCGAGTTTTGAACCTCAGTTGCCCGGTTGGCCATTGTGCCCACCGAAACTCCTGCCGATGAAGACACAGTAGCCCAGCCAGACGCGATAGGCGCGAGTACATCAGGGCGCAAGTTCCCCGCGACGAAGCCACTGCCGCCAATGCCCAGCATGCGCTCGTTCCAGCCCTTTAGAGGCAGATAAACGCCGGTACTGATGGCTCCCTCGGCGTAGCCGGGGTGGCGAGTAGTGACCGTGACATTGCAATAGGACAAGCCAGTGAGGTTACGGCCCACAGGGAATGCATTTCGCATAGTTCCGTCAGGGGCCAGGACGGTTTCGTCCAACATAGTGGTTGCTTGAATAGACACAACCTCGAGCCCAAAGATGGGTGGGATGTCGATATTCTCTGCTGAGCATTCTCGAGGATAAGGGCCATGATGAGAGGCTTGAGCGAGGCCTACGAAGGAGGCGAGTAAGGCGGTGGAGGACTTCATGATGATGCTTAACTGAACTGTATTTTCCCATTTGATGATGCTGCCCTTGCAGACCTTTATATCATACAGCCGACTGTCTTTATCATCTTTGAATTGTAATTGCCTACGGCCCAAGTTGTTCGGGGTACTCCAGATGAGGGTTAGGAGATCGGTTCCAGCTTCCCGAAATCATCCAACAGAGCTGTGAAGGGGCCTCGGCTATGTTATCTTGATAGTTAACAGGCCAATTCAATTGTCTTTACCTCTCCCCACCTAGTGTGGCCTGGGGTGGACTAGTTCAGCAGGGCATGCACCTGCGATCGGACCGACCAACCCGATCTTGAATGCGTCGGGAACCTCAACCCGATCCTGTAGTATGCCTACGATAGGAACCTTTTCAGTATCTTCTGGGGGCGCATAGTCGAGTAGTGCATCCACCCACCGAGCCAATGCGTTTGGGAACTACATGCTCATTCAAAGCCTGTTGATGCAGACCTATTTTGAACGGCAGGCAGTGTCTGTTCTCGTGGGTTCGCTGTGAAGTATGACGGTGGTATTGAGAGCCACCTCTTTATTTTTACTCATCTTTATAAATTCCCTTGTGAAGGCTAGTAATTATAAATCACGAGAATAGCACAAAGGGGATCAAGATACCAGGTTGGGCTGCCCCGGAGAGAATGCCGGTCCCCACTTCTCTATTCCCTCATATCCACAACTCCCAAGATCTGATAACCATGGCAACAGGCACCTCTCCGATACGCTAAACCATGAGCCTATGCGCAGAAGTTTCGCCCAAAGTTGGGCTAGGAACATTCCCATTCGAACTTTTACAGCTCATCTGCCATGATTTGCTGCCATCAGAACCTCGTGACTCGAGTAATGACGGCCCGAAGGCTCTTCTTAGCCTTAGTGGCGCCTCAAGGACCTTTCGAGAAATAGCGCAACCTCTGGCATATCGCACTCTCGCGCACGAAGCGATCAATTTGGCCAAACTTGTCAGAACTCTCTCCAGCCGACCAGATCTCGCCGCAGAAGTGAGAGAATTCCGCCAACCTGCGGCGGGATTCTGCGACGGGACTGCCCAAGAGTTGAAGGTTCTGAGCTCAGTTGCCTGTGAGCTGCACATGTTCCATCAAGGGGAGGATAGCTTCAGGTTCGGGAGAGGCTCCTCCCGAGATGTGATACTTGAGGATGTCTGCGTGGAACTCGTCATCGCCATGTCGCCAAACCTCGAGACGCTGAGACTCTACAGCCCAAAGAAGGGGATTAATCATGGCAACCAATACCCTCTTCTCTATACACGATTCCGAAGAGTCAGCAAGCTTTTGAAACTTCACAACCTTGAGCTAGGAAGAAAGGACACAATCGAGATGCCATTCACTCGCCCCAGCATCGACACTGCCCTGTTGCTCAACGCCACGTCTAATCTGCGGCAATTACTGATACGGGGAGTTACGAACCTCCACGACTCGCTCTTTGGGCAGGAAGAGTTTGGTCGCATGCACCCAACTCTCGACAGTCTCCGGCATATTGAGCTTCAAGAATGTGCCCTGGAAACTCGTGACTGGGGTGAAATGTTTCTATCCCAGTTGGTGGCCATGGCACCCAATCTTGAGCATTTCAGATACGCATCCGAGAGCTACCGTTACCCTAACCCTGTGGCGAGACATCTTTCTGTACCACATATGCTGCGGGCACTTCGTACTCATTACGCAAACCTAAACATCAAATTTCTGGATATCCATCTTGGTGCGTTTGCTCGTTGCAAGTGGCCGAACCGAGGAAATCTCATTTCCACGGCCGATCTGGAAGAGTTCTCTGTATTAGAAGCACTCAAACTGGATGAGAACTCTATCTGCCGCTGCTGGGACTCGCCCATCAATATGAGCATGTCTCGCTCAGCGACCGCTTGTTTAACGGAAACGCTTCCTCGTGACATCCGAAAGTTCACTCTTAGGGTATTTAGAGGTACAGAATCACACATATGGGGTGATTTGGCCGAGTTGGCGCATAGTCTCTATGAATTTCCAAGGCTCGAATGTGTCGTCGTGCAAGCGATATCGAAAGGTCACAGTGACAGCCAATGGGTCAAGTTCAAGGATCAAGTGCTTGAACAAAAACGAGCTTTGGAGAAGGCTTGGTCAACGACCGAGGTGCAACTCGTGGTTCAAGTATTTAGAGACGTTTTGCCAAGCGAGGAGAATGGGATATTGGGGGTTACACAGTAGATTTATGTGTCATGAAATCATGTGCTGCTTTATTATGAGGCTCTCTTCTTGCTTCAGATAGCTAGACCAGCAGATAAATTCCCTTCTCTATAATCATCCGCGCCAAGATATGTATCAAGCTCCCCGAGAAAACCCTCTTGCACTTCTGACCCACCCATGCTGTTTCCCGTCCATGCAAAGCAATCCCACGCCGTAGAGCCACCTGACGACGAGCCGAGGAGTTTATATGGCCAAGAGTTGTCTGCGGAGCCTGAAACCACGATGTGCAGGTCATCGAGAGACATTAAAGGAATCTCGGGCATTTCAAGATCAAGTGCGGCAGTGAAATCGTCAGATGTCATCCCATTCTCGTTGGGCGCGCTGACGGGAATATCCGTGAGATCTGTTGGAATCTGTGGTTGTGGGACAGTTGCGTCCTTGGCCGAGTTTTCCTCGATAGGGTCGCCAATGTTTCCAGTCGTCTCCATTCCTTCCATTTCTGAGAGGTCCACCACTCGCTCGTCAACATCTGTCGTTGGCATGAAGTTCGGCACGGCGTCTGGGTGAAGATTCAAGGGCTTGTCCACGTGTGAGGATTGCCGCAAAGAGGGGGGGAAATCGGAATCATCTGGAAGCTTTCCATGGCTGATGCTGAGGTCAACTGTCATGGCAAGTCGCAGGTAATAGCTGGGCTGAGTGAGCAGTATATCTGCCCAGTATGCACGAGAGGAGTTCGTGACACCCTCACTTGACGACAGTCCTGGGAACTGCTGACTGGCAAGTTTGACCACGTGGCATATGGTGCTCATGACCCAATCTGCAATGTAGTAGCGTTGCCTGTAGCTGCTCATTGTTTCGAGGAGGACCTTGACCTGTTGCTGCTTCCTATCAAGAACTTGCACAGCCGTCTGCGAGTGAGTATTATCATGCCCTGGCCCAAGAAGCTCAACGTCGATCATGTGTAGGGCTAGCGGGAATGCAGTGCATCCGATACTAGACTTTGGTCAGTAAAGATCAAAAAAAGGATGGCATGTAACTTACGCAGTCATGGGTAGCCATCGTGTTAGTCCTAGTCGACCCAGTTCTAGAAGACAGTCCGTTACGCTTGCTGCTGCGCCCTGGAGTTCTTCTCTTTGCGTAATTAACTTGTTATGGGATTCGGGTGTAGAAATAATCCTGCAGCGGAGTATATCATAGTGGCAGAGAGAAAGTCGCGCCGACCTTGTTCTGTTAGCTTATCGCACTTCATAAGTGGTACCTCAATAAGGTGCAACTTACTGATAGTACATCTCGACCAGGTTGATAAAAAGGGTTATGGATGAGGTGGAAGACCCTGTGAAATCGCTTTCGTTCGTTCGTTCTAGGATTGTCGATTTAACATCGGCCCATGAACTGTACCACCGGGAAAGTGCCATCTGGCAAAGGCCCGCATCGTTCAAACCTGCTAGCCTTCTAGAGAGGATCCAAGATGGATTGTTATGAAACACGGATGTGACAGTGAGAACATCGGTGAGAATGAGGCAGAGGTCGACCAGCTTTGAAAGTATCTCGGCGTGAACGAGCTTGGTGGTTGGATCGTACACATCAGACCCGTATGACTCGTCAGCCAGATCTGCACTTCCGAGAGGCGGGCAACCGGAGAAGCTGAAGTTTGACTTGGTGATCTTGATATTTTGACGCGAAGTGAGTGGCAATAGTCTATCGCAGATGATACAACACCACCAGAGTCGTTTGAGGGTGTTGTGTAGTTTCTGAAACTTGGGGAGCTCGGCAAGGCTCTTGGTCTTTAATGAGAAGTAGCAATGGGCTTTGGCATCACGAGCGTAGGCAATGGCAACTCCGAGCCATATTGAACCCAACGGTTTGTTACCAGCGAGGCAGTGTGGTATCAAGTGGGTTTGCGCCAGAAGCAATGCAGCTTGGGCGATAGAGATGGACGACTTTTCGCAATTGAAGTCGTAAAGAAGCTACCAGTATCAGCTATCGTGACCAGAAAAAAGATGGAGCAAAACCTACTTTAGCTCGTCGGTAGAATGCAAGCTTTGCTTGATGGACGGTGCGGAACCCCAAGGACTTGATGGTCTCCAATGACATGAACTGCACTCTTGTCAGATGATGAGGCTCACGAGGGGAGAATGGAGACCTTACCCCGGACGAAACAAACAGGAGTCCCTGCAATACCAGGATGGACATGCGACCCTGGCCTTGTGAGTCTTGTGAATTATATGCTTGCCAGTGGTCCTTCTCATTCAAGATCGGCAGCATGGGATGAACATGCAGAAAGTACTGCTGCATGAACTCATCGAGAGCGGCTCTATGAGGGACGATAAAGCATCCCTGGCTAGTGAGAAAGGCGAGGTCTTGAGGCAGAAGGCTCTTGGTATCGGGAGCTTGTAGGAAAGAATAGTCGGGGTGACAGGTTGTTCCGGGTCTTCTGGCTACCCCCGCAGAGTACTGATTGGCATCGACACCAACGGTTATCGAGAAGACATCCGAGTTATTCGCGGCCGTGATTGGATCGCGTTGATTGGCAGGCTGAGTAAAGTCGGATTGCGCCGAAGGCTTGTTCGTTGGAGGGGAGGTGCATCCCATCAGGAATTGATCAGGTTCCGAGGGCTCTCCGAGGCTTGGGCTTCCGGTCGGGTTCGCGATGGATTTCGGAGTTGGGGGGCCATTTCGTGGATTGCGCGACCTATAGAAGCTTCGTAAGCGACGAGTCCTGGTTCAAGGGGAGCTTTGGAGCTAACTTACGCCATTCCATGTCGTCGATTAAATGTGCATTGCTTCCCATTGTGTTTGCAGTTGACGCAGGGTTTGGCCGGAGCTTCGAGGATGCACCGGACTTTTCGGAACCGGCACAGGTCGCAAGCTCTCGGGACCCGTTTCCTGGTGGCCTTGACAGGTTGCGGCTGCATTGTCGCGAGGGTTCCCAGTCTTTCGGTAAGATGATATCGATAATGGCAGAGACAGGCTCCGTGCATGCGCTGGTTTGACAAGAATGGGTTCAAAGACAAAGACAGGGAGGAAACTGACCCAATGCCCGAGCCTTGATTGAGAAGCAGATCAGGTGTCCACCGCCCGCGAAGGATCCGAGACCAACTGCCGATGGACCCTCCCCCACAAATCCCCGCAAATACAATGGTTCTAGCGAGATTCTTGGTGGGTGTGCTCGGTCGGCTGGGCCGGTGTCGCGGAGGCGACGGGGGCTAGACCTCGCGGGGAGATGAACATGGTCGCTACAGGTGGCTCAGTTGCTGTGCCTCTTGAGTGCTGCAATCGACATGTTGTGTTGTGGCGTCTGATCGAGGATACCCTCTGTTTGGCGGAATCCGATTCCACCAGTCGCGTCATGTTCCCCGCGGCTGATGCAACCGAGCATGAGGGTATCGAGATGATATCATGCATTGAGCCGCCATTTCTCCTCCAAGAGTGATTTCTCTCTTTCCTGTATCTTTTCTACGATCGCTAATTAGCTTCTATTCTCACGATGGCCTCCCAGAACCTCCCGCCTCGACTCAAGGAGTCTCTCGAGGCGTCCAAATGCGAGTACCGCCAGCTCGGTAAATCCGGCCTCCGAATCTCGGTCCCCATCTTTGGATGCATGAGTTTTGGTGATAAGAGAACCCTTCCTTGGGTGATTGGGGAGGACGAGGTGAGCTGTTCAATACCACCTGTCATTCACTCTGGCTGACCAAATGCGTCGTAGGCGTTGGCTCTTCTCAAGGCGGCGTATGATCGTGGACTCAACACGTGGGACACGGCCAATGTCTACAGCAATGGTGCATCGGAAGAGATTGTCGGGAAAGCTTTGAAGAAGTTCCAGATACCGCGATCCAAGGTCATCATCTTGACCAAATGTCGTTGGGCTGTCGGAGAGGAGCCAGGTAACATTCCAGGCCCGCCAATTCTCTGATTCAGCACTTGATACTGACATGACGGCAGAGGCGCGCAACTTTGTGTATAGATCCGAGTTCGATGCTTCCAAGGACTACCAGAACCAGTTTGGCTTGTCCAGGGCTGCCATCTTCAACCAGGTCGAGGCCTCCTTGAAACGACTTGACACCGAATACATCGACCTCCTCCAGATCCACCGTTTCGACGAGAGGACCCCAATTGAAGAGACGATGAAAGCCCTGCATGATCTCGTCCAGTCCGGAAAGGTGCGTTATATTGGCGCAAGCAGCATGTGGGCCACCCAGTTTGCGAGGATGCAGTTCGTGGCAGAGAAGAACGGCTGGACTCAGTTTGTCAGCATGCAAAACCATTACAACCTTCTCTATCGCGAAGAGGAACGTGAGATGAACCGATTCTGCAACGATACTGGCGTGGGCATCATTCCCTGGGCACCCCTCTGCAGAGGACATCTAGCCCGGCCACCTGCACAATTTGGCACCACCGAGAGAAGCAAGGGCGAGAAGCAAAGCTCAGGTGAGCTCTCTGAAGTTGACCAAAAGATTGTTGGACGTGTCGTCGAGTTGGCTGAGAAGCATGACTGGGCAATGGCCCATGTGGCTCTGGCCTGGATCGGCAAGCGGGTGACTAGCCCCATCATTGGTTTCAGCAGCGTTGAGAGGATTGAGCAAGCAATTGGGGCAAGAGGTAAGGAGTTGAGCCCTGAAGAGGTGACATATCTAGAGGAGCTGTACCAGCCCAAACAGATCAGCGGCCACGCCTAGACTCTAAAGTAGAAATGGGCACGGAGAACAATAATCACCCCAAGTTGCATCATGAATGACTGTATGGTATGTCGTGAAGTGAGGGCTGGAGGGCAAGAAGACAACCGAAAGCAAAAATATTCCCTTTTATCTGCCTGCCTGCATAACAGTCACTGAGTTTATTCCGAAAGCGGTGAGACTTTGGTGTCAAGGAATCATGATGTGCATGCATAACTTAACAAGATGCTTTTCCAGAACTCACTTGTATCTAAACCATAATACTTGACTTCGCAAAGGGGGACTGTAGATACTTTAAATATGTTCACCCGTGGCATTCAGTAGTTTCTAGCCTGAATGGGTGCACGAATTTGCTCCTTCGGTACGTGGACCGCATCTCGGTCGGTAGTTGACTCGGCAAGTTGATCGGCACAACCCTCGGAACCTAAGCCTATTCAAGATGGCGAACATTCAACAGCCGTCAGCAACCTGTAAACTGGGAGTGAACTCTCTTGAGTCTTTCCCCAAGCTGCATCTCAACCTTGTCGAATTTGTCTGGTCCAATATTCTGTCAAAATGGATTCGCCCATTCCCCAAGTTCAAAAGGCAGCGTTGATTGAGAACCCTGGAGAGAATGCGCAAATTTGTATCCGGTCGGATGTACCGGTCGGAGTTCCTGGTCCCCACGAGATTCTTGTCAAACTCTCTTTTACTGGTGTCTGGTAACAATTACTGGTCCATACAGCCCTCTGCTAGAAACGGTGGTTAACACATATGACAGTGGATCCGAGATTCGAGCCTTGTCTGGGTGGGGATCTTACAATCCTGTTGTAGGACATGAGGGAGTGGGAACCGTCGTCAAGGTCGGCGACGGAGTTGACAGCGCCATGCTCAACAAAAGAGTGGGCGTCAAATGGCTCTATAGCGCCTGTGGACTTTGCAATGCCTGTAAGAGAGGCTTTCCAAACAACTGCCCGAAGCAAGTCAACACGGGCCGTCATGTCCCGGGAACATTGCAGCAATACATGATAGCCGATGCCAGGTATGTTACGGAAATCCCCGACGACCTGCCTGGAGAAGTAGCGGCACCGCTTCTCTGTGCAGGCCTCACCATGGCTGGGGCTGTATCAAAGCTTGATGCATGCCTGGCCGAGAACGATTGGGTGGTCATATCTGGCTCGGGAGGTGGACTTGGTCATCTAGGTGTTCAAATCGCGAGCGGATTGAGAAGATTCCGAGTCATCGCAGTCGATTCCGGCAAAGCCAAGCGAGAATTGAGCCTTGAAAGCGGTGCTCATGAGTTTATTGACTTTACTGAGGAGAATGTGGAGGAGAGGGTCAAGGAACTTACTGGAGAGGGAGCAGCAGCTGTCGTAGTGGTCTCGGCTTCGGAGCAAGCCTTTACCATGGCTCCCAGTTTGGTGAGAAACATGGGGCTCATCGTTACCGTTGGCCTCCCGCGGAACGACTTTCACATTCCCATCGGTGCTTCTCTGCTGTCGGCTCGTGGTATGTACACTCAATCCTTCACCACAAAACCCAGATTTAGCTCGTTTGCTAACAATGCATTAAGGACTTACCGTCACCGGTGTGGCGGTAGGGACAGAGGATCAAATGTTGGAGCTTCTTCAACACGCCTCTGCCAAGAAGATCTTGCCAAAGGTTACCGTGGTTGGTTTCGATCAGGTGGGGACGGTTTTGGAGGGCCTCAAACGGCAAGATATAACTGGAAGGGTCGTAGTGAGAATATCCTGAATCCTTGGCCTCAAGAAGCCCACCGCAGCCCAAGATCTAGAAGTATCATAGTATTTTCGACAATCTGCTGTTAAGTAGAAGAAGTGCACTTAATTACACCGATGAAAGGATATCTCGAATCCATGTGTTCATGTATTTTCCACGAACTCGCCGGCATTCAAACCACATGGCATTTCGCCCTTGTTCAGTAGTCTTATTCTATCTTATAGTCATTATTATAACTCAATCCCATCTTACAATGTGTATCTGTAATCTCCGAGGCCGTTAAATTCGCTATTCGGTTCACTTGCCTGACTTCTTTGAGATCAGAGTATTCTCCGCAATGCGAAGACACGAGAAATATGTTTGAACGGCATAACACTAGACGAGCTTCAAATCTTTATCAAATCTTCCATAAAATCTTGAACTAGTTAGATACATTCTTGCATGACCGCTTATGACCGGCCTCTACGATGTCATCTTATGCATGATCCAACCCCCACCTATGATTGAGATTTTTCCGTCCTCAATCAATCACTACACCGATGCGCCATTTCCCTCACGATGAAATAGGCATTCTCGTAAATGCTTTGAGCCCTCAGACGATACTCTATCGTCGAGACACTCCGATCTCAACTCCCAGGGGCTTCCGCAAGAAACCTTCACGTGTCTCCATCTTTTCTTGTCGCAGGAAGATGTTGTATCTCTTGATCCACGTAGCAGCAATCAACCTCATCTGCATCTCAGCCAGGTTCCTTCCCACACAAGAGCGAGGACCATGGCTGAAGGGGATAAAGGCAATTTTCTGCTTATCGGTGATGTTCTCCCATCTCTCGGGCTTAAACTCCTCTGCATCAGGCCCCCAGATCTCCGTTGAGTGGTGAACAGTGTAGGTGGGAACACTAAGAACTGTTCCTGGGCCAAAGTAGCGACCGTGGAGGGTAACACCCTTGGAGTTGGCGGGAATCTCTCGAGGCAGGCCGATTCCAGATGGTGAGTGATGTCGCAGGGTCTCGTTGATACACATGCCGAGATAAGGCAAGTGCTTGACAGATTCGTAGCTCGGGATAACTCCTTCATCGGATGTGGCCTCGTCGATCTCCTTTTGCAGCTTCTGCAAGACTCCGGGTGTCTTCACAACGTGATAGAGAAGGGCGCAAGAGGAGTTGGACGTCGTATCGCTTCCGGCAATAAGTTGAGTAAGCGCTTCGGCTGTGAGTTCGTCTCGCCCAAGCGGCTCTCCCTTCTCATCTCGGCCTTGCATGAGTCGTGCCAGCAGGTCCTTTCGGGTCGTGTTTGCGCCTCGCTCCAGTCTCTCGCTAACACGGGCAATTGCGATACCAGCAAGATTCTCGACGGCCTGGAGTCCCTGGCTGAAGAATGGATCGGGGAGCCACTTAGCGTACGGCTTGAGCCAGGGCATGCAACCTAGGGTGGCAGAGACCTCTCCTCGTCGGTTCATGATTTCCACAGCGGGAGCGTAGATAGCTGGACTTGTAGGGCTTGCCTTGACCTCGGCAATATCAGCTCCAGAGGCGAGCATACCTGCGTTTCATTAGTCTGGCACTTGAGACGCCGATTCTGACAGACTTACCGAATGGCTTGCCAAATGCGAGATCAGCAATGACGTCGAAAGCGAGATAGTTGACTAAGATTTGTTAGTCGCAAATAAATTCAATATCCTTCCAGTCTTTTCAACTCACACCAGGAGAGACAATCCAGCCGTCCAGCGCCATCAGCTTCGGGGTTGCTGGAGGCACGGTCCCACTGCTTAACAAAGAGGTCGAGGTTCTGGTGGATATAGGGCTCAAACTCAAGAACAGACTTCGGGGCAAAGGTGTGAGACACGATCTTTCTCTTTCGAGAGTGCTCAGCCCTGCTTCGTGTGTTGAAAAGGCCACGACGAATGGAGACGAATGGGTCATAGAAGTCCCTGAACAGTTAGCGCATGGACGAGAAAGAAGTCGCTTATCGACTTACGACTTGAGGAAACCATTTCCGTGACCATAGATGACATTGATGGCATCTGCATCCGCAATGCTGACATGGTTGGGGGCAATGCGAACAACAGGGCCCAGTTTCTGGTGAACCTTGTCGACGACCTCGAATCGTTTACCACGTCGGCATGTTGACATTAACCAGAGGTTGCTGAACTGCGCGGGGAACGGAGAAGGAATTCCTCGAAGGCCTCGGTTCGTCCCAAAATAGGGAACAAGATAGTAGCCAACGAATAAGACTATGAGGGCGACAGGCGCCCAAGGCGAAATAAGGAGGTTGATCAAAGCCATTGTCCCGGGTTGCTTGCTTTTTCGTGACTCTGGCTCTGTTCGTAACTGGGATTGGAGAGCAGGAAGATTGAACGTTCCAGATCGTATATATATGCCCGCATCTTGTGAGCAAGTACCCCAGATTTACCTGCATTCACGGAGCAGCGGACATGGGGACCCCGAACGCCACTCCGAGGAACCCCATACTCACGGAACGGAAGCGGCTCAAGCCATCGGCATTTGAGAATGTCACAATAGCGAGGCTGTGATTGGCTAGTCAGTATCGGCGTTGACAACAAGCTGCTCCGTGGTATCGCTTCTCGGAAGGCATGTAAATAGGGTTAACGGCCGTTAGGGCGATTGAAAAAACGCCGCATATCATTTGCAGTCTCACGAAGTCATGCTTCAACTCATTCAGGGCCATCATGACTCTTCCATGCTCTGTCCTCTCAATTCGGCTCTGCTTTGGAGATCCACTATATGACATCATTCTCGTTCCGATTGGCTGGAACCGGTTCGGCACTGGTAGCGGGATGCTGTAGGTTAGGGACGCGCAACAATCACATGAGCATCTTTATTGATGGTGATGGCACTTGGCTCCTCATTGTTGAAATACAAATCGCTTGTTATCTATTTTTCTGTCTGAATTTCTTGGTCTTTCTCAGTCAAGATCAAATGCGTCCCCAAGATCTCGATCATGAACCTTTCCCTCGCCTGAAAATGCCTCGCCCCCTCATCTCGAAGAAACTCCTCTGCCAGTCCCACCAGCTGAGGGTGGTGGATGTCTGGTATCTCTAAAATGCGAGATACGTCGAGTTCTAGTCGGGTAGATTTTTGGAGGCCTAGTACGTGTGCCACATGCACATTGTTGACGAGGTAAAGACAGAACTTCTCAAAAAGATCGTGCTTCACCATGAAATCCAGGACTTCGGGGAAAGCAGGACTAGGCAACCCGCCAACAATCCGAGGGAGAATTGTGCCAGGACCATTCTGGAAAGCTCGTCGTATTTGCGCCGTGGATTCCAGTGCGTGAACGAGGCCGTTGGTGTTCATGGGTGCAGGGTCTGCAATCCATGGGCGATCATAACCAACTCTCTTGCGCCACCAGACGTTGCAGAACAGCGAAGACATGATGACGGGGATGAGAATCACGTAGCCCCACCATCTTTCCGCCGTCAACATGGATCCAACTCCTCCGAGGATAGTAGCAATGCCGTTGACCACGTAGAATAGTTGGAGGTTGAAACAACGTCGCTTAATGAGGGGCAACGCGGGCGCGCCTTTCAATGCTTTCTCAGCTGCTAGACGATGATGCCTCATCTTTTTCCATACGATGACAGCCCATGTCGCACTGATTAAACCGAAGGCAGCGATGGGCGCGTTTCCGAGATATCCGGAGAGGATGTTGCTGGCCAGCCACACGCGATGATTTGCACCGCCGATGGCCATGAATGTGCCGGTCCCTATGAGCACTGCACCCCCTCCCAACAAGACGTCCATTGCCCATCGGTTGATGATTTCGATTCGAAGCTCGCGGATGGTGATTTCGAGTAGGACGTCAATCTCTTGGGTTGGCCGTGAATCAGCAATTCGATGAGCCTTTTCTTCCTCCAGTAACTTGCGCTGGCTGCGAAGAAACGAGATATTGGCCCAGGCCCTCCTGGAGTCTATAAACGCAAAGACCGAGAACACCAGGGCTGTAAATCCTCCTATTGCCATGAGTACCACAGCATGGATTGGCACCGGAGTATCGTTCCAAACGTTGGCAGCAAAGTCGCCAGCGTTGGCGAGCTCGAGGAATCCCACAGCTCCAAGCAAGTTGTTCCTGAGTCGAGGGCTGTCGCATTGTGTCCAGCGCGTCCCTTTCTTGACAGCGACAAGGCTCTTGGGCCCAGCAAGACTGAATTCAGGATCTGATTCATCTTGTGGTTGCGCGTTGCTTGGATCGGCAACGTCAATGGATTCTTTCATCATCTTCATGATGGCCCTGCAGGGTAAACGGCCTGAATTCAGGAGTCAGTATGTAGCTCTTGGCAAAGAAGGCGGTGGTAAACCTGCCTGGCACCTCTTTCGTCACCTGGACTGGGACATGTGTTCTAGCGAGCGTGGAGACACGCGTCGAAAGGCTTCACGAGCGCAGAGAAATGGACAAGGTTGCGAAAACAGAGACGAAAAAGGAGACGACGAATGCAAGAAATTGTCTGCATATGAATGTCTGCTGATCGCCTCGCGCTGACTGGGAGACAGCGTCGTGGACCAACCCCACCCCCGGTGAGCCGTCACAACCGAGCGAGACGAGCCAACCAAACAAAGACAGCCTCAACTCACGTTAATGCTTTATTTAGATCAAGACTTGAGCTAGGTGTCACTCTCGGGTCTTTTCCATGTTCTTTCGACGTTTTAAATCCGCCGTTGAACCTGTTTTTTGCCTCGGTGACATACCAAGTCAGGGGGAACCGCCAAGATGACAGGCTTACGCAATGTGGATCATCACGGCAACTTTCAGCCGATGGCGGTATTGGCATTTCCTTGTTGAGGTTTATACATGGTAATTATCACCGGTGATCCCGATTGGTCTGGCTTTTGAGTTTACATGATTCAACCCGTTGGCCGAGTGTTTCCTTGGGTATGGCTCTGACATCGAGATGGGACTGACAAACAGAAACTCTTCATTCGTCGGAGCGTAAACATGACCACTAGCCATTATCCATGATATACAAGATCAGTATGCTCCAGAGCGTTGGCTATACTTTGGCCCCTGAACTAGCTTGACAGGCTGTCGACCAGTCTGAACGGGAGCACCAGCAGTAAGCCGCAGTCCAGGTAATTTCGCACCTTTGTCCTCCAGCGCCCAAATAGATACTCCAATCCAGTTGTCTCCTTGATAGTTGAGAACTCCTTCTGGGACAGGGAACACCGTCTGCGGACCAATACTGCTCACATAGCGTCCAAACTGGAAGCCGTTGACAAAGATGAGAGCGCGATACGGGCCGCTTTCAGTCGAGTTCTTGAACGTGAACGACAGTGGAATGTCGAATTGGCTGGAGGGGTAGTTCAGGCCAAGCTTTGCTGTGTAAAATACCACTCCAGCTTTGTCGATGCCCTTGAATGGTGAACCTTTCTTGAAGCGTTTAAGCGGCGGTGACGGGAGGTGATAACCTTGCCGCTCAAAGGAGAAACCTCCCTCATTAAGAGGACCGCGGAATTTGTCCACGTAGTCTTCACCTCCCAAGTTGCCCGTAAGCTTCCACTTGGTGACTGGAGTTTCACGACCATTCTTGGTCACGAGTGCCCAGTCCAGAATACCACGTGGGCTCTTTTGTTCATCGTAGCCGGGTGTCCAGTTTCCGTTCAGACCTGTGTTATCAACAACCACCGTCACGACATATCGCTTTCCCTTTTGAAGTTTCGGTAGCTCATACGTGGAGTTGAAGTTCCCGGTAGCGCCATTGCCGGTGAACGAGCCAAGGAACTTGTCATCGAGCCACACTGCAGTGGCAAAAGCGCGACCGCCTTGTGTCCATAGTTTGAGCTGTGTTTCAGAGCCGTCGGAAGTAAAGTGACCCCTGTAGATGAGAGCACCGGCGTGGAATCCGTAGTCAGAACCATAAAGAGATACCGTGTTTTGGAGGGGAACCCGTGTGTTGTTGGTCGTGGTCTTATCGGCCACAAGCCATTTTCCATCGTTGTAGTCTTTCTTGATCTCAGGAAGAGAGTCAACATAGTTCCAATCCAGCGAAGATAGATCCAATTCCTTGATGGTGGGGAGTTCGACATCACGCTGGGCGATCCAGTTTCCTAGCTTCGACTTTTGATATCGTAGCTCTTTGCCGTTCAAGATCAACTTGGAAACGCCCTTTGGAGCTCCGATAATCTCCAATGGCGTGGAAGAAACATTGAAGTCTGCCTGAACAGACAGCTTGGAGCCTTGGACTGAGATTGATCGAACCAGCTGTGGCCCGTTGATGATGACAGAGTCAGGGTTCATCACCGAGGTTCCGTATGCGGCCCGGTCGCCTTTCCCGGGCAAATCCGGTACCCAATACTTGTATGCGGAGTTTCGATCTATGAAGAGTTAGTTTTGGCTCAACGTTTTCAACAAAGCAAATGTACCTAGCAGGTAGATGAAGAGTGAATCCCGCTGGACCACCCGTCGAGACGAAGATGTCTTCCATTGAAGGATGCTGGCATTCTTCTTGGTATCAGACTTGACACCACTGCCCTCGATGACCTTGAAGGCCGATTTTCCTTTGATAGCAACCTCATGAAGCTCATCAGGGCCACCGTAGAGGATGAGGACCGTTTTGTCACCAAACTTCTTCCAAGTCAAGACCTCTGCCGTCGAGTAGAGTACTGAATGTTCTCCAACAGCATAATCGACCACATGAATCTTAGAATCTCTCCCGTTCAGTGAGAGTGAGCCGCCCAACTGGGGAACCGTCAGAGTTTCGGCCGAAGTTGGTATCTTGAGCTTGTAGGACGATGACTCGGTGCTCGTAAAGTCCGCATGTCTCACAACAAAGAAAGACCCTTGCTTCTCTGTAGTAAGTGGAGTAACGGCAATATCCTCATTGTCAGTGTATCGGGACGTGGAGAGGTTACCTGGCGTTGCGGTCGCGTAGCTTGGTGAGACTCGCAAGAATTGGCCCTGGAGCTTGATCTCGGAGTACTTTTCCCGGTCGATGGACCTGTCCTCTTTGATTGCCTTGACGAAGTTAGAGAGTTTCTGAGCCAGTTTGACGCTTGCAAGCTTACCGCGCCGTAGTCGTAAGATGTGTAGCCGTCGCAATGTCCAAGGTTTCCCCAATTGGTACCACCAAAGGTCTGCACCATTAGCTATCATCTCAAATTTTTGGAGGAAGACTTGCCATGTATATGTTGAAGATTGTGACGCCCGCTGCAAGGTTGTTCTTGTAGAATACGCGAGCAAATTCGTGGTTGGTGAGGACGTAGCAGTTTTCGAAACCTCCACCTCCAGGAGGATCGAACGCGCCTCCTTGAAACTATTCATAGTGAGAAATGTCCATACGGAGGCTCATCAATCGTACCTCGATGATAGAGTATGGGGTATTGGGACTCTTTTGCATGTGCTCTGCGTGCCATGTTGTTGGGAGGCCGTCCTTAGGCCAGGTATGGGGGTTGGCCTGGAAGGTTAGCAACGCGCAGAAAGTCATGTCCTCAATGACTTACACAGTCAAATCCTGCGGGATAACCATCATGTCCCTATGGAAGTTAGAGAGATGAATACAACGGTCAGTCTATAAACTCACGTAGATATCTACTGCTCCGATCCCTGACCCAGGTGCGCCAGTGCCACCTTGCCATGCGTCGTTGTTGATGAGAGGCACCACAATGCCGGCATTCCTGGCTTGGTCGTTCACATACTTGAGGTACTCGTGGCTGGGAAAGGGGACACCATCACCGGCACTATACTCGTTCTCAGGCTGGAACAGGATGACCGGCCCACCGTTGGTGATTTGAGCTTTTGCAATAATGGAGCAAATGTGTTCCATATAGCTGAGCAGAGTTAGCCAGAAACTTGTTGGTCGAATGTCTCACCTACTTGTCGGTAGCACTCAGATAATCCGAAGCATTCGTTCTGAGCGTTCCCTTGACCCTCTGCAGCCAGCCCGGAAAGCCGCCTCCAGATGCTTCAGCATTGATGTATGGCCCAGGCCGAGCCAGGAGGAAGATACCCGCCTCCTTTGCAGCATCGATGAACGGCTCAATGGCCAAAACGCCTTCAGACCGAAACTCACCCGGCTTTCCCTCAAGCAAGGCCCAGTCAACATAAAACGAAACCATGTTGAATCCCGCCGCCTTGACTTTCTGGAACAGATCCAGGTACAAGCTTGGCACGGGGAGTCGGAACGGGTGTATCTCTGCAGAGAATATCGTGACCCGTTCTCCATTTATGAACAACGAGTGTTCATCCCACGTCACGATATCTTGAAGCACATCTCTCTCGTGGGGACTCTGGATGACGTCGAATGGTCGTCCACCACGAATCTGGAGGGTGCGAGCACAGCATAGGCTCGCGCCCAGTGCCGTAATAAGTGTATTGAGGAGCTTCATTGTGGCCACATAGCCGTAAGAGGGGATAGTGATATTCAAATCTTGAAGTTGAGGCTCATATGGAATTGCCGGTTATATAGTAACAAATGATGGAACTAGAGGCAAAACTTAACATCAAACTACTTCGGAAAGGTACCCGAACGCGCCGACGGACTTCAACATAATGCAACCGGTATTGGTGGATAGAATAAAATTCCGAATATGCCGATCATGCCATAGAGTATAGCCGCAAAGATTCATTTAGCCAGTCCCGGGGTAAGTCGAATTCATGAGGGATATGCGGGGTTGGTAACATCGTGACACTGCGAATGGGGCTGTATGACGGGATCGACCATATTGAGGTTTTAAGCCCGTTGATCCCAGTCGATTGGCCTCTGTAATAGCCTGTCTGTCGGCAATGAGTGATCACATGCGTCCTATGCTCAAAAGGTGAACAGGCAATGCAAAGATTGCATCCGCACGCTCCGGCCATAATTTTCATGAGCTGTTTTTTTTTTCCCTAGTCCCGGGGGCTTACGAGAACAGCGTCCCATCATACTACTCGCGTTGCTTAAACATTTCCGTAAA
The DNA here is from genome assembly GCF_026873545.1 of Fusarium falciforme. Classification (NCBI taxonomy): domain Eukaryota; kingdom Fungi; phylum Ascomycota; class Sordariomycetes; order Hypocreales; family Nectriaceae; genus Fusarium; species Fusarium falciforme. Next base: position 228,067 of record NC_070546.1, read on the forward strand.
CTGCCGCCACTGACTAGCAATGATAATGCTGAAGAGGCGAGGAATGTGGTAATAGTACGTGGAACGCGAAATGTCTTATAGGATATATTCCACCAACGTAGCTTACTAGACTACTTCGCTCTAGTCGGACCGTCATAATCCTCATGCCATGTCTGGCATGGGCATCATATCAAAGTCGAAGCCCACTACAAGCCAACACCAGGATCTCAATCCAACTACGCGCCCAAGGCACTTTCGAGCGCTTCGTGCTCCTTCGCGGTGATGGGAATAACCGTGCCATGTCGAGGGCTTGTTGGAAGCTTGTAACTGCTCGAAACCTTCCAGTTCGGCTTGTCGATGTCATCAGTCTCAAGAGGGATATAACCACGACCACCGTACTCGTCAACAAAGAGGTAGAACTTTTCGCCATGGGCATCGCCTGGGTTTGATCGGAATGCCGTGGGGCCCTCGATGGCTTTGAGCCCAGCCTTAGCTCCAATGCAACTGGCCTGGGTCGTCCATTCATCATCAGGTGCGAGAAGTGAGTTGGACTTTTCTTGGATGATATCCGTGCATCCAGTAACAGCGCCTTCATCCTTGGTGAAGCGGTAGAGAGTATTTCCGGACTTGATGACGGTGGTGTCAATCCGAGAATCGCCAGTATCCTGCCAGATCTCCGGTTTCGAAAAGGTAACGAAGTCGCGAGTGAGAGAGTACAGCATGCGGTGATAGGAGCTCCCCTCATGCTTAGGATCATCTTCAGCGTACAGTGACGACGCCCAGAAAACGACATAGGCTTGTTGTTCAGAATCCCAAAATGCCTCAGGTGCCCAGGTGTTGCCAGCATTATCAGGCGAGACCTTGACATGGCGTTGTTCAGACCAGTTAACCAAGTCATGAGACTCCCACACTTCGAGGTAGAGACTACCTTGTCGGACTGCCGCTCCCCACGAGGTGCCACTGCCGATAGAGAGGTCGGTGGCAATCAGGTAGAAGGTATCTCCCTCGGGAGAGCGAATGATGAAAGGATCTCGTAGACCTTTAGTGCCGAGCGTGGACTTGAGGACTGGTTGGCCGCCATTAAGTTCCTTCCAGTTGAGGGCATTGTTCCCGTTGCTTGAAGCGAAGAAGATATTCTCGCCTTGAAGAGAGTTTCCCGTGAAGTATGAAAAGGCGTAACCTTCAAAAGCTCCGATGTTAGTCTTCTGTCGAACAGATGCCTTGAACTCTCGCTCAAGGACCTCATCACCGGACTCGATGGTAGCAACAAGAGTCACTGAAGTGTTGCTTCCTTGACGGTTGACCACGCCGTCATTGCTGATGACTGCTGTGTTGCTGCTGTTCCATGTGACAGTGAAGCCATCTGAATCTGCTGGGAGGTGGATATTGCCGCGGACATCTTCAATATTTGTGACAGAAAGGGCAGACAGGGCACTCTCAATCTGGGCGAGGCTACTTTCGTCAGCCAAAACCGAGCTGATGAATGCCAGCGGCAAAAGTTGAAGGAACCGCATGGCGAAGTGCATGTGCAGTAGTAGATGTCTCTTGGCCCAGGAATAAAGAAGTGAGGAAGGAAGCACAGAGCAGAGCCTACGAGATCTATAGCGGCAGAGAGCGTAGCATTATATAACAGTTTGGCTATGTTAACTTCTTACCCCAGACTGTAACAAAAGGCGCCGTTGCATTAACACTGACCACTACTGCAACTATTACACCTATTAAGGTTACACCTTCCTGTCTGCGAGCTTGGCATGGAAGCTATTCCAACATGCGCACCTCTAGTCTGGGGTTTCCTCCGAGGGTCGTACCGGATCGCCGCGAATGACGCTCTTCTGGGGTAGCAGCGCCGATCCCTGCCACCGACCTGCCCACTCATTGCCTTGATCACGCGATGACAGGCCCCAGGAAATACCTCCATGATCCGCAGTTTCGCTGATCGGCAATTGAATGCCATTGGTGCGCAAAATCGGGTTCGTATCGTTTGGGGCAGCAGAATATCGGGCAGAACCTAATGTTTAAGCCAGCCAATGCCTGTCAACGATTCGCGCCCGGACTCGGGGGACCAAGGCAGGGGGAGAAGCGCTCGAATGGTAGGTAAGAAAGCCGAGGTTATAGAGTGGTCTACACGTGGCTAAATAACCCGAGCTGGGGAAGAACACAGCATGCGGGGTTTTAAGCCATGGCAGCAATTGGGTGCCCATAAAGATGAAAATAAATACCTCTTAGGAGTACACAAGAAGCGGATAGAGTGCTGTGGGCCAAGGTCACGTCCACAGGGCATCAGGGGTCATGAGTTTCTTGGGAACACCCGTATTTTCAAGAGAAACCAACTATGTACTGATATTGTAAAAACTATGTTCTGCTACATCTGAATATACTCGAGAATAACAAACCGCACCTAACATCCACCCCGTCGAGCCATAAGGTACCTTCAAAGATGTGCTTACAGCTTCTGGCCAGCGGTGCCAGGGATGGTGGAAGCAACCTTGGCGGAGCCGAGAGCGCTGACCTTGTAGGGCAGCGAAGCAGAGGTCAGGGTACCCTTGGGGGCAGAGTTGACAGAGCCGCCAAGGTTGACATCCTCAACAACGGCGTAACCAGTCTCCTTGGAGTCGGCGAAGAAGATGGCGCGCTCGGCAGAGTTGGCAAAGGCGGAGCTCTGGACGAGGACCTGGGCGCCCATGCGGGTGTTGACACCGGAGAGGATGATGCCATCCCAGTAGTTGTTGACAATGTGGACAGTGGCGAAGCGGATGAGGGGCTGACGGCTGTTGACGTTCTTCCAGTAGTTGTTGGCATAGGTGATGTGGAGCTTGCCTCGGTCCTCCGAGGCGTTGCTGTCGGAGTGACCAATCAGAGAGCCCTTCCACTGTAGTGATGAACGTCAGTATATACTTTCTGTCTAATGCAAGTTGTTTGTTGACTTACGTGGTCGTGGAAGTAGGTGTTGGAGACAGTCACCCAGTCAGCACCGTGGGAGATGTCAAGAAGACCATCGAGGTCATCCTTTCCGCCACTGAGGTCGCCAGAAAGGTCGCAGTGGTCGACCCAGACGTTGGTAGACTCATCAATACCAATAGCATCACCGTTGCTGGCATCAACCTGGCCAATCTTCAGGTTGCGCAGGATGACGTTCTTCTGGCGACGGACGTAGATGCCGACACCGGTGAGGGCTGTTTAAAATTAGAAATCGCCAAATATGAAGGAACTCTGAGCGAACTTACAGCTTCCAGCAGCACCGATGATGGTCTTGTCAGACGTAGGGCGGACGCGGTCAGAGCCCGACAGCTTGCCAGAGACAATGATGGTGAGAGGGCCATCACGCTTGGCAGCCTCAATAAGAGCGGCAACAGAGTTGACAGTGATGGTCTCACCGGCGGCACCACCAGTAGTGCCACCGTTCTGAGTGCAGTAACCAACGCTGCAGGCCTCCTTGGACTGGCGCTTGATCAGCTCGTCACGCGACTCAATAGGAGAGGCAACGGCGACGGTCGCCAAAAGGGTAGTGAAAACAGAAGACAGCTTCATGATGAGAGAGAAAGAGGGAACAAATAGGAAGGCTTGAGTGACAGATAGTTGGAGTAAGAAGATAAGGTTGAAAATAAGGGGTTGCCAAGTGTGGACCAGCCGGGGAAGGAAGAAATAAGCTTAATGTTGGTTAGCGAAGTGAAAAAAACATCACATCAAGAGGCGGACAAGCTCGACTCTTATAGACAACAGAACACACAGAGAAACAAGTCCAGATGAATAATTAATCCATATTCGTGCCCACGGAGCCCGGAGCATTGCCTAGACCTGCCGCATCGGGAGCCTCGCTCACGTTTTTTTGACTTCTACAAAGAAAGGGGGATGCTAAGTTACAAAGAGTGGTTCTCCCAAGGACGTGAAACAGAAACGATCAAGGATATGTGGATGTGACGTTTTGGGAGTTGGGAAGTGCCGTCATTGGTGGGTTTTGTGTGTCACCCACCGAACGGTTGGTGGAAAATCTAGCGAGCCACCCAGCGGAGGCCGTGATAGATGGATTTAGGACCCGTCGATTTCTCAGGTGCGACTCAGGAGCGAAGATCTATATTACCGTACTGCGGTAAAGGATCACGGTACCCTTCGGAATTCAAGCGTACCGCTTTGGCCCGGCCAGGGGTCTACGAGTGACATTCTTACGTACAATGGCTACGCGATGGCGTAATCTGCGTCGAATACGACGATGTTATCTGATCCCAGGAGGGCTTTGTGTTGACACGAGGAATTAAGTTTTCCCTCGTACGAGTTTATATATTCCGGCCTTCCCGCTTGTTCGTTGTTTCAAGGGTGACAGAAAGTGGCATATGGAAACTTGCTCACCGGGCACGGCAATGGTAGAGACACGGAGCTCGGTCACTTATCTAGGCCCGTTCGTCACTTTAAATACGGGTTTCTTTACTCCGGAGCAACATTGTAAGAATGACACATGTAGGATAAGAAGGCGCAAGTCCAAGTTGGCGCATCAGCCATGGACATTAGTGCTTGAACCACTTCACTTTGCCTGTAGATGCAGCGAGAGTTCTGAACATGGGAGTAAGCACCACGGCTCTCGCACAATGGGACATGACGCTACAAACCGGAATCAGCATCATTCGGTTTTATAAGTGTTGCGTGGCATGCCTTGGAATATTTGACCAACAGTGTTGGCACACCAAGAACTAGAGCCAGTAATTGTCACGTCACCAAGTTGTTCGAAAAGCCATGTCTTTTGCAAGATTCAAACAAAGGCAGTGTTTCCTTATCTTCCTGTCACAACGAGCCACGAGTGAGCAAAGATTGGCGAGCTGGTCGACTTGTGTAGATATCGATAGCGCTTTTTACGATTGGTGATTTATTGCATATTTTTATTGAGAGTAGATACTCTAAGTGATTTTTTCAATGAGAAACTACGACGCTATAATGTGAATGAAAGTGGGATGTTCTTGACGGGCAATGCCTTCATCTGGTAGCTGGAAAGTGGACGAAGCCCAGAACCCAACATCTTTGCCTCCACACGCGGGCTCTTCTGGCTCCGAATGACATTTAAAATACAGTTAGCATGGAAAAACTTTCGTATGAATCGCTAAACTATGTTTATCCTGTTCCTTCTTCGTTTTCTTAATGTTGCAAGACTCTCCTTGGCTATAGGTTAAGTCTCACAATTCGGAGGAAGAGATTGCATCTGTGCCATATTTAGGTTTTGACTATGATCGCTACCGCCAATGACGGCTTCTTATTTGCTATCTTAATTGAGCTCTGGTAACGGCAACACTACGCATAGTTCGTTAGCTGGAGATCTCCCTCCTAGCGTGCTGGGAGCTGAGTCGCCAGCATGCTGAGATTGGAGATGCAGGGATTCGTATGTGAAATAAGTCGGATGGGATGTCGCGTACCTAGTTCGGAACTTAAATCACTTCATCTATAGTTTAGGGACTGCTTCTTTCGTTGTATTCTACCCTTGCCCATCATTTCTGTTTTCTTACAGAGTTTTGATCAAGAAGCTCTATAAGTCACAAACTGCTAGACAGAAGAACAAATATCACTTCTTTCAACATACTACTGGATCGAGTACAACAATGTATCACTTCTCAATGTATTGATATAGCTGAAATGAAGGGGCCGTGAAAAAACCCATCGTCATCATGGGGTTCTGGTGATCGTGAGCATCTTGTTTCTTCCATCGCGAAACAAGAGCCGTGATTGGATGGAAATATCATCCCAAATTTCCCACAAATAAGATCACTTCCCAGCAAAGATCTTGAGCTAACCCCGCCTTCCCCCAACCCCGCAAACTGCCCACGTTAAGGCGTAGCACCTTCTTGGCTGCAGAGAGAAGCCAGTCAAGCCTGGTCAACCCCAGACCAGATTTTCGGTCTGTCAAGGATCGGGGGAAATCTCACTTTAAGCTTAAGCCAGTGATTCACGGAATCTTGAAAGCAAATTCTTCCGTAGGCTGGGGTTGGACGACCTGTCATCCATCGTGCACCGCCAGCAACTTGCACTTGACTGAATTCGATAGACGAGAGGCAAGCCATCAAGCAGAGAATCCATGCCATCGGGCCATCGCATCTGTTGGCATGACAGAGTTGTTGACATTCAGCCAGCCGGGAGGATGGTGACAAGGGACTTGTGAGCTGCAAACATGTTGGGGGCACCGGGAAGACTCTAACCGATGTTGGGGGCAAGCGAGTATATAAGTGACCTTGTGGAAGGCATATTGACTCTCTAGGGCTTCTCAGAGACTGTGCATTGACTCACTGTTCTTCTTTCAACTCTTTACTGTGTCGTTACTCACATCACTAGCCTCCTGCCCATCTACACAATGAAGGCTTCCGTGCTTCTGTCTCTCCTCCCTGCCCTTTCTCAGTCCGCCGTCATTGGACCTCGCCAGTCCAAGACTGGTGATGGCAGTCAAGGTGACAGTGATGCTACCCAGGGAGACCTTGGCGAGCGGCCACCTCCTCGCTTCCCTTTCCCAATCACAAAGTTCCCGGTGGCGAAGGAGACAGTGGTCTTCGAGAATGCCAAGTACATCATGCCTGGAGAGGTCTTTGATGGCGGGATGAAGCGTTACGAGCGTCCCGAAGGCAGCTGCAATGAGCAGGCTGAGGGCACTGACGCAGATGCTGTCTTCAACCTGCTGCCAGGATCCACCATCCGAAACGTCATCATCGGAAAGAACCAAGCAGAGGGCATCCATGCCCTGGGTGATGCTTGGGTGGAGAACGGTATGTTGAAATTATCAACCATATTAGGCCAGCGACTAACAAATTCAAGTTTGGTGGGAGGACGTGTGCGAAGATGCATTGACCTCCAAGGGACTCAACACACAACTCAGAGTCATTGGTGGTGGAGCTCGAAGTGCCACAGACAAGGTCAGTCGGTGTCTTAACTACGACAGGGCCCTTAAGCTAACATTTGCTGTCACAGATCTTCCAAGACAACTCGCTTGGTGGCAAGTACAACATCACAGGCTTCTATGCCGAGAACTTTGGCACCTTCTACCAGTCCTGTGGCAACTGCCTCAACCAGGCCAAGCGAAACGCCACCATCCAGAACGTGGTCGCAGTGAATGGCCTGAGAATGGGCATTGTAAGTACCTCTGAGCTTCTGGCATCTGACTTGTCATATGCTGACAACCTATTTAGATCAACCCCAACTATGGCGATGAGTTCCGCCTCAAGAACTCTCAGATCGACAACGTCACCAGTATTGTAGATAAGGAGATTGGAAACAATGTCCAAACAGTCCCCTACTACATCGGCAACGGACCTGATGAGAAGTATGCTCTCTACAACGAGACAAGGGACCACATCACCGACTTTGAGGGCAAGGTCACCAACCAGTATGAGCCGGAGGACCCTTATGAGTGGCTGTCCGAGTTCTGGCCCGAGGGATTCAACTAAATGGAAGTGAAACTGTGGTGAGAGTATATAGGAGCGGTTCACTTTCAGGGTAGAATCTGGGCGCCGCTGGGACTGTGAGTGCCGAACTGTGATGAATCTTAGATACCACCCATTCACTGTAAATATTAATAAAATTGTTGCCTCTAAAGCTTTTGCGCGTTTTACACTCGAGGTTGTTTGAGCAAGTTGTAAAAATATTGTTTGTATCAGGGACGTAATGATGCAGCCACTCGGGAGAGAATCGTCGAGCATGTTGCCAAGGAAAGTCTCGATTTATTTCATACTATCATTGGTTTTTTATACTTGGTATGAGTCGCAACCGTCTAGGCAATCAATTTTCGCAGATCGGATTCATTCTGGCTCTCAATGTCGCCCAATCGAGCGACCTCGTTGCCCTATCAAACCGTTAGTTGTATGAAAATAAAAACATTGAAGGGCTAAGGCGGTTACATATTGGTACCGGACAACCGTAGGAACTCCCTGAATGTTGTACGGCTCATTGCGGTACTTGTTCTTGGGGTTGCCCTTCCACTCGGCGAATGATCCCACGCGGACGATGTAGGCGGTCGGCGCCGAATCAGCTCCAAAGACACTATTCAGAGCAGGGAGGGCATCGCGGCAGTCTGGGCACCAGGATGGCTCGCCAGAGGCGAAATAGACGACGTAGTGAAGGTCGTTGGTGGTAGGGGGAGTATCGGCGTCGATGAGAGGCATTTTTGCTGAGCGGGTGAGGTAGCGAGTAGACTAAGTTCAAGAAAGACTGTTGAAAACAAGCGTTTTCGTTCTATTGGAAGATAAGAAAGAAGGGAGAAGGCCGTGAATGTGAGTTAAGACGAGGTTATATCCAAGTCTCAAGTCACGGGTGAGGTCGGGTTAAATTTATCAGCCCCTCTTGATTGGTAACCGCACCGTGCGAAAACGATGACAGTGCGGACAGATCCACCTGAGCTTCAAATACGAATCATCAGCTGATACCGACGTCGCAAGGCTCCGCGATCAATTACAGACAAGTGCAATTGTGTCATTTATTGGAGTATCCCGTTCCACAGCTGCAATTTTGGGCAGGTAGAACTATTGAAGGAGGCTCGACATGGTGCGAAGACATCAGTGGTCAAGAGTATCCACACAGTGCACACCCGCTCCAGGGTATCACGCAAGTCACTTTGGAATGTCGTGATTTGCTTCATCGACCTTCGCACTCTTCCTTGTCAAAGAATATTTCCATCAAAATATCATGACGGTTTGATTTATTTTCCGATGAAGGGACTTATGAAACAGGCTGACGACAGTGGGACTTAGAGCTCGGAGAAGTCACCTTGGGTTCGAACCCATTGGTTTGCGAAACAGCTTCTTGCGTCTTGAGTTGATGGATCGGACTTGAGTCTGTTTCTCTTTTCTTTTCGAATCGAGGATCCCACCATGTCCCCTAAAATGACTCATTTAATGTGCCCGGTCAGCTCACGTTGTAGCTATCACTGTACCGTGTATATGGAGCGAAGTCGTACACTGGAGCATAAATCTGACACCGATCTTGACCGAGCGATTGACCAGATCCAAGATAACATAAGCTTCTAATATAGGAAAGATCTCGGCTTCCTCCAAGGTCTTTCTGCCTTTCGAAATGTTTGGACCTCTTGAACTTGCCCATGGCACATCAGAGCTGTGAGCAATCGACGTCGTAGAACCCTGGCTGATCCAAGATAATTACCAACCACAGTAGGGCGGTGTTGGGGCGAAGATGAAATACATCTCATGGTTGGGAGTCGCCATTGTGTTTTTTGATAGTTGAAGCCCTGCCCTTGATCGGACAACTGAGCCAGAAGGCCGTTGGGAGTCGCAAGTCAGCCTTGCCCAGTCAAGTTTCAATACGTAAGCCGGGCGATCGCCCGTGTGTTGATGGATTGCGTCATTGATAAAGCGACCAACCGACGACACGTCTTACCTTTGTCTCCTCCATACGGAATAAAAGCGGCACAAAAATGGACCTCAAGAGCCCTGTCACCGTTTCAGAGATGTCTTGCCGTGTGACGCGGTCCATGTCTAGACGGGAATCCGAAAAGAGCACCAGATCCCTGGCCGATGTTACCGTAACAAAACGCAAGGCGGGAACTCGAAGGCCACCAGCAGGCCGAGTACTTCCGGCCTCTCGCACAGCACCTATCCAAAATGAACACTTTGGACTTGTACAAGAAAGTGTCGGCACAGACTTATACAAGTTACTCGTTGCCGCCGTGCTCTGGAACCGTACTCGGGGTGTCCAGGCACGCCCGGTCTTCCTGAAGCTGACATCCAACTACCCGTCGCCCGAGGACTTGGCCGAAGCATCCATTTCGCACCTTTCAGACCTCCTTCATCCCCTAGGTCTGCATAACTCTCGGGCCAGGCGACTTGTGGCGTTCGCCAGGGCATGGGTGCAGAATCCACCATCAAAATCAAGGCGTTACCGGAAGCTACACTACCCCTTTCGCGGGGATGGACTTGACATCGGCAAGAATGAGGTCTTGGCAGAAGATGACGAGCGAGAGGGATGGGAAGTCGCGCATTTGCCTTCACTGGGCCCTTATGCTCTCGACAGTTTTCGAATCTTCCATCGGGACATACTCAGAGGCTTAGCCGAAGACTGGAATGGCAAGGGGGCGGGGCCAGGGTTTGAGTCTGAGTGGAAAAGGGTGGTGCCTATGGATAAGGATCTGCGGGCGTACATACGTTGGAGGTGGCTGAAAGAAGGCTGGGTATGGGACGCAGAGACCGGCACAAAAGTCCGGGCGTCCAAGAAGTCAAGTAGGACAGAACTTGCACAATAAAGGAACGGTACACCGCGTGGTGACATGGTGACGCAGGGTGACAATCGAGGCCAGGGAGACATCTGACTTGCCCCTGTTTGGTACCATCGTTGAGTAACCGCGTTAGAGAGGCTCCTCATTCCTTAACTTAGTCAAAAGGCTGCAAAAGGCCAGGGGGCGGGGGCCTCGGAGCAACCCCATTCCTTAACAACATGGCATTCAAACGTCGATCAAGGAGACCCACAGTGCTTCGCTACCATGATTGATGGTGGGGCAGACCCGAGCATCGTCTACAAGGCATTACGGCTGCTTACCTGAAGCAGTGTGCCATTCCTAGCTCGCGGGTGAACGTCATCGCATAACGTTGGCCATAGAATTAATTTTCATAGGTTAGAAAACTAACAAACTGGAAAACCCTGCCGGGTTGAGCCAATAAGGTAGGTAGCCTTTACGCGATAGCAACAGACGACTACTGGGCCCTCCGGAGAAAACTGACAAAATCGTATCAAGAGGAGGTAGATAATAAACTCGATGACAAATCAAAGCCCAGATGCCACATAAAATGCTAGATGAAAAAAATAGAAGGCTAGATGACGCGTACAAATCTAACTTTCCCTTCCTTTCTTGAACAATTTGTCATCAAACACCTGATCTGATAACCAGCGCGGGCCGAGTTCAACAACCCCACAGGGCCCCCTCCATATATATATAGGTCTACTATAGTTCGCCTACAAGATCTGATAACAGCATAACATTACTACTTAACTCTTATCTTCTTTATACTCATCTCTCACCTTCCGTCAATACTCTTCGTCCTGCCAACATGCAGTCGGCAATTATCTGGCCAAAGAAGTACCTCCCTGGGACAACCGACAACTATGTCTCCAATGAAGTCATCGTGAGGGGCATAACTGCTACCGAAGCCTGGCAGTTTCTATCCGACATTACGAAATGGGAATCCTACTATGGCAATTGCAGCCAAATCACGCCGCCATCTTCAGGACCTCTTTTGAAAAAGGGTGACAAATTCAGCTTCTCGACCTTCGGTTTCCCACCTCTGCAGGCAGAGGTATGGGAATCAGATGCGCCAACTGCGTCTTCGGCCGGTCGACTGGCTTGGAGGGCATGGCAAGAGGGTGATGAGGACACGGCGCTGGATGTATATCACGCCTGGCTTGTCGAAGATTTGGATTACGGCGCTGTGAGAATCTTGACTCAAGAGTCTCAGATTGGGAAGCCGGCAGCGCAGCTTTCAACAGCCAAGCCAAACCCCATGTTGAATGGACATCAGGATTGGTTGGACAGTTTGGTCAAGTTTACCAAGGAGAATACCAAGCGGGCTTAAATATTCATGGGGTCAGGATTGAGGTCGAGATTTCAGGCGTCGGGGGAAGGTTTGGCGAGCGCAGACAACTTGCCTAGTGTTCAACAGTGTTGTATGGATCCTGTTTGGCTTGAGGTGAAGGGCTTGCAGAAAATCCGGCCCCAAATTTCTTCAAGCTCTCGCTTCCCTCTGTAAGTCTCAATCTCTCCACTCATCAGGTGATGAGCCGCATGGGTAGATTCAGTAAAAGACAAGACATATTCGTATGGCTTGGTCGGGATTGTCCCGTCCGAGCTAGCCTTGATATCGGGATGTTTCCGGCAAACAGCTCAAAAACCACCTGTCCAATCCCATCCCATTTGTTACAGCCCTTATAGATTTTCACTCCTTGCCGCAACTTTATCGTTTTTCACTTGCTCCAAATTCATCTTGGTGTACCATCCGTAGTTATATCATCTCATCCCACTAATTTCTGCATCCAACGATCAAACCCAAAACATGCATCCACCCCCTCGGCCTCTGCTGTTCCGCCCTCCCCACGTCTCTCCACGTTTTCTGAACTCTTTACGGCCACCCTCCTTGTTCCATCACTCAGATCTTTCAGTCTACCTCCATCCCCCCTTGCCCTTCGACTTTATGCTACTAGCCCCATACTCCCTTTTTGAGATCCGGTAAATACATGGCGACACCCACAATCTATCCCTTCTAAATATTCACCTGCAGATTGGGGACAGACGTCGTTATCCTTCGAGGGGGGCAGGATGAAGCCCAGGACTACCTTCTGAGAGGAGTTGTTGTGCTCTGCTTGCAGTCGCCCTTGAGAGTAGAAGAAATCAGCCTTGAACTGGTTGGGACACTATGTCACCCGTAAGTTCGCATTCGGGTTTCTCTATTGATGCTGCGAATTGTCGCAGAGCCAAAACGGCGGCTGACCAGTCATGTAAAAGATGGGCTGAGTCCGAACCCTTGATCCCTAAAACCATCCTTCTCGAACACAAGTGGCCCCCATTCATAGGGTCGCGAGATACAAGTACGACCCTGCCTGCTGGTAATTATGAATGGCCGTTCGAATTCATGCTCCCTGGCAATACTGCGGAGACTGTTGAGGGCATACCTGAAGCCTGTATTAGCTATAGACTGAAAGCGACCATCAGTAGGCCGAAGTTATTACGCGCTGTATACACCCGAAAACGTTTGCGTGTGTTTCGAACACCGTCGCCGGATACGTTGGAGATGATGCAGTCTCTACCCATCGAAAGGACATGGCTGAACAAGATCGACTACTTTGTCAACCTGTCTAGTGGTGTTGTCATGCATGGTGGCTCAGTGATACTCGAAATGAGACTCTCACCTGTTATAAAAGGTCTCAGTTTGGAACATTTTTCGGTGTCACTGATGGAATTTCGAGAATTTCATGTCCAGAGCCGAACGCTATTTCCTCTGAGAGACCATCGAACCGAGAGAACCATCTCCGCATGGGACTTCCAAGTCTCCAGAGACCACAACCGGCAAGACATGCTTGAGGGTGCAGGCCAGCAAGTCTGGGCGATAACACAGAAGCTTGATATTCCGAAACAGCTTTCTGAGTGTATTCAAGATATGGATGTCCACGGTATACGGGTCCATCACAAGGTCAGGGTCATTGTTCCACTTCGAAACGCAGACGGGCATATCTCTGAGGTGAGCGAACACGATCCTTTCGATGGTGAATTGTCGCTCACATTTAAGCTTGCCGTGGGGCTTCCGCTTGTCATCACTATCAACACAAACATACCCTTCGATGAACAACGCAGCGTAAGCAATCATCTCGCTCTTCAACCATTTGCTGAAGACAACACGAACCCTCCTGGCTATGGCGAGCACATTCTCGACCAACTGTTCGATGAACTACCCCATGAAGAAGCCCAGTCGACAGGAAGCCTTTCAGCCACAACTAGCGGCACGCGACAGAACCAAGAGTTTGAAGGCCAAGATATGACGGTACCAGACTCATCGGAACCATTCGAATTGGACTCGGCTGAGATGGAGGAGTTGAGCCAAGTACCTACCTATCGGACAGCTCTGCGAACACCGTTGAGATTCCACCGTCAGCCCGACAATGTCCAGCTTCCTGCTTATGAGGCTGCAGCGAGAAGCAACAGGCAGGATCAGGTTGACTAAAGCTATGTCGAGGTTACGAAGTTTTGACACTGCAAAAACTCCTTTCTCCTATTTTATTTTACATGTTCTTTGGCAGTATGCGAGAACTAATCCCGTTCAAAGAGGCAGTTCTCTTGCTAAACAATTTGGAGCGGGGGCTTGGCTCCTAGCTTGATGAGGAAGATGTAGAATTCGTGGCCATTATGAGCTCCATAATAGTCGACAGTAATCGTAATGAGCATCTCGAAAATGTTCTGATGATTGAACGACCAACAACCCCTGTCCCCATCTCACAGTTGACACGTGACGGGGGTCGGAAGCATTCCGATGATGACGCCAACTAGCGCGGGACAGTCCCGACCAAGTTGTCTTTTTGGCCCTCACCCTGTCCCCCAACGCGTGTGAATCAAGGCCCAAAACCGTCAAGCCACGGCCAGTTATTGATGCGTTCTGTATGAATTCTTATCTAGGTATCCTAATATGCCGGAACAGGAACCGCGCCAACGTCGTCGCAAGGTGACGCTGGCCTGCGAACCCTGCAGGGAACGCAAGGCTCGCTGCGACGGAGTCAAGCCGCTCTGCTCGACGTGTCGGCGTCGGTCGCTGGGTATTGAGCAGTGCGTCTACAAGGTGGGGAATGCGCGGACAGCATGCAGTGACGAGTAAGTAACTGCGTTTGGATCATCCAGCTGAATATTCATGTCCTGATTGACTGACTAATGGTTGCAGCTACACAAAAGCTCTCCACGAGCGTATCCGTCGGCTGGAGCAGGTTTGCGCGTTGCATGGTATAGACCCTGACGCTCTCCCAGATGCACCCAATGAGCAGCCTGTCAATACACAAAGTCAAGCCCAATTGGACGCCATCGTCATGGGAACGTCGCAGGGCCAAACCCTGACTCCGTTGTCATCAGCTGCAAATGAGGGCATGGAAAGTTCCAACAACTCAAGGCGAGTCACCGCTATGGGCACAACTACAGTTGAGGAGGACATTGGACAATCCCATGACACGACCCAATCCTTCTACGGTTCGTCTTCTGCTGCTTCATTCTTGAAGGAGGCTTGCGGGACTGTGAATCCTCCATTGTCCTGCCAGACATCCATAAACCCCCAAGTCGCAACTTCGGAGCCCCCATCTCTTTACAGCGGCATTGAAAAGCTCGTTCTTCCACCACGACCTCTAGCAGACCACCTCAAAGAAAGATACTTCCAACAGGTCTACTACCTCTACCCCCTCTTTGACAAGGAAGCTTTCGAGCATGCCTATGAGTCGCTGTGGCTACCAAGTGGACAAGCCTCAAGTCCAGAAGAGTATCGAGATCTAGGCCTCGGAGAAGATGCGACCACGATTGCATTCTATTCTTCGCTCAACGCCATATTTGCTCTTGGATGTATCTTCTCGGACCTCTCAACTGCGGCAAAAACAACAGCGTACGAAGTCTTCTTCAACCGCTCCAAACAAAACATTGGTCTTGATCTGCTCGATATGAACGACTTGAGCGCTGTGCAGACGCTACTCTTGGTAGCTCTCGTCTTACAGGGCACTCCCTTCCCGGAGCGATGTTGGAATGCTGTCGGTGTAGCATGTCGGATGGCTCAAGGCCTAGGGTTGCACACCATGCCGAAGTATGACGCCCAGGAATCGCGGGTAAGGCAGATACGGCGCCGTACGTGGCACGGGTGTGTTGTGTTGGATACGTAAGGACCCAGAAGCCCTATTATATTGGCGTGCTAACAATTGCAGGCTTGTGAGCATGACACTTGGACGACCGACCATGATCACCAACCTTTCTACGCTTGCTGTACCGGGAAGTATGGACTTCAATATCCAGAATGCAGAGGGAAGTGAACAGCTGAATCTTCAATTTCAGCTTGAAACTGTCCGGCTGAGTATCATTTTGGATAGCATACTGTCAAAGGTTTACCAGCCCTGGCAATGCAGGCTTCTTCATGATGAGCAGAGTCTTGCGTCGCATGCAGATACGGCCTGCCAGAGCATGGATACTTTTGTTGAGCTTCAGGGACGGCTTCAAGCCTTCGAGCTATCTGTGGCAACTTCTCTTTCGTGGAAGACACCCTTGACTACAGAGTCCATCTCACCAGAGGTTTCTAACATTCTCGCTCTTCAAAGAAATGTGTTACACGCACGGTAAGATGGATCTCCAAAGTGACGGCGCCCTATATTGAGCATATTTACTGACTTAAATCAGCTTTACTTACATTAGTCTCATGCTTTATCGGCCCATCTTGACTCAATTGCTCTCTTCCGATGCCTCGGGCGATATGGACTATGACTTACAGTCGTCTTTCAAGCGAGACGGTGCCAGAGCATGCGTGCGGTCTGCGATTCGACTCATTAACGTGGTTCACGATACCTTTCGTACGGACACAACTGAAGCGTGGTGGTGGAACGGTCTATGTAATCGCACCTTGTCTATCTGTGTATCTCGACTAACCGACGCTGTAGATGCCTGTACCGCTAGCCTTGTGCTCATGACATGCCGCCTATGTCCCTCCCTGTGGGCTACTCTAGATCAGTCGGCAGTGGTCGAATCGTGGGAGAAATGCCACGCAGTTCTAGAGGCGATCTCTCCGTTCAGCCTGTCTATTCGAAAATCCTTCGATTTACTCTTGAAGATCAACCAGACTATCACTGCAAGGCAACAAGGTCAGTAGAAGAACAGCTCCAACAATTACAGCAACTAACAACTCGCGGTTCAAGATTGTGCCGCAAATGAAAACTTGGAACAAAACCTGGTACATGAAATGTTGGATTCAGTCCTGGAGGGGGATTTGTCCTTGCAAGATGCTTTGACAATATCGTTTCCGTTTGATGCTGACACGATGGTTTTTCCGGGTTGGGAAGGGATGAACTTGACAGCAGGGAACTGAAGAGGGGTTTACGAGGGATCTGGGAAGATGCGGCTGTTTGTTTTAATGTACATCCCTGTATAATCTGTATACTTAATATCGTTTATTCTGGTAATCTCGTATCGTTTGCTTGTCACGAGAGTAACACCATAGCATGCATATCAAGACGACATCGGTTATTAAACAAACCCAATGGCATGTAACGATCAGGTTATTGATATGGCAAGCTCAAACTATACAGGTACATTCAAATTCTAGCCGTCTCCTGCCTCTCCAATGCCAAGTCTTTGGCAATGGCCGAACCAATCCGTTCACAGATTGCCATGATGGTGACCATGGGGTTTACTCCACTGGCGCTAGGAAGAACGCTCGCATCAGCGACATACAACCCTTCAAAGCCCCAAACTTTGCCAAACTCATCAACGACACCCTCGCTTTCCTTAGCGCTCATGCGGCAGGAGCTCATCTGGTGAGCCGAGCAAAATGGCGTTTCCGGCGTCTTGTTTCCGTGTGCCGCCATCTCCTTGAGCCAAGATTGGAATCTCTCATCCGTGATGCCCGCAGAGTCATCAACAGGATTTTCAGGTCCTTCCTGTGCGCGGATAAACGGCCGAAGGCCTGGGAGGGCGGGATGAATTTCTCGGGCACCTTGGACGTAGAGGATCTTTGCCAAGGCGATCATGCCCGTCAGATTTGAGCGGGTATCGAATTTGGAGGGTGTATAAGCCACACGAGGCGTGCCTCGTGTCGGGTCAATGAGAACTTGGCCAGCGTCACGATCTCGTGTAATGGCAATGAATATCTCCATGTGGCGATATTTGGATAACAATAGTTTATAGTCAAGTCCAGAGGTCCAATTCAACCAGGGAAGAGCCATGGAAGGCTGCCAAGAGGTTAGAATCCATCCAAGGAACGGAGATGGGAGTGACTTACTATCATTGAGACACGCTCTAGCTTAACACCGTGGCCTTTACCATCCAGATTGTCGAGGCTCGTTACTACAGACGTGAGAATTCCGCCTACTGCGTGTCAGCCAGCGGCCCTATGGAGTCGGGAGGTTGTCATCTTGGTGATCAAAAACTTGCCTTCCCATGGGCGCGTCTCTTGTTCGAAAACGCCCCCCACGAATGTCGTTGGATGCAGATGCAAATTGCGACCGATATGCTTGTTCTGCGTGCAAGTATTAGCATAACCTCCAAAAGTGAAATGGGACCCATTGCTTGCCTTCAGTCCGCTGTTCTTCAAGATGATGGGGCTGCATAGACTTCCTGCAGAAATAACAACTCTCTTGGCCTTGATGGTCACCACTCTAGGTGTCGTATCCTTGGAGTTCTTCGGTGTCCAGGTTCCTATAACGCCACGAGCAACATGTTTACCCTTCTTCGCGAAAAGCACCCTGTCAACCTTGAATCCTTGGATAAATTTGGCCCCGCACTGGGCTGCGTCTGGGAACCATCCGTTCACCGGGCCTTGCTTCTCTCCCCTCCAGCAACCCATCGCGCAGTGCCCATCGTGATGCTCGCAGTTACCCGTGTTCTGTGGCACAGGCTTTGCGCTGAAGCCCAGCTTCCGTCCGCCTTCGAGCAGAGCCGAGTTGCCATGGTTGTGACGAATGAACTCGTCGCTGACGCCCATGCGCTCGCAGACAGAATCAAGGTGAGTCTGGAACTCGGATGATTTGAAAAAGGTGAGACTTCGCTCGTCCGCCCACTCATCACGCACCGTGTTTTGGGTCTGCAGGCACGCGCTCCAGTTGACTGTTCCACCACCGCCAAAGCATGATCCCGCTGTGACGGTGATGGACCCATCTTCTGAGGCTAGCATACCACTTTGTTCGAAAAGATGGAAGAAGCCTTCGCTGTGGTCAAGAGGCAGCGATGACGTTTGGAAATGGTAGCTTTTGTCCACGACGATGACGCCATGACCTGCCGTGGCGATGGCCCTCGCGACGACACCAGCACCACAACCTGAGCCCACGACGATGACATCTGTTTCCAGTTGAATCGGAGTTTGCGATGTGTTGAAGTCCATAAATTCGAAAGGGTAGGATTCGATTGGGTGCCATCCAGACGGGGCTGATGGGTATCCAGTGACTTCGTCGAAAAGAGGACTCGCACGAAGATAAACATGCTTGGCGATTTGCGAAAGTTGCTTAAACAGCACGCGGAAACTAGCCAAGGAGCTGGTTCTCCAAGAGTGCAGCACACGTGTCCGGTCCTTGATGGACAATTTGGAGAATGACGTGAGACGACCGGTAAGAGGGAGGGTCGTAGTCCAGTTACTGTAGCGGCAACGTCAGGAAAGGTTCAACAAGTCAGTAAGAAACTCACTCAATCAGGGAGAGTACGCTGTGAAGCGTAGCTAGTTTATCATGGGGAAAACCGGTCAACATCCGCTTCAGGATATCTTGAAAGAGTGGTATTTCGGAGGGTTTCTCGGCGAGGAAGGCATCGAATGTGGACGTGTCGGAAAGATCAAGGCTAGTATTTTGCCTGAGATGCATCGTGGTCTTTTCGTATTCAGCATCGCTAAGACCTGCCTCATCCACGTCACGGGGTTCGTTTCTCCGACAGGAGCACACGACGGTGTCCATGACTGCCAGCAAGGTATGCCATTGCGCTTCTGGCAAAGGATCTGGGTTTGGGGCCTCTGGAAGGCCGACTGAGCGGGGGCTGGTCATTGCAGCTGGAATTTCTGCCATGGTGTTTCTCGGACGCTAGAAGGATGTATGTGAGCCGTGGAAGTAGGATACCTCAAAAAATGGATCAATTGCCGGTCGATTTAAAACGATCAACCTTGTCCTAGCCGAAGAATATCACATGCCGAAATTAGCTGATGGTTCCCCGGGTTTACCCCGCATTCTTTTGTCCATCTCGCATCCATCAAGATCAAGGTGATGCTCGTGCCACGGATCTGTTCCGCCGGGGGTCCGCGGAGCCCGGATCGCTCCCGATGATAGTTTGTTCGCCTCGTGCCGAATTTTTGTCGCATATCTGCCAAGTCGGACTGCGCTACTCATATTACATACAAGCGTGTTCTTAGAGACAGGATGCTGAAGATACAGGAGTAATCCCTATTATTGCAGTAGAGTGTTTTCATTGAGAAGATCAAAGAGTTATAGTGCAATGACTGAAATCTCCGCTGGTTACAATACATGCCTCTATCAATACATTGCTAGTTCTGCTTCTCAGAGCATCGCTGCCGGAGTCTACTCTGACTGATAATCATAGACGAACCGAGCTTGGGCCTTTCGGCCATCTTTGGAGACGACTACCACGCGCATGCAGTACCGTCTCTCATCCTCAACTACTTGGAATCCCCAAACCTGAGTAGCAGTCCAGCCTAACCCTTGGCTCACAGCGTGACTGAGCACAAGGTTCTTACCCTCACCTTCAACTAGAAACCCCTCCTTCAAAAATGCATCGTCAATATCCTCCAGGGCCACCCATCGGGCCTGCACCTTGACCGCGCCAAAAAGCCAGTCATATTGATCGCGGAATTCGTTGTCCAGATACCGCACCTCCTCGGTGCTCTTCAAGCCAGAAGCTGTCTGAGTGAACTGAATGCAAGTGACTTTGCCGGTACTTGCGCTCGGTGTCGTAGGAACGCCTTCATGCTGCTTGATGTTCAGGTGAATTGTTGCTAGGCCAACGCCTTTGCGAGTAAGATATCCGATGCCTTGCGTTTTGAGAATTGGGTCAGAACTGTCCGACAAGTCCTTGTTCTAGCAGTGAATTAGCATTAGTATGCAGGACAGGCAAAGAGGCACTTTATTCCTCACCATCACCCAGTTTCCGTTAAGGTCTTTGGTGCTTTTAGTTTGAGGGGCTGCCATGACCGTCGCTAAGGCTTCGCGGCTTCGCTTTCTTGTGAAGTAAGGATGGGGGAGTTACAGAGCAAGGCGAGGTGAGAAGTAAGCTCACTGGTTTTAAACCGACCTAGGCAACACATAGCTGTGTCTACCATCTTAGAATGATTATGGAGCCGAGGCTTTGTCCACAGCACTTGGAGGTAGGCGGCACTCATCCCAATGGCTGACGGCGTGGTTCCGCGAGCAGCCCTTAATCTGAAACGGAACAGACCCGTCTCCCGTCGGGGCCACGGGATAGACAAGGGCCCGACTTGGCAACGTGCTTGAGACGGAACTGCATTCTCGGCAGATGAGATCGGGTTTAGATTCTGGGGTCCCCGCATGTCCCCACGGTACTAAGACAAGGTCACCTCGGTAAAGCGAACAAAGCGACATATTAATAACCAGCTGTTGATTCAATCAAGTTTGAATGCCAATAACAAACTGCTGCTGCCAACAATGCCTGTTCAATTTTCCATATGGGAGAAGCTTAAGCTAGCTTTCCGTCTAACATGTCTCGGTACGATTCGCCCTATCAATCTATCAGACTCATGCATTACCCACTAACATCTCTTTTTCTCACAGCACCCTGGCAGATATTCGTCTCCATTGTACGGTCCCTCACGATCGCCTGGGTCAGAGGCATCCCGGTACGCATGTTTATTGTGTGCGCAGCCGTCAAAGTGTTTCTCAGAACTTTCTCTCCCCGGCAGATTCAGTACTTGTCTCTCTCAACCAAAGATGCATACAAATCATGGATGGAGCGAAGAATTGCCAAGGCAAAGAAGGCCGGAAATACCGAAGCTATCGAAAGACTTTCCTACGATCTAGAGCCTCTAGAGGACGGGCATTCGTCACTCCTTTGGATGGGTAATCGACGTAAAGCAAAGAAGGTCGTTCTGTTCTTCCATGGTGGTGGATATATCGCCGCATTGTTGCCTGGGCATTTGGAATGGTGTTGGAGAGCCTACGTCGCTGCGGGTGTCGAGATGAAAACCGAAGTCGCTGTGGCAGTCCTCCAATACACGCTCTGTCCCGAGGCAAGATATCCGGTTCAACTCCGGCAGGCTGCCAGCGGCTTGGCCCATCTTCTACGCCAAGGAGTCCGTCCTCGAGACATTGTTATTGGAGGAGATTCTGCGGGAGGAAACTTGACAGCTCAGCTGCTGAGCCATCTTGTTGAACCACGTCCCACAGTCCCAAGAGTTATCTTGTCCGAGCCACTGCTGGGTGCATTCCTTGTCTCACCATGGGTGACTCGACACACCAATGATGCTTCGTTCTCGGAAAATTCTTGGATTGATATGCTTTCGGGTCCGACTGTGGATAAGTGTACTAAAGAGCTACTGGGTCCTACAGAAACCGACGAGAATTACGAAAAGTTGGCCATCCTCGCCTGCCCTCTGGACGGGGATAAGTCTTGGATGAATGGACTTACTTCTGTTCTTGGTCGGATGTACGTCACCGTTGGAAGCCACGAGGTCTTTCGAGACCAAGCGGCGGCTTTCGCTCATGAGGTGCAACAGTCAAACCCAGGGCTGAATGTGCAGTTTGCGTTGCAGAGGAGGCAAGCCCATGACTTTATCTTGTTGGAGGCTCAAGAGGAACGTGACGGAGAATGTATCCTGGAAATGAAGGAATGGATGAAAGATGTGTTGGCAATGAGGATTCAGCATCGGTCGGAGTGAACATAGAAATGTGGGTAAAGTAGCTAACATCAACTAAGAAAGTAGGCAGATTTTCTAGCCTATCCGAAAGAGGCGGCGTGTCGGTGGCAAGTTGCATTGCAGTTGGTTGCAAGACCCCATTGGTGTGTGTTTTATTAGGTATGGTAGAGTAGTTCTAATCTAAAGCATTAAGATAGACAAAGAAACAAAAAGCAGAGTGAGAACAAATACTAAACGACAACAGCAGAGTGCAAGTATTTCTGGGCCGGCCCCCCCTCATCCCATTCCTTTGACCTGCTCCAGTCTTCTCTTCTAAGAGTACAGGCTGCAACATGACTCCATCATTTCGCGGTCTTGGATGCTTTAGTCCGTAGCTTCATCAAGAGAAAGACCAGACAGTAAGAGCTCAAGACAAAGAGCGCCACAATACCAGCATCACGCCATCCGTAATAGTACTCCTTCAAGTTGAGAGCCCAGAAGTAGTCATTGCTGTTCCGATACGGGCAAACGAGGCAAGTAGCCGTATCATTCGGGTTGGTAAGGTTCCCGGCAACTCCTCCCATCGTGAGATACGACGAAAGGTACTCGCCACAGGACGATCCATCTGGTGGGCTGAAGACCGCAAATTCATCATCGGAACAATGAATTGGAAGGTCCCAACTGCTAAAGATTATCAAACTTCCCATGATATAGCTGAAAGGATTCAGCCAATACAGCCAATAGCGCCAGAAAGATGTAATCTGCTCGTACGAAACAAGTACACCGCAAAACATGATCAAGACACCCAAGACAAATGGATTGATAAGTGAGGCAAAGACCGGGTTGGGTGCGTAAGCAGCAATGAACTGTCCAATGCCGGTATAGAGGAATTCATACATCAGCATGACAAATAGGGTCGAGCCGGCTCTCTCCGCAGCCACAGGGAACCCGACTGTATAATACCAACAGGCAAAATACAGGATTGCACAGATAATCAGGTATGGAGTCTCTGAGATTATCAGCCCGGTGACAAAGGCGATCCAGGAATAGGCTTTCGACTTGCTCTCGCGTGCCTCAAAGAGATTCCGGCGCTCGATAAAGAGTGGTTGCAGCTGGTTAATAACCCCGGGTGCCACGAAAATGAAGTTGAAAATAGTGAAGATGCGCAGTTGCAAGTCGTTCAGTGAGTCTCCAATTTGCCAGAAGGAAAAGCCGTTGTAAAGGCCACAGAAAACATGCAAGATGAACTTGTTGTTGATGTAGCCTGTGTTGCGGAATAAGGCGATGTTCATGTGCTTCGTGACGAGTTTGATCTGGGTCCAGAGAGGCTGCGCAAATTCGTGACCATCATCAATCGTAGCTGGCGGCTTCGAAGCTGCTTCTGATAACATCAGGTCAAGCTGCTCTACAGCCGCATGATGCTCTGCTGATTCACGCCAAACCTCACTCCAGTCTCTTTCGGATGCTTTGCCCGAGATAACATCAATGATATGTTCGGCCGGGTTTGCCTGTTGGGGACAGGGTGCTCCGTTTCGGTTGAAATATGCCTTGACGACCTCGGCATTGTCACCGATATCCCCAAAATATGCCATCTTGCCACCGCGGGCTAGGAGAAGTAATGTGTCGAATTGTGTCAATAGCTGGGCAGAAGGTTGATGGATTGTAACCAATATTGCCTGGCCGAGGTTCGCGAGTCTCCGGAGAAACCGGACGATGTTGAAGGCTGACTGGCCATCGAGGCCTGAGGTTGGTTCGTCAAGAAACAGAAGGATGCTCGGCTTTGATACCAACTCAACGCCGATAGTGACACGTTTCCGTTGTTCCACCGACAGACCGTCACCGACTGTACCGATCAAGGTGTCGGCAAGGTCATCCAACTCGAGCAAGCTAATAATCTCGTTGACGTACTTCAGTTTGTCCTCGCGGGCAACATCGCGGCCTTGCCTCAACAACGCGGAAAGCTCGAGGGCCTCACGGACCGTAGCGTACGTCTCATGGGCATCAAATTGCTCGCAGTACCCAGCTGACCGCTGAAAAGAGATGGGGAGAGGACGACCGTCAACCATGATGGATCCCTTGATAGACCCTTCAGACTTGCGCTGCGCTAAGACATCGAGCAGCGTCGTTTTGCCAGCTCCAGAAGCGCCCATCAGCGCTCCTAGCATACCTGGCTTGACCCAGCCGTACACGTCGTCGAGTAACTTTCGATCCCCTTCTGCCGTTTTCACCACATAGGAGATATCTTTCCAGGTGAAAATCGAGGTGTTCCGGATGAGGGCGCCATCCGTCGCCTGGTATGGACGGGGTTCGCTACTGACGGTGTCTTCACCCGAGTATTGGGACTCCTCATCGCTAGATCGAGGAGTTGCCTTCTGACGCTCCTGTTTCTTCTCCCTCGGTGTAAGAAGCTTCGATGTGCTCTGAGAAGAAAACTTCCACCTTGAAGTTGAAGCCACAGTGATGGCCACAAATAGCGCCCACCAAGCCCAAATTATTCCAAAGTTCCTCCAAAGATCAGAGAGGCTGTATGAAAAAGATTGAAGATACGAGTCTCCCGTGACGAACGTCTGTCCTGGAACTGCACCGGGAACGCCTGCACAGGATTGATGAGCCATGCTGGTGTTGTTGTAACCTGGACCGATGGGCAACAAGTTGACTCCGACACATGGAATGGTTTTGCCGTTGAATTCGTTGGATATCAGGGCGTTGAATGCATATGCAAGGGGATTGATCCAGTAGATCCAGACGAACCAAGGTTTCATGTCCGGTTTTGGAATCATGAAGCCGGTGTACAACACGCTTGCAATGATGGCCAATCCGGACACCTTGGTCGCTTTGTCGAATGTTGTGAACGCAGCACCGATGGCTCGGAACAAGGCTGTCATACACTAGGAGTATTTGTTAGTTGAAAGAGTGTCTCGAAAATTCTCTTCAGTCTTGACAACGCCTTGGTTGTCTCTGAAGGCACAGGAGCTCACGTACCATTGTGGTGGACACCAAAATGACCCAAAAGATGAAAAAGGACTTTGCTGATAGCGTCAAGCCAACCATAAAGTACAACACTAAGGAAAAGACAGATATCTGTGCCAGGACGATGGGAACGTCGGCCGCAATCTGCGCAACAGAGAACGTGGCTGGATGGAGCAGGGCAAACGACCTGTGTTTTGCAAGGACGGGTCTTCCTGAGAAGGAATCGGTAACTTCCGACATGGCCAACAGCGTGTTGAACATGATGGCAAAGAAGATGGCGCTGGATCGTGGAGAGATGCCCGCCGACGTGCTCGGGGCGTCGTAGAAAAGAGACCCAGCAACTAATGCTTGCACCAAGACTGTCGCTTGTTTTGTCCAAAAGGTGACCTTGTCGCCGAAGATGACCTGGTATTGCCGGATTGTACATGCGTGGACTTGAGAGAAGAAGCCCACAGTCAGAGGACTTTTCTCTGGTAAATGTGTATTTTTCTCCCCCTGTATTGTCGCTTGGAATTGCTTTGTCCACTCTCTTGCCTCAGTCGTGGAAGGATATTCGTATTCAGCTGCTGCCTGTGAACATATCTTGGATTCTTCGTATTTGTCGCGGATAGCTTCGGCGCTTCGGGGAAAGCTGAGTTCGAACCCTGGGCGAATGATCCGTTCCGTCTCGATCGTGATTCCGGTCAAGAAGTCGGCGACGTTGGTACCCTCCCTGCATTGGAAGCCAAGACCCTCCATGAAAGGGCATGCCTCCTTGGATGGGCCGTAGAAAATCTGGTGACCTTGCTCGAGTATGAGGACTTTGTCGAACAGGTGATAAATGTCGTTGCCGGCTTGGTAGAGGGTCATGATAGATGATAGCCCGGAGCGGTCGGTTAGGTCTCGGATCGTCTTGACATACTCGAGCGCCCTGTCCATTGTCAGCTTTACTGTTTGCTTCCATGTTTTTGTCGTGAGTCTCGTGGGCAGTTCAATGACTTACGTGCTGGCATCCAGTCCCCTGGTACTATTGTCCCAACAGTATATCGACCCTCGTGTGGTAAGGCATTCGGCAATCGACACACGTCGTCTCTCTCCGCCCGACACTCCACGGATGTACTCGTTCCCTATCCTGGTGGTAGTGGTATGATCGATGCCCAGGGCGCGCAAAAGAGAGTGAGAAGAGTTTTCCGGGAACGATTTGGTCGACACATGTTGATCCGAAGACTTCAGACGAGCCGCAAAGTCCATAGTCTGGCCAACCGTCAAGGATGGAAAGAAAATCTCATCCTCCGAGCTCAGAATGATCTGGCCACGATAGCGCTTTGCTTCAGTGGGATCCATACTGCCATAGTGGACGTCGCCAGACACCGAAGCATACCCATTCCGTTGGTTCGTCAACACATTCAGGAGGGTTGAGCATCCCGATCCAGGACGGCCCAAGACGAGAAGCATTTCGCCAGGCTTAACGCAGCCATGGCTATTGTCGAGAATGGTCCTCTTCGCTGGTCTGTGTCGCAAGCGGTGAAGGCTCTTCACGGGATTCAGCTGAGATAAGACATTCTCGTGAACGGCCGCATCAGAGGAGGCCACCTGGACGGTCAGATTCTTCCAGGTTATTCCCAATTGTCGTGGTGGTAAGGTATTGTCTCGACGCGGCTCTTGGGTTGAAGTTGTCGGAGCAAAACGTGATAAAACGTTGCCGTACGCCATGGCGAGAAGCGTGTGAACAAAAACCCACGATCGACAATATGGTCTGTAAAGATGTTTCAGTCCATCATTTTTGAATACTTGAAGAAAGGATGGGAAAGGGTGAAGATAAGGGAGACTTGTCAGCAGCTGTGGAAATGAGGTGGAGCAGAGCTGCGTAGGCCGTCGGGACGATTCCGACGAGGCCATTCCGGCCGGTGCCACCACACGGAACATCATGGCGAGATGATGACGTCCTAAGTAAGAATTCTAACTAGTTCTAGAGCCTACGCTGACTCCATTAGGTACTGCAGAAGCTATAGATCATTCTGTAAAATGCCCCCTTGGCCTCCACACAACCATTAGCAGTGCCAGTCAGCTCGAAGCTCATCGTAAACGCGGGTGCCCTTGTCCTCCGCAACGGTCAAACCATGTTATGTCGACCGTTATAAATACTTTGGCCACGGCTTGGGTACTCTCATCTATTTATGGAGAGAAGACGGGCTCAAGTGAAATATCCATCCAATGGGGGCGTCCACCACAATCCGAAAATGGGTGAACTTCTTGGACCCATAGAATTTCTGCAGGATGTTGATAAGTGCCAAATGACAAATAGTAACTAATGATTCAAACAATAACTGACGATATCAACGACAAAGGCCTTGAAGTTGAAAAGAAAGAAAGAGGTACGCTAGCCCAGTCACAACCGGTGTGGTGGAATGCATGGCAGTGCTCAGCTCTGCCGCGAGATGTTTGAATACTCAGGGAGACGCTTCAAGAGCATCGACAACTTGGCCCAGTTCTCGCTGAGATCCCCCTTGTTCTTCCACCCCACCAAACAAAGTGTAAACACCGAAAAGAAGCCACCAATTACAAGAATTGCTCTCATCACTCGCCGAAAGACCGACCTCTTTGAACCCTAGGATAGTCAGTTGTTGAGGCTAAAGGGAGCTTATGATACAAAACTCACAGAAATCGCCCAATCGCTCCAGGTAGGAAACACACTCCGGTACCAGAAATAGGCTTGCGAGTAGGGATAGCTCATGGCGTTCCAGGTTTGACCCTTTTTCGAGCTCCCTTCAATGTACCAACTCTGGCACCCAGAATTCCAAACCATATTGGAAAGATCATGTTGAATGCGGTCGACGTAGAGCTTCTCGACATCTGGCTTGAGTTCGACGGTACCCATCTGCTCAGTGAGCACAGGCTTGATGACACGCAGCGCAAAATTGACACTGTTCTCAGCTGCCATGATTGCAGAGGTGTGGCCTGTCGCTGCGTTGGGTCCTTACTCATAGTCAGGTTCTAATTCTAGTAAGAGACAGCACCGGCCCAGAGACTTACCAAGCAAGATGAAGAAGTTGGGAAACCCGCTCATTGAAGAGCAATTGTAAGCCTCCGCGCCGCCAAATGAATCCCAGTGCTCGTTCAGTGTTCCGTTCTTCCCGAAAACCTCTATGCCACCGAGAAACTTGTTTGTGATATATCCGTTTGCCATGACAATGACGTCTGCCTCGATGAAACCATCCTCAGTCTTGACTCCGTTGGCCACGATCTCCACAGCAGGTGTGTTGGTCAGTGTGAGATTCTTGGAATGTAGGGCTTCGAGGTAGCCAGAGTCGAAGATTCTCCTCTTGCAGCCCACCTCAAAATCAGGGATCAACATGTCGTGATACTTTGCGGGGGCTGTGTGCCTCATGTACTGCTCAGCCTGCTTACGACGGTTTTGACGAAACTTGGCGGCCGACTTTGTCATCGGAAATCCTCTCAGTTCATTCTCAGCTGCCAAGAAGACGAGAAAACGCTGCAGCGCCATGCTTCCAGGTATGTATTTGAACATCTTTCGCATAGCATCTGTTTGAACGCCGTCAATTGGCGGAAGAATCCAATGCTTCGCCCGGATGACCTGCGTGAGATGCTTCGTCTTGCCGACAATGGATGGCACAATCTGAGCCGCAGTGCAACCGTTGCCAAAGACGACGACATTTTTACCCTCGAGCTCAACGTCATGCCTCCACTTGGATGAATGGAAGATGGGGCCTTTGAAGTTCTCGACTCCTGGAATGTCGAGTTCCCGAGGTTGGACGAGTTGACCAGCGCCGGCAAAGAGGAATTGACACTCGTGGATGAAGACGTTATCCGTGTTTATATGGCGAACATGAAGGCGCCAACGTTTGACTTGGTCAATCCATTCGCACTTCTCAACGTTCGTGCCGAAGGACATCTTGGGAGGCAGATGATACTTATCGGCGACTTGCTTCAGATACCTCCAAAGCTCATCATGCGAAGGCAAGACGCGACTCCAGTTTGGATTTGGCTCGAAGGAATAACTGTAGAGAGCGCTTGGCACGTCACAGGCGCAGCCTATCTTGATCAGCATCGTTCTTCTGTCAAGGGACATGACATCTACCCGGGTATGTGTTTCCAAACCATGTGCCACCCAAATCAGAGTATCGTTCAAAGAACTGAATGTCGCTGATGCCATACCATCGTTTCAGAGTCGCCCCAAGACAGATGGCTGAGAATCCTGTGCCAATGCAAGCGAACTGGCTGTAATTTTTCCGACTAGCTTTCTCTGATGCCATGGTCGCAGAGGTGGTGGCTGGTCAAGTGTTTGTACGCTGTTGGCTTTGTTGGCTGGGGAGCGTTGGGTTTCCTTTGAAATAAGCATTTGAACTGCGGCTGAAGATACCAATCAAATAAATTAATCAGCCGAGTTGCTTCCCCGCACAAGATAGTATATACCGAGGCTTTACGTATGTACCTTAAGCTGCCAAGAGCCATCTCGCCGTGGTGTTGTGGTCGGGATGCCTCCGAAGGCTGTGCCGGAGCACTTCCGCCATCCCCAACCGTGCCGACCCTGAGCAGCCACCGCGGGGTAGGAACCTATTAACTATCGGGTACCGAATTCCTCAAACGCCATTGCATGTGAAAGGTGATGAATTCATCGGCCGTCAGGTGTGTCGTCCTTGAGGTGGGTAATGCTGGTTGCGATGGCTATGGAGATGGAGTGTAGTCGTGCTGTTTTCTCCATAAGCGCCTATCCCGTCACATTCAACACTTTGGATGACACTACGTCTTTACTGAGTGAACATGGTTAAAAGCTTCAACTTGTCAATGAATTGAACTGAATGAGTGACTATGTAGTTGTAACATTGTGTCCATGCACAAAGTGACTATTCTAGTTTTGCTCAAGTCTGAAGCAATGCTCCTGTCTTGGGATCCAGCTTCTGTCTTCCTCTAAAGTCAACCTGCGTATTACCAGTTGCCTCTCTTGCTAAGCGCCACAACCATTCTGGCCCCCCTTTCTATATCCACATGTCAACAATGCATTCATTCACTATTGGGGTAGTCAACTTACCAATATCGCAACGTAGCGCATGATGCCAGGCATAAAGATTGTCTTGCCGTATCCGCTCCACAGCGTCTTTGCTATTGCCTCACTCACAGATTCAACATCCAAAAGCGGGAACAGGAAATTAGATTGATTCGTCTTGCCTTTGAATAGCGGCGTTCGAGTGAAGCTGAGCACCGCGAGTGACAGTCTGACACGGGGTGCTTTCTTCAACTCTAATTGTAGCGCCTGGTATTATGAGACCTGGAGTGACATTGTGGAGTAGGGAAGTATGCGCAGACTCACCTCATGTAACGCTATCAGCCCAGCCTTTGTTGCAGCGTAGTCTGCCACTTTAGCCGGTGGAAGATACGCGCTCATTGAGCTAATGTTGACGATATGGCCGTGATTCCGACGTGCCATGTCTGGACTAAACTCTTTGACCAGCAAGAATGGTGCGATGAGATTCGTCCGTATGGTAACCTCTACATCCGCGTAGGAACCATCACACACCGTGGCACCTCGACAAATACCGGCATTATTAACAAGAACCGTAGGGTGACCAACTTCAGTTCTGATTTTCTCACAGATGGCACGGATCTGGGAGCTGTCGCTGAGGTCGCATTGGTAGTACTTGGTACAGGCCCCTTCAATCGGTCTCCAAGTTAACGGGACGTAGTCGATGATGACGACCTTTGTCTTGGGATTGCGAGCATGCAGCTTCTGGGCCAGATGAGCTCCAATGCCGCTGCTGCCTCCAGTGATGACGACAATCTCGTTATCCCAGTCCCAGGCCGGGTCAGTGGTCCGGTTATTATTGAACTGCCTGTTCAGGAAGTCGGTAGCGTACAACAGGGCGCTCAAGGCAGCCAGGGAGCAAGTATATGGTCGTGCGGCCTCCAGCGGCTGGCTCCAGTCTGAGCCAGTTGAACTGGGTATCGATAGCCCGAATGAGCTTACCGCCAGTGGAATGGTGATGAGAGGGTTCAGAACAGTGGCTCGGGCCAATTTGGCGACAAAGTCGACCGTGAATCCTTCTCGTGGGAGCAATGTCATGGTGAAAGAATACTCTGAATCGAAGATTAGAATGGGAAGTCGGAGGGTGATTTCTAGACCGTAGGTGTTTAACAGGACACTTCTGCTGGAGGGCTAAATACCAGGGTTTGGTGACACGGCACCTTGGAGGTCGGGACTGCTCCGAGTTCCGTTTCCTCCATACCTATGCAGCCTGTCCCGAGCTTTACCTCGGTGCAGCAAATGTGACTCGTGTAGAGGAACGGGGCTAACATGGTCTGTCATGTGTGAACGCATCTTGTCCTGTCTAGATATCTGGTGCCACACTTTGACCCTTGAACAGCGTGACCTATTCCAATGAGGGAAACATGATAGAGCTCCTACTATCCGTGAGGTCGACGGCGGCTTCACAACGGTGGCTTCACAACAGCGGCTTCACTTGAGGTTATGCTTAAGGCGTGAAGCAGCACTAAAGCGTCTGAATGTCAAAGGCAGATGCCGGCTTAAACCATCGACGAAAGGAGATGAGCCGCGTGTGTCATAGAACTTCAATATGAGTTATTCAAGGTTATTTATTGGTTATTCTGTGTTTATTCCCTACGAACAGCTTCGAAAGGACTACGAATTTATCGTGAATCACCACGTTGTGAGGTTGCGAAGAAGTCCAACACCATCGTACTCAACGACTAATCCCGATCGAGTTTCGCATCTTCCAAAACGCCAGCCCCAGTCGCTTCCTCGACAATTAACCTCTCGTATTCTCTACTGCGGATGGTGGCTTTGACTGGGAAAGGCTCATCTGTTGATTCCAGGTTGAGGATCCTCCCATTATACGGACCATCCTGTAAGCCTGGTTAGCAACTAGTTCCAAAACCATGAGTTGAGCTTAACAAACCGCCTTGAAGTCTATGCATTGGATGAGTCTCGCCATGTTGATGAACAAGCTTCTCTGGGCCAGACGATATCCCACACAGATTCGCCTGCCTCCTCCAAACTGCCAGAGCCCATGGCTGATGTCGGTTTCATGGCCATTCATCCATCGTTCCGGATAAAACATGTCAGGCTTTTCGCACTCGTTGCCCACGGCGACTTCATTAATGACAAAGCCCGTGCCGGCTGGAAACCTGTATTCCTCAAACTCAATGTCCTGCGAAGCAACATGATCTGGGGTCACGATGAAGATGGGTCGCCAACGCAAGACTTCTTTCGCAATGGCGCAGATGAAGCGCAGATGGTCCATGTCGGAAAGAACCGGCAGCCTTGCTTGCTCCCCAATGCCGCATAGTTGATCAATCTCGCTTCTGGCCTTGCGGAACGGCTCGGGATACTCCAACATTGCCATGACCATGATGTTAAGTGCCTCTCGTGTAGTGTCACTTCCTGCCTCGATCAGCTGCATTGCAACATACATGCAGTCCTGGTCATCTCCCTTATATCTCGTATCTTTGTTGAGAAGCACATCGCGCACAAACGACGGCGGCGCGGTCCCCTCTTCCACTTGTTTTCGGACAGGCGCCCACCATGAGTTGTACACGTCGTAGTTCCAGTCACCCAGAGCTTGCCAGTGACGACGCCACGGCTGCATGAACTTGGGTAACTTGGCGAGATCTGGAAACCAATCGATGATGCTGGATCCAATACTTCCAACGAAAAAGGTGACACAGTTTTGGAGGTCGGTCAACTCTTGAGTCGATTTGCCCAGACGCTCTCCAAGAGCAATCCGATGAACGACCGAGTTTGCATAGCGATAGTGATGCTTGTACCACTTTTCGGGTTTGAAGAGGTACTCGGCCATCATCTGGGTGCTTTCAAGCTCCTGCCACTCTCCATATTGCTTCAAAGCGGTGCCGCTAAGAAGACTGTGCATCACTCGTCGACGTTCTGTCCAGGTCTCTTGAGGAAGTACCAATGACCTGCCATCACGGCTGACTAGGCCACTGGAGATGGGCATGGGAGACCTCGTGCTGGTCGCGCTGCCGCGTTTGGCTATAATCTCGGAGACGGTACGGTGAGAATTGAGAAATATCCAAGTTTTGGAGCCGAGATGCACCGTCGTCATTTCTCCGAAGCTGGCAATGTGCCGGAGCTTGTTTCATGTTCAGCAATGTTTACTCTCAGACAAACGACACTTACAAACGCGTGGTCCGGATCATGGCGTCCCTCTCTCAAGCTGAGCAGGTTCCCAAGGATGGGAAGGCCGCGTGGGCCAGGAGGAAGACGAGACGTGCGACCATCTTTGAGGTTCCGTTTCCCTGAGGGCTTAAAGTACTGAGTAACAAACACGAATATCAAGAATACCAACAGAGTAACTATCAGGCTAAATGCAAAGATCCTTGCCCTTGCACTGGAGCGAAGGAGACGCTGACTGACTTGATCGATCATTGTATAAGCTTGGCGATAGTGGTTTGGTGTGAAAAGCGAGTTGGCTGAAGAAACATCCACGACAATGGCAGACGCAGCATAATTACCGTTTAAAAGAACATTTTATTATCATGCCCATACAAGTTGAGTCTCGCAGAGCCTAATCCATGGCTGCAAAGGGTCGGAATGATACCGACGTACGGAGACATTCCGTCGCCAATCCCAACATACCACCAAGGCCCACCGGGATAGTTCCGTGGACTACGTCACGGTTCTGTTTGTTATTTTCTTTTCGTGAATGACGTCTGTACAATGGCCACTGGTATTAACACCAAAAGAGACAGTTATTAATTATGCATAACACAAGACTTTATACCCCTTCTTAATGCTTACATAACTTGCTCTTATGACAATGTTAGAGTCATAACAACAGCCGACGGAATCCATCAGTTTGTCCACCCGTATGAACCAGTGCCGTATCATGTATTCCCCTCAGTGCACCGTATCACAGGCCCCATGTTGCACAACACCTGTATACAAGTAACGAACAGTCCCTGGCCCGAGGAACCCGAACCTCTCTGCCGAGGACCCGATGAGCCTGACCGAAATGAATGACGCAAATGCCGAGTGCACTGGCATTTAGCCATAGGATCTAATTCTTCAGAGGCAAGCCGTACCGCTAGGGTCGTTTCCCTGTCGTGTTTTAAGTTGTATGTTGCTGCATGAGTCGATAGGACATGGGCAAGTCTTGGTCTCAGTCTCGTAAGACAACTCACCACTTATGAAACACGTATGAGTATGGCAATGCAATAGAGAGAGTCGGTTGAGAGACATAGTTGTCTCCTGATTCAAGAGTGCTCAAAGAACGCATGACCGACCAGCTCAACGTCAACTTGTAGATATCTTCAGTAGGTAGGCAATATTCATATATATTTGCGACTGTCCTAAAGGAATATTCCTGTTCATTTGACCAGGGTCTTACAGCAACGTCTACAGAACAGTTGCCCGAGGCACGCCGATCGATGTCGCACAATGTATTACACAACATCGGAAGCCGTCATTTCAACCACCCACACGTTGATCCGGCGTCATTGCACAGTCAATCGCGGTTACCTGAGGAAATTCGTGAGAGGAAAGGTTACATGTGCACGAGAACTAAAGAGCAAACTAGGCGTTCATGTTGGCGCCCATATGGGTTGAACCCGGGTCTGCAGGACTATATAAAGGTGTCGGTTCATCTCGACTAGAATCTACCACCAAGCTCTTTCAGACTCAAACATCCTCTCTCCAAAAACACTTTACACACCTTGTTCCTAGCACACAATTCAACATGAAGTTCTCTACTACTTCCATCCTCTTCCTCGCCCAAGGCATCGCCGCTATGCCCTGGTCTTCCGGCAAAGCAAATGAAGACATCACGTAAGCCTTGTCCAGTATCGACCTGTCTCGGATACTGAAAATGGGCTTTTCGACTTGGCCCTTTGCTTGACACGCATGAACGGTCTTGTTGATTAGTTTCCAGTCTCCACATCCAAGTCTCGCAGCCTTACTCGTATCACTCCAAGAGCTCCGCGCCCAAGGGAGCTATCCATCCTGAGAACTTCCAGGTCTGCTTGAGAGTGTGCTGGCCCTCAGTGCCCACCTGCCCTGATGGCTGGGTGAGTGTCACTTATCCCATCTTTTACCTCGGTTCAAGGTTTACTAACATGACTTAGTACTCGAACAACATGGTAGCTTACTCCATTGGCAAGAGAGTGTCTATCGCGTACAAAGCTGACAAATTCGCAGGGCACTGGCGATAGCCCATGCTGGACTTGCTGCAAGGCCCCCAGCGACAACTTTCAGCTCTAAGCTGTTTTGACGGCCGTAAGCCTTGTCACCCTCTTGCTCAACAATTTTCAATCTCTTTCCCTTGCAGCTGGGCTGATGGAACTCAATATCTGATCATGCTGTCATGTTCCGGCCTCTGACAAAGTGCAAGGCGTGGAGATTATTAGGCTGGGTGACCAACTCCGACAAGGGCTTTATAGGGAGCAGCAGTCTATCTTAGCTCACCAGCACGCATACGTAGTCAATTTTACACTAGTGAGCTAGAAAATGCTGAATGCTTCATAACCTTGGTCTGCTTTCTTCTCCTGGAATTTAGCTCCACGAAGCCACAAACATGTGTGAATACTAGCAACATGACCAGATTGCCCAGGGCAAGGGCCGGACGCTATAATCCCCATGTCTATCTATTGGTGTGGTCGAGATGTGCTACCTCGCCGGCACCAGCTTGCATCGGCGGCTTATTAATATTCTGGGGAACAATTACAGCCGTAAAGCAAAGAGAAAGGTTACGCCAACGAGAGCACAGAGATTTGTGCGAGACAAGTATTCTACCTGCATGTAC
The DNA here is from genome assembly GCF_026873545.1 of Fusarium falciforme. Classification (NCBI taxonomy): domain Eukaryota; kingdom Fungi; phylum Ascomycota; class Sordariomycetes; order Hypocreales; family Nectriaceae; genus Fusarium; species Fusarium falciforme. Next base: position 263,807 of record NC_070546.1, read on the forward strand.
TACCCCGGAGTGGCACCTTGAACGGAGGCTGCCAAGCAACCACATGACCCTTGAAAGATCCGGGTCGCAATGGCATCCACTTTTGTCGAGACTTTTGTTGCTGACTGTTCGGAGACGCCTGAACCTCCCCGGGGCGGTCTGAACTTGCGGCTCCATACTGCCGCGGCGTCTCCATCAACGTTCCTGGCCAAGCATCGCAAGCTCCGAACGAACCACCCTCGGACCGTGATCGGCGGGCGAATGGTGGCAAGGGAAAAAGATCCACTATGACTCGAGTAAAGGCGTCAGCGTCTACCATTGGACAGAGCGAGTGCGCTAGAAAGGTTTTAACGATTCCAGAAATCGGCTAGAAGCAGCGGCATTTGAGCCTCCGACAGGGGAGAAAAAGCTTGCATGCACTTGTCACGAAGGAGGCTGAAAAGTTTATCAACCTACGTTAAGCGCGTCATGATGTCAGACATCTTTGAGGCTGCTCAGGCAACACCGCACTGATCTGATCACAGCTGCAAGATTCAGATCGTTGATGAACGTGCTCTTCCTGTGGGAGACGTTCGAGATGAGCCCTGTGGAGAGCTGCTGGCCATCAGACGACAAACGGCCTTTGAAGATTTACCAACCTGTGGGACCATAACGTAACCATTACTCAATTTCTATCGCCCAGCCCTAGAATTCGGCTGCATTAAGCCCCTGCAATCATGAACCCCGGCAGTTGGGTCATTCGATGTCTTGGCCGATCTCGTTCTAGGTCCCTAGCCCAGGAAGATTTGCTAAATAGCTTCATCTACATATCAAGGCCGAACTCGGTGCGCGGTATCATCGGCATGGCCCGAAAATTCGCTCTCTGTGGGTCAACTTGACTCGGCAGGATGTGATTGTTTTTTTCTTCTTAATGACCGGTGCCGGCGGACCGCCTTCGCCCCCGGAACCTTCTTTAAACCTTTGGGGCTGCATTTTTCTCTTTCTCCAGAAATCCAATTTCTTATCTAACTACCCCGCAGCCAACTTGGATTTCGCCGAGGACTTATAAAGGAAGTGTCCTCACGAACGTGTATCGTTGAACCACACATTCCTCAAGAGCACAATGGCAGACTCGCAAGCACCGAAGCATCACGATGCCATCCCAGACGCGGAGAAAGCTGTCAACAATGAAGCTCCTCCTACTTTCGACACCGCAGTAGATAGCGGTAGCAGGGTGTTGGATGGAGAAGACGGCGAATTGATTGATTACAAGACTCTGACGTGGTGGTAGGTACAGTCTTGCGACTGTGTCAATTGGTGCTGACCAAATCGCAGGCAAGGAGGAATCGTCTTGATTGCGGAAACCGTCTCCCTCGGAATTCTTTCGCTCCCTTCAGTGCTCGCCACCGTCGGCCTCGTTCCCGGCATCGTCCTGATCCTCGTCATGGGCTGCCTATCGACATACTCTGGTCTCGTCCTCGCCGAATTCAGAAAACAGTACCCGTTCGTCCAAAATTTTGGAGATGCCGTGGAGGTTATCGGAAAATCGATTGGAATGGGACGCGTCTTCCAGGAGTTCTTTGGCTGGGCGCAGGTTATCTTCCAGGTCTTTGTCATGGGCAGCCACCTCTTGACCTGGACCATCTGCCTGAATACCCTCACTAGCAGCTCTACGTGCACCATTGTGTGGGCGGTTGTCGGTCTGGCGGTATTCTGGGTTCTCAACCTACCCAGAACTCTGAAGTATACGAGCTACATGTCGATTGCCTGTGAGTTTTCCGCTGGCGCTACATCCTTAACATATAAGCTGACATTTATCTCTAGCCTGCTTGTCCATCACGACAGCGGTTCTCATCACGGTTGGAGACGTTGCAGCTGAGCGGCCCATTGGCTCCGGAAGCTTCCACATTGCGCGAGAGCTTGGTTTCACAAGCGCATTCCTGGCTGTCACCAACATCGCCATTTCTTTCTGTATGAGCGCCCACATCCGTTCTGCCCCGCATCATCTTTCTAACATCTTCTCTAGCGAGTCACTCTTGCTTCTTTAGTGTCATCGCCGAGTTCAAGAAGCCTGAGGATTGGCCCAAGGCCCTGGCATTCCTCCAGATTGTTGACACGACTCTCTATCTCCTCGCCGCCATCGTCATCTACGTTTTCGTCGGTCCCGATGTTCCCTCGCCTGCCCTCTCTGCCGCCGGCTCGAGCACTATGCGCAAGGCCATTTGGGGTATTGCCATTCCCAGTACGTTACTCACCCTCCCCTGAATATTAAATGTTTCGTACTGACATCGAATTAGCCATCGTTATTGCTGGTGTGATTTACGGTCATGTTGCCTCCTCCTACATCTTCTCCAGGCTTTTCCGCAACACCAAACACATGGTTCGACGAACAAAGCTTTCCAACTTTGCCTGGTTCGGCATCACTTTCTCGACCTGGGCCATCTCCATGGTGATTGCCGAGTCCATCCCCATCTTCAACAATTTGCTAGGACTCATTTGCGCCCTGTTCGCCAGTTGGTTTTCGTATGGTCTCCCTGGAATCTTCTGGCTTTGGATGCACCATGGAAACTGGTTCAAGGATTGGAAGCAGACATGTCGATTTGTTTCCAACGTGCTTCTGTTTCTCACTGGTCTGCTGATCTGTGTTGTTGGGCTGTGGGCATCGATTGAGGCCATTGCTACACAAAGCACCACAAAACCATGGACTTGTGCAAGCAATGCGAAGGAGTAGGATGGAACTCAGTGTGTCATGTTGTTTTACAGGGTGTTTGGTTTAAATTTCGTCTTTTAGCAACGAGGGAATGCATTCCTAATGAAATCACTTATGATCCATATTAATAGATTCTAAGAACTGATATAAGACCACCTAATTGGAAACCTATCTATGAATGCCCCATCTAGACATTGCATTGCGTGTCCTGGCACGCGGGTAGGCGGGCTTATCTTCTACCTCTATCTTAATTGTTCTTGGTAAGACCAGCTAGTATCCTTCGTATATCTTCTAATATTCTGTATCTTGAACTTTATCAAAGCTTATCCCACGTGTCTCAGAAGTGTATTCAATGTTGACTCCTACAACTAGATAATAATCAACAACCTCAACTACTTGCACAGGACTATACTGAACTCGAAGATGCTTTCCCATCCCATCTATCATCTTAGATAACTCGACGTCAGCTGTTCGTTGAGAATACAAGAGCAAGAGGCTGCATTGACATGATTGAACGAAGGATGAATTTAATTGCAGGATATATATAGCAGGGACACGTTCTCTCCCCAGGCATTGTCTTGCAAATTTCAGATTGACCACCCATCTTGCTCCCTCAACTCTTCTCCGATTACTCCTTGCCCGAGTCTCCCGAGCTCGGCACACGCCTCTGGCGCAAGTTACCAGCCTCATCGTGCTCCTCATCCCACTTGGCGACTTCGGCGTTGGGGATCCTAACCAGGCGATGCGTATTGGCTCCGTTATCATCAACATTAGTGATCTCAGTGCGAATCTGGTAGCCCTTCCACTTGGGCAGGAGGTGCATCCAGAAGACGTAGTAAAGGCCGCAGATGATGACACTAAACCCGGTGTTAGTATCAGGACATGGGGGTAGTCAAAAGAGGCGAAAGTACTTACATAGCAATACCAACCACACAGTAAGTGGCGTACCAGAAGCTGACATCTCCAGCATAGGGGCCGCCCTTAGGAGGCCACCAGGGCATAACAAGAATGAAGACCTGGATGAGGATGTAGAAGATGACAGCCACATGCCAGGCCTGGAAGTCATTGGTGTTGATGCCGGCTTGCTTGCGTCTTCGTCGAAGAACATAAACTCCCGCAGCCATAGCAAACTTGAACATGGCATCTGGGTAAGTACCCAAGCTCACAACTAGAAGGCATATTAGAGCAAAACCTCAACGCGTCACAAGGTCCACGTACCGAAGGTGAATGCATCACCGGCTGAAGGAGCAACAATCATAATGAATGTAAGCACCCATTTCACAAAGTATGGGCCCAAAGGCGTTCCAAAAGGCTTCGTAGAGACCCAGAAGTTGGTAAAGGGCAATACACCTTGCCTGGAGGTCGAGGTTAGCACAACCCTCCTTCAACTTAGGGACCACCAACTCACCTTCCAATCTCACGGATCATGCGTCCAGAGCCAATCAACACGGCCAAAAGGTTACCAAAGGCGCTCAGAAGAACGAGGAAGTTGAGCACGTTGGCGGCAGCCTTGCTTCCTCCGAACAGCTTGGAGAAGAAAACGGAGGCGGCGATTTCGCTAGCCTCAGCAAACTCTTCCTTGGGCACGACGGCGAAATAAGCAATGTTGCAAAGCATGTAAAGGATAGCCACAGTGAGCAGAGAAACAGTGCCGTTTCGCTTGAGAGTAGGGATAGGGTTCTGGATCTCGTTGACGACGTTGAAGGCATTCCAGTATCCGGCATAGGAGAAGACGATGCTGACGAATGCACTAGCCAGATCATTACCATTGGGCGTTTCACCTTCGAAAGCGTTGCGGAAGTTGGCCTTGGGATCAGGAATTCGGTCGACGTTTCCACCAAGGACGACAAGACCGGCGATACTGATGCTGTAACATGTTGTTAGTGTCCGAAGGAATGAAAGGCAGCAGGTTGACGAACAAGACCAGAGTGAGGAGCTTCAGTGTGCCGATAAAGTTGACCAGCCACAATGAATACTTGTTGCTAGCAACCACGAAGATGACGGCGAGGGTGTAAGCAGCAATGGCCACGCCTCGCATCTGCCACTCGCTAGGTGTATCGCCAGTCATTCTCCAAAGATACCTAGAGAGAACTAGGCGCTGTTAGTCCGAGAACCCCGATGGAAAATCCGAAATGACGTACCGACTGCGTTGCTGCTGCTGAAAGAGAGGATGACCGACTGAACGGCAAAGGTGACGGGGAAGAAGTGCTTGGGCCTGGGATAGGCCTGCTCGAGGTACACCACCTCTGAACCACTTCGGTTGGGGAAGTAGCTTGCCAGCTCCAGGTAAACGGTGAAACCAGCGGCAGCCATGAAGAAACCGATGACCCAGATGAAGAGGGCCAAGCCGACGGAACCAGATCGATTCAGGATACTCGCAGCTAGAGGTTGTTTAGTATGAGATGATTCAATGCCTGTTATTGGATAGTCTTACGTGTAGAAAAGATACCAGTTCCAATCATCATGTCTGTACCAAAGTCAGTGTCGGTCCTCCAACGACGAGGCGAGATGCTACTCACTGACGTTGAGAAAGATGACAGTGAGCCATCCCACATGATACCCAAGGGGAGACTTGGACTCTACCGGAGCACCAACAGCCTCCTGATAGGACGGCTTGGAGCCGTTACCTCCCTTGACACGCGTGTATGCGAGGCCACCATCGTGAATGACAGAGGGCTCAGAGTCGCTGGCTTCGGGGTCGGCTGAAACATGGGCCGTGCTCTTGGAGCCGTCAAAAAGGCCTGCGAACCCCATGGTTACTGCACGATGTGTGACAGACAACAAGAGGAAGAAGTGCCGGCAGGGCGCGATGTCTCGCGTGCTGAAGTTGTTGCTGGCTTTGAAGCGCTGAGGCTGAAAAGTGGCGATGGGATGAGACGCTGAAACGCAGGAGCAGAGTCCAAGATATATATTCAATTTGAGATACTTTGAGATACACTTTACGCCAATATCGCCGAGAATGACACAATCCTCCCCAAGGCCATAAACTTTGCCATGGACCCTGGCAACCTTACTCTGTACGCTCTCGACCAACACACATGACCCCACAAACTCTAGCGGTTCGAGGTGGGATCCCGACCATGCAGGCTATCTGACTTGCCTGCTGCTAGTGGCACCATCTATTCAAGGGTCGGTCATACATAGTATAGCCTTTGTGCCTGGGTCCAGGAGGTCAGATTGTCTCATCTGGGAAGCTCGGACTTGAATAGTATCAATGCAGCGACAATAGATTGTGCTTTTACAGTGGGCTCTACGGGGAGTGTCAATGCCAAAATACCGCCACTGTCTTCCACAGAAGCTGTAAATGGCATGGATTTTCGTGTGTTGCACCACAGCCAAGCACACAGTCGCACTGCCAACTCAATCTGATAACCCCCAACCATACACAAGACCTCGCACCTACCTGAATCCCTTTCGCCTTCAGATAACGACGCGATTAGAACTTAAGCTCCTTCCAAAAAGAGACGGTCGACGTCGTGTTCAGAAACATTGGCACGAAACGACAACCAGTAAAACGCACCCTGACCCATTTTCGCCATAGCTAGGATGGGATGAGGTCATGGGCAAATCTGAAGCTCGCTAGTGGGATGCCCGAAAATTGACCGATAACGACATCAGAAGTCGAGATAGCGTATGGGTAGTTCTAGATTCCCCTACCCCCGAGCTAAGGGTCCCCAAAGCGGGCTAGGCTAGGGGTACAGCTTGGGAACCCGGGGCTACGGGGGGATGGGCAGACCCGGATATGCTTGTTGGTCGTAAGCTTGGCAATAACTTATTCGGGAGCCAAGATCTCGCCGTGCATCCTTCGACTTCTCATCGTCTCAGTGGGGGCGTTCGCCCAGACCGTGGCGCGTCTTGACGTGCGTTGGCAAGCCGCAAGATGACGACAGCGAAACCGTCTCATCTAGTGGCCTTTCAACGGCAATAATGCAATGGCTGAATGGCTAATGTGGTCTTGGCCATTGGCTCAAGATGTCTCGGCAAGCCTCCCGTTCGGTTTAAGCTTGGTGGGATGAACGGCCTCGTGGCGATGGTGATGGCGCGTTTCCGAGGCTTTTCTACATGGGGTTTAATGGCAGGGCGAAAAGTGGAAGTTCGGCACCGGCTGAAAATAGGATTTCCGATTTCCTTCTTATAGAATTCTCAGGCTTGGCCGAAGCTGGCATAAACAGCGCATATGAGCCTGGTGGAAGCAATCGATGCATGTGCGACTCTCGGTCACACAAAGCGAAAAGATGGTGCGCCCCCATTCTCAAGCATTTTTCATAGACTCGGAATGATCATCTATACAACCAAAAGACCGACCGAGTGGCAAGACAAACTCTCCCAGCGGCCGTTGCGAGTCTCATCCCACGCGATCAGCTCAGATCCCTACCTGACTCGCACTTCATCTCTCCGGCTTGCCACCAACTGACACCGGGGAAAGCCCACTTTCCGGGACACCATACCCTCGCTCAGCGCGGAGTCGGGGTCCCCGCTATTGGGTTGCACATCTAGGCCAAGGGTGGCCCCAGCAAGCAGAGACATTCCGAGAAAAGCGGTCGCCGCATATGGGGCCGAGTGGGAGATCATGAGCTTGGCACAACACAATCGTTCACGGTCCCTCCACTTTCCTGCAGGCCTTGAATTGACTACAATCATCTCGTAATGCTTGACCTTGCTCTCCAAGATCTGACAGGTTCGAGCTCTCGGTGTGTTTGCCAGAATTGCGACTTTGCCGAGGAATCCTTCAGCCGCGCTCACCGAAAAGGGGGGCCAGGGAATACACAAGACACGCATTCCCATCACTTCGGCTCTTCCGATCGATTTTGAAATGACCGTCCCAATTGCGGCATATCCCACTCTATCCGATATTCCAGGTTCACTGCAACAATGACGAACAGAGGATCCTCCGGTTGCATCATTCGCTAGATCAGTCCAGACTTGTATCGCTCGACCCATACAGATGGACCCAATAACCTTAATTCCAATGCTTAACGTTGTTATGGGTCGTGGAGTTGTTCAGCTTTGCCACTTACAAATTAAATCATCAAGCAATGAGATCGGGAGAGACCTCGGGTCAGTGCTTGGATAGTGGAAAGACGACAGCAATGGGATGTCAGAAGCGCGTCGTCGACATGTCCCCCTATGGAATTCTCTTGTCTACGGCGAGGTCTCTTTTTCTCTCGAGAACGACCGAAATTGAATGTCGATGCGGAGTAGAAATCACAGTGACATGGTTCACTCAACACGTATATCATCGTCGGAATCGCATAATTTACGCGATTCATCTCCTCTTGTGATCTGATTCACTTGAAGTCAAACTTGCTCTCACTCAGAGCCGTTTTATTGTTCAATCTGATTTTAGTTAACATGGATGGTTGTCAACTTATCCCCTCGGTATGGTGAGAACGCGTTGGCAGTGTATGTCTGAGGAATTGATTGCTTAGGTGATACCGCAACAGGCATGGCGTCCAACTAATACGTATAATTTCTTGCGTCCTTATTATGTCTGCTATATGTCTGCTTCATCCTCCCTGGTAAATAGTTAGCCGTTATGTACCTTGTGAGTGCAACAGACGCAGGCGTGTGCAAGCCGTCCAGCTTATTTATTGTTTATCTTGATTAGATGCTCTGTACTAGCTTATCGAGTCCTTCGAAGTATTTTCACTTCCGATCCCCATATGTATTGCCATTTGAGCGTTTTCGTCCATGTTGGACACTGGATTGCAACTGAGAAGTCTAGATCATCCTCTGGCATGGAGCCGGAACCTGTGCTTTTGGTCTTTTTCTAGCACAACCATTCACATCTACCTAAAAAACGAGATATGAAAAACCCATTACACTTTGAACTATATATGATCTTAAACAGATATTAATATTTATGTTTTAAGCCCAAACTCGTGGTTCTATTCCTCACAATTTTTCTCCTTGACCATCCTCTTGATCTACCCTACACCGGCAGATCACGAGCTCGGGATTACTTCCTTCCGTTGCAATTTTTAGCAACTTTGGCCGAGGAAGCTCGCGTTTACCCCGCACAGAGTGGGCCTGGGGAAGGAGCCACGGTCCACTTTCGCCGAGTCTTGCTACATTCTTCAGCCTCTGTCTATCACACTGCGACAACGAGAACCGAGCCACGGGTGCGTAACGGCATGCCCTCTTTAAAAAACCCCTGTTCGGAATGCAAAGGTATGAGCGATAAGCCATCATCTATGGTAGGTCGGCTGACTAATGAGGGTTCTCCGAGATAGGGAAGCACCTTAAATGTAAGCATCCCCCTGTATGCAGCCGGTCTCCTGACTGCCCGCTTGACATTCAAGATAGTTGACGGTGTCTTACCGTGTTGTACCACCTAGGTGACGATGATATACCTCAATGTAATCGGTGTCGAACAAAGGGACTACAGTGTATCCGCCCAGGACGGAAACGACCCTTCAGACATGGCTCCTCTGCGAAGTACGACGCGCAATTTCCCGAGACACAAAATTGGGTCAATAGCAGCGCAAAAGAATGTGAGACTGATTGCCACCTTTCTGTTACTCAATGCTGATATATATACATAGTTAGACTCCATACTGGACCGAAACGTCCAGCCCGGAGGATCGCTGCAGAGAGGGACACTAATGCCCGTTTGACGTCACCCCCCATACATGGGGATAGCTTCTCTATCGATGACAGGACGGATCTAGCCCACATTCAAGCGGAGGCGCCGGCCGCATTGACACATGAACCTCTTGCCACGGCAGCCTCACCGACAACTCCTGGTAGTTCTACCATCCTCCATTCTGCAGGCTCGGATGGCATGATACCATCGCCATCAAGTGTTGAGCACCTTTCACATTCAAACCCATCAAACTATCGGCATGTGCCTGCTCAACACTTGCCAGTGTTATCGCAGCGAGGCCCTTCCTGGGGCGGTATACTCCATAGCCTTGAGCCACCACAAGACAAGGATCGACCGTTGGATGGTGTGCAAGAAGCTTGCCTACTTCGATACTACGTCGAGGAGCTCTCACACTGGGTAACTGGATACGACCTTCTGGTCTAAGAGTGCGTACTGACCGCGCTATAGTTCGATCTGGTTGACCCTCAAAGACTCTTCCAACTTCTCGTCCCCGAACGTGCCAGAAAATATCCCCCTCTTCTCAATGCAATCTTTGCCGTTTCAACACGCCGCATGTGTCGCGTCGCCACCTTCAAGACACCTCAAGGAATCGTCTACCGTGGCCAACACCTACCGAATCTCACCCCAGGCGCCGCCGTCGAGTACATGCTGAAATGCATCCCTGTGCTCAAGGAATTCCACACAACTAGGGACGGGGAGGCACGCGAGTTGATCGTGACAACAGCTGTAGTATTGCGCCAGTTTGAAGAGATGGACGATGAGGAGGACGACGATAGTACCGCTGATGCACCTATGGATGAGCGAGTCAACTTCCTGGCGATCCTCAATGCTGTGCTTCGAAGTCTGACCTCGGATGACTTGGTTCACCACCGAGAGCTTTTGAACGCGTCTTATTGGATAGCGTTGAGACAGGAGGTCTACTACGCCCTTCGAAGAGGGTACTCACCACAAATGGTCGAGCCACCAGCCGAGTGGGCAGACATTTCACCCGCAAACAAGCTCATCTTCCATACCAGCCAGGTCACAAAGTGGCTCTTTGAGGACAAGTCTGAAACTGGTTGGCGTGAGTTTCATTCTACCAAATCCACTACGATTCACTGACTTCCAGTAGAAAGGTTAAAGGAACAGGAGAGATATCTCGAACAATACGTTGTAGGACGATTTGCCCCTATCCTTTCCCGTCCCCCGGATAGGACGAAAGGGGAGGTGTTCCCGACGATATGGTACGCGTCAAATATTGCCCTCACGGGTATGCAGCACATGATGATGGCCAAGATGATTCTGGTTGCTGAATCGCCATTCCTCGGGTGAGGATTCTTCCCGGATCTTCTCTTAATCGCCACTAACCCATGACAGACGAGGTGATGCAGATGCCCGTGCAGCTTACCGAAGAGCTGAAGGTGACGTGAGGTCCTTGGTACTTGACGTCTGCAGTACCGCCGTCCAACATCCAGAAACACCGCCAGCTCTAGTGAATGCGACCCTGGCAATTCAGTTATACGGCAACTACTTTACAGACCCGTGGGAAAGGGACGCTTTGAAAGGCATCGTGCAGATGTTCAAGGACTGCCAGGCGTGGCCTGTACCAAAGGCGCTACGGGCATTAGATTAAGCAATGTGGAGCATTGTAGTATTAATCCTCAACTTAACCAAACACTTCAATCATAAAGTGATACTCTAGCTTGCTTCCATCTTGACGCCCTCTTGTAGAGAGTTCACGACATTTGTCTGCCAGGATCTCACCGACAACCGGTGCGCCACAGTAAAAGACGCCCACCTTCAACTCTTCATCTTCCTGGTCAACCTCATCCGATTCGCTAGTCTTTTCTCTTTCTTGCATCCGCTTGCTGGCCCGGAACTTGAGCATCTCCTCATAGTGCTCATCAAGAATCTTCTCAAAATCCGGACGACCAAAGTGAGTGGGGTTCAGCAAACCAGTTAGAGGAGAGGCGGGATGCTCCTCGGTGCGGTGCATCTCAAGTAACCAGCGGTAGACATGAGTAGAGATACCCTTGCGCTTTGCTGTGACATGGGTGTTGATGCGGATATCGAGGTGCGGGTGAACCTCGTGCTCACGATGCCACTCCTGGCTCCTCGAGACGTCGTTGAGCAGATCAGAGAACCATCGGAGGTAGTTTCGGTCACGAACCATCCAATGAAAGTCCACGCGGCGATAGTCTTCTGAGAATGTGTGCGATTTCTCAGCCTGGGGCTTCTTGCCTTCATTCAACACGTCTGGTCGGACAGCGTGTTGATCTGGCTGACTCGAGGTGTCGTTAACAGTGGCATCCGAGTCATGACGACCGCGCGGTGCATCGTCACCCGGGCCGCCGTGGTCCAGATCATCGTTGTATTGGAGATCAGCGAGGATGCCCGAGAATGGGGTGACCCCAATACCAGCACCAATGATGATGGAATGGCTGAAGTCGTAAAACCGCTGCGCTGGAGCACCGAATGGCCCATTAATTCCGATCTCGATGTTGCACTCGCCTGATTCACCTCCCAGCTGACGCAGTCTCCCCGTCCAGTTGCCATCTGTCTTAATATGCAGCATCATCTTCTGGCCGCGACAGAAAGAAACCGTGAAGGGATGCCACTGAAAGAAGCTGATCTGTGGTACTTGGAGAAAGACATACTGTCCTGCCTTGTACTTCCAAAGCCGCTCACTCGGAATGACAGCCGTGATTTCAACAGTTTCTTTGTCCAAAACCTTCATCGTGGCGTTGATGCGATGAAATCCTAGGAAGACTCGCACGATTCGCTCAACAATGACTAGAAGCGTTGGGAAGGCGAGAAAGTAGCCAAACATGGGCCATTGAAGCAAGGCAGCAGTTCCGTGTGCCATCATGAGGCCGATAATCGGGAACATCAGCAAGTGGCCCAGCTGGAAGATCTCGTAGTTCCACCTGCGAATCTGAGGGATACTCAAGAGTGATAGCAGGTAAAATAGGCCAAGAGCTGTGATGCCCGTGAAGCCAGGCAGTGATCGCACGTATTCGATATAAGGGCGAGGCACCATATCAGGCCCAAGTACATCAGCAACCTCTTGTTCGTTCGCTCGGTCGCTACCGTGCACAAAGGAGCCTGTCAGATGGCCAAGCGCGTGCAATGTCGCGAGAAGCATGGCAACGCAGGAGATGCGGATGTGGAACTTTTGAGAAAGGTCCCAGTTCAGGAAGCGCGAGATGTGATACGACCTTCGTAGCCATGTGGAAAAGTAACGGGACATACTGAGGATGAGGAAGAAGAAGGTTGGATATAGTGCTCCGGCGCATGTCTTGGCCATGACGACGCCCCAGCCGAAAGCAGCCCGATATTGTGGAGTTGTTTGGTACTTGACCAGCTGCCATACGCCAAAAGCGCATTGCAAAGAGATGACGAGACCGATAAAGACAATCTCTGGGCCGTGGACTGCCCAGTACGAGCGAATCCTCCGCCAACCTGGCAGACGCTTGATATAGCTCTTCTCATCCTCCTCCTCCTTCTTGGCCTGTTGTAGGGACGGGATCCTCCACTGGCGGACCAGCTTGGCAAAGTCGTTCCTCGGAATGCGCTCAGCATCGGAGCCCATGATACTTCTCAGAAAAGCATGTCGAGCGCGGTTGTCTTCGCCATCGTGGTCGCGCCGTATGACATGATGGGAACTCGGCTTGGGAACGAGTTCATGATGGGTTTCGTCGAGCTTCCTCTCGACTTCTTCGTAGTTGATGTAACCATCCCCATTGTGGTCGAGGTCATCGAGAAATTCGTCAATCTCTTTGTCGTTGAGATATTGAACGTGGGTTGAGGAGCGGACTGGGTGGCCCGCAAGGGAGTTTGGTGAGTCGCTTCTGTCTGCCATTGAGAGTGCACTCGATAAGCAGGTATGGATTTGAAGAAGAGATAATTTCCAAGGGAAGTGTTGAGGGTTGGAGCGATTATAAAATGCTGGTGCCAGCTAGAGTCAAAACGAAAGATGCCCTCATACCAAGCCCGCGTACGTCAACATTTCTTCGCGCCAAGACCCCAAACGCTTGCCAAAGCAATGCACCAAGTCCCCCCCAAGAGACGCCGGGATCGATAACCCTGATTCCACGCGCTTGGACTCTCTGCTGGAAACGAGAGGGACCAATTACGAGAGCCCGATAAGCTTGAAGCATTCGGACAAGCTTGTAGGCAAAGCTTGGCGTTGCTTGGCTTTTGCAATCTTATTTTTCTTGGTGGTCGATGATGACGCAACAGACTCATGGTGCCAAGGCTTGGAAAACGTCACAGGAGAAAGTCGCGCGATAATGACTCCAATGAGATCTATCGGTTTACAATTACATAGAAACTTTCTTGACTCAGGTTAATATTTTATCTCGTCTTTTTAATTGGGAAAATGTCACTCAGTAAGGCCTCTTGAGAGTTGGCCCGCCAATGAGAATATGGTCCGGGGTGGTTTCACGCTCTATATTGGCGAGCCCAAGAGTGTCTGGGAATAAACAAAAACGTATCTCAATTCTCTTTAGAGATAAAAGACAGTGCGGACGAGGAAACGATACGAATGATGTCAACTTACTTGTCGTGTCAAAAAGAGCCAGCTTTCTCTAGCCAGTGACAACCTGTCTTTCAGAAGAGGTCTTGGTGTTATTAGTGACGAGCCGTAGCCCTGCACCCCACAAGCTCTTACCTCGCGGCTGTTGTTTCCCCCCTTTGTATACTCTTTAATATCAGCCGTCAATCCTTGACTCTGCGGCCATCAAACTGGTCTCATGATCAACCATCTCCACTGATATGTTCCCCTGAGCTGTCCCATGCTGCCTCACTCACAACAAGTCTCAAGTCTTTTTCTAATGGCATTTAACAATCCCAATAAAGAAAATTTGTGCGAATTGCCATATTCGGGCTATCATCTTGGGACTGAGACGTGTGGTATTGTTGATGATTCCTCCAAGATTACTTGATATGGAACCTGGCGCCGACGGATTACCCAAAGAGGCAAGTTCCGAAAAATCTCAATCGCCGATACCTACCAAATAAAGTAATATCTCATCCTCCTCATCCACTTACACGACGCGCGTTGTACATCTCGTTGACCTTCAGTAACCCTGGAAACATTTCGCAAGGCAAGTCTATCCGCGATGGAAATTTGCATAAGCCAAGTGCATGGGGAGGAGAGACAACTATAAAGAAGGCAGAGACTCCCAGTCAAGCAGAGACAACCAGCACCTCCTCAGTCATCCTCAAACCGGCATCTTCAAGAGAACTCAACCTCTTCTTCAGACACATTCACTCAAAGAATCATGTCTCAGCCACTCAATATTGCTGTTGTCGGCCTTGGTCGCATGGTCAGTAGTGGTTCTTTTCCTCGAAGTCGCTTAGAGAACAATCCTAACACATCCACAGGGCAAGCGACATGTCCACACGCTCTTGTATCGAGTTCCTCATGCCAAAGTAGTAGCTGTGTGTAGCTCTACGCCTCATGAGGTCGAGTGGGCAAATGGGAATGCCGAGTACAAAGAATTTGGCATCACTGTTTACAGCGACTACAACGACATGCTCAACCATGCTGGACTCCAGGCCGTTTGGGTTTCCACCAGCACCGATGTGCACGCTAGTCAATCTCTTGCAGCCATCTCGAAGGGCCTTCACGTTCTTTGCGAGAAGCCACTTAGCACGGACATGGCAGAGGTACAATTTTTTCGAACACGTCAACGTCTTGCCCCGACACTGACTATTCTGACAGGCTCAAACTGTCGTCGACGCCGCCAAGGCGAACCCTCACCTCAAGGTCATGGCTGGCTTCTCCCGGCGCTTTGATGCTTCTTACCGCGATGCTGCATCCAAGATATACAACGACAAAGCCATTGGGGAGCCTTTCATGGTCCGTTCCAACACTTGCGATCTTCTCGACGAGACTGGATTCTTTGTTCGATACGCAGCTCGAAACGGAGGCATCTTTGTCGACTGTGCCATCCATGATATCGACCTGTCGCTTTGGTACCTTGGCAACCCCCTTCCCAAGGCATGCTGGGCCGCTGGCACACTTCAACACCATCCTGAGCTGAAGGAACTATCCGATGTTGACAACGCTGTCGGTGTCGTTGAATTCTGGGGTGGCAAGATTGCCTACTTCTACTGTTCCCGAACCCAAGCTCACGGCCATGACGTGTGCACTGAGATCACGGGTAAGACGGGCAAGCTATCTGTCAACGTGGTTCCCAAGGCCAACAATGTTGTTCTGGCCGACCGCCTGGGCATCCGACACGAGGTTCAGCCTGAGTACTGGCAGAGGTTCGAGGACGCATTTGCAGTGGAGGCCAACGAATTCGCCGAGTCGGTCCTGAAGGGCAAGCCAGTCCCTTTGCCGATTGAGGGTGGAATGATGGTTATGAACATTGGTCGGGCGCTGCAGCATGCACTGCTGACTGGAGAGGTTGTCAAGTTTAGCGAAAAGGGAGAGCGCCTGTAGAAGAACGCAGCTAGCGATAGCCGTTTGCCATTCTTGGTTATGTCACGATAAAGGCTTAAGAAGAGTGCATATTGTGGGGATAATGACGCTTCAATCTATGAGCATGAGAATTGACCTTGACTAGGTCTCTATATAAGAAGGTGTCTTTTGTTAATGTGACGCATCTGTTCACTTCTATGGTGTTCGACGCTTTTATTCTGTCGATGAAGGAGATTGAATCAAAGCTAATAAATAGCGAGTATGTTTAAATATGCTAAAAGATACAAGCGTTAGGAAATTAGAGCCGACAAACTCCCCAACACAAACCAATATCAACAATCCCTTCCCTGGACGTGAAAATTGCCAAATCATGCCGTCCCAAGCCAGGATAGTGTCGAACAGGTCTGAACAGCCTCAGCTACCCGCCAATTTACTCACTGCGGGCATCTTGCCGATCCAGTCTGTCAATCCTCCTTCAACGGCATCCACAAGCCACCTTGCCAGTGCTCCTCGTTTCTGCGACATAGTCCAACCCGTCTCGGCAATCCAACCCACAAAAGCCTTGCCGTCTTCTCTATCCCTCTTCCAGCTCTCATGATCGGATCCTCCGGGGATACCGGCGATGCGGAATATTGTCCAATCTAGGCCCTTGGCATCCTCCTCGAACGCTTGGCTGATGTTGATGATGGTGCGATAGGCTCCACCAGCAACAAGACGCACGAATGTGACGATACCATATCGAAGCAAACTGCGGGAATCTTCTGGGCAGACGATGGAAAGGGTTCCCATTGCGTAGACGCGTTTTACGCCGTGTTGGCGCATTGAGGGGAAAAGAGAGTGTCTATAGAAGTCGGCCAAGAGGCTTGGATCCTGCTTCCAGCTGCTGATGTTAGGTCCAAGAAGTGACACTACGACGTAGCTCTTGGACACTGCTGTGGAAATGGCTTCGGTGTCATCGAGTTGTCCCTCGATTATCTAGGACTGGGGTTAGCGTGGGGGCACACTTGAAGCCAGGATACCTAGGTAGACTAACTTCGATTAGTGGGCTAGAAGACACATCTTCTGGGATCTTTGTGGGATTTCTTGCAAAGGCTATAACCTCATGATTGCGATGAATGAGCTCGCGCAAGAGGCAAATGCCTGCAGGGCCGGTACCTCCAAGGACGAGGACTTTGGATCCAGGCATGGTCGGGTTCTAGGAATGGCGACTAGGTACGAAAGAAAAGCGAAGGAATAAATGAGTCGATTCCAGAGGACGATTGAATACCTATTTATAAGTAAGTACCTGTTTATTAATACCGGCTGTAAATGAGCTCATGAGATTCGACTTGCGCGGGTAAGCGATCCCGCGCGGGAGCCAAGTTAGGCGGGAATTGCGTGCTCACGTGGTGCTCTGACGAAGTCCTCCCGCCCGGAATCATCTCCGCGCGGAGACTTGAGTCAAGGGGCTGCCCAACCATACTTCTTCACGACAATGCCTCCCGCAGCAAAGACAGCAGCCAGTTGCTGGATCTGTCGAATCCGGCACAAGAAATGCGATGAATTACTACCAAGGTGTCAAAACTGCGAAGCCCTGGAGCTATCATGCCTCTACAGCGACGACAAGCCGGCATGGATGGACAATGGGGACAAGCAGCGCGAGATGGCCCAACGCCTCAAAGCTCAGGTCAAACGCAATGCAAAGGAACGCCGAGGCAGGCGGATGATCCAGAAGATCACGAGAGAGATTGAGGGGCACAGTCCGTCAAGTCCGAGCAATCCGCGTTCCTTATCTCCCAGTCGAGATGAGCACTCCACGGCCAGTATTCAAGAGTCAATCACGGTAGACCAAACAACGGACCACCAACTCTCAGATACAGACGCTACTACTCCGGCTCAGAACTTGCCATTCAATACCTCCCCTACGGTTGAGGGCTCGAGAGGCCCCATACAAAGGGACGGCCCAACTCATGATTTCTTCGGCTCCGGATCAGGACCACTGGTTATCCAGAACGAGCAGGATCTACGCTTTGTCACAGCCTACACGGACTACATCTTCCCTCTTCTGAATCCTTTTTACCGTCCAACCTTTCTTGAAGGGGGCCGTAGCTGGCTTCTGGTCTTTGCCATGAGAAACACAGAATCATGCCAGCTCGTCATCAGCCTGGCAACATACTTTCTCTCAGTTGTGCCCATCTTTCCAGGCCCTGGCCACAGAATGTGTTCATCGCATACTTGGCAACAGGTACAGAGTCAATCTGACCTTGCAGTCAAGGGCATGCAGCAGAGGGTTGAAGCGATAAGCCGCTGCGGTGTTTCTGGCAATCTTTTGCAAAGCACTCATTTATTAGGCGACATCATGTTGCTTCTCAAGTTTGAAACTATGGCGGGCTCTTCTTCAAGTTGGAGAGTTCATCTCTATGCCGCGACTGTTCTCTTTGAGCAATTCCTCTCATCACCAGACCTTGACGACGACATTTGGAAGATACCGTCTGACGTTGAAGAACTCGTCTCAAAATCAAAGTCGGCGCTCTCGACGAAAGAGGCGCACAGATTTGAAGCTTCACAGACTGCATTCCGGTTCTTCAGCGCGGCCGTCATAACCGCCGACATTATCGCCAGCACTGCTCTAGGACAGCTGCCTCGTCTTCGGGAGCACCATGAGAGGGTGCTGGGCACTCTAGAGAAGCCCCATCTGAACCTCGAGCATATCGTGGGCTGCGAAAATTGGATTATCCTATCGATCGCGGACATTGTCGAGCTTGACTTGTGGAAGAAAAAGGCTAAGAAGAGCGGCGCGTTCTCGTTGATGGACTTGATTCAGCGCGCCAGCAGAATCACCCAAGATTTGGATAATGGTCTCGCCAGTTCTTCTGGCTCAGACAATGAGAATACATGCAACAGGGACGGCATCTTTTCCATGTTCAATCCACAGCGCGGACAATTCCTTGATCACCACATCGTCACTCGCATCTGGGCCAATTCTGCCAGACTGTACCTGCTTGTGGTTCTCTCAGGCTGGCAACCCGGGAGCAGTGAAATACGGGAAATCGTCACAAAGAATCTTAACCTACTCAAGAACTTGCCTTCTCCAAGTTGGCTGCTCGCTTTGGCTTGGCCTTTTTGCGTGACTGGCTGTTTAGTCACAAAAGAGCAGGAATGCGCTGTTTGCGACATTTATGAAGCGACTGAGCCGTTGAAAAACATCGGACCGATTTCAGAGGCAATGGGAATTATTAGGCGCGTATGGGAACAACGCGAGGGACTAATCGGAGAGACATGGGATATGGCAT
Source organism: Fusarium falciforme (assembly GCF_026873545.1). Classification (NCBI taxonomy): domain Eukaryota; kingdom Fungi; phylum Ascomycota; class Sordariomycetes; order Hypocreales; family Nectriaceae; genus Fusarium; species Fusarium falciforme. Next base: position 282,766 of record NC_070546.1, read on the forward strand.
CATGCTTTGGAAGCATGGGAAGGACTGTTCTGTTAATCTGATGATCTGACAAGCTGCGATAAGATACCAAGCACCAAGGCAAGATTACAAAGCGGCGATAACCTCGTTTCTTAGGTGGTATCGGCAATGGCCGAGGTATCAATGGTCGTATCAAAGACCCAGGAAACACGCAAGTGGCTGTTCCCAGCCCCGATTTATTCCAGCCTTTTTTTTTCGTCTGCGCTTTTTTTGTGGGGAGTGCCGACCGACGTTTATCCCGCTGAACCGCCCAAACCAAGTTCGGGGACTTGGCCGAGGGAGAGACGCGCCTTTTGAGTTTCAAGATCTCGAGCCTCGATTGAGTCTCATAACAATATACCCCCTTCCAAATACCAGAGATATAATCTTCACAATGGGCATCATCCGCAAGGCCGTCTTCACTTCCCTCCTCGGCACCTCCACCGCCGCCGCTTATCTCGCAGCCAAGAACCCCGTCATCTCCCCGCTCCCGCCTAATGATTCCATCTGGTCTGCCCGCATCTACAAGAACCACAACCCCAACCGCAATCCCGCCACTCAAGATGTCTGCATCAAGCGTATTCCCTTCAGCAAGATTCGTCCCGAGCTTCTCCAGAAGGATGGCGATCTAGCTCTCGAGTTCTGCCGTGGTCTGTGGAGTGGCTGGGGTGAGTAACCCGCTCATCTTGAGATAACTGTTGATTGACTTTCTAGGCTACGCTGTTCAGCGCAAGTACCTCGAGTACAAGTGGCGAGGTCCCGAGACTGAGGATCAGCTGTGGGATAATGAGCAGCTCGCCGAGAGCACCTACGACAAGGGAACTAAAATCACCGACCACTTTGAGGTTGTCGAAAAGACACCCACAGCCATCACCGTCCGCTGTGGTGACTCTCCTCGTAACCACGCTGTGCGACCTTCTGACGGTCTCTTCACCATCAGCGCCACCATTGACAAGCAGCGGGAAGAGGTTGAGCTGAGGCTCAGGAGCTGCCTCTTCTCCAGCGAGGGCAAAATCACTGGCATCAAGGGCCCCATGCCCCCTTGGATGGAGGAGCTGCACCAGTGGTACGCCCGGATCTGGTCCGAGACAGCCTCATGGAAGCTTCTCAAGTGATGAATTTGAAACTATTTTTATTGCAGTCAGCAGGGCGGCAGTCATCCATACGCTGCTCGCCATCTTCACTGGAGCCCGTTCACATGGTGCTCCAGACACTCGAGGCGCTGGACCGGTCGGAGACACTACTACGTTTTACAGAGCAATAAACCCAATTATTATGTCTATTATGGCACTGATACATCATACCGATTTCTTTACTATCTCCCCCATCAAGTAACTAATATCACGAGCCCTTTTCTCAGCTAGGCTGGCACATAATCTCAACAAGCAGAGCAAGGCAGTTATCAAGGTGAGTATTATGATAGAAGTCACCAGAATAGTCTATTCTATTATTAAGGAAACGTCTCGGTCAAGGCGTTTCGTCTAAGAAAGAGCTGGCTCGCCAGGAACGGAGGGTAGTCGACCAAGGAGTATACCAATGATACGTCCGAGGACAAAGAGGTTCATGCCACCCATGCTCCGACCTCCCTGTCAATCCTCGCTTAATAGCTGGGGTGGCCATAGTGACCCTGGTGCTTCTTAAAGTGAGAAGCCTTGGGACGTCCAGAGCTTTGACCAGAGAGCGTGTTGAATCCCTCGCGCATAGCGGTAAGACGGCTCCAATCCTGGCTGTCCTGAGCAAGACTCCAGGCAAAGATACCTCCGAGACCCTTGGTGGGGACCAGACCGTTGATCTTCTGGGTGATCAGGTCGGCGGTATCCCAGGTCCAGTACAGAGAGGTGGTGGCATCCCAGTACCACTGACCGCCAGCAGCGGTATCAGTCTTGCCATTCTCCATGGCAGTGAGGAAAGAACCAGAGATATCGATACCCTCGCATCGGCCATAAGCAGACTGGCAGCCAGTGCTGCAGTGAGCAGTAGAGTTGCCGCTGTATCACGTCAGAAAACCATCGATCTAGGTACACACAAGTCGACTCACCAGAAACCAAACTGACTGCAGCAAGTAACCTCACCACACTTGAAAGAGGTACCAGCTCCACAAGAACCATCAGGTGAAACAGTCAAGTTCTTAGGCGCCTCGACAAAGTTGGCCTTTTCAAAGGTAATGGTGCCAGACTTGCCAGTGTCGCTTCCATCAGCAGCCTCGAGGAGCTCAGTAGGGCATCCGGTGGGTTCGGTGCATTGGACGCCCGCCTTGGTGGTGAACCACTTGGCGTAAAAGGCGAATCCAATGTTGAGCTTGCTAGGCTGGAAGCCGCGGGAGATGTAGGCGTCGACAGCCTTGGCGGTTCCCTCGTAAGAGGAGTGGTGGGTGGTGACGCTATCACGGCGGTTCATGAGATCATAAGACATGATCTGTTGAACAGTTAGACCTCGCTTTAAAACATCTTCTGCATATTCCAGGTACTCACGTTGACGTAATCGACAACGGCGTTGATCTTGGGAACCTGCTCATGAGTGTAGGCAATCATATCCCGCTCAAGACCAGGAACGGCAATGGAGAGCTCCTTGTCACCAATGGCATTCTTGATCTCCTTCAAGAGCTTGGGGTAGCTCTTGATCTCGTCGACCTTCTTGGAGTTAGGGATACGCTTGTAATCCTCGCCGTTGCCAGCAGGGTACTCCCAGTCGATATCTTGGCCTGTTAGCCATGTAACCAAACACTTAGATAGTAGTACTTACCGACACAATCGTATCCGAGTCTGGCCAGGGTGTCTGCGACGTTCCTAGCGTACCTCTTGCGCGTCTTGTCCGTTTTGGCTCCGGCGCTGAAGCCAGCAGTGTCGGCCCAGCCACCAATAGCCATACAGACCTTGGTGCCATCGTCGAAGAGGGCACGGATCTCGTCGAGAGGCTTGAAAGGCTCATACTTTCCAGCAGGCTCGGCAGCAAAGAGCGAAGAGTTGGCAAAGGCGGTGATGACATGGGTGACACCAGCGGTCTGAGACTTGTCAGGAAGATTGGCAGTATGCCACCTAGAGAGAAGTTGTGAGAATAAAATTCGTCAAGGAGAAACGAAGCTCTCACTGGTCAAAGTAAAAGATGTAGTTAGGCGCAGCAGAGGCAGCAGTGGCCAAAGCCGCCGTTCCAAGGACGAGAGGAGAACGCATGATGATAAAGTATCAAGTAACCAATTATAACAAAAGATCAAAAGAGCGACTATGCACAAACAAATGAGTGACTATGCGAAAGCGAATGAGTGACGATGCTTGATGCTGAGGACGGAGCATTACCATGAGGGGGAAGTCCTCCGCAGATATAGTCACCGACGGGCCGGCACTGACCAGGATCGGTGATCAAAGATGATGATTTGACTTCCGTATGAGCTAGATTTGTTCAAGAGAGTTCGCGGTGGCGTGTGTCATTCAAGCAACTAGCTAGGATGAGACCCTTGCACGGCAAGCTTGGCAACATCGAAAGGGTCCCGCGGGCATGCGGGATAGAACCTGGAGAGAGGACACGGACTTTTGAACCGACGGCTCTTTCCGGTCTACAGAGTTATGCTTGTCCAATGAACACATCATCCTGGCTTGGCACCCAAAGACCCCGTGGGCTATTGGCCTCCTGTCAACTGCTCTATCCCACTCTGCGCCCGAGATTAGAGAGCGATGATCCTTTAATCCTTTATTTAACAAACTTTCGTGCCTTATTAGCCTGTTGTCCGGTAGTGCCGGGCCAGCATAACCAATATAGAGTTTCAGCATTAAGCTTTGCCAAGTGGCCCCTTTAATTTCCCAACGACCCGGCATTTGCGCTGCCCTACGGACAAACGTTGAAGCCCGAGCACGCCGGAGCCCCAGACCTTGATGGTCTTCCCTGTCGCGGAAGACGATAAGGCTTCTGGAAGCTTTCAAGTTTGGCCAAGATCTTGGCCATCCGACCACATCATATAAAGTTGACGCGAGTGTCTAAGCCATGATTGGCAGGTCGGTAGTTCTGAGCCGTGGCCAGGTTTATCCGTCAATAGGAGCGAGGGGCAACGTCATCGCGTTCCCTTCATCTGACTTGCTTTGTCTGGGGGTTTAATTAATCGGGTGATGCATGGCACCAACGGCATTGGAGTCGGGAGTGATCCGAGTGAAGCCAGACAGCATCAACTTTGACAATTTTCTGACCCGCTAGCAAAGTATAGAAGCTTGATGTCTAGGGATGAGTTGAAATAATAAAAGACAATTGCCAGGGTCCTTCTTTCGAGGTCGATCGTTATCCTTGCTACGCAGTAGATGCCGGCAACGTCCGACCAGCTAGTCCTAACTGAGGGAACCCTACGACGTTTTGATCGCCAGAGTCCATTTTTAGTAGATTTTTCGACATGAACAAAGAGACATGTTTGAGAATCTCGCCTTAACTATGCCTCAATTACTTCTTGTTGCTCTGGATAGAACACTCGACCAGTAGTTCAGACTTTACCTAAGCCCATCATTATTTTGACTTTCCAGACACAATTAAATACTCAGCTTACGAATGCACACAATATCGCCATGATGTGCCACCCTACACTTCAGTGAAGGTGTATTCATTGCCTCATGGGCGACGGTGATATCGGTCTTAACATCACGTCATCTTTCGGTGCATTAGTCAGAATAGTTGCAGTATTTCACCTCTTGGCTCCTCAAAAGATCAACCCTTCCCCTCTTTCTCGCATCAAATCTTTGCAACCTCAAAACCCAGCAGAAGCAGCAATAAGTATCTCCAGCAATGACGCAGATCGGCATCTTCCCCGCATCCGGGGCGCTCGGGACAAGCACGTATTCCCACCTCTTATCAATCGTGCCAAATAACCGGGTCACCCTCATCAGTCGATTCCCTGAAAAAGTACCTCAGAGGTACATCAAGGATGGGGTTACTACCCGAAAAGCTTCATACGAATCGAGCCTTGAGGACCTTGAGTCTGCTTTTAACGGACTCGATGTGCTATTCCTCATTTCGTATCCGAGCCACGTTCACCAGTACAGGACCAAAGTCCAAACTAAAGGAATTGATGCCGCTCACAAGGCTGGGGTCAAGCACATATTTTACTCGTCCCTTGGCTTCGCATCCCTAGAAAAGGATACTACGAAAGCAGAAGTGATGGGAGCGCATCTCGACAGCGAGGCTCATCTCAAAGCACTCGCACGCAAAGACCCTGGCTTCTCGTGGACCAGCATCCGCGAAGGTCTTTACAGTGAATCATTCCCCATCTACACTGCCTTTTTCGACATAAGGAATCCTTCCAGTGAGATTCTCATTCCTCATGATGGAACTGGTCCTGGCATAAGTTGGGTGAAGCGAGATGAACTGGGAGAGGCAACTGCGCGGCTCATTGCCTCGTATGCTGAGTCGCCGTCAGAATTCAAGTATATAAACCAAATCGTCACTCTTACGGGACCGAGACCATGGTCACTGGCCGAAACCGTTCAGGTTTTGTCGAAGGCTTCGAATCAAAACGTTCAGATCAGACAGGTCAGTGTGGACGAGTATGCCGCGCAGACGCAGGTTGCTGGGAGATTTGGATCCAAGGAACTGGCCACAACCTGGGCTACCGCGTGGGAGGCTATCCGAGCCGGAGAGACAGAGGCGGTGACAGAGACATTGGGGCAGCTTCTGGGAAGAGAACCTGAAGCTTTTGACACGACCGTTGAGGATTTGGTCAAGTCCAACTAGGAAATTGACTAGAAATCGAAATCATATTAAAAAGCTATCAAATTGCAGAGCAGAAGGTGCCTGAACAACAAAGTTAGCTGTTCAACATCTTAAAGAGGCTTAGTTGTGTGCTTACCATGATAGTCTAGAACAACAACGCCGCCTCAGCCGCATCTCAATCATATGCATTCGTGACCAAATCTGGCCTCCTCAAACCCCGTACACATTCATCCTCTCCCGTAACAGTCTATTTACACGAGATATCAATGCTTCATCTTACAGCAAGCTCAGCTCCACTTACAAATCTCGCCGTGCCCGATTACGGCAGTGGGATCTCAAAGGCTGTCCCAATCTACGAGAGACTACGGAGGCAGGGCCAGAAAGTTTTGTCCAACGCTAAAAACGCCGGGATAGTCATTTCTACAGCCAATTGCAGTGAGGAATATCCCGACCTTCCTTATACTCATTCCCACCTTCGACTTCAATGATTTTTCTCACATATAAGGGTATTCTCTCTATCCAGGCTTGGATCTTCTCTTGCGGCAGCTCCTTCCAAGCAGCTTCCCAGGCACGGATAGCTTCCTGCCGACTCTTAGGGGCTCCTTTCTTCGTAGTTACTCTCTTTAAATACGGCCAGGCCGGCTCAATAGCATTCAAATCAGGCGAATTTAGACACCAAAGAAACCGCTGAACGTTATAAAGATCGTATATGCGCTGCTGGGCGTGGTGGTTATGTGCTGACGCCTTATCTTCCTGTACAATCGTGCCCGGCCTCTCCTTCTGACATTCCTTTGCGAAAGGAAGCACCTTTGGAAGAAGAATAGTCTGCTGATAACGCCACTAGTCGATACCTTTCCCTGATCCTCTCGTCAGCTTGCCATTTGCCTTATTCCACTTCCATGTAGGCTTCACGTCCGGGAGGGCTCATAGCCCTAACCTTCGCACGCCAGTTATGAGCTCCCACTCTTCTTGCAGAATCGGCTTAAGCTCTGCGTTGATCTCCTCAATCAGCCGGTCTGATTCCTTCCTCTCTTTTGCGGTCTCTGGACCCTAGCAATGGCAAGGACCCTTTTTATCATAGGAAAAGGCGCCCCAGAACATGAACTCGCTGGCGCCTTTCCATCTCTCGCGAATACAGCTGCGGAGGAACCGTTCGTCTGCTTTCCTCTAGATATGATAGCCTCCTCTGCGGTGGAGCAAGATAATTGAGGTCTCATCGGACCAAATAACAGCCTTCCAGTCGTCATAGGTCCAGTCACGATGGGCGAGGCACCAGTCAAGGCGTTCATGCCTCATCTTCTTCGTCAACCCAGGCTTCCTCGTCGGCTTGGTCTTGCGGAAGCCAGCTGCCTTGAGGATCTGCTTGATTAGCGATTTGGATAGATCGATGCCCTGCGAGCTAAGTTCACGTGCTATCTTAGCAGCTGACTTCTCCGTTCTATAGCGATCTCTGCTAACCTTCGCGACGATCAGGACTTTTACCTCTTCTGTATGCTTACGCGGCCGGCCGGATCGAGGGGCATCTTCAAGGTATTCGTCTCGCAAGGAAATAGGTCTCAAATTCGGGTCAAACCCTCGCTCGATCGCTCGTGCATAGATACGGTTGACTTGACGGATCGAAAGCCCGGTTATTGCAGCGACCTCGGCGGTGGTCTTTCCGCTGCAGGGCGCCTTGAGGGTGACGACTAAGGCCCGTGTTGCGATATCTGTGTTTGGGGCCATAGCTAGGGTGTAGGTAGTCAGAAATGTAAGAGAAAGCCGGTGAGGAAGATCAACAAACAATTTTGGTGGGAAAGCTGATGAGACGGTTTCTTTGCTTTTTATGGGGCGCGCTAATGTCTTGGCAGGACAAAACTTTCTGGCCCTGCCTCCGTAAATGCCTCAAGATCAGAGATTCGGCTCGAGAACGACGGAACGGGCTCTGAAGCATGTTGGAGGCTGTCTGTTGTCTCGCTGGACGACAACCCTCACTTCACAGCTCTTTCTTATGCTTGGGGAACATCAGCAGAAATGGAACAGATTACGCTAAACGGTAAAGTCGTCCCTATTAAGGGAAACTTGGCGTATGCTCTCCGCCATGTGTATGAGCACTGGGCCGATGCTTTCCCAGATGAGAGGTCGCGCCAAATGTTCCTTTGGGCTGACGCTCTCTGCATCGACCAAGATGACGTCGAGGAGAAAAGTAGCCAGGTCCCTCTCATGAGAACGATATTCTCCCGTGCTGAACTTGTCATGTCTTGGCTCGGTCCTGAGAGTGACAGTCTGCATTGTGCTATGGATACAATCGAGATGCTGTATTCGGAATGGTCGGAAAAGGATGACATCTCGGACCTGAGATGGATACTTCGTCATCCATCTCTATGCGATGCCTGGACGGATGAACGAGACGACTCTTGGATCAACACTCGGTGGGAAGCTATGTACGAATTCAATCGCCTCAGTTATTGGCACTGTACATGGGTCTTCCAAGAAATCGTCCTCGCGAAGCGGGTCAGGGCAATTTGCGGACGAAAAGCTCTGGAATGGCACAAGATTGCCTATGTTGCGGAACAAGCAAGCGAGTTGAATCTGGAGCTCCAAACTAGAGGCATGATGAAACCTGAATTTCTTTCTGGTCCTGCTTGGGTTGCGCTGGCAACACGTCACAGCCCTCCCTGGATCTTACTTCAAACCTACGCCGAGATGGGCAGAATGGAGGCCAGTCACGAGAAGGCTCCACATGAGCCAGATTGGTATCTTTCAGTTTTGGGTGGACGATGGCTGCTTGCAACAGACCCAAAAGATCATATTTATGGGTTACTTGGAGTAACTCGTCTTCCAATAACTCCCGACTATGTGAGAAGACGTCGGTTGCCTCTCTATTGCGACTACGTCGCCAACTGGCTCAAGGCGTGGCGGGATGGAGATATAGACTTTGAAGAACTTGACTTTATAACTTTTTCCGGGTCCTCAGCAGCGCAGAAGGACCCAGAGATGCCTTCTTGGATTTCAAACTGCCCTTCAGCTTCGAGCTCTGAAGGAGTAGATGGCCGACTTATCTACAAAGGATCAGCGAGTGAACAAGTGTTCCCCAAAGACACTGAGAATGCTTCAGTTATCGGAATGCCCCTCTTCGTGAGTGGCGTTGAACTGGATATCATTACACAAACCGAGGACTGCGATTACGATGGTGCATTTTCAGTGTCCAACTTTGACTTCCTACAGGAATTCGTAACGATGCGGCCAGTTTATCCTACTGGGATTTCTTCACTACAGGCCATGTTTCGAATTCTCGCCAGGGGCGGTTATGGAGGATATGAACCGTTGGATGCGACAGGTTTTCACATGGTGACGTGCGTGTTCCGGATTTTGAACCAAACTCTTGAAAGCAGGGAGGTTTATACGACACCAAGAGACCCTGCAAGAATTTTTCAGCTATTTGGCGTCAGCACAGATTCTGCACAATCATTCGCGTCCTCTTTAGCAGGGCTATTTGCATCGTCAGCTTGTTCACCGTGTGATGCAGAGACGCTGTTGTAGCTATCTGAATGGTACCAAAATCTAATAGATACAAGAAAGTGGAAGTCTGATGACAGCATCAAGTGGCAGACAATCGAAGAGCTCTGTGGCTGCCGCGGCCTAGCCTTCTTCACGACCGGTTCTGGTTATATCGGCATATCTCGAAAGTGTGCTCAGGTTGGAGATAGTGTCTGTAATCAAGGGCAGCAGGGCACTGATGATTCTGAGGCCAGGGTTGCATCAGAGCCGCCACGTCCATGTCTCGACATGCTGCGTTGTTGGGCTATCTCACGGAGAGGCTAGTGACTATTTAGACTCTGGTCGAGCGCAAGTTAGGAGATTTGAGATACGGTAGCTTGTGTACCTTGAACAGTGCTCTCAGATATAACAGGTCAGAAAACAGCAACTTTTCCCATGGAGCAGAGGACGAGTTTCATATTTCAAGGCCCTGAATGCTATTTAATCCCATGATTTTTCAACACAGGTTTTACATCAATTCATCTTACGGCAGCTCCGTTGGCATTTAAATTGCAGGTCGATGCTCAGTTAGCTACCTATATCTTAAGCTATCTACTTTTCGAATGCTAACCGCTCGAGAGGCACATCGTACAAATCTGGCTGCTACACTCATCCCCTACACGGTCAGGATAGCAATCTCGTAGGTCTTGGTGAAGGCCACCGAAAAGACGCCGTTCTGACCACTGATGGTCTTGACCGTAATCTGGCTGGCCTCCCCACCCATAGAAGGCAGGTTGTTGACACTGGTAGAGCTGGGAGCGGACAGAAGTGTAAGCTTTGCCGTACTGGCGCTTGACCCCTTAACAGTCACCTTGACAGCACCAGCTTCACCCGTCGGACCGTTGTAGTTGACGAGCTTCAGAACGGTGCCCTCACTTCCCTTTGTAGCCGACCAATACGTTGGCCCAACCTTACCCTCTGTGGCTGTCACGGGAAGCGTTTCCGTGCCCATGTAGTCGGCAAAGAGCTTCTGCACATAGTAGCTCATGGTGTACAACACTTCGGTGGCAGTGTGCTTGATGACGGCAACAGTGTTGGGTTCTTCGTCATAGTGCTTGATCAACGCGCCGTAGGCCGAACCGACAATGATGTCAGAGTTTCGTTCGCATCCAAGCAAAAAGATGGCCTCGGCACAGGCCATTCCAAACGTCTGGGCTCCTATTTCGGCTCCGGTTCCCGTGCCCGCTCGGATGGCGGCGTATTCGGCCACAAAGACGGGGTAGTCCCGACTCGCCTGATCGAATGTGTTGTAGAGGCTTACAAAGTGACGCTCATTGTCGTAGATGTGGAGGTCCACCATGCCTCCGCTCCCCTTGTCGGGCGATGGAGATGGGTTGATGCTAGAAATGATGTTCATGTTTGGATATTTCCCCCGAATGGCATTGTACACGGCCATGAAGCGGTAGGAATAGTAAGACGAGCGACCATTGTTGAGGTAGTCTTCATTGCCGATCTCTACCCATTCCACTTTGAACGGAGCCGTATATCCCAAGGCGGCCCTCTTAGCTCCATATGTGGTAGACTTGTCGCCCTATCCATCTTGTTAGTAAGGGTGCATTCTGATACGGATAGGAAACCTACAATGAGAAACTCCAGTTCATTCAGCGTCATGTCGATGTAGGGTTGCATTTGGCTCTGGGGAACCACGTCGCTGTTGAGATACAATCCAGCATGCACTCCAAGAATGACGGTAAGGCCCAAGTCCTGAGCCATTTGCATCTGCTCCAGGAGTCCGAACCCATCCGTGTTGATGTCTCCCCAGACACCCAGCATTCCGGGTCGGTCTTTCAGGTTCCCAATGGTTTGGTTCCACTTCCAGTGCTCGCCGAGTCGGAGACCTTCCATGTTGTTTCCACCAGGAAGACGAATCCATTTCGTGTTAAGACCTTCAAGGCTAACCATCAAATCTTCGCGGAGACCATTGTAGCGATTTTTGTATGTTTGTTTGAAGAGACTGAAGAGGTTGAAGTAGATGCTCTTGCCAGCAAGCTGACGGCCGTCAAAGGCAAAGTAAAAGGTATTGTTCCCGTTTCCAGCCGTGATGGTGGGGTTGAAGGTCGGTGTTGAGCTCTGCTTCCATCCGTCCGAGGCCTTCTGGTTCAGCTTCATCTTGGAGGACGAGAGCTTTTGGCCAGAGATGGTGTTTTTGAAATAACATTCCACCTCACCGTTGTAGTCTCCTCTGACATACATGCTGGCGATGTAGCGTTTGGCCGCATCAACACTGAAGCCCCAGAAGCCGTCATTGTAAAAGCCAACGGTGCCCGTCGTGCCTTCTGGGACGTCCATTCGCAGGTGGTATCCAAGGCTGGACGAAAGGCTCGGCTGGGACTGGTCGATGGAAAGCTGTACTCCCCCGACAGGATTCCAAAAATCCGTGTTTCGATCATAGCTTGCTCTTCTGCCTCTTCCGGAGCCTTGGAAGGCCCGGTTGCGAAGCATTTCGCCATACAGGCCGCCGTCTCCAGAATGATAGATGTCCTAGATGCTTGTTTCAACACTGAACTTCGCTCGGTTTGACGCGCTGCAAACTTACCTCGTACAGTAAGCCGTACAATAGCTGGCTGGAAGCATTACCGCCGGACGAGCCGACGGTAAGACTCAGGGCCGTGGCGACCTGAATAAGGGGGAAGAGCGATGCGAGAAACAACATGACAAAATCCAGTTAATCAAAGATGTTCCGAAGAAGGTCTCCTTGTCTGGAATTGGGCTATAGCTTGAAGAGTTGCTGTCCATATGTATCTATATATGTTCGAATCGGTCTCGATACTAACTCGTTGTTCACTCGCCCGAGGCGCTTGCTGGATCGGCGTTTGCTTGTCCGAGATGATTGCTGGATGGCTGCATCTCGGCCCATGACAAGATGAGTTTCTGTGTGAGAAGCGGAGGCAGCTGGTCCGTTTAGCCCGAAATTTGGCCCGAAATGTTCGTTTTTTTCTTGTTCGAGATGCCAACTCTGTGGGCTCATCCCAGGTCACAAGTTGATCTTTGATCAAGAGACAAGCTGAGCTTCGGCGTTGAGAAGATGTTACTGGCTGAGATTCGGGATTGGGTAGATGTCACTGGTTCGCTAAATAGCGCCGTTCATAGTGGCGTTCGTCTCCCCATCTCTCCACACAACCCCAGACAATTAATCGACGTTTGCGGGGATCTGCACCACCCCCAGATTCCTCTCGCAAGGGGTGAGCATTATTGGTGCGCATGCCATCTATCGACCAACTCTTTTCGTACAGCTAGCACAAATCATGGTATCAAAACGGCCCGAGGATTGCTTCGTCAGACCATTCTTCGGGACAAATTGGAGCGATGAACCAACTATATCGAGACCAGCCTCTCCCTGCCCAAACGAATCATGATCTGCAAGCCTCACTTGTCGTTTTTCATCTGCCTACCAAAGAGATCAAATTGCATTACCAACATCCCACTCACCGTCAAGTCTTTCCTACCAAGACCATGGCGTTACCCCCTCGAGTCTATCAGTTTCTAGTGGGCGTCTTTGCGGCCGTGGGATCGTTCCTGTACGGGTATGATCTCACGATTGTCGCTGAAGGTATGGATACATACGGCCTACACCGAATCTATCTTGATTTGCTCTTGCTAACAGAAGCTTACCATGTCAGTTGTCGCTAGTCAGTCCTTCCAGGACAAGTTCACTCCCACGACTGCTGAAATCGGCCTCGTCGCGTCCCTTCTAACGGCCGGTGCCTTTGTCGGAGCTGCAATCGCTGGAACGATCAGCGACTATTTCGGTCGACGCGGCACAATCCTGAGCGGTGGTCTGGTCTTCTGTCTCGGTGGTGGCCTTCAGACTGGTGCCCCAAACTACAGCTATATTATCAGCGGTCGATTCATCGGCGGAATCGGGTAGGTCGACATCCATGACCAAGTCCAAGACACTGGCTAAACCTTGTCTCTGAAGAATCGGTATCCTTACAATGATTGTTCCACTTTATCAGGCAGAGTTGGCTCACCCAGATATTCGCGGACTTGTCACAGGTTTGCAACAGTTCATGCTTGGTGTTGGTGGCGTCTGCGGTGCCTGGATCAGCTACGGCACCTACGTCAGCTTCACCGACGACCGCCAATGGCAGATCCCATTTGGTCTGCAGATTGCCCCAGCAGGAATACTCTCAGCCCTCATCTTCTTGTTCCCCGAGTCGCCTCGCTGGCTGCTGCAGAAAGGCAAAGACGAACAGGGTCTCGCCACACTTGCGAGGCTACATTCTCAAGGCAATACCAATGACCCATGGGTCATGGCCGAGTTCCAGCAGATCCAGCTCCAGGTGGCTACCGAGGCTGAGGCCGAGGCCAAGTCCTTGTCTGAGCTATTCCGCACCAGAGCCAACTTTCGTCGAGTCATGCTTGCCTGTGCTATCCAGGCTGCCACACAAATGACGGGTATCTCGGCCATCCAGTATTATTCCGTTACCATCTTTGTATGATTCCTGTTTTTCTCACAACTCACACCTTACTTACACGTATTCTAGAAGCAAATTGGCATCAACGGCACGGACACCCTCCGATATCAAGCCATCAACTCTGTTATTGGGCTTATTGGCGAGATTATCATTATGGCCTTTGTCGACAAGGTTGGTCGTCGAAGCATGATTATCATTGGGAACCTTGCCATGTGCGTGACGTACATCGTCAGTACCGTCCTAATGGCCGAGTTCCCTGCCTCCGAGGACAACTCCGGAGCCCACTGGGGATTCATCATCATGACATGGTTGTTTAACTTTTGTTTCGCCAGCATGGGGTCTCTTTGTATGTCTAACCCCGTCGCCGCTTATAGGATGCAAGCTAACGCGATGCTTTACTTACAAAGCTTGGATTGTGCCGGCCGAGATCTTTGACACAGCTACAAGGGCAAAGGGTGTGGCTCTGGCGACCATGATATCCTTTGCGTTCAAGTAGGTCTATCCACCAGAATATGCAACGGTCGCAACGCTAATAAAAACTTTAGCACAATGATCGGCCAAGTGACCCCTATTGGAATGGAGAATCTGGGGTGGCGCTTCTATATTCTCTTCGTCGTAAGTCGGAAACTGTCGATGGTTTAATGACCCTAACTTACTCCTTGTTCACAGGTGACAAACTTGACTAATGCCATCTTCTTCTGGGCCATGCTGCCAGAGACTAGGAAGCTGCCCCTCGAGGAAATGAACCGTCTGTTCTCGGATGCCCCCATCTTCGTTGGAAGTAGAGACATGAGCCGCTACACGATTAATGAGACATCCGAGATGGCAAGGAACATCGATGACAAGCAGCATCAACAAGACGGAGAGAGGATTCATGTTGAGTAGGCTTGAGAGGCAGGTGAGGTAGAGTCGGGTACAGTGAAGCTACGGTAAATTTTAGGGAGAGAACCTGAGACTTTTGACATGATCATTCAGAATTTGGTAGAGGCCAAGTAGCAAAATAAATCTCTCTTCTTTATACACAATAGTCATAGTTTTCTCAGCTGTATCCTCCGCTGACCTTCTTATCCTCCAAAGCCACGCCATTGTTCTTATCTTTCATGAGCTTAGATAGAGCACTCACGAGGCTCTTGACGGCGGCCTCTGAAGTCTGATGATGAAAGACAATTCTCGCCATCGGGAAAACAGCCACCTTCTCACCCGCGCAATACTCGACAAATGCCGAGGCCGGGATCCCAACAGCTTCAAGGTCCAGAATAATCATGTTGGTCTGGACCGGAAGAGAAAACTTGTACCCAATCGCCTCGATTTCTGAAGCAGCGGATCGAGCCATGTTGTGGACCGAAGGGAAGCGCGGAATGCTGTACTCCAACGCAGCGAGTGCCGCTGCAGCCATCATACCAGGCTGCCTCGTGCCACCACCAAGCATCTTGCGGAACCACTTGGCTCGTTCGATAAACGACTTCTTGCCAAGAATGATGCTTCCCATGGGGGCACCAATACCCTTAGCCAGGCATATCGACATGCTATCGAAGCAGGCCGCATACGCCTTCAGGTCAACGCCCTCGCCGATAACACCGTCAAAGAGTCGAGCAGCATCGAGGTGCATCGCAACAGGTTTTTGACCCTCGGGAACAGGAAGCGCTCGAACATACTTGGAGATAGCTTGTGCGTCGGCAAGAGGGAGGATGGTACCGAATAGCGTGTTCTCTAGGGACACAACACGAGTAGGGGGGAAGTGAACTATCGTGGAGGGGGGGTAATCGTCAGCATTTTGGGTCATCGTCTAGGTTCTTCGGCTAACACTTACTGTTTCCGTCGAGGATAATGTTCAGCTTGACGTCCTCCAAGGTAAGATGGACCCCATTCTTAGGCCGAACAGTCGTAGCAGAAGCCTGGGAAATGACGGGAAGGGCACCAGACTCCCAGCAATGGACATGGGCGCGGTGGTCGAGAAGAACAGTGTGAGGCGGCTGGGTCAAGTGCGTTCGTAGACAAATCTGATTGCCCTGAGTTCCAGACACAGCCCACAGCGCGGCCTCCATGCCGGTCATTTCCACAAGCCTCTGCTCAAGGGCCTTGACAGACGCGTCGCCCTCTTCATCGTAGATGTCGTCGCTGACTGAGGCATTCAAGATAGCCTGGACAGTATTAGCAAGGGGGCTTGGCCATTGAACCACAGGCGAATGATAGATCATACGTTCATCATGTCCTCGGTTGGGACAGTCACCACGTCAGAGCGGAAGTCGCGGGATGCCCTTTCGGCATGGGCCGCGAGTTTCGCCTTCACCTTGGGGGTGAAGACAGACTCAGTGGCCTGAACGGTTTCGACGACGCTAGGCATTGTTTCGAGTGAATAGAAAGCAGATAATGCCAAGAGAGACTCGGAATGGTGATGAGATCGGGGTTTTTGAGTATGAGTAGAGCTTGTGTCAAGATTGGAACAAGAACTGAGATAAGAATCTTTATACTCACAATCAGTCTCCTCTATTCGTATCTGCATGTCCATGAGAAATGCTCTCGGAGACTGCAAGTGAAGTTGTGGTCTCGTCAAACATGCCGAAACGCGAGATTTGATCATGCCTCCCCACGGGGTCCATCGCGGAGGTGGGTTAGTGGGGACGGATGATGGACAAGGGAGCCCGGCAATCAGGGACCCATGATGATGATTGCCGGGATGAAGATAGTTTCCATTTTATCTACAAAGATATTCTCTGTTCCGGCTAGCCGGCTTGTGAATCAAAACCCCTTGTACGGCGACCCAGCTGAGGAGGCAATCCGGTGGGAGGTCACGTTTGCTCCGGAGGTGGTGATAGTGGGGCCGGAGGTTACAACCTCCGGGCCCACAAAAGTTTTCCGCGGGAAGATCCCCATTCACGGAGTGGCTGGTAGTACCCGAAGAGAGAAGAGTTGTCCTCAAGCGGCACAAGGTCGTTAGTCCCCAGACAGCCGATGCGGAGTGTTAGGTACCGGGGCAGATACAAGAACACCACCGAGGCAGTGCTCGTTCTTCTAATCTCCCTAGCTTTCAGCTGTGACACTGCAAACGTACAAGTCCCATTCCAACATGGCCCCCTCTCGGTCCAGAGAAAGCATCGTGATAGTTGGGTAAGCGACTCACTCCAAATCAAAGCCCAATCACCGCTGACATCCTTAGGGCTGGCATCATTGGTCTAAATGTCGCCCTCGTCCTCGCTGAACGCGGCTTTGGAGATAGCATCACGGTGGTAGCCACGCATCTTCCCGGTGATACCGCACCTGGATACACCTCGCCTTGGTAAGAACACATTACTGCAATTCTAGAAGCCAATGCTGACCTTTGGAGGGCCGGATGCAACTTCTCAGCTATATCTGGCCGACACAAAAATGCATTGCGGTGGGATAAGTTGGGCTATGCTCATTTATTCAAGCTTGCTTCCCGGGGTTCTTCTGAGACCTTTGTCCGTCGTGCTCCTTCCTTTGAGTATTGGGATGATCAAGTCCCACACGAGAAGATTAAGGATATGGCCGATTATCTTGAAGATGTAAGATCCAACCCCTTATACCATCTCACCGACAACATCTAAGCTTTTCCTACCCAGTTCCAAGTTGTCTCACCCGACCAACTTCCCGACGGAGCCAAGTTTGGTGTTTTCTTCACCACCCTGACCTTGAACGCCCCGAGCCACCTCTTGTATCTCTACCAAAGACTCCAACAGCAATACGGCGTCACCTTTGCCCGACAAGAGATTTCACACATCCAAGACCCTTTTACCAACCCCAACACAAAAATTGTCTTCAACTGCGTTGGTAATGCCGCAAAGACGCTTGCTGGAGTGGAGGATCCCAAATGTTACCCGACAAGGGGCTCGGTGTTGCTCGCGCGCGCGCCTCACGTGAGAACTAATGTCATGAGGCATGGTCTAGACTACGAAACGTACATTATTCCACGCCCAGAGTCTAATGGGAATGTCATCCTGGGAGGCTACATGCAAAAGGGAAACTCGTAAGTCTTACTGGCCCATCACGGGTCAACACGACTAATTCCCATCAGTGATAGCTCTACGTACTCGAGTGAGACAAAGTCCATCATAGAGCGGACAAGGGCCTTGAGCACAGAGCTTGCTAGTGACAAGGTAGAAGTCTTGGCAGCCTTCTCCGGCCTGAGACCCTCCCGTGACGGCGGCGCGAGGGTTGAACGCAGCGATGTGAATGTGGCGAGCGGACTGGGGATCATTGTGCACAACTATGGTGCTGGAGGCACGGGATTCCAGGCTGGCTATGGCATGGCCGTTGATTCTGTGGCGTTGGTGGATGATATTCTCCAGCGGTGGGATATGGAGACATTGTCTTCCAAGCTGTAGTTGTCAGGGCCGACCAGGAGTGGAGAGTTGGAAACGTTGATAGGGCAGAAGATTAGTGAGATGTAAACCCTTCTCAACGAGCTCACAATGACAATTAGGGCTTTTATGAGTGACAAAGTATCGACTGCGATAAGGTACACTCTGTTGGTAGCAGAGTAATTACTCTGATAAGGCGATACTACCTAACTCTCCATCCAAGACTCATTGACATTACTACTGATGACACACGCACGCGTACACACAAACACGAGATAGATGCTCCATCTACAATGTATTATAATATCGCTTTCAAATGTCACCATTTATTGACAACCGTTTGCTATCTTATCGTAGCTCATGACTTCTTTTCAGGATGTCATTGAGAACAACAATACCCGCCTCGCCAGAACTCAATTACTCAAGCCTGGCGGTAAATTGGGTCATCATATGTAGCGAAGAAAAAAGCAATTTCTTTACTCTCATTTCTACTGCTAAGAGAAGGTGTTATCATAGCTTGGACTGCTCCTTGGCAGACAGTCTACGTAGCACAGGCCCTCCCCTACTTCCGTCTTGACCCATAGGCTGGTTCGGGTCTCGCCTCGACAATGGTTGGATCCTCCATTTCTCCCGAAGCTCCTCGGAAACCTTGCCCTCGAAGACGTCAGCGACGTTGCGTCCCAGAACGGGCAGGAATTTGAATGCACTAAATGACTGAATTAGGACTGGCATACGTTACGTACGTTCTTAGAAGATACTCACTGGCCTGAGCCCCCTGTGGCAAAGAATAATCCCTCCGTGTCCGGGTGATGGTCGACCACAAAGTCTCCATCTGGGGTGTCCTGGTACCAGCACATGCGAAGGCTCTCCCAAGGGCGGTCGCCAAACTCCGGGAAAAACTTCCTCAGTCCTGCCCCCAGTGTTTCCTCAGCATCATGCGGAAGAAATCCAGCTGCAGCGTTGTTCCCAATCAGCTTGGGCGAAGACACTGACCGTCCATCAACGGACTGAAAGCTGGACGCATAACCATACCCGTGCCGGGCAATCTTCAAGCGGTGCGTATCAGGGGTGGGGGGGAAAGTGAAAAGTCCAGTGTCGAAAATCTGCATGACTGGCATGCGCTGGAGCCTTTTGGCCTCTTCGGGAGTGAGTTGGACAAAAGCAATCGGCTGACCCACGGCCGAGAGGTTGTGGCCCATGTCGGGAACCAAACGATTAGTCCAGGAGCCAGTAGCCAGAACTACAGTGCTGGCCTTGAACGAGTCTCCGCTGGCGGTCTTAACGCCGACAACGCGGCGACCTGAGTACTCTAGCGAGATGACGGTGCCCCTGGACCCCGTGATGAAAGACACGCCAGCCCGGCTAGCGCTCTCGGCGAGATCGCGGATGGCATTTGCGGCATCCGCCCAACCACCCGTAGTGTTTCGGAGAGACATCAGACCCGCCAGGTCAGCCTGAAGATCAGGGTAGAGTTCCTTGAGCTTCTGGTCGGTCTCATGGGCTTCAAAAATCTCTCTCCCTGGACCAGTTCCCTGAGCCTCCCGCATGGCACGACACTTCTGTACGTAGCCATTCTCGCCAGTACCCAGCATGACGAAGCCCGTCTCGTTGTAATGCTTTGACCATGGGGTATCTCCACGCCATTCCTTGAGGGCGTCCGCAGAGAGCTGAGCGTAGATGGGGTCTGCGTACTCAGCACGGATGACGCGAGAAACATCGACGCTGCTGCCGTCAGGCACCGGGGGAGCGAATCGGTCGACAACGGTGACCTGGTTGTATCCTCGCACTGCAGCTAGCTCATAGGCTAGGCCGAGGCCAAAGACCCCGGCGCCGACAATGATGAGAGGAGAATCTTTCGGGTGGTGATGGTAAGCCATGATGGGATGACGCCGCGCCGTCGGACTGTGTCTTGTGCTGTGGTAGCTGCTGTCCTTTTTTTGAGACCTGATTGATGACAAGAAAGAATAGGTATCTTGGAGAGCCTGAAATACGGCCCAGAGGGTATGGATGTGCTGAGAATATATACATCCTACGGCTCTGTATCCGTAGTCTGCATCTCCATCACCAAGGTGGGCACGGACAACTTTAGCCAGTCAAATCGACTTCGGCAGATACCTGCGCTTCCCAGTGTCTGGAGAAACTACTGCAACGAGCAGAAGATGACGTCTCCTTGCCCCAAAAAGCTCTCATTCGAACTTCCATTTCGGTAGCACCGGCGTAGTTCGAGTGTCCAATGAGATTTTAGGGAGGCTCTGGGGTTTGGTCACGAGGCAGTTCAGATGGCTCGATCCCAACTTATCTCTTGAACTCTGGATCGGAACGGTGACGTCCTGCAGGGGTAGGAGGGGAGCTGTTTACTGTTGAGTCCACACATGTACCTATTTTCTAGTATTGTGTTTTTTGATATGGTTGAAGCCCGGCCCTTGGTGGGATAACTGAGAAGGCCGTACCTATTATCTAGGTAGGATATGGTGTTTTACGGCATTGGACTTTGATACTGTCATGAAAACTATGTCTCTTATTGTTGTGGCTGATAGCATCTTTTGAAGACTCTGTCGATGACAATGCAAGCATTGATAACCGTATTCTTTGACGATCGCGTTTTTAGACATATCACGAAGAGCGAGAACAACGCGAGAAAACAATATGCGGCTGTTCTACCCAAATGGTTACCCTAATTAAACGGCAGCCATGAATAGTCTTCGACAAGCGAGTCCGACAGCAGATTTGTTAGAAACGGCTGATCAAAGACATCCTCCCACGGCAGCTGTGTGTCCGGAGCATCCACCTGCGTCTGATGACTCAGTTCGTCCTCTGTGGCTGGGTGAACGATTGTCGTTGTTATCTGCAGCGTGGCAGTCGAGATACCGTTTCCGGGGCTCGGGCCGTGATAATCGCTCAGCCCCAGCCGCGATACCGTCGTGGCTTACGGCGAGAGGAGTTGCCAGACCACATCAGGTGGGAACTGAACAGTAGTGCGGTCCGACTTTTCGTCACCTTCTCGCTGCTCAATAGTCGACTGGAGGCTTCTTAACGTTTGGTACTGTAAAGTTCTGTAAGCCTGGATAAGGTCTGCGCGCGGACAAAGTCGAGTCTGTACCATTTGAGCAATGTGAGGCCAGTGTGTTGAGATCCGACCCAAAACTCTCTCGCACGTTTCAAAGTCTCTCTTGGCTCGACTCGAGATAGCATCATCTCTAACAAACTGAAACAGCCACGGTACGGTGGCTGTTGTAGCAACGATCTGCCCAATCAGCGGGTCTGATATATCAAACTGGAGCTCTTCACATATCTGAAGAAAACGGGAGACCCAAGAAGAGTGGAATAGAGCCCTATCAAGGGTCTCCTGCAAAAATGAACGAGACTGCGATGCGCCCTGCGATCCACGGAGTGCAACGAGGTGGATGAATGGGTGGTTAAGGGCCGCTTGTGAACCGTGATAGGATATCTGCATCAGTATCCATGCAGCCCAATACTCTCGGTTACCAGATAGCTCGGAAGGTTGCCGATGCTGAAACCTGACTTTTCGAAACAGGTGCTGGTAGGAAAGTTTCGACTCCGACTCGTACATCTTCAGTGTAAGTTGGTTGTGTGACGCAATCGACGATCTGTCGTGCTTCCCGGTCCGAATGCTTTCGATGTAGGAAACGATCTCACCCCAGATCTGTACTTTCTGCAAGCAATACGCATTGATACCATAGTCTCTTCCGTTGACCTCGTTGCTGTCAAACAAATCAGGATGCTCTCGCATGCTTGTTGAGGCAGAAAGAGGCAGAGGTCGGGCTGGGCTTCGGGGACAATCTGGGGGGTCGGTTCCTTGTATTCGGGCCCCCGGGTGAGAAGAGAAGGCTGACTCTAAAATCAGGATGCTCCAGTGACATCTGGAACTGGCCGGGTCGTTGGAGGCCCGGCTATGAAGCGCTTGGGCCTGAGCTTGGGTGACACGCACGCACTGTAGCTGAGAAGCGACCCCGATTGTCATACATGCCCTTGCACACAAGCCGTCTACCAGACGTCAGCAGTCAGCTCAGAAGGTAGGGTAACCGCTGCGGAATTCTACCCTTAATCTCACACAGAGCCAGAAGACATAGTGCCTGTAACACTTCAAGCTCGCTCACTCCATCAAGAGCAAGTCGCATGACAGCCTTGCGAGAGGAAGCGATATAGAACTCGCTTGCTTGCATCCCATTGCCGCCATAAAATGGGTGCTTTGTGAATCTCAGAGCTATAGCTAGAAACGCCCATCGGAGGAATGAAGGAAAGGATTGTAGGTTGTCGTAAATGTATTGAACATCGAAGAGGGGTATCGGTTGGAAGTAGAGGTGCTGTCGATACACTTCAACAAAGTGATACAGCAGGTCTGGGGGAGGGTCAGCGTTCTCTGGAGACCTGAGGGATGCATCGTTAGTACACAGTTGTCATAAAATGATGTTGTTATCTCACCAAGTCGATGCATCAATGTGGTCCTGGATATCGCGCCGAGGTATGGCTCCGTCAGTTCGTCTTGACTCTGGTTGTTTATCTCTGCCCTCAAATGGGCGGAGGACCGGGTCACCATCAGGGAGCGGGGATTGGGGAGAAGGTAGACTTTTACCAGGGACATCTAGTTAGACTAGGGCGTTACTAAGAGGAAGCTGACGATAACCTACTCGGGTGTCTTTATCAGTCTTTGATTAAGGTCTAGTATCCCTATGGTTGCTTGAGAGCTATTCCTTATCAAACCCAACCGTTAACACAAGTAAAAAGAAGGTGTAGATAGCTCAGAAAACACTCACGGCCCGCGTATCATGCCACGAGGACCAGCGGCACGGCGATCACGTCCGCGCCGAAGATAAGTGCAAGTCTGGCCGAGACGCTCACAAAATGAGCACATGGGCCTTTCACCCGGGCACCTGGTCTTCTTCTGGCTAATGGAGCGGGTCAGTGGATTCGAGATAAGCTGCCAGCCCCTGAACTTACCGGCATCTCTCGCATGCCTGTCTCAGGCGAGGCCCGGAGGTTGGCTAGTCTAGCGTATGAAGTTCCGAGCGGCGCTATGATGCGTGTTTCCCGCGGGCAACTCCTCCGGCTCATGATATTCGCCCGCGGGAACCCTCTACCATTCCACCTTTGGTCAAGGATACGAGTCAAGACGAAGTCGGAGGTCCCACTCATTGGCCATTGCCCCCGCAAAACGTGTTTCTTCGCGTATCAGAGTTCCTATCTATGGACTGCTCCTCGTTCCACCCAGACCAAGCGATATTTGGTCAGCGACCATGAATAACGCCCCACGGATGAACTGGAGATAATGCAGAGTCCTCCACTTCCCCCAGATAGTGTCCCTGTCCGGTGGGTCGATTCTGGGGTAAGGCGAGTAAGGGCAGGGGGGCTGCATTGAACAGGTTAAAAGGAAGATGGCATCCCTTATGGAGGTCGCCAACAGACACTCTCCTTGATACGCAATTTACACTATCTCGTTTTCATCAATCATCATGGAACCAAAGTCATCAAAGCTCATGGATCAGAACGGTCTCACGGCCGAACCATCAAACGTTGAAGACGGTGACAACACATGCCACCCATACGATGCCGTCTTTGGAGAAATCACCGAAGATGGACCAAACTACCGCAACGTAAGTGTATCAACCCTGGGTAACAAACAGATCTGACAGCCTCTAGGTCGGTTGGATCGGAACCTCTGCACTCATGATCAAGGCCCAGATAGGCCTAGGCGTCCTGTCGATTCCCCAAGCTTTCGATGTCCTAGGCATCGTCCCAGGCGTGATAACCCTGAGTGCGGTCGCTGGTATAACTACTTGGTCCGACTACATCGTTGGAGTTTTCAAGCTTCGTCACCCAGAGATCTACGGCATCGATGATGTAGGCGCCATGCTTTTTGGTCGTGTCGGCCGTGAGATTTTGGCAGCTGGCTTTGTTCTTTGTACGTGATGGATCCAAAGTCGGAGTCCAACGCAAGGCTAACGGACATACAAGACTATACCTTTGTCGCAGGATCCATGATGCTGGGCATTTCCATCGGCTTAAATGCTGTCTCGATGCACGGCACTTGTATAGCCGTCTTTGTCGCCGTCGCTGCCATCGTCGGTGGGTCCTTTGCAAGCATCAGAACTCTAGGAAGGATGAGCTGGCTTGCATTGGTCGGAGTGACAAGTCTAGTCATTGCCAGTAAGCGTTGTACCTCCTATTGTGACTTCTAGCTTGCTTATGACGGTCACCAATAGTTGTAATGGTCACAATCGCCGTCGGCGTCCAAGACCGCCCTGCAGCAGCACCCAAGGAAGGACCCTTTAAATCCGACTTCAAAGTAGTGGGCAACCCTTCATTCGCCGATGCCGTGTCAGCCATCTCGACTTTTGTTTTCGCCTATGCTGGCACCCCTGCGTTCTTCTCCTTCGCTGCCGAGATGAGGGAGCCCAAACACTATGTCCGAGCTCTCACACTCTGTCAAGTCATCGTTACTGTCGCATATGTCGGAATCGGATGCGTCGTTTATTACTTTTGCGGATCATATGTGGCCTCTCCCGCTCTTGGATCGGCTGGCTCGCTAATTAAGAAGATATCATACGGCATCGCCATCCCTGGAATCGTTGCAACGGCGATGCTCACTATTCATGTATGTCTCCCAATCCTACTGTCTTCACATACTTATCCTTCTGCCTAGCTTCCTGGCAAGTACCTTTTCGTCCGGTTTCTACGAGGCACGAAGCACTTGACGGCCAATACCTTTGTGCACTGGGGAACTTGGCTCGGTTGTGTCTTTGGCGTAACAATCACTGCCTACATAATCGCGAGTGCTATCCCAGTCTTTGGAGGACTTGTGTCCTTCATTGGGGCGCTGCTAGGCACGTTGATGTCCTTCCAGCCGATGGGCTGTATGTGGTTCTATGATAACTGGAGCCCGGATAAAGGCAAGCGAAACCTTACATGGTTCTTGATGGTTATCTGGAGTGGATTTGTTGTTGTATCAGGAACGTTCCTCATGGTGGCCGGTACCTATGGCTCTGTTGTTACTATCATTGACTCTTATAAGAAGGACGGAGGTTCCAAGGCATGGGCTTGCGCGGATAACTCCAACTCAGTCTAGGAGATATACTAAGCTTTACATGCAAGACAACCAAGTATATTCATCTTCGAGCCACTAAAGAAGGGAGGAATAAAGGCATGCGCCGCACTATTCACGAGCGATCCAATATTACATATGCATGCTAGGAGAAATATCTTCCCAAAAAGCTACATCTCGCATGCTCGTACGCTTCCACAGGCTCCATAGCAGCTGCATTAGTCTGGAGCCTCAATCTCCGACCCTTTCCATACTTCTTCCACTTTGGATGGCCATCACCTCTGATCGAATCGAGGGAACCCTTTGCCAGCGCGAAATCAGTCCAGTACTTCTGCACCTAGCCAACAATAACAAAACATTGATGAAATCCAATCCCTGGGAGTCAAGATTCAGAGCGGCGACTTCATCGCCGCCATCTTCCGGCCCTTTGACATCGTCATCCAAAGGTTACCCAGGCAGCGCTTCAGGCCAAGCTACCAAGATTTTCCCCTTGGCAGTTTGGGCTTGATTTTGATCAAATCCCGGAAACCAGCTACGGGGGGATGTTCGACGACAATAAGCTCATTCGGAAGCTGTTGCGGGAGCAGCATGATATTGATTGGACCGTGGTTTCGACCGGGCTGTTCATGTCGTACCTGTTTCTCCCGTCGTTCGGCGTTATCGATGCCAAGAAGAGAGTGGTGAGGGCCTTGGGAAGTTGGGAGAACAAAACCACAATCACTCTACGCGATGACATCGGCAAGATGGTCGCCGAGGTGGTTTATGCACCTTCGAAGGAGGGTTCGGACCACATGGTCTACCTGAGTGGGGATACCATCACATACAGCAGGCTTGCTGACCTGGTCAAGGAGCACTTCAAAGCCGAGTTCATGAGGGAGTTGTGGTCCATCCCGAAGCTGGAGGATGATCTAGAAAAGGATCCCGGCAAACTCTGGAAAAAGTACAGAGTGGTGTTTGCTACTGGTCATGGTGTCTTTTGGGGAAAAGAAGAGAGCTTCGACTCGAGAGGCAAATTCCCCTGACCAATGTCCTAGATTACCCTGAACGCAATGGCGAGATGGTTAAGAATTTGGACTAGATAGTGTCCATCAATAATTCTTATGGGGTTAAGGTCAGAATCTGTGTTTAGACTCTGGTCGAACGCGGGTTCGGAGACTTGAGACAAAGTAGTGTTGGGGGAGGCCTGCTTGCCTTTATCGATGCTTTTGGCTCGTAAATGTCGGTTTATCGAGATATTTAGAGACAAGATTGTGCCAGCATAGTATGGGTGTCTTTCGAATGCTTTCACGGCATAGAAGTCTGTTAGGCTACATTTCTTTTCCAGAGGTAAGATTAGGAGTGGCATATATCGCGAGGGGTCCAAATATATATAAGGGGCCTGGAGGGTTGCATTCTGTTCATGATAATCTCGTTGCGTTCTGCCGCATCCACTCAATCATGAGCAGGGGGCGCCAGGGGAGCAATGTGCCCACCGTGAGTGCGAATACGGTATGAAGCCTACACCGCCACAAGATGATATACTAGCTTAGTGAAAAGCAGCTATTTTAGGTTCACTGGGTAAGCATAGGCCTCTCGCAAACTGTCGGGATGTTAAAATCACATCAGGTAGTTCCGTCTGCCTCAACTGCCGGCAGGATGAGCGGGGTTCAATACCGGGGCCCATGACTTGTTGGAATGAGTACTGAACAGTGTTATTCATTGCAATTAAGATGATTCTTTTACCGAAAGTGACGAATTCTCTTCACGTTCTTCTCAGTGATTGAGATGAGAACTGCAACCCGAGCAAACAGATGAGTGCGGAACTACTAAAGCTGAAGGGTACAAAATTGCTGAGGCTGGACAGCCACAGCTGCCAAGACATATAGTATGTAGTAAAACTGGAGCATTGTGGAAAGAGGCCCGTAGTTTGAGCTATATAATAGGTTTGATGACACAAGACGATCAATAGCCGTGAAGAGAATGCCCCAGCTTTTCGTGACGTGGCCAACGGAACGGATGAGATGAATCTTTTAATAGAACAACAATAAATAGGAAGAACTCTAAAGAATTACGGGAGCCCGGGCCCAAATTTCCCAAGGTAATGTTCATGAAGTAGCAGCGTGACTGGGCCATAAACCAGGCTCAACCCCATTACCCTACATTGGATACTGTATTCTGTACATGGCAATTAACCTGTACGGCCTGGCCAATTACATGCCACCCGCGAGTACGCATTGACTTAATAACTGAGGCCTCCATATTGTTGAGGATGCTGTTAAGAGTGACATCAACTGGAGACAAACATCAGGTGGTTCCCCTCATTAAACAAGTTCCATGCATCACTCGTAAAACAGACCGACAATCATCGATCCAGACACCCTCGAATGGCATCTCCCTATCGGCCTCGTGTTTCCCATTCCCCAAGCCCAAAGGATCCCCATCATCCCCCAGGCTGAGCCCGGCAATAAAATGGCATACGTCAGCGTGTCCCCAGGTGCTAAAAACAGCATAGCCCAGCCCGGCAGCTGCGGAATGCAAGGGTGGCAATATCTTCCGGAAGCCTCAAGGGTACGTTACAGCTGATCCTCGGCAAATGCACGAAACAGACGAGTCCCCAGTTGCGATGGCCTCTTGAAATGGGCCTCTTGGGCTCTTGGCTGGTGTGGAGACGTACATAGGGGCTGACAGAGGACGCATTCTAAGACGCGGATGGCCAATTGGTGGAGAGTCGGGATGAGCTGTGAATGCCGCCACCGGAGTAATAAACATCAGACCCCTAAGTATCGGCCGAGTCCAGCGCCAGCCACTGTAAACAGGCCCTGAAGTGCCGTCATTACAGGAGACGTGGACAATGCGGGCCCCAGCCAAGCCCTGGAGCTGGGGCACGTTTTTCTCGTATTCCTCGGAGGGGAATGATGTCAGAAGGGCCCGCCGTCTCCCTACGCATAGATTCGTTTACGAGAAGATCTTCATGAAGATCTTTGGTCGTCTCGTTTTGTTTGCTATATAAAGGGCATTGTAAGAACCCAATCTGGTGGCTGTTTGTACAAGTCATCCTACAGCATCAACAACACCTTTAAAGCAACACAATCCACAACAACAAACAACAAGCACTTCACCCTTTTCCACACTTTAAATCCTTCAAAATGCAGTTCAAGACTCTTCTCGCTCTTCCCGTCCTCAGCGGCCTCGCTGCTGCCGCTCCCGCTGCCGACGCTGCCAAGACTCCCGGACCCTTCCAGGTCCTGGCTCTCCGCTCCGCCAGCGACATCCACTTTGCGACCGTCAACGCCGCCAAGAGCAGCCTCTTCCTGAAGCTCCCCAACTCCAACGCCACCTGCGACTCCCAGTCTGATGGCGCTGCCACCTTCAGCTTGACCAAGGACGGCGAGCTGTACCTCTACTCTACCGACAACCCTCCTCAGCAGGTCTTTGCCGACCGATCTGGCATGGGTAAGCATTTTCTCAAAGAAATAAACTAATGCCGCTAACATTAGTAAAGGCCAGGGTAAGCTCGGATACATCACCGGCGCTCAGCCTCCCCCCAAGAACGGCGAGCTCAAGGGCTGGGTGATTGACAAGGACGGCAACCTGTCTCTCGACGGCGCGAGCCTCCTCGCCTGCCCCAACAGCATCGAGGGCGCCTGGAGCATCTGGGTTTCTGCCGGCGTCGCCAACCCTGCTGGCAACGAGGGCTGCCTGGGATTCTCTGCCCGCACCACCGAAGTTGAGAAGCCCAACAGCTGCACCTACACCTCGTAGATGCCATGATGAACACGATTCTGTAAATTAGATACCACGGACAACCTGACCTCTGTACATTCTTACCACCTATTGATAGCAGTCTCACCTTAGACTTTTTCTGAGGCTGCTCAGCTTGATCAGTAAATACAACTGAATGCATGCAACCATGGCACACTCACAGTGACACCTGTAGTCCAAACGATCACCAGACTGCATCGGCGTGACATCCGAACCGTACCCATCTGGTCTAGCTCATGTGCCTGCAACCCGAACAAACCAACATCAGGGTCCTCGGGTGGCTTTCCCTACCCACTTAGTGAGCAATTAATGCTGGTCTCTTCGCCCCAACGCGCAAGATCTGGCAGAGTAAGAACCCCAGATGACACCTTGAATCGTTATCAATCTTTCACGATTGATCAGAGATGACCCCCAAATACATGGCGCGTGATTCCTCCAACGAACGACTGTCAGCAATAACACGCCTGATGCCAAGTTCCCAACCAGCCCAACTGTGGAGAACAACACGCCCAGCGACCTCGGGTCATTCGGCCTGAAGGATTCCGTAGTGCTGTTCACGTGATCTCGAGCCGATGTCGTGCCGCGTTTTATCAGATGATCAGATAAAAAACCTCGCACGAGCCCCCTTGTCACCCACCCGTCATCAAAACTGCCTCGACACAGGACAGGACATTTTGCGAGCTGCCGGCCATGAAGTTCGCAGCGTCTCTGGCTGTGCTCGTCTCGTACATTGCGATATGGAGCTCGCCAGTCCGTGCCGCTGCGATCAGGTCTCCCGATGAGGTTTGCTACGATTCCTGCCAAGCGTGTCTGAAGCCGGTGCATTTCGATGAGACACTCTGGAACCAGACGGGCCTGCTCAAGCCGTGCTACAGCCCACGAGCCATAATCTCGCTGTACCTATGCCTCGAAGTGTACTGCAAACCTGGAGCTCGAACCGCGGGCTTGGTTCCCCTCAACGAAACATGCCAGGAACGCGCCCATACCGTTCTGCCGCCGTTCAGCTTGATTTCAAACTACAGCGCAGAAGATATTGCAAAAGTCCGAAGGTTTGAGCTGAATGAGACTGGCCAGTCTCACACTTTTAGAGAAGTGGTTATTCCATCAGAACACTTCTTTCGTGTTTGGTGGGACACGCTGGTAGGTAACCATGCCAGCAGATCGGTAAACGGCTGACTTAACTGTGAATGTAGGACGCTGTTGCTTATGTGTATTGGTACCACTTCATCTATGGGTAAGTAAACTGCTTCAATGCCTAAGATATGGGCTGACCGGCAACAGCGCTGTCATGGTTGTCTTCTGGGCCGTCGTCGTGGCTATTGGAATAATGAACCACGTCGGGCAGCACATTGCCGCCTTGCGCATGGTTCGGAGCAAGTCATCAGGATCTGGGTCAAAGTTGAGCAACTTTTACACCCGGACTTTGGGTTCGATCACTACTCCTGCCACGTTCGGAGACCGATGCGCTCAGAAGATCGGCTGGGGAACTGTGCCGCCCAGGATACAGTCTCTGACTCTGGTCGCTTTCCTCCTGGTTAATATTGCGCTGAGCATTCACGGATATAGAATTACACCTGAGAATTTCTAGTAAGTACCGCCCGCGGTTACACAAGAACATGGAATCTCACCTCTGGCTTCTAGTTTCGAAACCAAGAAACGACAAATTCTTCGCTATGCCTCTGACCGTACCGGCATCATCTCGTTTGCCAACTTTCCTCTCATCTGGCTGTTCGGCATGAGGAACAACATCCTCATGTGGCTTACTGGATGGGACTTCGGAACATACAACAACTTTCACCGCTGGGTGGCTCGCATCGCCACAGTCCAGGCCATCATCCATTCTATCGGCTACACACTCCTTGTTATTGACGGTATGTGACCTGAACATCCCTCTTTATGGACCTCATGCTGACTCGTAAGTTAGAGGGCGGCATGGAAGCCTTCATCAACTGGTGGTCGTACACATTCTGGTGGACCGGCGAAGTGGTATGTTCCTCAACCCCGTTATCCACGTCCCTATTCACTAACATATCCAGGCTACTATCTTCATGTCTCTTCTTATCGGAGCGTCATTTTACTGGATTCGACGTCAGCATTACGAATTGTTCCTGGTTGTTCACATCGTCATGTCCATCATTGTATTGATCACCATGCTTGGGTAAGAGAAGTCGTACCTTTTCCCTGAATTAATGCTGATAATGCATAGCCACGTCTCCATCTTCGGTGGCCAATTCGATGGTCTATTCTGGGTTCCCTGCTTCATCTGGGTCGGCGATCGCGTCCTCCGAGCTCTCCGAATCGCAGCCTTCAACCCCAAGTTCTGGGATACTCAGGCTACTTCTATCTATAACCCTTCCTCCAACATTGTCCGACTGGTCATCCCTTGGTCGACGAGTCTCTACAAGCCAGCACCCGGTACTTACTACTACATTCACGTACTAAACGGCCCTCGTTGCTGGGAGAGCCATCCTTTTACTGTTGCCACAGTTTCAGATGAAGGCCAACCAGCTGCGAAACTTCTGGGCGAGCAGGTTCCTCTACTTGAAGCAGACAATGTTGGGACAAGCTCAGATTCGGCCGAGACCCAGGGTCTTTACCCAGAGACCTGTAATATGGCGTTCCTCATTCGACCTTACGACGGCTTCACATCCCGACTCCGAGACACAGCCGAAGCGGCATGGCCTAGAAAGGTGCCCCAAACCGTACTTGTCGATGGTCCCTACGGACACACACAACCATTCCATCTGTTTGACAACGTTGTTTTCGTTGTCGGAGGCAGTGGCATAGTCGTGCCACTATCCTACCTCCAAGCTCTTACTGGCCCCATTGCCCCCAAGTCTGTTAAGATCCATTGGGCAGTCAGAGAACCCGGCTTCGCACTGGATGTCCTCCACAACGATATTGGCGAGCTTCTCGGAAGTTCAAATCTCAGCATAGAGATCCACCTCACAATGCATACACCCCGCGACGAGCTCAACGACTGGCCATCACAAGTAACCCTCCACCATGGGCGCATAAATGCGGCTTCGGTGGTGAGGGGCACAAGCGAGAAAGCAGGCAACGAGAGCGTCGCAGTCGTTGCTTGTGGCCCTGCACAGATGGCAGATACGGCTAGAAAGACGGTCGTGGAGCTGCTACACAATGGGGTCTCACGGATAGAGTATTTCGAAGAGAGCTTTCAGTGGTGATATGGCGTAGATGGATTTAAGCGCCTACATATAGATTTGCATCATGGTTAGACAGTTAGCGCATGGCATTAAACGCATGGATGGTTTCACAATCATTATAGTTGAACATTCCGCACTTCACCGTCCCTCTTCATCTTGATCGTAGTCTGCCTTGAGTCCAGCTGACGGGCTTATGGCGGCGTCTGGGGCGGTTTCTCTCGCGTAATAGTTTGTTTTTAACCATATCTACAGAAGCTAGGAATGGTGGCACCAGTCTGCACGCTCCCATGCCAGCATGGACAATCCCCTGCAAGGCACAACGCCATGCTCACAGCCCATCTCATGCCGGTAGACGCCTTCAGCCAAACGATGAAACCCGAGCCACTTGTTGCTTTCGAACGCAGCCGGTAAGCCCAGACCAAGGCCATTTCCGGTCTTTATGGCGTTTTGTCTCGGGGCTATGGAGAACTGTGGCTGATGACCCCCTTGAACAGCGGCGCCTGGACTGAATCTAGATTCCTTGGCGCTGCCATCAGCAGGAACACTATCGATTCTAGCTCTTGGTGATTCGCTTCAATTGTCTCCATGCGGGTTGATGTCTCTCGTAGGGCTGCATCTTGCTGTTAACCCTTCGGTTGGCGCGGTCCCGTTCTAAAAGCGCCATCTCAGCCCTTGTGATTCAGCTGAATTGGTCAATAACCCCTGGTTTCCGTAGAGTCTGGGGGGTACTTTAAAGTAGTGGCCAGCCTGCGTGTTACCAACGCGTCAAAGCTCCCCAGCTCATCGATTAAGATGCGACTCTCACTACCATTCCTCTTGCCCTTTGTGCTGCTAGCGCAAGTGGTGATCGCCCAGAATGCTGCGCTCAACACCCTCCCCGTCATCTGCGCCGGCGTCAAAGAAGTGTCAACATGCAAGATCAAAGTCATCGTGCCGAGTGGTGTCAAGGTCAACATGAAGACAATCAAGGTCCCCACGGTAGGCCAAGCTCAATACCCACGCGTCGACAACGTCGTGCTAATCTCAGGTAGTGGAACAAGTGCAAAAGCCGCCAATGGGCGGCATGGAATTGCCCGACCTTGAAGAAACCCCTCAGGATTTGTAAGGGATGGACTTGCATCCCTGGTAGGACTGCCCCTCAAGGTAACGAAGAGGAGGTTTGCTGACACTCACTTAGGATGGGAGAAGAAATCGGTACAAGTCCCTTCCAGTTTGACCATTCTCACCAAGGAGGTCGATCTCTGCGACGAGATTCGTAGGGCGCTTGGCAAGGGTCTGGGAGACAAGTTCATCAAGTCAGCCGAGGCCATCTGCGGCTGCTTCACCCGGTTGCAAAACTTCGCTACGACTGGATCATTCACTGCTATGTCGATTCGAGGTGAGATGACGACAGCTACTGCAAAGGTCGCGGACGACACTCTTAGTATTGAAAAGGTACCGTATCCCTATGTCTCTGCCGAGTTCTCGTCTAATCTGTCCAAGTGTTTTGGAAAAGTTAGTCTACCAATTCTCAACAACAAAGCCGATATTGCGAGTGTACTCAAGTCCATCGCCCCGTGGGTTATCGCTCAAGCCAAGGATGTAAGTCCTCATTCGCCCCGAGTACACATCTTGGAATTGATGCTTAAACCAACTTCGCAGATCGATCTTTCAGTCTTTCAATCTCTCGCCCGCGTAGTCGCTGCCTGCCAAGCCGGCAACTGCAACGCGAACTCCATCAGCGCCGCCGTCAACAATTACCTAACCC
The DNA here is from genome assembly GCF_026873545.1 of Fusarium falciforme. Lineage (NCBI taxonomy): Eukaryota > Fungi > Ascomycota > Sordariomycetes > Hypocreales > Nectriaceae > Fusarium > Fusarium falciforme. Next base: position 316,413 of record NC_070546.1, read on the forward strand.
CCTCATTCCAACTGATGGAGCCCCCGATCAAGTCGGTACTCGTTCAGTGGGATGGTGCGCTGACTCGGATCCAAGAAAGAGTCAACGATATTAACGAAGCGGCTAATTCTCTGGCATCCAACTACGATATTATGCGAGCTGAGTTTGATTCAAGCAAGCAAAAGATTTGCGAGGAACTGCAGAGGTGTGATGGACAGGGAGTCTCGAAATTCCTCGACCGGGGTGAGTCTACAACAACGTCATGATGAATGTACAAGCACTGACTAACCGTTGCAGTTGATGAGGTGATTGAAGCTGCCAACAGACTCTGGCCAGTCCGAGGCCCCCTTGACGTTCCCTCTAACCAGCTTGGTAAGAGGCTTACTGAAACGACTCAACTCAGAAAAGACATCAAAAAGTATCCGGACGCGGCAATTCTAGTATCCATGATCAAACAGGGCAAGTTCAAAAAGATCAGCGACATCTTCCTATTCATGCCCATCGTGCAGCGAGTACCCGAGCTGGCCAAGCAGATCAAGACCGACCTTTCGCCACTCCAAGACATCATCAAACAATACAAAAGCCCATCCGGAGAAGCCCAAGAAAATACATGGGCCCTCAGCTGGTCCAACATCATCTGGCCAGATACGGAGCTCACATCCGACTCGCCCGAAGCAGACGCCGCCCTAATCAGTGAACTAAATGCAGTAGACGAAACAGTGAGAAAGTACCTCTCAAGCCATCTTCTAGCATACAGCAACGGCATGGTGATAATGGACGCCGAGCTTAGGGGCTTCTCGGTGGTCAACGGGTCCTTTGCCATGGAGACTAAGGTGGCGATGTACAACCGGTGGACAACGCTCGCGATGGACATGCCCTGCTCCAAAAAGGAGACCAAGGTGTACAAGAAGAGTGGGCTTCAGAAGTCGTTCTCGTGGAGGACATACTTCAAGTGCAAAGTGGCTCCCGTGACGGCATACTTCCCAAAAACTCAGGTGCCTTATGTTAGGATCCGAGGTGGAGCAGGCCCAGATCCCAACGATCAATAGTCTCATAATTCTCTCCTTTTCCCGGACTTCACGGTGTCCATTTGTCATTGTTTGTCGGAAACACAGGCAGATGTTGATCTGGGGCTCCCTAGCAGAAGTGTGGTTAGTAGGCACGATAGACCTAATTGAAGCACACATGAAGTGCGTAAAAAGCGCCTCATCTTTCTACAAAGAAGATGTCCATTGCTATTTACAGTCACTGAGCCTCCTATCTAGAGCGCTCCCCCGAGCCTATCAGGGCTTCATTCCTCTGGGAAGGAAATCCCAATTTCCCACATCAAAAGAATCAATCTCTTGGCTTAACCCCTGGAGTACCAAGTTCGGTGAGCCTCGCGGTTGCTGAGATTGGGTCTAAGCTGATGGAATAGGAAACGTGAATTGAGGCTGGAAATACTTTTGCCTCTGCCGTAGACGGTAGGCGTTGTCCAGAATCTGCATCTCTGCCGCCCAATGGGGTCCTTTTCGTTTGCTGGCGATTAAGATGTAAGGTTCGCCACTGGACCCGCGTGTCAGGTCAAATCCCGGATGTTCAGCGATGAAACGTAAAACTTCTATGTTGCTTCCCCCAATTGCAGCGAGAATCGGGGTTGCAAATTGTGCCACCGCATAGGGTTCGGGCACAGGCATCAGGTCTGGGCCGACATGATAGGTGTCAATGAGGGTGCGAACCAGGGTAAGGTCACCGAATGCCGCAGCAGCAATGAGTCTATGATAGGCTCCCATGAGAACTGCGCGCTTGTGGTCAACAAATATTTGTCCCCGACCAGCCAGTTCCCTAAGGCCGAGGGTATCCATTGGGTAAAAGAGAATATGCATGGCCCCAGAACGCTGATCGGGTGGAAGTTCGCACATGTCCCAGAAACCAGGTAGCGAAGGTTTCTCTAACTCTTCGTTTGGCTGTTCCGGCTCGACAGTAGTGGCGTTATGAAACTTCGGATAATCTGGGTCTAGTCTGTGAAGATAGGGGAACAATGGCTTCATTTCATCCATGTGCGTCGCGCCTGCTGCCTGTTTTCGGCCATTACCATCTTCTTCCCTGGGTGAAGCCATGGTGGCCGCAGATACGGACCGTGAGACGTCGGCTGTCACGGGAATGCTTTCCGGTAATCGGTAAAAAGTAGGAGGCGAAGGAGTATTGCGGTAGCCGTTAAAACCCTCGCCGTGGACATGAGCGCCAGCAGTAACATGGCTGGCGTTCTCGTAGATAGTGTCTTGCATCTGGCCAAGGATGTCGTCAATGTCGATGAGATTCTTTTGCGTGCGCGCGTTGGGCTTGGGGAAATGCCACTGCTGAACCAAGGGGGGGTTGCTAGGAACAGGGCCAGCGTGCACGGCGGACGGGGGAGCTGGTCCAGCCATGTACTGCTCTGTAGTCGTCCTTGAGGCAAGTGGGCCAACATGTGGTGGTGGTGGCACCGGGCTTCTTTCATCTACCTTCTTCGTCAGGGCTGCCATGGAATACTGGTCGAATGAAGAGGGTGTCGACTGCTGTTGGCCACGTTGAACACGTCTGGATCCAGTCCTGCGAATCGTTTTTCTACCAGTCACTACAGCGTGATGCGTGCTCGTGTGCTTCTTCAGGGCCTTGGCTGACCCAAAAGGAGGGTACTGACAGCCCGAGAATGTGCATGGAAAGCATCTGACGTGTGACATCTCGTGATCTGACCGAAGCCTCTCTGTCTCAAAGCCAACGGTAGCCCTTGGGCAGGACCCCAGCCGGCATGTGAGCGCAGCCGTTCCAAAATGAGCTCTAAACAGTTCCAACTCATCTCTGGTGAGGCCCGGGAAGTGATCGTGGTCAACCAGGGACATGACAGCACCTTGGTACGATGCCAGCAAAGCAGTGATGCTTTCTGACATGAAACTAGATTTCGAGGATGCCGAGGGTGTCGAGATCCCTCGAGACGCTAGTCTAGGTCAACAACAAATCACGAAAACCCCCCAGCGACTTACTTACCATTCTCTTGCAGGATTCTAACTTCAAGATTCTTCAAAGATCTAGCCATCAAAGCTCGCGTAACACACCTGTAGAGTGCTGGGTATTGCCGTAGAGCTGGGAGGCGCTCGTCGAGCTGACTTGTTCCTCCATCGTTCTCAACAGCCATTTCTGGACTCGAATCTTTCACCACATCCGCCAGTTGACAAGCAAGGATCATCAGTAGTTCAGGAGAATTTGTGTCGATGCCATCAGCCCTCGCTATATGGGACAACAAGTACTCTGTCCAATACTCGGTAGCATAGACATGAAACCCGTGAAGTCCCTTGCCTATCCGAAGCACTCTGTCGTGTTCAGAGAATTCGCCTCCAAAGAGTCGTAAACCAGATAAAAGACAAGTGACTGTGGCTACGCCGTGTTCACGAAGTGCTTGCTGCTTGTGGATGACGATGTTGCTTGAAGAGCTTTGGAGGAACCTGATTCTGTAAGTAACACGGCTCAAGTCTGTCTTGTTGTGGCTCTTACTCTTTCACGGAGATATGGATGAACGCTAGGGTTGAATCCCTTCTCTCCTCGATCAGAGTCCCGCAGATGTCTAGGATGTACTGAGGCGCCAAACGATTAATCTTAGGATCACCGGGGCTGAAACTGATAGCAGAAAGTAATTCAAGCTTCTGAAGTGGTCGTTCCGCAAACGCAACCCAACCGAGAATGCATCTCACACGGTCCACGGAGCGAGAGTCCAACTGAACCAGAATCTGGGTCAGGATCTTATAGTAGCTAGGGAGAATATCAGCATGGAGTCTTGGAGGCAAAGGGTATTACAAGGCTTACAAATCTGCGAGCTTCCTTGGCAGTTCGTTCACCGACTGCTTGATTTCATCACCACTGTAGAAAATGTTGGTCGCGAGATAGTCCATAACAAGCCGGGCGTAGAGAAACATTCCTAGATAAGATCAGTGAATATCCAACAGGACTATCAGGCCAAACAACGCACCGTCAGCCTTTTCCACGATCACTGTCCGGATCTCTTCGATTTCAGCCTGCCCTATGTCAAGCTGTCGGAGCCTTGTGTCCAGTGATCTCAGTCTCTCTCTGACGTATTGCCCTATTGCCCCTTGCAGAGAGGTCTTTTCCTCAGCGAGTGAGACTGTTTGTTTTCTGCGGAGGTTCTGCAACGCATTCGATGGGGAACGACTTGATACCAAGACCTTGCATACAGTGGTGCCAGGTAAAGAGGGTTTTGATGTAACCTGGTTGATTAGACGTATCAACCGGGTCTGTTTGTCTGGCTCACACTCATCCAATCCGTCAATGATGATCCATACATACTCTTCCTGGTTGGGCCGGCTGGACATGTTGGCAAGAAGCGTTTGAAAGAGCTGTTCAAGAGCTACAGTTGTAGGTGGCTTTTTCTCCAAGACGTATGCCTCGTTGACGTGGGCGACCAGATCGCCGTCCTTTCGAACAAGCTGAAGAATCAACGACTTCAGGATCTGCTCATACGCGGTCGAAGACGCGTAGCGGTAGGTGCAAAAGTGGTGGATGGTAAAGCTGTTGGATGCCTTCATAAAGATTGCGAGCTGTGTGCATAGGACACTTTTCCCAGTCCCAGCCGATCCCTGCAACCAAAGTGCTGGAGTATCTGGCTTGTCTTGAAGCCAAGAGCGGACCTTTTGGTTCTTCAAGATCCACGCGCAAGTTCCTTGATGTTCGGCTACTTCTGAAATTATCGAGTCAAAGATTGTCAGCTGATCTGATTCGTTGATCTTGAGCCACGATGCGGTAGCCTCAAACTGCTTCGCGCTCTTCTCGGCCTGCTCGCGGTCGAGTTGGCTCTGGCTCTCTTCTCTCCAGGATCGAATATCTTCTCGCATCTTTCTTGCTTCGGCAATGTCGAGAGCGTTTGCTTCCTGGTCGATCAAAGAGCCGTGTCGGTTCAAGTCTTCGAGAATATTGTTGAACTTGCTCTCGAAACGGCCCCAGGACGTGACAAACATGAGTTTCCAGCCTATAATATTAGGTTATGCAACTTTTAATGTCAATTCTATCCTACTTACCACTTCTTCGAACGAATTTGTATGCATTCTTATGGAATTCCAAAATGTCGGCGTAAAAGACGGCAAGCGTCTTGTGGAACTCTGGCTCGCCACGAAATGCATCGCCGAGGATCTCAAATCGCTTGAGTGATTCGGCGATATTCGAATAACCCTTGATGATCTTTTCAAACGCCTCGACATACTCCGAGGCTATCCGCAGGATGAGAGTGATAGGTGCCCATATCCACGGTAAATAGGGAGTGCCGTTACAGAGAATATCAACAACCTTGGAGTAATGTTCAAGTCCTCGGAAGAGGGGCATGAGACGGCGCATGTTGCGGAGTGATTGCCGAGCAGCAAGCTGATTTTCAATGTCAAGGGCTGTCTTTCGGACATGCTGCAGGGTCGTATTGCCAAAGTTTCGTTTGTCTCCTGGAGTGATGGTGCGCTCAAGCTCATCGTATGCCGTCTTCAGGGTTTGCCTCGCCAGCACAGTGACAGCGGGGTTACGAGGCATCTTGCGCCACGAAGGATCTGTTGAAAGCTGATGAAGGGCGGATGAAGAAGTCTGGTGGAGGGTGTCTCGTAGTTATGGCAAAGTCCAGAGCCTGATATGCACTTATCAATTTGTGACAACACACACCCACACACAGCCACCGCCAAGATCACAATTCCGAGGCGAAAGTGCACTTAGGGGACTAGCTTATTCGCCAGCTACGCGCTCCGGGCCAACACCATGCAGGCCACCCAAATTGTTGCATGTATGCCTGATAACTGCATTACAAACACCTCCTCTATGCCTAACGAGGCGTATCGAGTCATCGGCTGTGATAAATATTCAGCCTCACCAAACTCAGAGCCTGATCTGACTTTGCCACCTTACACCACACATGTAAGACCGGAGTACGATTTAACAGTCCCAATTCGATTCAAGGGAGCAGCCTGAGCTCAGGAATCGTCCAATACAATGGACACGCCTAGGGGTCCCAACAATACACTCAAGAGGCGCCGGCTGGACGAGGAAGCCTCACCAAACGTCCAAGGGACTGGTCACCCAGCCCTGACTACTGGCTACCAGGCAGGCTACAGGTCCTACACCAGGCCTTTCGAAGTTCAGCAGTTTTATCCTAATTCAGTATCTCAACCCGTCTCAGCAACACTACAGCCTAATGCTAGGGGCGCCTACTCGACCATATCACCTCATCACAACAACGCATGGACTCCCTACCACAGCTTTCAGTCCCAGAACGCAGCAGGAGGTTTTTTAAATGATAAAAGTTTCCAAGCAGCGTTCCCTAACTTACAGCCTCCATCAACATCTTTCGCCTCCCCTTCGTTCGAGCTGTGGTCATCCATGTCCATGGGACATCTTATGCCTCAAGAACAGACCCAACACTACGGCCAATTACTGCCTAAATCTTCATGTCAACAACATCTCTTAGATTCCGCTCAGAGTTCTTCCAACGTCCAGCCATGGCAAAGCACAATGTGTGTAGAGGCTCAAATTCTAGACATCAGTACCATCATCGCCGTAGACAACAGCCTACCAGCTGCACCCGCGCCAGCCCGACAGGTGCTTGAAGAACAAGAACCAGAAAAGGTGTGCTTTGGTATGGTGAGTTCTCTCAATAGAGCGGTCCAATGATAAGTAATAACGTGATCAAGGTTCCGTCCATATCTGCTAGGTGTGATCCGAAGAGCTCACTGAACACTCCACCTTCACCTTTTTCGGTGCAGATCAAGACCTCCCCGAGCTCCGATTCCCCAAAATTCATTTCAGAAGAATATCCGGAGATCTCTGGCCATATCATGTCAGACCACGGCCAGATGATTCAAAGCCTTCTCGAGGACGAAACTCTGGACCTCTACGTTTCTTGCACCATCCCAGACTCTCAAAGCCCAACACAGCAAAAGACTCGATCCAGTCCCCTCCAATGTACCTTGGAGATTACCGTCTACGGCCCCTCGGACCTTTTCGACGAAATTGGAGAGTGGTTCGAGGAGTATCAAGTCTACCTACAAGATCCTCGAGAGTGTCATATCGACGTCAAATACTATAATCCCCATCGCCTTTCTTCTGACGACTTTGCCTCTTGTGATCTTGTTTCTGAGGTCGTCTCGAGGGGCTCTAAGATCCTCCATCTCGAAAGTATCCCGCAACAAAAAGATTTGCTAGATGATTTGGACAGTCAGGACGATCTAGAAGAAACAGCACAACCAACAGTTATCAAGAGAAGCCTAAGAAAGTGAGTGACATCAACTAAATCTTAGTATACACTTTCAGACTTACCACATGCAACAGGCATCAAAAGCAGGCTCTCACATTCATGCTACGCCGGGAGCAGGGCTGGGCATTCTATGATCAACGGCCAGATGTTTGGGAGATGAGAGAAAATGACCGGGAGCGATTGTAAGTTTCGCTCAATAGCAGGTATTGTCAATGCAGTTAACAGAGTTGCAGCTTCCTGAACCGGATATCTAATGCCTATCAAGCCGAAGAACCCCCCCAGTGCTACGGTGGCATCATTGCAGACCCAATGGGGCTTGGCAAAACACTGACCATGATTGCATTGGCAGCAACCGACCTGGACAGGGATAACACTGAAATGGATACAAGCGAAGACGGCCAGTTGAGCGTTGCAGCTACACTCATTGTTGTGCCACCTCCGCGTAAGCTGGATTCCGACCCTGTTGCTAATTCAGGGATCAAGATCTAATGCCTCGCAGTAATCGGGACATGGGAAGAACAGCTATCTGAGTCAGTACTTTTACTTCATCAACTAGATATATGCTTATTATTTACCAGGCACGTTGTTCACGGAGGCATGGCATGGCACCGCCATCACCGGGAGACCCGTCTCAGTTCCACAACCGAACTTGATCGTTTCAACATCGTCTTGACAACATATCACACAGTCTCTGCAGAGTGGAACAGTGGGAATGGTGTGCGAGACTCGACTCTCTTCTCAGTGAGATGGGAGAGGATTATTCTCGACGAAGGTAGGACCATCAAAACATCAATTCCGACAAATATGCTAATGAAAACAGCGCATCTCATCCGAAACGCCAACTCAAAGATGTCCCAAGCAGTCTGCGCACTCGACTCCAAGTCTCGATGGGCTGTTACCGGCACTCCCATCCAGAATCGTCTCGGTGATTTAGCAACTCTCTTCAAGTTCATACGTGCCCATCCCTACACCGACCAAAGACGGTTTGACATCGATATATCGCGCCTTTGGAAGTCCGGCGAATATGAGGAAGCCATCAAAAGGCTAAAGCGTCTCTCAGCTTGCATGCTACTGAGACGACCCAAGGGAACCGTCGACCTTCCTGCCCGGCGGGATATGCAATGCCCAGTCAACTTCAACACCGAAGAGAGAGCTCTGTACGACAAGCTACGCAATGAAACTCTTACGAACATCAAAGAAGCTTTGAAAGGGGATATGGAACGCTCTCGAACTGGACTGTACGTCAATGTCTTGCAGCAGATTGAGTCACTTAGGCTGGTCTGCAACCTCGGTCTCCACTACCACACGAGACACGGAAAGGACCCTGCGGCTTCCCTAGAAGGTGACACTTGGGCCAGCAACGCACAAGGAACTTTCAATGTACAGCGAGAGATGGAGCCACCGGTCTGCATACAATGTGGATCAACACTCGAGATCACCGAGACTCTTCTCGAAGACCCATCTGTACCACGACAAAGCGCTCAGTTCTTCAGCTGCCTGAAGTTTGTATGCGCTGATTGCACGCAAAGGCAGTCTAGAGGTGTACTAGAATGCGGCCACAATCCCCGTTGCTCAGTGGCATCTGTTTCCACTAATAGCAGCGCTCTTGAGTCAAGCCCGGAAGAGATACAGACGCAGACGAGAGCAACATCCATCGGCCTCTCGTCCAAGGTGGAGGCCCTAATCACCGACATCAAGGCTCTTCCATGGAATGACAAATGGTATTTGCTCAATCCCTCCGTATCACACGGTTTCTAATACACTATAGCATCGTCTTTTCAAGCTGGAGACTAACACTCGACATGGTTGAAGCCGGACTAGAACAAGCGTCAATTCCAAGTGTCCGATTTGATGGCAAGGTGCCTCAAAATGAGCGGCAGGAGATTGTGGAGAGATTCAGAAGCAACCCGTCCGTTCGCGTCATGCTCTTGACGCTATCTTGTGGTGCAGCTGGGCAAGTAACTCTCTGCAACTGTAAATATAGTAGTGACTGACAACTTCTAGTCTCACTTTGACAGTAGCAACTAGGGCGTATCTCATGGAGCCTCATTGGTAAGTCTAATCCCACGCTTCTTTGGAATGGTGCTAAATATCTAGGAATCCAACTCTCGAAGAACAAGCCCTTGCTCGGATCCACCGAATTGGACAAACACGAGAGGTGACTACAGTGAGGTTCTACATGCGAGACTCGTTTGAGCAGGTAAACAGCTTCAAAGGAAACAAAGTGTGAATTTCTAATGTTTTTGTAGCATGTTATGGGGGTTCAAGAGTCGAAGAAGCATCTGGCCGGCTTGTTGCTCTCTCCTCACGATGGTGAGCAGGCAGATGAAAGCCAGGGAAGACTAGAGGTTTATCATCAGCCCTGTAGCTACTACACATTGCTAACAAGTTCCCAGAAACTGAGGTCGCTGATTTGAGGTTGTTCATGTCAAGTCAACCAATTTTCACTACTGGGTGACGAGGTGAGGGTACCTACCCGAATAGGAGGGGCTTAGGTTGTCAGGGGTTGAGACTGGAACTCTGGTGATGATAAGTTAAAGATCGGTTAACTTTCCTAACTTAATGTTATGTTCGTGCGAACTCAAACACAGTGGTTGTTTCGCCTTCGAATGTTAAAGAGTGTAGATGTTTTGATCTCATCTTCCTTGGACATGCTACCTAAGTGGGAATCCCAACCACACCCACCGCAACAAGATTGTCAGTATCCCTAGACATGTGTCCAGCACCAGTAATCATCAGCTTCTTCTCTCCCTCTACTTCAATAATCTCCAAGCAACGGGAATGCGATGTCCACTGGTTCACATCCACCATCTTCCAGCCGTCCGGCTCCCCCGCGTCCTCGTTAATAAAAACTTCTTCACGGCCTGACCCATTCATGATAATCAAGCCTGAGCCATCATCTCGCTCAGAATGAGGCGTCCAGATGACAAACGGGGATGAACCAGGGTTGGTGTTGGTGTCGTTGGATAGAATCTTGTGTTCCTCGGCACTGCCAAAGTCGTATGGCGACGAGGAGACCTTGTAGTACGAAGGGCAACCACCATCAGGGCCATCACAGAGTTCGTAGGTCATGATGTACTTGTCGGTAGACCCAATGTGCGCAACAATGGCCATGCCTGGGCGATGTTTGTACGTCGAGTGAGCAACATCGTCGACGGGATCGGACCAATTCTTCAAATCCTTGGTCACGATATGAGAAAGCTTCTGAGCGTGAGACGGATCACGCTGATCCGAGTAGTAGCAGATGAGTTCACCATCGTGCATGAGGAGAAACGGCTCCCAGACCGCCTTGTCCCCATTCTTGGTAGTTTCGGGACCCGGTGCGTAGACGACGTGGCTGGCAAACTCCCAGTTCTCACCACCGTCAGTGCTGGTATACATGTCGAGCCAGGCCTCGCTGAGGTCTGCGGGAAGTGACATTCCAGACAATATGAGTGTGCCTGCTTTGTATTCTCCCAAATCTTCGGGCAGAACAAAGAAGTGAGGCTGATATCGCAAACCCCAGCCATTGACCTGGTCGGTAACGTTGACAAAGTCAGACCAAGTCACTCCGCCGTCGACAGACTTCCAGATAGGGAAGTGAGCCAATGGGGGTTCAGGAGCATAATCCTCCCAGGTGACGAGGAGCGAGCCATCCTGCAACTGCACGGAACGGCCGTAGATAGTTTTCCAGCTCGTGTAGTCATCACGGGGCGTGAAGACGATGTTGTTGGTGAAGTCCGCCACAGCTTCGACTTGGGCAAGAAGAAGGAGGTTGGCTAGCGATGAGAGAAGATGGATGGGTTTCATGATGGATAGATGTTTCAGCTGAGCGTGGTAGAATCAAGATGATTTGGCTTGTGATGATGGTCCGAGCCAGTACTAGAAGCCTTCTCGTGGGCTTCAATAGGTGTATTTATAGATGAGCAAGCACCCTTCTTCTTGGGTACGTCACCATATCCATCCATTGACTCGTCAGTAAATCACCAGATACTCGCCGTCAAGCACCATCGATAAATGACTCGATTCCGACGTTCCTCAAGCCGGGGTTCTTGCTCCAGGATTGGAGCGGTAGTTTACTCCTGCCGACATCCCCTCGAAATGATCCCGCGACCTTGCGGATCGGCGCCACCCCCAGTTGCGGGGTTTGGGGAATGGTGTTGTTCTCCGGATGATTCGAGTCCAATCTGGGGAACCATCCGGCATTGGGGCCACTCAGATCGATCCATTCCCGATCCCTGCCAATATAGGTCTCCAGAGCTTCTTCCGAGGTTGGATCGCGGGACTGCCAGAGCGTACTTATCCCCACTGTTAGAGCACTATCTAAGACTTTGTAAAAATAATACAAGTATACGTTAATCCCTTATCTTAATTTGGTGAGTATAGGAAGAGACTCATCATAGTTGATCTAGATCGCAAGCAAGGAGATACGGCATGCTCGCGACCGCTATGATGTTGACATGGGGGCAGATATGCGCACCTACTGGGTTAATTGAAGCCGGTCCTTCACTTTGTATTAACCTCGACGCCGACACAGACAAATCACGTTGGAGGAGGATTACTTGGGCGCCGAGGCCACCAAAGCACCATGGGTCAACGAGGTTATTTTGAGCGGGCAGCAGAATAGGGAGCATAGGGATCATAGGCTCGAGTGGGTGATCACAAGCGATGGTATAGAAGTTATTGCAAAGGGATTCCAATAGGACAGCATTAGGTTAAGCTGGCGGTAGTCCCGTCCCATCTCGTATCATCCTACTTGGCTATAGCTTGCAAAGAACGAATAGACAGTACCCAAAACATGCCTCTCTCAGAGCATCCATAGAGTCCCTTATACCACGTTCTCCAAGTTGATCTTGACAGCCAACACACTCTTCGCTAACGCTCCCGTCACAAAGAGCCACGCCCACCGCTGACCGTGTTCCAGCTTCGGGTCGATAGCAACCATAACAGCAGCCGTCGCAAATCGAATTCTCTCCCCGCCGTCTTCAAACAACAACCTAGGGCTCATTACGCTCAATTCCGCACCCCCTTGTTGTGATGGGATATACCATACCATGGACCCATCAGCCCCGTTTGGATCCGTCGTCGTCTTGGGAAGGTCAGCAGCCCGTGATAATCCTGCGAGGACGTAGCCGCTGGCATCAAATGTCGAATTGGCATATGGGTCGAGGAAGTAGCTGGGATTATCGATTGTCGAGTCGACCTTGATCGATGAGACAACTTGAATGGCAGGGTTTTCGGATGATGCCTTTCCCACCTCCAAAACACCTCTCCCAGCACATCCGATGAGGATTTCTCCAGATCTACCCCTACCAAGCCCATTTTGGTTATGGATACCACTCACCGCGACTCGCGCCTTGACATCTGCTGCGGGGTCGGTAGAAGTGAGCGAGTCCAACTCGACCAACACGGTAGTCGACCATCTTGCGCCCCAGTACACGACTTCCAAGAATCGCAGAGCACCTTCTTTGTAGTAGTGATCGTTTGTCACATAGAAAGAGTGAGGGTTTCGAGCTAGAATATCGTTGGGCGTCGAAATTAGCGAGTGCTGAACTGACCGTAGGTGTGTGGCTACATCAGACCCGATGACATGATGGAATATCTCGACGCGCGAAGCCGCATTTGCGTTGCATTCTTTCAAGTTCGCGGTATCAGGACAATGTGTCAAGTTTGGAGGGTGGTTGACAGCGAATATATAGACGGCGGCCTCTGCCGAGTCATGATCCGGGATGACATCAATGCCATGGGTGTTGAAAGGTCCATTGAAGTTTACAAACTTTAAACGTTGAGATTGTTTCGACTGAAGCGACGTTAGGGAATTAAAGTCAACATGTACTTAACCACACAACATACCTCAGGATCGACGACGTGTATTGACCCAGTGCTCTTGGCGGCCAAAGACGGGTCATGGAAATTGGCCAAGGGTGGGAACCATCTAAATCGACCTTCGTAGCTGTCCTCGCAGGCCAAAAAGAGCTTTCCACTTTCTTCTTCAAAGTGAACATCCTCGCATTGAATGGTGTCGTTAATGAAGGTGAGATGACTGGGATCCTGTACGATAGTGCTGCTCTTGTCTCGGAAGAAGCCCAGGACTGTGACGAACCGGGCCAAGGTACGAATATATGGGAGACAAAGGACAGAGAGTACAAGGACAAGAAAAGCCGGTTTGCTAAACATGATGGTAGTTACAAGGTAGTGTAGAGATTCTTACAATGCCATGTTTTTTATGCACCCACGTACTTTTATCAACTACCCCATGATTTAAACTTAAACGCTAACTGCCGACCGGATCTCGGCAATGCATACAATTCATGTGATATTTCGCATAGCCGGTTGTGTACCTTGGTAGGTTTGCGTTTCCCCGCATCTCCCGGATCTACCGGCCGACAGATCGAAAGTTGATTCTCTCATCGAGTTTTATCTTGAACCACAACACTGCTCACAGAGGCAGAGTATTGTTGAGACATCGCGTTTGGCATTATTTGGGGATATTGTGGTTGTCATCCTCAACGACAACTCCAAAGGAGGCCGTCAGCCACAACAGTAAAAGACATAGTTTTCAATACATGACGTCATCAAAACACTTGGAGCTATGTTGTTAAACTCGGGCCAGACTATTGTTTCATTACAAAACATGTAATTGAGCTAAGATACAAATGTGGCATTCCTCGCCTCCCTCGCCAAAATACAATCAGGACGAGGGGCAACTCTTGACCATGACACCTGCAGCGACAAACTTGTTCTACCACTCGACACGCCATGTTATTGGCCAATCGACGTTCAAATCAAAAGTGGCCCCAAACAGGTCTTGGCTGATACAGCTCCTCAAGGTAACCCTCTTCATCCTTCGTCAGAACCTTGCCATTGCTTGAAACGGCCTCTTCGATTCTTTCCATCTTCGTACACCCAACAATAGGACTCGTAACCCTCGAATTAATCCAAGCCAGGGCAACGTGAGCCATCGGCCATCCATGTTTCTCAGCGAGCTCCGCCACTCGACCAATGATTTTCTGATCGGCCTCGCTCGTACCAGGTCCTCCTCTTATGATTTGAGACTCAGTCGACTCTCTCGTCGTCAAGCTTGAAGAAGGAGGTCTGGCCAAGTGTCCACGACACAACGGCGCCCAAGGGATAAGCCCTACACCCGTGTCATTGCAGAACCGAATCATTTCCCTCTCCTCTTCGCGGTAGAGCAGGTTATATTGATTCTGCATGCTCACAAACTTGGTCCAGTTATTTCTTTCGGCGCAGAATTGAAGTTGGGCAAACTGAGTTGCCCACATACTACTCGCACCGATGTAGCGGACCTTGCCTGATTGCACCAGGTCATGAAGAGCTTTCATAGTCTCTTCCATGGGCACCGAACTATCAAATCGATGAATCTGCAATAGATCGATGTAATCAGTTTGAAGCCTCTTCAGAGAAGCCTCAACCTGATTGAAGATAGCAGTTCGAGAGAGACCGGATAGGTTCTGATAATCCTTGGATTTGCTGAACTCGGAGCGGAAAACGTATGCTTGCTCCTCTGCCGCAGTTAGCATTGAGTGCAGAGGCCGTTGAGAAGTCAACCAACATACCTGGGGTTTCTCCAACAGTAAAGTAGCATTTTGTGAGAATAACTACCTTCTCTCGGGGAATATCATAGTGTTTGAGAGCCTTGCCAATAATCTCCTCGGAAACACCATTCGAGTACGCATTGGCAGTATCCCAAGTATTCAGGCCCATGTCATAGGCTGCCTTGAGCAATGGCAGCGCCTATGGAACGAACCTTGGTTAGCTTCGAGAAACGTGTTTGTGGCGGCAGAGGCATACTTCGTCTTCTCCAAGTGCCCACGGGAGAGCTCGAGTGTCGCCGAAGCCCATACAACCAAGAATAGGCACAGACACACGGAGTCCAGACCGTCCGAGCTGACGATATTCTACACGTGTGTCTTCCAAGGACTGCTTGAGCCGGCTCGGGAGTTGGATTGTGGACATATTGGCTGTTTAGATTTGATGAATCAGGGGCTTAATACATGTAGAACACCTTGGGTCAGAACAAAAAGGAAATACGAAAAGGTCAACTATATATACGGTTCATACATGTCGCTTCGCAAGTCTACCGTGGTTGTGGTGATGCAGGCACGGCGTTAACGGTCCGGAGTTAACAACTACTATCCACTCCACCGCTCGAGCTCCAAGTTATACTTTACGCCAAAAACGGACTTTAGATTGTTCGAGTCCGACTCGGAGAGTTTTGAGAAACAGTTGGCCCGACGGCCGAGGCTGAGGGGGGGACTTGCAGTGGACTTGCTTTGCCAGCGCCCTAGACAGTATCATGAAGCTTTTGAAGGGGGACACCCACCCTTGCCGACGCAGACATGAGACACATGTCTACAGATACGCTACATAGCAGACCTGGCGGGAATCTTGACCATTTCGACTACATTCCAAGGTCAGCTGGTTCAACCCGAAGTATCCGGAGGGAGGCTCTAAGAAGGAGGTTGAGCCCCAGTTCTCATAACCACTGACAGCTTCGAAAGAGAATATCTCATTGGTCCTATAGATTAAATGATAGCCATTACAAAGAGCTTAGATATGATGGGACACCCGGAGGCCCGATAGGGTCAATGGCTAGCAACGTGGGAGTTGAGCACCGACGAGCATGTCTAGACAATCACCCGAACCCCATATCTCCCCAGATGAGATCAGTTCCAGTAAATAGAGTAATCCCTCCAGGCATCATCCCACAAACCACAAAAGTAGAGTGGGTTAAGCTTAACAATGCTGAGATAGAACTATCAAACGTGTCAGACAACCAGCCCTGCCAACCCGCTTTTATTGGGCCACACTCCCAGACGACGCTTACTAGGTACTTGCAACGACCGTGATATCCCCGGGAAGACGTACCTCGTCAATTCCACTTTTAAATAGACCTCAAGCAACTTCACGGGCTCCTCAGCATGCTTGTCCAGCTCGAGGCTCCCAGGTGATATTGTGCCAGAATCATATCTATGCCCGAGTCATCAGTCTCACCACATTCTTTCCCACCTGTGACACCATTCTGAGAATGAAAATTTCAAGGTGTTGTCCCTCTGGTACTGCTATGGCATACTTGCCAGGCCACCTAACTCCTAGCCGAAGTGTTGACCATGACTTCGGTTCCGTAGCTTGGGCTAACCATCCTGTCACCAAACTCGGTATCTGGCCTCTGAGCTTGCAGAGCTTCTGTCGACTTGCTCTACTGGAACACCGACCTCGTACATGTCGCACGCAAAAGCGGACCGCGGAATGACGTCTACGTGTTCGTGTGCTACCTTCTTCTACGCATTGGACTGTTGCAATCCAAAGTCTGTAGACCGGATGTAACGGAATAGGATATCACCGAGCATGGTACCCTCCTCAGCTCCATTAGTAAACACTTTATGCATGCTTGTTCACAATCTCATTCTTCAAGAAAAGGGGCACCAATTGTAATGAAATTAACCACATCAATTTCATCGAATCATATTCAGTCTGTTTCTGATATATACACATTACGCGCTCATATACATTCGCTTCCTTTCACCTCCTTCCTCAGACTACCGCTCCAACTTTGTAAGTATAAATGATTCATGTATGCATCTTGCAAGATCAAACGATGGTAACCAGAGGGTATTCGATTAGACGGCAGAGTCGTCGTGCTCAGCCTTGGCAACAGCCTTCTTCTCGAGGATCTCACCAGCGCCCATGGTCTCGGCAAAGGTGGTATGGGGCTTCCACTTGGCAGAGTTGCGGGGGGTGGTCTCCTCCATCATCTTGTCGACCTGCTCCAGAGACAGTCCCTTGGTCTCAGGGACCAGGAAGTAAGAGTAGACAAAGGCGCATGTGCAGAGACCTCCCCAGATGAAGAAGACGGACGACTTGAGGTTGCCTCGGTTCTCGCCGACCATGTAGGGGGTGATGACAGCGATGATGGTGTTCCACAGCCAGTTGGAAGCAGTAGAGAGACCAACACCACGAGATCGGATGGGGAGAGGGAAGATCTCGCCAATGACGATCCAGGCACCGGGACCCCAGGTGGAGGCGAAGAAGAAGATGAAGATGGCAATGAAGGCGATCTGGGCGTTGACAGCGCTGATGTTGTCGGCAGTGACCTTGTCAGGGTCGTCCTCGGTGGGAGTGGGATGGGTGTGGTTGAAACCGATAGTGACACCGATGATGGCAACGAGGAACTGGCAGACAAGCATGCCGAAGGCACCGATGATGAGGATGCTGCGGCGACCGAAGCGCTCGACGGTCCAGAAGGACAGGGGGGTCGAGAAGACGTTGACCAGGGTGAAGATGAGCGAGATGAGGAAACTGTTGTCGATGGCACCAGTGGACTGGAGGAAGGGGGTGGAGTAGTAGAAGATGAAGTTGACACCAGTCCTGGGAATATTGTTAGTCAAGGATTCCAAGGGAAATGAAAGGTGGGCACATACCATTGCTGCATCATCTGAAGAGAGGTACCGAGGATGGTTCGGCGAAGGTTAGACTTGCCATCCCAGAGGCTGCCCCTGAAGCAGTTGGCCCAGCTGCCGATCCAAGAGGTGGAGGGAATGATTTGGCGCTCGTACTCCTCGTTGGCGATAATCTCAGCCAGCTCGGTCTGGACATACTTGGAGTCCTTGGGCTGACCACGAACACGGGAGAGGGCGTCAATGGCGTCTTCGATACGGCCCCTCTTGACAAAGTATCGTGGAGAGTCGGGGAGGAACAGGAGACCACCACCGAGGATGACAGCCCAGGGGAACTGGATGGCGATGGGAATGCGGTAGGAGTTGGGGTTGTAGAAGTCCTCAGTTCCGTAGACGATGCAGGCGGCGAGCAGCAGACCGATGGTGATGCAGAATTGGTAACCAGCGACGAGAGCACCACGAACCTTGCGGGGGCACTGGGAAAGAAGTGTCAGTAAGGGTTGTCAGGCAGAGGCATCGTGGTAGCAACTTACAATCTCAGACATGTACAGGATAACAATGGCAGACTCGAAACCGACACCGATACCGGCAATGAGACGACCAGCGACGATGCAAGCAAGAGGATCACCATGACCAGTAACCATCTGGATAACAACACCGAGGCAGTAGATGATGCAACCAGTAATGACAGTCCACTTGCGGCCGATGCGGTCAGCGACATCACCGGCGATGATAGCACCGAAGAAGGTACCGCAGGAGAGAATAGAGACGATCAGAGACTGGTGGCTTTCGCGGAGCTTGTCGTGGCCAAGGCCCTCGACCTCGTGGATGAAGTACTTGGAACCATTGACACCGTTGATGTACCCAGAGTCGTAACCGAAGAAGATGCCACCGAAGGAGGCAAAGGCGCACATGAGGTAGGCCTTCCAGGTGACAGGAGCCTCGATCTGGTCGATGTTGTCGGCCGTCTGGAGGGCGACCGAGTGGTTGCGAGCGCCCTCGTCGTGGTGGGTTTCGTCGACACCCATGGTGAAGATGTTGCTGCTAGGTTGCAGAGGCGACTTCAGCGATGGGGTTGGTGAGCACAGTATATGTTTTGGCTCGGTGGTGGGTGGATCAGAGACTCTGAAGTTGTGTGCAGATCAGAGACCCGGTTGGATAATGAATCAGAGAAAGAAGAGACCCCAGGTGTAAGAGAG
Source organism: Fusarium falciforme (assembly GCF_026873545.1). NCBI lineage: Eukaryota > Fungi > Ascomycota > Sordariomycetes > Hypocreales > Nectriaceae > Fusarium > Fusarium falciforme. Next base: position 335,240 of record NC_070546.1, read on the forward strand.
ACAGGAGGGGGATATGCTTCAAGAGGGGGGATTGTAGTAGAAGGTGAGAGTGTGAGACAGTGATGATGAACCAAAGCGAGAGAGACTGTTCCACGAGAAGGGGAGGAGGGCGTCTTTTAATCTTGAGCAGGAAGGAAGGCAGGAGGAGGCATGAAGGAAGGAAGGAGCATGTTACCTATTCCGCCCTTGCACCTGCCTGCCTCTCAACATGCATCAACGCAGCGAATCCAATCTACCTGCATGCAGCCCAGCCGGCGGCCAGCTGAGGCAAGTACGTTCCGGTACCCGTTCGGCGGAATGAATGGCCAAAGCTCCCGGTGACTCCTGCCAACTAACGCCAAGCTCAACAAGGTGACAGAAGGTGGAAAGCTGCCAACTCCGGCGCGAGTGTGCGTGTGGTGCATCATCTCGGACGGTGTCCACGAGCCTTTCTCGGATGCGCGATGCCTCGGAGGAGTGGGCGTCCCATGGGGGAGTACAAGGCACGTATGGGGCATGGGGGGGAAAGGTGAGGTGTGTGTATGGGATCAGAACATGACCTTTTTTTCTGTTACTGTATGCACGCCCCCCAGCAGAAGCTTGAGCTTGCATGTTACGGGGAGAGCTTGTTGGAAAGCATGAGGCACGGGGATGCCCGGACACGGAGACGCCCCCGGGGGGTGTGTGTTTTGTGTGTTTGCAAGCCGCCGCATCGTCAATACGCGGGTGTGTGAGATCAGGAAAAAAAAAAGCGTGTTAGTGATTCAGAGACAGAGACCGTTTGGACGGATTAGGCACGGAGCGAGCTGCAACAAACTGCAGAATTCGAGGTGATCGGCGGTCATGATTGGATGACTCTCTCTACTTTGGCAGTGTTTGGCAGTGTTCAGCGGTGCTCAACAGTGTTCTGTAGTGTTCTTCACCGGAGGCCGCCGCCGTGATTGGCCGCGTGCTCACCTCGACAACGAGATCGCATCTCTCATGTGGTGTCTCGGCCTCGGTCTCAGCCCGTCTTCTTCACTGTAAAGAAAAAAATGTGCCGTTCCACGCGCCCAGCGTCTGGGGAATCGCGTGGGGATGCGGACCCCGGCCGCAAGGGGAGCTACGAGGTAAGGCCGATGAGAGTGGAGGGACGGTTGGCCCACAACCGTTTGTACCGGCCCAGATGGCCCAGAGAAGCGCCGAGTACCTGCCGGCCGTTATTACCCACGGGACCTGGCGACGGGCTTCCATGGCGAGTTCTAGAGCCCGGGAGACGGCGGGCGGAAGAGGACGGGTCGCCAAGGGGAGCTGGAACCGGGGGGACGGTAAAGTGTTCACGTTTTTTGCTCGAGTCCAGTTCTGGTGTACTGTAAATCACATCAAGTCAAATCTTGAAAGTCGTAGAATCAAGCTTGAAAAATCGCCAAAGCTTTCACCCCTCCATCGCATCCCATCCCGCAACCCCGTCCTCCCGCTGGATTCGGCGATCCTTTCCAAGGATTGGATGCGACGTCTGTAACTCGACTTTTCCATGTAAGCAACCCACCTTTTTCCCCCGGGTCCCTTTTCCCACAGGCGGCCATCCAGCCAGTCACCCACCAGAGCCCGACATCCAGGGGCTTTCTCGCCCACACACCACCTTACAACCTGCTGCACTGCGCGGGGAAGAGCCTTGGAGTCCAGAGCCAGGGTCCCCAATGGGCGAATTTTCGGTGGTACTCTACGCGCTACCTTGCCTGGGGCCCGGGGCTACATGGCATGGCATGGTTGTAATTGACCGAGCTGGCCACCGCTTGGCACTAGTCTTGAGGCATTCTGGAGATCCCCCCAGCTGGGGGAACATGCGAATAGCTTGGGGAAAAGAATCGGACCTCCTCCTCTTTCTTGCATCTCCTCTTCCCTCTACACCAACTTTGACCATCCCCAGAGAGCTGAGCCCCCTGGGGAAAATGCCTCCGAGTCGGCCACCGAGATCACGGCACAGCGGCATGCTCTAACCCCAGACTCTCCGGATTTCGAGCCCATCCGGTGCGTCGCGGGGAGAAGAGTCTGGCCGAGAAGGGGCCTTATTTTCCCAGATCGAGAAGGGCACATTTCGGCTGAGCTGACAGCTGTGCCAGAAGTCAACAGCTCGCTCCGAAGCTAACTGTCAATTTTTCCCTACAACTGAACAGAAGCCCAGCCACCATCGTCACGGGAACTCGAAATCGTGCCCTGTCATGCACAAGTCCGGGCCGAAACGTCAGGGCCAACGAGGGCTCAAGCGACGGCACCACTTCGTGGTCCAAGCTGGTCGATCAGAGCAGCAGCCGCGAATGGGTGCCGGCATGGATTGGATTGGGATTACAGTACTGTACTGTACGTACACATCCATAGGTACCCAATCTGCGTGTGTGTGCATACCTACATGGATGGTCTTCCGTTTACAAAGTCCTTTCATGTGAGGAAGAGACAACGGAGAGCTGCAGGACGAGAGATGAAGCAAATAAGCGACGAGAGAGAGCCCGAGATGGAATCACTTGTAGACTAGTTACTGTAACACGACTACACCTCTTCGATTGCGGCTTCAACCCAAAAATAATTACAGTGCTCTAGACCAACAATGCAACGAACGGGCGGGTACCCGACAGCCTGTTTACCTTTAACGTTGCACATTTGACTTTTTTTTTTGCTCCTCATGTCTCTCGCTTGTCTCGCCACTGATCAACTGTCGGGTATCCAGTAAAACGGAGACAAACCGGGGGTCACGAGGTCTGGAGAAAAAAGAGAGAAAGAATACGGAGATAGAGTAGAGAACAAAGTTGCCCACCCAATCCCGGGGCCCCTTACCTTTCCCCTGCAAGGTCTTGACTGTAATTGGGCCCCCCCTTCCCCTCGTGGCGCCCATGCAAGTTCTTAGAAATCCTCTGACACGCACACGCACGATGGCTTCAGAAAGAGTCCGGCCGAAGGACCCACCTCCCGTCGCCTCTATGCCAATTCATTACGCCAAAGGTGTGCTCGTGACGGTACAGACTCTGCTCTTGCTCGGCCGAGACCCGAGAACGAAGTCCTTGACTAAGAACTCTGTAATCTCTCTTCAGGACCGAAGCTTTCGGTCTCGGGTGCCTGTCCAAACGTGGTAACGGTCCGGCCGGCGTCAGCGATGCCTCTATTTCCGGGCCTTGGTTTTGTGAAGCCTCCCATTCCAGTCACCTCGTACCTGCCCAGTCACGAGGTAAGCTGGTGTCTCCTGTTTCCTCTTGGCTCCGGTCATCCTCACTCGCTCACCTTGCCATTGCCGAAGAGTTCCTCCGGAGCGGTGGGGCATTCAAAGATTCTTGCTTCTCCTTTCCCAGATGCGTCGCTCTCCTTTGTCCTTTTCGGTCGAGGCCATCGTGGACCTCCCTGCCTCGTGTGAAGGAAGAGTCATGGTCTGAGACAATCACGCCTGTTCTTGTCTGACACCACAGACCAACATCGATCGTCGCCAGCCACCATCTTTCCCCGCAGTCAATCACTCCCTCCCTCGCTCAAATCCATGGCAACGTTGAATCCCAAGGGGAGGGTATGCCAAGACACATTCCTAGACGCCGTATCGCGCCACCTGTAGACAAGCCACCGCACCTCATCGTCATGCTCACTGCCCGTCATCACCATGGTCTTGCCAAGGCGCCAAGATCGTCAATCGATCGTCCTCAACTCGCTACCGCCAGCAAATGACAGCGTGGCTGACCATGAGTATCGCGGTTATCATTCATTCTCTTTGCTTTCCGCTGCATCGTGGCCGTTGCCTTTCCGTCTTCTTTCCGCTCGTCGCTGTCAATCAGCGGGGTCGTGAGCGCTGCCAGAGTCAATCGATCCATCGCATGTAGATCCATGCCCTACCCTACAGCAGAAGATGAGGATACCACGAGATCAATAAAAACGTAAAAAATGTAGACTACGAGTTGTCGCATTCTAAGAATGTGAATATTGTGATTAATTCATGTGAATATTAGCATAATACTGGCGCGAAGCCTTAAAAAGATCTACATCCGAAATGAATGTCTCACTTGGTGGATCGGATCGGATCTTGTTTGAGATGGATGCCGTGACATGCAAGACACCCTAGACCTTTACCGACAAGACAACCTCATCACGTATCTCTATGCAAATGTCTTTCTGTTGTTTCATTCTTTCATCGCGGGCTTTTAATTTTTGTCAAGACATTGTCGTGTTTGCCTCCGGCGGCTCTGCCGAGGGCCTCCTGCGGAGTGCCGTCCTCGCTGCGCTCGAAGTCGTCAACCGAGATTAAACGACCGGGTGCACTCTGGGAATGCCCTCAATTTATCCCCTCCATCATAATTTTGGTGGCTGACCTCTCCTCACGTGCAGTCAGCAATCTTCAACGTGGCAGCACCTCAAACACCAATAAATAATCCCCCAATCCCCCAACGTTGTCCTCTACCCTACAACTCGTCCAAAATACAACACACCTTTATCTAGTGCAATAAATCATCACACTCGGATATCTTGACTACCTATCAACGCTATCAATTAACCCAACTAATCCTGGAAGCTTATGCCAAGACTCTTTCTGCTTACTCGATTAAACCTCATTCAAGCTCGTTTGCAGGGAATAACTTCACTATGGAGGCTGACCGCAGCAGACAGCGCAGGATATGGCCAGATGCAGCTCTGGGAGGGCGTAATCAGGCTGGCAACGTCTGCATGTAAAACGTAGATGGACCCTTTGACAGCGAAATGTCTCAGATTTCCTTAATTCTCCCAGTCATCACTCTATTTCACGATGCTGAGAAGGGGCCTCTTCGCAGGTGCAATCCTCATCGCCATCCTCGGCCTCTGGGCCGCAAACCGTCCCTCAACACCGTTACTACCTCTAAAATTTGGCCGCAAAAACGTCGTCCTCTTTGTAACTTCGGCCCACGATGGCTTTTCCAACGTCCACCTAGCCACAAGCCACGCCCTCTTGGAAAAGTATCCAGACCTGGAAGTCCACTATGCCTCGTTTCCCGATCTCAAGCGCAAGGTCGACCGTGTTTCGGCTGAGCATACCAAGTCAAAGCCTGTTATTTGGCATGAGTTGCCTCCTCCGGGTATCGTGGCTGCGTATCTGCGTTCCTTTGGAAGCGTCGCTGGTCTCATGAATGTGCCTGGGCTCAAGGGCATAAAACGGGCTGTCAAGGACATACAGACCGTCGCTGCCCCCTGGGATGCCGAAGAACATTGGATCCTATACAAAACCATCTTCGATGTAATCAAGGAGGTTGACCCTGCCGTGGTCATCCTCGATATCCTCTTCAAGCCGGCAATTGAAGCAACTCAGGACCTCAACTACAAACACATATTCGTAACGCCCAACTCCTTCGTCGACACGTGCGTGCACAAAGAACCATGGGCAGCCATGCTCTGGAAGTTTCCCTCCACGGGATCTGGCTACCCATTCCCCCTCCCCTGGCATCTCATCCCAGCAAACATCTTCTTCGAGATCCGCATCGACTACGCCATCATATCCGGTCCCAGAGTTCGAAGCATGGTGCCGTACCTCAAAGGAAAGGGCATCAAGAACCCAATCGACTCTCTCGCCTGGGACAGGCCAGACGTTCCTCTGCTGTCAGGTACCATCCCCGAGGCAACCCTCCCTCTGCACGCGGTCCCTGAAAACGCCAAATACTGCGGCCCCGTCGTCCTCGAGACTGCATCCCTCAAAGAGCAAGATGCGGAGATGGCCGAGTGGCTGTCCAAGGCGCCAACGATACTCGTCAACCTCGGCAGTGGCGTGCGATTCGACGAGACTCAGGCGCGCTCCATGGCGCAGGCATTCGTGCCTGTTCTCGAAAAGACGGACGCGCAGATTCTCTGGAAGATGAACAAGCACGGCGAATACGACGATTCATTCCTGCAGCCCGTGAAGCAACACTTCGACAGTCGACGGCTCCGCATCGAGTCCTGGATCAAAGCTGACCCAACGTCATTGCTTGCGACGGGTAATGTCAAATTGGCCGTCCACCACGGCGGCGCAAACTGCTACAACGAAGCCATCCTGTAAGCATCGTCAGCTACCAATATCATTCCTCTGCTAACCCCCCTAGTTACGGAGTCCCCCAAGTCGTCCTCCCCGTCTGGTTCGACACGTACACCTACGCGGCGACAGCCGAGTATCGGGGCGTGGGCATCTGGCCAACCAAAGACACAGCCCCAGCCTGGGAAGCCGAATCACTGGGTAAAGCGTTTCTCGACGCTCTCTCCGACGAAACCATGAAGGAAAAAGCCGAGAAGCTGGGTGAGATTGCGCGACAGTACGAAGGTCGTTATTTGGCAGCCAGAGATATTGCAGAGATGGCAGCCAAAGGCCACGACTAGTCGGACGGGCCTATGCCTAGATTAGTACACATCCCCTTTTCTTCCGAGATAGACTTTTGCTGCCCAATGACAATTTTCAAGGATAAACGAACCGCGGCAATTTCCACTTAATAGACTCTTTTCCCGACTCTATGAATCTCGCCGCACGTCGACAGAATTTGCAATACGTCATTGACGTTTGAAGCCAGAGTTGAGTCTTGATGACTGGTGTTTTTTTGTGAACTTGGCGTCGTCTCTAAATAATCCATCAGCCATAATAACAAACACACACTTATCGACGCATGCCGGCACTAGAATAACCATGATACTGCAACCTCTTTGATCGGCAATTCGCATTCTCTTCTATCCCACCGAACTCCGATCGGGACCCCCGAAACTCCGCTGCCAAAAAAGAAGCGGAAACGTTTGCCCCTTGCGGACTTGTTGGTTGCGGACCTTTTTTTATCTACCGCCACCGCGGCGAGGCACATGAATAGATATAGAAGCCATCTCCTGACGTGATTCAATTCTACATGTAAACAAACACCTCTCTAATAAACACATCCCCACTCAAGAAAATGGCTTCAATGCGCGCCTGGCAAGCCGCCTCCCCTGGCACATTCCCCCAAATCCTCTCCCTCCGCACCGATATCCCCCGCCCCTCAAACCTCCAAGATGGCCAGATCCTCGTGCAGGTCTCGCACGCGGGTCTCAACCCAGCCGACTACAAGATGTGCGAGCTCGGCGTCGCCTCGAGGGCCATAACCTCATTCCCCAAGATCCCCGGCATGGACCTCGCCGGCCGCGTCGTCGAGGTCGCTGAAGGCGTCACCGAGGCCAAGGTGGGCGATCTTGTCATGGCTAGGGTTGACCCGACAAAGCCTGGCGGTTCTCTGGCCGAGTTTGTTGCCGTGAATCGCGATGGGTATGCCACTCTCCCGGCCGGCTTTGACACGGAGCAGGCGGCGGGAGCTCCGACAGCGGCCGTTACGGCGTACCAGACCATCGCGCCGTACGTCAAGGCCGGAGACAAGGTATTCATCAACGGCGGTTCCGGAGGTGTCGGCCTCTTCGGCATCCAAATCGCAAAGGCTCTCGGCTGTGAGGTTACAGTAACTTGCTCAACCGCAAAGGCCGAGCTGTGCAAGAGTCTCGGCGCCGACGACATCATCGACTACAGGACAAGCGACGTTCTCGCCGAGCTCAAGAAGCGCGGGCAGGTCTTCAGGCATTGCGTCGACAACGTTGGCGACTCACCATCCAACCTTTACGCCTTCTCCGACAATTTCCTCTTCAACGGCAGCAAGTTTCTCTTTGTCGGTGGCCACGTGACAGCAGGCAGCATCATGAGCATCATGAAGACGAGGGTGCTGCCGACATTCCTCGGTGGTGGAAAGAACCATTTCGTCAGCTACATGACCAGCAACAAACGCGAAGACATCGAGCAAGTCCGAGATTGGTTCGTTGAGGGCAAGGTTCGCACAGTTGTCGATTCAGTGTTTGACTATGAGGAGACGGAAAAGGCGTTTGAGCAGCTGAAGAAGGGGTCGAATGGAGGCAAGATTATTATCCGAGTTCAAAAGTAGAGGGCACGACGACGAGATACCAGACTGTAATGATTGTTGGACGGGAGATACCAAATAGGCTACAATTATTTTAATTTCATTGGTTACCTACGAAGATGTCTCCATGGTACCATGCTTCCCAGTGTTGACTATTGCAACACCATTCAAAACGGTCGGCGAAGCCTGCTTCACGGGATCGCCAGGCTCAACGTCTTGCCAACAGTCTTGGATAGGAAGACCCTGCCATCAAAAAGGGAGTGTTGACTCCAAGGGGTGCTTCAATGAAGCCGTCCTCCACCGGTGTGCCCGAATACGTACGGGGCGTCGACATGACTTCAGCTTGCAGAGGTGAATCGAGATCACCTCACGGCAGGCTTGCATTGCGGATCTCCCGACGCCTTCGCCTTACTCAAGCTGGCCTGACCGATGTCGGGGAGGCCCAAGTAAAGCCGACGGATGACGGCGACGGCGTGTGTTGCAAGGTTGTTGGGGCATCTAGAGGACACGAATTGCTTCTGGACATGATGCATCTCGGCTTGTCCTCTTGTGGTTGGCTAGGCATCGGCAAGCCCTTTACTCCTAGATCTGATCGATCAGAGTGGCTGCAGATCAAGTTCCTAGACCAGTCGCAAACTTGCGCGCAACCCATGCAGCGCCGTGCTCCTCGTACTCCTTCTTGGTCACGGCCAGCTTGTTGATGTGAGGATGATTTGCTAGATTTGCACCGCCGTACCAAGTATTAGTGATGGGATCCGCAGGCCTTGCGACACGCACTATGCAATCGTCGGGCACCAGCTGAACAACCTCCTTCTGCAGTCGCTGGATGAAGCCGTCGAGGTGCGTGTTCCCTCCCACAACGATGATGTTGGCAAGAAGACTCGGCCAGAGCCCAATGGGAAGTTCGTTCAATGACTCCTGAACTAGGTCCGCCAGGCCGGGCTGCCTAATCCCGGCATCAGATGGACTGAACAGGAGTTCGGGAACAGTGAACCTCTCGTTGCGAAGCGTCAAGGCGTCCTCCTCCGATTGCGCTGCAACCTTTTTCGCTCTCGAGTGTCGTGAAGGTTCGTAGTCGCAGAGGATACCCTTAGATCGAGTGTGAAAGTCGGGAAGGATATAGTCTTTGGCAATGCCACCTCCCGTGAGGTAATCCGGCCTTCTGTCTCCTCGAGTACCCTTCCATGACTTTTCTAGGTCCGTCTTAAAGTCTGCTGAAACATAGCAGGAGAGCTCCTTCATCTCATTGACAATGTAGGTATCATTTCGCATGTCGAAATGCCGGAGTGAGATCAAACGGGTCAGGTAATTGGTGAGGACCTTTCCACCGACGTCCAGTCTCTTGATGGCTGACTGCAAGGGTCGGCCTTGGAGGAGTGGTGTGACGGTTGTATGCGAGTATCCGGAATCGATTACCATGACGGCTTCGGCAGGAGTGTTTGCGACGGCTGGGTTCTCTTGGGGTGTGCGAAAGATGCTCTGAATGTCGTGGTAGGCATTGAATGTTGGGCCTGGACTGTCAGCCAGAGGTCAAGCACCAGGAGAAGTGGGCATACCTATTCCACGGTAATAGCTTGTGAACCCGTATTCCTCAAAAACAATCTGATCACAATTTGTTTGTAGTATCGGTAATCCATTCGGCGGCTCAGCAAGTATCAGCCTCGTCTCGGCCGGGTCAATCTTTGTCGTCGCATTCTCGAACAGCTCCCGATCCCAAATCTCCTTCTGCGCCTCCCAATTCACGATAAACCCCTTCTCAACCGGTCTCCGAAACTGAATCTCCCCAAAATCCCGACACTTTTCAATCTCGGAGGCGACGTAGACCTTTCTCGCGCGGTCGCGGGCGATGTAGTTTGGGATGACGCGCGGCTCGTCAATCTTTCCGTCGCGTACAAGACCAGCCTTGATGGTGTCGGCGCCGTTGTCGAGCACGAGGGTCGTCGTCGGGGCCTTTGGCGGCGCGGGCTTGGCTTTGCGTCCTCCCGCCATGACGCCTTGTTGAGGTTTTGAGGTGGTGTTTGCTGATGATGGAGATGTCAAGAGTTGGACGCGAACACGACTTCACGTGGAAAGTGGGGCCGCAGTCGCCGTGATCATGAACTCCCGATCAGAGCGATACCGGCTTCATCATTTTCACAATTCATCTACAAGACGACGAGAAGAATACAGTGGAGTGAAACTTTGCTATTGATTCTGCCAGATATTCTTTGTTATTCTATCCCTATGCTCCAAACCCTTGAGAACCAGCTCCAAACGATTTCGGTTCTATCCCTTCTCCTACAAATACTTGCGCAAGAAAGCAAGCTGCGCGGCAATGTTCTCCTCGAAAAATGCATTCCTATAGGCACTGAAGTAGCCGCAGTCTAGTTCAAGAAGCTCCTTCGGCTCGCCAGCTCTAGCAAAAGCCTCAAGCTGAACTCGCGGATCAACGACTGAATCCTGAAGACACACCGTCATGAACAGCGGCTTTGGAGAGATTTGAGTTACAAAGGCGCTGGGTTCAGATCGAATCGCGTGAAACAAACTCTGAGCTGTGGCCTTTTTTTCTTTGTCATGGCCTATTTCCTTGACGACTTGAAGATGACGCCAGCACTCCTCTGTCCCCAAGGTGGTCCCGTTGGCAGGGTTCGGGCCTCTTCCAAGCTGTCGGGAAAGATTCGCATGTAAGTCGGATCTGAAGCTGATGTTTCGCCGCGGTCATTGTAGATCTGAGTGATGACGGATTTTGGCAAAGCCTCCCCGGTTGACCTGCCTGAGACGAAAGGCACATGCGCGACAACCACCTTGACAAGTGGATCGATTACGCCGACAATCAAAGCAATGCCTCCAGAGAAGCTGCTGCCCCAGAGAGTAATACGGTCTGTTTAGACGTCAGGACGCGTGGTTACGTAGTGAATCACGTCGTGAGCGTCTTGTGTTTGCTCGTAGTGGTTCGTATGATGGTTTTGATGCGAGAGGTTGCCCTGGATCCGTCATAATATGTCCATCTATGGGTCTCGTCCTGGCAAGGGGTGAGGTTCGCATAACTCGACACTTGCCGCACCTCAGCAGATCTCATAATCACCGCCCAAGACGCCAAGACCTATCTGATCCGATTTATCAGAGATCTCCGAGAGGAGGAGCGGCTAAGATTAGTGATCATACAACACCCCTCCTCTGGATAGCCTCCTCTTGATAAAGTCCGACGGAGTTTCGACACCATGTCAAGTTTCACGCACATCAGATTGAATCCCCATCGCACTTTGGAAGATGCTTTGCGAGCAATCAGCTGAGTTTGGGCCTGCTCTCGTGACTCAATAACCAAACATTGTGATCAAAATGGAAATCAATCTCAGGGGCTAGGTCGGAGGATGTCACAACGCATCGAGCTCGGTCACTTACACCGCCATAAGTGTTTTGTATCCCGCTGCCATTTAGGAATCCCGTTGCGCTTCTAGTCTGCCTTGGCTATGTCCTTATGTGTCGGGTCGGGCAACTTCCCCAGAAGTGGATGTATCACATAGGCAATAGTAGTTCGGGATATTTGAGACTCATTTTCACTTGTTTAGCGAACCATACTATGTCCATGCAGGCAACATTATTACGTGAAGCCATTGCTACAGGGCGGTCGACACTGACCCCTATTCCCCGTAAAGGGCCTTGATAACCGTTTCATCATCAACAGGACCATTCTTGTAGTCCAAGCCCTTCGTGACCTCATACATCTTTTTAACCAACTTTTGGTGCTCTTCTCCCCTAATGAGATTGAAAAAGGTCTCGCTGTCGTGGAGAGTATCAGACTCTTTCGGGCAAGAAGAAGCATTGATGCTGGCCTTGGAGGCCGACAACGCAGATTTTGGAAAAAGAGCAATTCTCTTGGCAATATCATCAACCTTTTGGGCCAACTCTTCAGAGTCGAAGGCCCTGTTAATCCAGCCAATCCTCTCTGCCGTATCGGCATCAACTTCATAGCCGGTGAGGATGTATTCAAAGGCTCGGGCACGCCCAATCTGCTCGACAAGATGCTGGACGCCCCCTGCCCCGGGAATGATACCAATTCTGCACTCTGGGTGTGCGAGGCGCGCCTTGCCTCTACCGGCAAAGCGCATGTCGCAGTGCAGAGCAAACTCGCTACCCATTCCGCGGGCGATGCCGTCGACCTCAGCGATGAAGATGATGGGCGATTTGAGTATCTTGAACAGGATCTTGTGGAAGGTAACTGATACCTGCTCTTCGATGGACGGGCCATCTGGTTTGGATCACGTTAGGGTTGTCACAGGTCTGGCGGCTGCAGGGTCTCACGTACCTGGGCCGGACTGTCTTAAGTCATAATGCGCAATGAAAAAGTATGGATTGTTGCTCGAGAAGATGACGACTTTGACATCGTCGTCCAAAGACTCAAGTGCATTGGCCATTTCCTCCATGAGATCCCAGTCCCACAGATTGGAAGCACCATTTTGGATGACGATTCTCACCACACCTGGGACTGTGGGTGACACGCTGATGGTCTTGTATTGGGACTAATTCCCATTAGATCTTAGTGAGAACTGAATAGAGACAGACTCACCATGTTGAAAATTTATCGTTCAAATCTTGAAAACCTGATGTGCGCAGGTGTGAAAGAGATAGTTGAGGCTATCAACTCAGATCTGGCAACAAGTTGCTATCAGAATCATCCATACATTAACATAATGGCATGGGAGGCCCATATATGCGTTATAATTAGTAGTGAGGAAGTAGTAGATAACCTCGGCAGGATTGAATGAGGAGAACGAACTCCTCATCGGATGTTGCACCCGAGGCTGTAGATGTACCAGAGTCATTCATCCCTTGACTAGCATGTGGTACCGCAAACGCCTCAACTATAACACAAGGATGACCTTTCAACGACCAAGACGAATGCGGAGTAAAGGGGCTGGCCCTTTGCATGGCGCATATCAGGAGAGGGTGTGAAGGACAAGCTGGGAATTTGTCATCCAACCTCCACACCATGATAGCCTTGGCCTTAATTACTAAACCAAACGCCTAGGGGCTCCTTCCATAGGGGCTCCTTCCATACAGGCTTAGAGGTAGATTGACAGCATGTCCTGGACATGTTGCATGATGCCACATGTGGTGGAGTAATAAGGGGGGTTCACGACTCCACTCGGTGTCAGTTTGTCAGAACTCCGATACACCATATAGGTATTGGCCTTCTAAAGAAGATCTAAATAGATGTGGTATGCAAAGGTTCGTTGCGGGTAACTCAAGGCATCAGTGGCATCTCGAGATTGATTGGAGTTTTCAGTACAGTGTCCTTGATCAGTTATGAAGCTTGAACCCTCTTGCTCAATTTCAGGGGAATGGCTTTTACTGCCTGAATATGTTTTATTTGTCTTGCCTAACCTTAAGGCAAAGATATTTAGGATACGGATAGCACTCTATCAAAATCCTTCTCTTACCTCCTCGCAGTTACCGGAATCCTTTGTTTGCCAATTCGACCTTCCCGGGCCGAGGTTCTCTGGCTTCCGATTAAGTGCAATCCTTCCACTTCAAGCAACGAGTCCTTGACTTGGTGTAGTGACAAGGCCGGCGTTTTCGTGGTGGGATAATGTCATTCCGTCAAACGGGAGATCAGACACCGTCTTTTCGAGCTCGGAGCTAAAAACACAACGGCAGTACATAGAAAGCAGACGGTACGAAGTCTCCCGGTTGGAAGGGGTTGTGATCTTCGAGGTGAGGTTGGCCATATAAACGCCGTCGGAGTTTTTATAGCTTTCATAGCGTTGAACAAAGTTAGCCAACGGAATCTCCTAGAGCGGGGAACTCATGGAACGGAATTGTTTGCGATTGACCAATGAAATAGGCTAAACTTGGGGTTCTATAGGATGACCAACATTTCAATTTGGCTGCACGGGCGTTGTACTGTTTACAAGATTGCCGTGCTTCATACCAAAGCTGATCATGAAGTGAGAAGCGGAGGACTATGAAGATACTCACAGGCGTAGAGAGCCTCACTAATGCCAAGCTCTCACAGAAGGTACAATTAGACTGATAGCAGGTAACTATTAGAAAAGAAAGTCATCGTAGAACCACTGTAGTCGATATAATGCCTGTACGCGGCAGTATCAAGGTCGCCCCGGTTCTTGACCCGGTGCCAGTCCGCCGTGGTATGATATGATATCAACATCATAAGCCTATTCACGATGCGCTTTTCCAACCATGAGCCTGACCCAGTAATAGCGGACATTGAAGAAACGTCGTGATACATAGAAAATCATGTTCGGTATTCAAATCCGAGGGTAGATCTCGTCCGAAGAGGAAGTGAGCCTCGGCCTGGGCTCTCAAACCCCGAGGCATGGTAAACTGTACGCTGCATGTATACTTGATTCAAGTAGAGATATGAGTGAAATCAACGCCGTTGGAAACCGGCATCTCACCAGCACGACTCTCAACAATTCTGGATCAGACAACACAAACAACTCCATCTACTTCATCTTTAACCATGCCTAAGTGGGTTTACCAGCATACCAAAGGCTGCCTCACCCGAGAGGACAAGGAAAAGCTCGCCATGGGAGTGTCAAACATATACATGACGTTTGGTTTGTCCCGCTTCTTCACCCACGTACAATTAATCTCATTCGACCCGGACGACTTTTGGTCAGGTGGCGAGCCTGCCAACAGCTCGGTCACCATCTCCATCTACCACGCCGCGGCCAATATCCGCAACGCTCCCAAAGGCCAGAGGTTCCTGTAAGCGCTAGAAGGTGTTGTCCGTCCCGTTCTGAAACCCAAGGGCATCAGGTGGGAGTCCAATGTTTACGAGACTCCGCGTGACTATTGGAGATTACAGGGGAAAGAAGGGAAAAGAGGCCAAACCACAGGAAAGCTACTGGTTGAAAGAATATAAATAGCTATAAACAAGTATTAGTATGACATGCATCCTCACGATATCTACTTTTAAGCCTAGGGTACCCCTTCTTTTATGACTTGTCTTCATTTCAACCCCTAGGGCTTGAAAGCTGATAATTGCGATGACCATAGCCAGATCCGAATCCCCTTGAGCCCAAAGGTGACTCGTCACAAGCGGATAATTGCAATATATTTCTGCTAAGCTTGAGCCTGTATCTCATAGAACTCTACGGCTTGTTTATGAAGGGTTCAAAACCCCCGATCTCAAAAACGGCACCTCAAGTCCCTCAACGTCACCATCCTCTCCCACATAAACCACCACCCGATCCAACGGCTCTCCTCCATAATGAACCCAATCCTGAATCGTCCAGCCGACACAGTTCATGCCCTCAATCGTCTTACCAGGCAGATCTGTTTTGAAGTCTGAGCCGATATCAGGCCAGAGATGCCAGACCTCCTTGGTGACGGGCTTGCCGTTGAGGGTCGCCTTCTCGCGGAGGTCGCTTGGAAAGACGCGAATGTTTGGACCAACTGTAGGGAGAAATTCGCCAAGGGAAAAGGTCCAGATTTTGGCGAGACCTGCTAAAATGTCCGTGTTGTTGCGGCTAAGTGAAGATAGAACCATCGAGTCCTTGTCCTGCTTGAGGGACGCTTCGACGGAAACTTGACTCTTGTCTCCCTTGTTTGTAAACCTTTGCTCATACTTTTCTCCCTGCCCTCTTGATACCTTGTCTGCAGCGGCCACAAACGTAGCAAGCATGGCATCTCTCAGGATCGGCGCTGCCTTCATTGGCCCAGCTGTGAGAAGGACCACAGCAAAGCCATATTCGTCGACAAAGTCGAGTTGGCTTCTGTAGTTCTGAGCACCGCCGCTCTTGCCGTAAATGGTGACAGTGTGAGGATGGTCTGGGGTAAGCTTCGAAGAGCGAAGGATCTCCCATGGCATCCCGGTCATGGTGTGCCCATCGCCAGCGAAGGCGACTGGCTTCAGCCAGGCGTTGACCTCGGTGGAAGTGAGGTTGATGGTCCGAGAGAGCAAAGCATATGAGAACTTGGAAAGATCGGAGAGTGAAGAGATCAGTCCACCCGCCCTGGTTCTGTTAGTCATGGCCCCCCTGAGACTGTTGACTACTCACGGCGTATTCTCCTTGTAGTCTGCGCCCCAGCTACTCTCACCAGGAGGAATGACAGCCTTTTCAGAATCCCCAGGGGAAGGATAGGTACTCTTAAGATCCAAAGGATCAGAAACAATCTCCTTCACAAGCTGGGTAAAGTTCTTCCCAGTGTATTCTTCCAGGGCCATGCCGAGAATGACAAAGGCCATGTTTGAGTAGGCCGGGCGTTCATTCGGCGCCGTTTGGGGATACGACGTTGTCATTCCGGTCAAATAATCTGGGTATCTGTCAGTATATGAACTGCCACGCATGGTGTAGGCTCCCACCTTGATGCGAACACCCTTTGTTGAGTCCCATAACACCACAGGGTGGGTAGTCGCTGTCCTCGACCGGTGGAAAGCCGATGGAGAGGAAGACCTCCTTTAAGACGTAGAATTCAGAGAAGCCGTCTGCGGATTGTCAATTAGGTTTCAACTCCTGAATTTTAGATGGTAGTATGTCTCACAATTTGCAGGTGCACCGCTAAGATGCGAAGCCAACATCCTCAAGCTCACACCCCTCCACTGGATAGTCGACTTCTCATCACCCAGCTTTGGGAGAAACTCAGTCACTGGGGCATCCAGATCAACACCACTCTTCAAGAGCACATAGCTAGCAATAACCTTGGAAACCGAACCGATGAGATACTGCGAATCCCTGTCGAGATCCTTGGTGCCGTTCTCATTAGCAGACGCGAGATGGTGATACTCCCAGATGGGAACACCCGGCTTGTCTTGGTCGGCACTAATCACGGCCAGCGAGAATGAGACATTCTTGACTGGCCAGCCTGCAGTGATGGAACCGGAGACGGCAACGTCGAGGGTGTCTGTTAGGTTGGTTACTGCTTCTTTGAAGATGGCGGATTCAGCAAGGGCTGTAGGTCGTGGAAGAATAAGGCCTTCTGGACGACATTTCAGATTCGCCCTAGCAAAAGAAGCTGCCAAAGACAGGATAAAGGTAAATGATTGCAATAGAGTCATGTTGGTAGCGAAGAATTGATTACTCTACAGGCTCATGCAGTCATTATACTCAGAACTACCAGTCCGCTCTTATACCTCTAATTCTTCATCTTGATCTTCCAGAAACCCATGTAGATACATTCGCGTCCTGAATGCGAAATACGAGATGCATCTACACAACGATCTGCATTGGCTGCGTGCTTAAAGACCTGAGGATCTACACGGGAGTTACAAGGTGGCGTCTAGACTATGGGAATCTGCGAACGCGAGATACGATGGTGCAGATCCACATAATCTCCAGATCTACCCTGGATTGTCCAACGAAATGTTGAGCTTGTTTCTCAGCCGTCTCTTAAAGCTCTTAGGTACGTGAACATGTCGGGTTTTCAGGTGAAGATCAAGTCACGGCTAGGCAAGATCATCATGCTAGAGACAAACAGACGCAGCAATTCAGTCATTTCATTTCCCTCGTCTCCCTAAATCTTGGGCGTGTCCAACACGCTGGGTATCAACAGCCACCTCTCAGCCGTCCCATCCCTTGGAACAACCCCCATCTCGATCCTCGCATTGACAAACTTGGGCCCGCCGCTCTCCCACTCGAAATCCTTCCACCGCCCGAGAGTAGGCCACATCTTGTCCTTTACAATGCCCGCAATCTTGTCCTTGCGCTGCGTCTCCTCGTCGCCCGTGAGGCCTACCACGCTGCTCCACAGGTTCCACGTCTCTTCTAGCTCGTCGACGCTTGAGACACCCATGACGCTGACGCCAAGACGGCTTGAGGATCCCGGGTTGAGCTTGGTGCCGAATGGTGATCCTACGCGCGCCCAGTTCTCAAGCGCCCAACGGATGGCTACCTCTTCCAGGTGCTCGCCCTCTTGTTGCGCAATGACAGAGAGGTTAGAGCATAGCTGGCGAAGCTCTCCAGGCGCAGGATGCCAAGTCGCCATGGGACTATTATCAACACCACGGGTCGTCAACAGTCCCATGTTGAGCATGCTAGCATTCAGCAAACACTCCACCCCAGCATCCTTGAACCTCTCCAGCAGAGCCTTTTCACCCAGCTGACTATTCTGCACGCAGAAATGTCCATACGATAGAACAGCATCAAGTGGCTCACCCGTTTCGCGCAAAATCATCTCGGCCAGCGAGGCAAGCGTGCCAACAGGATACCCACTGATGCCCACGTATCGAATCAAGCCCTGATCCCTCAGCCGCCGCAGCTCCATGACGGCACCGAGGACTTCCTCAGGCGACACAAACTCGACGTCGTGCGTGTACACCAGATCCAAGTACGGCGTGCCCAATCGTTCCAGACTGCGACACACACTGTACCGGATCCAGGCGGGCGAGTAGTCAAACTCGTCGCTCGTGATGCGGCCGGCCTTTGTAATGAGGAAGTAGCCCTCTCGCGGCGGCGGAGGCGTCAACTTGCGCAGCGCATCACCAAGAAGAAGCTCGGAGGGACCGTAGTAGGGCGAGGTATCGAAGCCGAGGATGTTGTGAGCGAGCGCGCGTCCGACGATGTCGGTATAGGGCATGTGCGCCGGATCGGGATGATACTGGTGGTTGAATGTAGCCGTGCCGAGTATCAGAGGAGGGAGGACATCGGAGAGGGGTTTTCGCAGCGTCGCCATTGCTTCTGAAGCTATCGCCAATGACGATCTAGAGTGGATATACGGGAGGTAGGTTATCGCAAAAGAGAGAATTTCGGTTTGGGTCTCTCAGGGTCCTTCCGATAAAGGTAATCGGCGTGGGTCGGCTTGTGGAGAATCCCGAGAGAAATTCACGAGAGAGAGCTTCGGGAAGTGCTCGGCGATATCGGAAAGGACAAGAGAAAGCAATTGAGAGTTGAACGAAACTCTCTCTACAAGATAAAAAGAAAACGTAGCAAAATAAGGGTCCTCCTGTGTTTGTCAGCTCTCCCAAGGGTTCACATATTAGCCTCACCCTTCGTTGCGTCCCGATCCGATCCGCCGCAATTAAGCGCGATCGCGGAATATCGCATTTTCCCTTTGGTTCTTTGTGATGAATCATGACCAAGAGATTCCGAGGGCCCGGCCCAGTCCAGAATTAGTTCAAGTGCGTAATCGAGTCAAGCACTTGCGCCATCGTCGAGTCGACGGTTGCCAATGATTCCAGAGCGTGTGCGTGACATTTTTGACGCGATAACAACTAGAAAAATAGAGGGGGAAGAAAAGGTGAGTTCTCCAATTCGAAAAGAAAAAAAGGTCAGCTTCTAAACGACCGGATGACCACGATGACTGCATGGATCATCTGAACAGACACACCCGTCGGTCATCCATCTCCGTTCTATTGCCCGCTCGTCGGACTATCCTCTTCCGTCCATGGCCAAGCGGGGGCTTGGAATAGCATCACCCCATATCTGGGACCACTGATGACGCCAGATGGGACTTTCACAAGATATTGAGTGTCAACCATTGCGCTTCCTTAAACCCGAAGATCACCAAGTGAATCATACGATACAATCTCAGAAAAAAAGGGGGGACTTGTCCAATTACTAAACGAATAGTGGCGAGTATCTGAAAAGAGGCGAGTTTCATCCATCCTGTTTGCTCCTTGACTCCAGAAACCCATGTTTCTCAAGTCCCATCAAAAGAATACCATATTCCAGCCATACCCGTCATTCATACCAAAAAAAGCAAAGCAAAAGCAAAAACAAGTCGTGCATCGCCAAAAAGAAAACTCCCAGCATGTATAATCCTCAGCCATGCCCTCAATGCGCCCGACCATTAATAGTCCACAAACAATGACCCATGGGTATCAAGATCCTCCCCTTATCCAAAGGCGCAATCTAGAACCACGCCCCCATATTCCAGGGATCGCGCTTCCGAGATGCCCGTGTGTGTTTTCCCCTTGAGCATAGACAAACCCCCTAGCCTATTCAGACCAGGGAACAACAGAAAACCGTTCCAGGTTCCAAAACATTTGTCGAGACACATAAATCTCCATGAGTGGTGTGACGGACGGAGATGTATCTGCTTGTCCAGCTCAGCCCTGTCAGACTTGCAGGTCCAGGTTCCTTGTCCGTGATGATGGCTCACGCGCTTGTAGCTCGCTGATACAACAGCGAACAACCAACGCATGGGGCCGAGCGCGCATTTCACCGCTGTAGCGGTCGTTGACTGAGGTTTCACCCTGAGGGCCTAGACGCGCGTGAGGCCTCGGCCTCGTGAGAAGCACCCTAATCAGTCGGTCAGTAACGAGTCAAGAGGGTCAAGCGGGACCAAGTTACATACAATCACACTATGTAGATGTGGTTAGCATACGATTCTAGAATGCGACATCAAGGATCAACTTACGAAAGACGACGAGGAACCCTCGTTGTGCGTGAGGCAGTATCCGCCGCAGCACTTCCTGCAGATCTTTTGCGTGCGCTCGATGCAGTCATCGCACTATCGTCAGGGTCAGCTTTGTAGATAACGATGGGCAGAGGAAAGACAAACATTCATGCCGCATTCCCAGCAGCTTCGTGAGACGCGGGCCTGTGTTTCTGGTCAGCAAACATGCCACATCAATAGACAAAGGAGATGGATTATTGCTCGTCTCGGAATCACCACCATAGAGCAGATGCATACAATTTCTTTCGCCAGGGGGGGTTTTTGCTAAACCAGCAGCGGCAGCTTATTTCCCGTGCAATGCGAATGACGGTGCGTGCTCGTTCAGGTCGATGATCCAACGTCCATGGTGCAGGCTCTACAGAGACCGTCTCGTACCTTGGCTTTGGTCATTGTTGCCGGCGCCGGCTCCACTTGGTCCAGCGAGTTCCAGCTTCCGTCATACTCGACAATCGTGACGCTCGGTTCATGCACGCCCACGCCGTGAGAATGGCCAAAGGGTTCGTAGCAAGTCTCGCACCACCACTTGTTGCACGTCACGCAGAACCTGTCCCTCAGGCAGTCGGCGCATCGCGCAGCAAAGGCCTGGCCTCCGGGCCGGGGCGTAGTGGCCGCCTGCACGGACGACGAGAGGATCGGCGGCGGAGACAGCAGCGGCAGTGCTGAAGGATGCGTCGTCTCAGTGTTCATGAGGCCCTCGGGCGCCTTGCCACAGGACGCGCAACCGCCAACCGCAAAGGTGGCGATGGCAGGGTTGCAGGCATATCGCAGATGCATCTTGCCAAAGGCTGGTGAGTTGCGGTGGCGCGGGCCCTGGCACAGCACGGCATCAAAAGAGATGAGACCTTGGCATGCTAGAAGGCACTGCGCCCAGTCCGCATCGATGCCATTGCTGAGCATCCGACCCTTACGAGACCACCAGGCGTCGGCCTCTCCCTCAAGAGATTCGCCTAGCGCCTTGTGGCTCTTGTGGTTCCAACCTGCACCGACCGACATCTTGGTGGTGTCGGCGTCGTGGAGCAGAGGCGTCGCAGGTTCCTTGGAACCAAAGATGTACAGAGCCTTGAGTCGCGGGGCACCCTCTGGGCGGGTGCTGCGACAGGCATAAGCCAGCGCGGCGCGCAGCTTGCCGTGGTTCAGGTTCTTGACATCGCGGATTGAGAGCATGCGCACGCTGTAGGTCGGGTCGTTGATGATCTCGTGGCAGAGCTCGGCCGTGACCGAGAGGCCGTCGAGGATCAGAGATTGAACATCGCGGAGAATGTCTCGCTGCTTGAGCGTCGAAAAGATGCCCCTCAAGGGCCCAGCGTAGAAGCTGTAAGTGGGAATCGTCAGTTAGCTAGCGGGTCATTAAAGTGGTCGCAGCGCGAGCGACAGGGGGTTAGATAGCTCATGATGGAGAAGGGACTCACTCATCCTCAGTCAAGTACTCGGAGAGCTGCACATTGCGCCAAACAGAAAGACTACGCTCAGCTTCGGTGTTGGTGGTGCCGAAATGCGCCGTCTTAACCCGCGTGAGGTCGACGTGACGAAAGACGCCCGGCGTCTGCAAGAGGAGGTACCGGAGGTCGCGGCAGGTCGCGGCAAGGTTCAGCAGGCCAGACACGGGGAGATAGGGCAGCGTGTTCCTGAGAACGAGCGAGTTGTATAGAGCGTCGAAGAGGGTCAAGCCCTTGGGTCGGATCTGGAGGATCTCTACGCGCGTTTCGTGGTCGACAATAACTTGGCTCATGTCAGGCTGACCAGAATCTCATGGGCAATCACGGGGGGAGGATTAATGAAGGACAGCCCAACTGGCAAGGAGGGCTAATAAAGGGAAGGGGGGAGGATGAAGACAGGAGGGAGAAACAAGAACAACAACGTCGAGGAGGACGAGGCTGTTTAAAGATATCAACCATGAGGCGGACTAATAAGACAGATTTGTCCGGGAGTACCAAGCACAAGCCCATGCCCATGCGCAGCGGCCAGGGCGGCAACGATTCGCTGGAACGAAAGCTTCCTTTCCAGACATGGTTTCGTCTGGGGGAGAGAGATGGCCCTGCCCTGTCTGGGTGTGGGATGGGCATGGGATAGGACAGGTCAGGATGGGATGAGATGAGATTGGATTGGCGAAGCTAGGTTCTACGCTGTTGGGATTGTCCCTATTGAGGAGGCGAGGGAGGGGAGGGTGTACCCAGTATTGGGATGATGCATTGGCATTACAAAGGCTGTTTGGAAGCTGTGTGATGAAAGCTTGGGCATTTTGCTGGCAACCGTCTTGGGAAGCGATAGACGGTTATCCAATGTGTGAGCTCATCATCATCCACCACAGCCGGCCACCTAAGAGGTCTTGTTGTTGAGCCCCCCACTCTCTCCCCCGTCAGAGAGACACGGTAGAGCGCAGCCGGCCGGACCGGACACAGGTCAGATATGCTGCTGAGGCAGCACAACACAGCACAAAGACGACTCAACCAAAGACAAGAACCAGGTTAAAGGGGGGCCGGCGGTTCAACATAGGTAAGGGATCGGCCCGTCAAGAGAAGCTTGCGAGTGGAGAGGCGTGTGTCTGTCTGTCGAGTCACGAACCCTAGTCGACTAGCGACTCTTGTCATGTTTGATGAATGGCCGACCTAAAGTCTGGCCGGCCTGATGTCTTGACAAGATGGCATCACCAGCTCCAGCTGGATCCCATCTTATCGCTGGGAGCCCGTGTTCGCAAGCGGTAGCTCCGCTTAGGTAGGAGGGGGGGAGCTTGTCCCCTCAGGCGCACCATTCGAGTGAGCCTCTGGTCTTTGGGGGGGGGGGACCAGGCGAATGGGGGCTCAAGACGTAATGCAATGACGCTGCAAGAACCATGCCCGGCTTCCTTTGTCCGCCCGTCTGTTCCAACGTTTCGTTCGTTTCGCCGACCTCGACAGCACCTAGCTCCTCCAGAGCCCTTGTCGGTCCCCTACTTTTTGAGGCTGTCAAGTGCAACACCCCCGGCCCCCCTTTCGGCCCCTTCGGGATGCTGTGCAAGCTTGCTGTGACGGGCCCTGTAAGATGGGGGATCATGGAAGCGTCCAAAGCACCTCCGCGGTGAGGGGAAAAAACACAACAAGTGGTGACAACCTCTTGTCATGGTTGGATACAGAATGGGCAGGGCGGGCTGGTTGTGTCACATGTCCGCGATCCCACCTGTAATGCGAGGGATGGGCGGTCACAGAGGCCAGGCTGTAGGCTGGTCTCCTTCTGCAGGCTGCTTCAAGCAAGCTCTCCCTGGGAATTAAGGTCCAGGTCCTCGACAAGCTTGACCTGATCAACGTACCAGAATCTGGGGGTCCGCTCGCAGATCGTACCAAGCCCGGGCGGGTGGGGCCAGAACAAGACAGCGTCAAGCCTCATGATGGTCTTTGCTGGCCGGTGCTTGTGCTTTCTGCGTCCAAGCAAGTCGCGGATCTTGCAAGGGATGGATAGGTGAGATGTGACTTAGATGAGCTGGCTCATGTTTCTGCTGTGCTTCGACCTGCCGCCGCCAATCTCTTCTCCACGTTCCGTGCATTACAAACTCCCCGTCGTTGTTGTTGCTCGGAGAGGCGTGCCGGCAGTGCCATCCATCTCTTTAGCCAGCCATCATGGCCCTAGGCTTGCTGCATTTAGCCGCCTCTGCCCTCAGTGGGGGGACATCACACATGCGAACGAATCCATCTCAAACAAAAGACGCCGGGCAACGTGAAATCGGCATCCCGCAAGACAAGAGAGCGGTGAACTCGGAGATAGCCTGCGATCGGCAAGTAAAGCGAAGGACACCTTACATTGCCCGCACACAATGCCAAGACCTCGACTCCTGGATACCACCGAGTATTTGCCAGCATGAGATTGCGTGGCGATGGTCCCTGGCGCGCCATACCGTCAAGTCAAAGCCCCTAGCCGTACCAACGTGGTTGGGTCGGGTTTCTTCCCGGGCCCGTGTCGCTGTATCTCGCCGATTAGTTTAGTTTTAGATGAGATGCTGTGCGTGCGTTGTTGTCTGGGCGTAGTTTATCTCGAACTGGATATTGCTCTTTGCGCACGTTGGCCTTGGGGTTGTAATTCCCTTTTGGGGAATCTCATGACACCATGCCGCTTCTGTCGATGCTTGCCGCCCGCTGCCAAGACCTCGTCTCGCATGCATGACCGGAAGCTGGCTGGATGTTGAGCCGGCATCGTGATGCACAATATTGTTAGTGTCACATGAAACCTGGGGTTGAAGCACGAGATTTCGGACATTTGTTAGCCCGTATCAGTTAGCGAGATGAGAGGAAAGATTATGTAAGGCAATTCGAGTTGCTTGGCTGCCTGGTCGTCACGGTTCAGCTTCCAGACGATGCTGGAAGAACGTCACCGAATCCGCTGACTGAGCATCGTCGTTTTTAATTGTTGAACGAGTATGTAATTAATGTACGACTTTCAAAGC
Organism: Fusarium falciforme; assembly: GCF_026873545.1. Taxonomy (NCBI): domain Eukaryota; kingdom Fungi; phylum Ascomycota; class Sordariomycetes; order Hypocreales; family Nectriaceae; genus Fusarium; species Fusarium falciforme. Next base: position 359,840 of record NC_070546.1, read on the forward strand.
AAACATGTTGGAGTTGCTTTCTCATTTTTATCAAAAGTTATCTCATGACATGCAGATTCTCTAATTAACCTCTTGACTTGCATCTTGTCTCTTCTCTCCACTATCGCCAAGCTAGACCCCGCCAACCGATCATTGCCTCTTCAAGTTTCCTGCCATCTCCTGCAACCGACCTCACGATGGAGGAATCAGCTCCCTTGCGCTGGTCGGGCGCGTTCCCTGTCGTTCATCCATCAGCTGTAGCGACCAAGAACCTTAGAGGCGACAAGATCCTCCTCCCTCAGTCCGCCCTCGAACAGCTGCTCGCCGCAGCGCAATCCCGACCCTCCAATACCTCGACCCGATCAGACCCTTGGTCTTATTCCACAGCATCACGAAGTGATGCCGATAGCGCACAGCAGTTACCGAATCCCCTTACGTTTCGCCTCGTCAACCCGAAGAATAATAATGCGGTCTTTGCGGGTATCAGAGAGTTTTCAGCTTCCGAGGGAACTCTGGGGTTGAGCTCTTGGTTGGCGGAAGCTCTAGAAGTGCAAGAGGAGGATTTCTTATCACTCAGCCAAGCGGAGGACTTCATTGAAAAGGACTCAGCGCTTTTCCAGGAGGGCAACATGGACATCGACAGCATCCAGATCAAGGTCGAGGCGCGACAACTTCCCAAGGGCACCTATGTGCGACTTCGACCGTTGGAGGCGGGGTACAATCCGGACGATTGGAAGCCACTGCTCGAACGACAGCTCAGAGAGAACTTTACTACACTCAGCACAGGCGCCATGTTGACAGTGAAGGGCGCACGTGGTGAGGAGTTCAAGCTGCTTGTGGACAAGGTTGCTCCTGAGGGAGATGGCATCTGTGTTGTGGACACAGATCTTGAGGTTGACATTGAGGCTTTGGATGAAGAGCAGGCCCGGGAAACATTGAGACGCATCATGTCAACACAACGAGGAACATCGGGCGGTAGCTCTTCAGGCGGAGAGATTGATATATGGAAGCCAGTTGATGGGCAGGTACTCGAGGGCGAATATGTGGACTATGTCCTGCCATCATGGAACCGATCTCAGCCTCTCGTCATCGAGTTGAGCACCAGCGAAGACGAGGATGCACTGGATCTTTTCATCACGCCAAAGTCTTCCCGACAGCGAGCGCCCCCGCGAGAAACAGCCCATGTATTTGGCGATTTCTCTCCAGCGACGAATGGAAAGAAAACTGTTGTGTTAAGTCCTACTAATGTGGAACTTGAAGGGGCTGAGCAGATCTTGATATCCGTCCATGGCTATAAACATCCAGACGCCGGGGAGAGCTCTACACAGGCACTTCAATACTCATTACGAGCCAGCGCCAACTTGCCAGACGAGCAGTCCGGGTCTAACGGGGTCAACGGACAGGAGCACTCTCCTGAAGATGTTCAATGCAGCAACTGTTTACAGTTTGTCCCCAAGCGAACCATGGTTCTTCACGAGAGCTTCTGCCGAAGAAACAATATCGTGTGCCCAGGCTGCAAGTCGGTTTTCAAGAAGGGTTCTGCGGAATGGGAGGCACACTGGCACTGCGAGAAGGACGACGCATTTGGAAACTCGACACATAGCAGAGCGAAGCACGACGACGTCTTCCACACGCAACGTCAATGTCCTAACTGCGAGTTCTCGACCAATTCGCTAGCTGACTTGGCAAGACATCAGACGAGCGTGTGCCCTGGAAAGCTAATTCTTTGCCGATTCTGTCACCTCGAGGTTCCCCAGGAAGGCGACCCATTCAATCCCAGCCCCGAGGTGGTGCTCTCTGGATTAACAGCACACGAGTTGGCAGACGGCACTCGAACAACGGAATGCCACCTTTGCGACAAGATTGTTCGACTTAAAGATATGGAGACACACCTCAAGCATCATGAGCTTGACAAAGTGTCCCGGGTGAAGCCGCCTATCTGCCGCAATGCAAACTGTGGGAGAACAATGTTTGGCGTTGGCCCAAGGGGTCAGGTCAGGCAAGCAGCTTCAACTGAGCAAGCCCAAAACGACATTGGGCTCTGTTCGATCTGCTTTGGCCCTTTGTACGTGAGCATGCACGACCCAGAGGGAAAGGCGCTACGACGACGAATTGAGAGGCTTTATCTTCGCCAGCTCATGACGGGATGCGGCAAGGCTCACTGCGCAAACTCGTGGTGTAAGACAGGACGAGCCAACGCAGGACTCGACCCGAAGCCCTCGAGTGCGAGGGAAGTTCTCCCTTTAGTGAAGCCGCTTCTTGCCAGCATTCCGAATATGGACGAGCCGCTATACTTTTGCGCCGATGAGACGAGTCAGAGGAGTCGCAAGCTTGCAGAGATGATGTCCAGCGAGGGCGTCTGGGATCTGGACTGGTGCATCGCTGCGGGCGAAGCTGAGAAAGGGAACATGGATAAGATGAGGGACTGGTTGCAGGCTTGGGCACCAACAAGATAGAGGCGTTCAACATAGACTTGGCAGTTAGGTGATACCACGGAGTGATGATGCTACGAATGTATAGAGGTCGTTGATTGGGAGTTTCAATGCAATGGATATGCGTGCAGGATAGACTATCTAAGGCATAATGGAGCGAATTCTGATAATGTTCTAGAGTATATGACCATGCCAGGTGTATCATTGGATCGTCGTCGTCTTGGCGAGGAGCCAAGCCACTATATGCCAACATGGATGACAGCAAACGTGGACTTTCTGCATTCGAAACAGCTGTCCCGCCTGAAGATGACGCGGCAATGCTCGTCCATATCTGGAAACATGTTGAAGAGTAACCAAGGCACGGAAGGTTAGGGTATCGGAAGCCTCGGAGACTGCGTTTTGAACAGTCGCGTGATGTTGATGTCGGTGGGAACAGGCTGAAAGATCACACACGTTCGGGAGCAATAGGAAGAATACGAGACTTTGTTATGAACAAGGTTGGAAAGATAATGTGAAACAGGGAATTTACCGGAGTCTTGATGATTGGAAAGATTAGAGGTTGTTCCAAGTTGGTGTGGTGTATGGGTGACAGCTTGTTTGATCCATGACGTTGGGATGCTTTGGTTTGCTGGCCAAAGCTTGGGCTTTTTATGCGTGAGAGAACAGGGAACAGCTAGGTCCGAGTACGAGCATGATGAATTGTTTACCTATAGAATCGAAACCGAGCACGGTGAGCAACTGTTCATGTTCACGGTGACCGGGTATCAAGTTGAGGGCTTGCTGCAGCTAGGTATTCCAGGTACTGTCTCCATCGGGATACAGTAGCTGGCCAATTACTTGTGATGGTGCCAGAATACCCCGCTGGGCATGAGGGGAAGAACCTGAAAGTTTCCATTAGCACGTCGATTGATTACGACGCCGCCCACTGGCAGCCTCCACTGTATGTTCCATTCTTTCTGGAGTGGGCTCCATGCATGGAGCTGCGAGATGGGGAGAGAAAGCTTAGGTGAGGTCAGGTCCCCAATCCGTCCCCGTTTCCGTCCCCATCCCCGTCGGCTCCGGCTCATCCATGGGAAAGCCATTCCTCACCTCGGCCCTCGATGCTTTCCTCAGTCAACAAACTTGACGTCGACATCAACATCAGACCTTCTGGCTGTCCATCGCCAATCATCACCATCAAGCATCCATTCGCAATCGCTTCCTCACATAGTACCTGCCCCGTCAACCCCGCCTCCAGGTATTCACCATTTACCCGCCCGCCTGGCTCACGGGCTCCAGCACCCCAGCCCAGCCCAGCTAATCCAGACCCAGCCCAGCCAGCCAGCGCCATCGATTCTGGCCGGCCATTCTTGTCCGCCAACGCACAGCACGACAGAAGAGGACAGGGGCCACCTTTTATCAGCTCCGGGGAGCTACAGCACCTAACCTAGCCTATCCTATCCCGTGCTCCGTGTCTCGGCTGGTGCTACGCCGTGGGCCCAGCCTCCAGTCTAGTCTAATCCACAGTAGTCACTGACAACACGATACGGCCGTCCGTCCCCTCCAGCCGTCAAACATCTTCCCGCCGTTATCACGAGAGAAGACGATACAGACCTTCATCGACAAAGCTCCTCTTTGAGCCCGCTACCCCGTATCCGTACCTGCATCACTGTCGCATACCACCTTCTCCATCTACGATAGCCTCCCGCCCCAAGCGAAATGCCCTCCGGGACGACCCCCGTCGTCTGACGCCCCTCCCCCATTTCCACCCATCGCGGGACAGCCGGCCACCGATCGAGACGGGCCTTTTCTGTCCATATCGCTCAGTGCACTCTTTCGTGGGAGAACTCTACTCCTCCTCTGGCCATCAACATAGATTCACCGCATCTATTTTGCAACCTCGTTATCCAACGACGATTCTTTGTTTCTTGTCACACTCGGCGACACCCGACAATCACCGCCTTGGTCCTTAACACCGCCGCATAAAGACCAGCGGCTCGTGTGCGCAATCGCGCCATCCGGCTAACCTCGAGCAGCCGCCGCCGTCCTCCCAGCATTCATCATGGGTAACTCGAGTACCAAGGAGGCCCGACCTGAGGGCGATCCCGGTCGGCGCCATTCAACACCTGGGGATCCCTCAGTCCGGGAATACATGAATATGAGGGAGTCGGGGACAGCTTCACGAAGACGCATGAGTAGGGCAGAGATCTTTGGTATTGGCGCTGGTTCCTCCCGCGAAAGACAGGATGTTCCTTTTGAGCGTCGCGAGACCAAGCAGGAACGTGAGGCGAGAAGACTTGAAAGAGAGCGTGTTGCGCGAGCAAAGGAACGTGAGCGCAGTATGCGCGAGGAGCACGTCGATGGAGGTTATCTGGTCACATTGGGCACCTACACGGGAACCGAAGATTTCAGCAAGCCTGTCGTGAGGCAACTACAGGTATTGCTTACCGCTACTACAATAATCGCTAGCATGCTGACAGCTGTACCATTCAGATTGAGAGAAAGCTTGCGCCCTTTTGGCAAGGTCTCAACGATTGGTCTCCTAGCTGGACTGAACACCAGCTTATTGCCGCTGCCCGCGGCCTTCCGATCCCCGCCGCCGATGCGCCTCCCGATCCGGATCTGATACCACAGCCGCCTGCTCCCGTTGAGCACCCATCAGCCTCGAGCCAGAACCTTATGGTGCCCATGGGGCCTCGGACCCTTTCCGTGGCATCAGATCGTAGCGGATCTAATGCTGGATCAGGACTCCCATCCCCCGTATCGGCCGGGCCAAACAAGTCAAGCTCTCCATTCAAGCCCCGAGCAAAGGCGCTCGCCGCTGCCCTGAGTGTCGGATCTCGTAACGCCTCGTCGACAGATCTATCGCCCAAGGAAGTGAGTCTACCTCACGATCCCTTTGTTAACGGCCAGCCGATCGAGGTCTTCTTGTACAAGGATGCGGACGACTGTCCCATCTGCTTCCTTTCTTATCCCCCTTATCTTAACCATACACGATGCTGTGATCAACCTATCTGCAGTGAATGCTTTGTACAGATCAAACGCGCAGATCCTCACCTTCCCGAGCACCACCCCAACGGCGAGGCCAGAGACCCTACCCAGGGTATTACACCGGACGACCCCCCGGAGATGCTTACTTCGGAGCCATCGTCGTGCCCATACTGCCAGCAGCCAGAGTTTGGCGTCACGTACGATCCTCCCCCTTTCCGCCGTGGCCTCGTCTACTCTACCATGCACGGCAACCTCCCGTACGGCACGGCCATGTCGTCGCAGAGCTCCTTGAATAGTACACTTCCCCCAACCTCGCCGGCGCCAACCGGTCGCAGGCGCACACATAGTTTGTCTGCGAATGCGCCGAATGTCATCACTACAGATCGCGTACGGCCTGACTGGGCGGCAAAGCTGGCATCGGCTAGAAATCACCAGGCCCGTAGAGCCGCTGCCGCCACTGCGCTTCACACTGCCGCTTTTCTTATGGGTGGGAATGAGCAAAGATCGATACTGAGACCTGGACGTTTCAGCAGGAGGAACACTGGAAGCAATAACAATGCCAGTGGAAGCGCCCAGAACCAGAGCCAGGAAGGCTCTCAAATCGACGCGACCGAGGGACCAGAGCCTGGTGCTAGGGACTCATCTAGGAGCGTTCCCGGAGCTCGACGCAATAGAATGGATGAGCTCGAGGAAATGATGTTTATGGAAGCCGTTCGCCTGTCGCTGGCAGCGGAAGAGGAACGTAAGCGCAAGGAAGAGAAGGCTATACGAAAGGAGGCGAAGAAGCGAGAGAAGGAAGAGCGGAAAGCAGCCAAGAAGGCTGGCGCTCATCCATATGGTGGCAGCGCCAGCGGTGCAAGTGGAAGCAGCCTATCTTTGGGCCTGGGTCGACGACGTGGCAATAGTACTGCCAGCAACTTGAGGATGGAGGCTACAGTCTCGAGAGCATCGCAAGCATCCAGCACTCCCGAAACACCAGCGGAAACCAGAGCCAAGGACGAGAACGCAGGAAAGGGTAAAGGGGTTGATCGAGGCCCCCAGGAATCTCACACCGGACCGACGTCTTCCTCGAGCTCTCTTCCTCTCCCGTCAGCACCTCCCCGAGGGGGTTCGCATCTTAGACAGATGAGCAACGCTTCCTCGGTCGGATCGTCTCTGGCGGACAGCCCTGCTGGTAGCTACGCTGGGCCAGGATATACGGGTGCCGATGGAAACCCTCGGTCTAGTGGACTGAGCCTTGGCGCCTACAGTGACGATGGAGATCGCGATGCGGGAAGCGCTGGAGCTGAACCCATGTTCAACTTTAGCAGCTTGGCTCAGATGGTTGGGGCCAATCTCGAAGATGGGTCAGTTCAGCGCGAGGGTGACGACACGGAGTCTCCTGGTAGCGGTGTAGCTCCACACCCACGACCATTATCCCAGGTGAAGGAAGATGATAAGGAGGACGCGGATATAGAGCATGTGGAGGAGGGTGGGCAAGCTGCCAAGACGGAGGTATACACGGGCTCTCTCTGCCCGCCTGCGTTGACCATTACACCGGAAACGCCAGCACCTACGAATGATAACGAGGCAGAGGACAAGCAGCTTGGACACCCGACAGTGGCAACGCTGGCACAATAAACGAACAAAGCGGTCAACCAGGCGAGATTCGATAGTAAGCACAAGTGGAGTCGGATTGTACAGAGATGAATCGGTGAGTAGACAGTCAACGACGGATGAATAGTATGTATTTTGTATACGACAAGCAAGGGCATGCCAAGGGTGGGCAGGTAGCGGGCATGTAATAGTTGTGCCATGAAAACTTGATTTAGCGACAATTCTTTCGATGTGAAGTTGGTGATGGCACTCATGAGAAGACGATATTAACTTGACTAATGATCTACATAGGAACAAGGCCGATATTGCAACATGTGCAACTTCAACTTCCTATTTTGTATCGAATCCTCTCAACTTGGTGTTATTATTCTTGTCACACCAGTTCAGCCTCACAAGGGGCCCGTGGGATTGGCCAGTCAATGCACCCATTCAATAAGACGACATACGAACCCTGAAGAACGTCCAAATCCCACGGCTCCAAAACTTCCGATCCCACGTTTCGAATCCTTCAGCTGATGTCATCCTGTCTATGCCGGTTCGCCAAGGTACGAGTTGTGCCAAGGGTTGTCGCAATTGGCCCGTGATCCCTGAGATTGAAGGGATGTTTCACAAGCGAGGAGATGGAACGATGAAGCGAAATTCGAGTGTTTCCGCTTGAGGGCCAAGGCTGATGTGAGATTTGTTATCCTTGTGAGTAGAGAGGTGATATAGAAGAGTTGAGAGCCTCTTGAATGGTTCTTGTTTGGTCATTCTTTGCTTTACAACGCAGGATTCCTTTAACTCTTCCATCCGTTACCCATGTGTATCGCACGACGCAGCATGTCTCGCCAGGTCTACGCCCATTACATGGTATTTGACCATATTCCTCCTTCGCAAAATTCCCATCTAACACAAGCTCAGGTCGGCCTCACCGATGGCCAATCCCCCGAACAATGGCAAAAAGACATTTCCGACGCAAAAGCAGTGGGAATCGACGGTTTCGCCCTCAACATCGGCACAGACACCTGGACCCTGACCCAGCTCCACCAAGCCTACGCAGCCGCCGAAGCCGCCTCGTTCGGCCTGTTCCTCTCGTTTGACATGCAGACGAGTTCTTGGGATTCTCCCGCCGTTGTTGATCTTATCAATACGTTTAAGGACTCGGGGGCACAGGTCAAGAGGGATGGGAGGCCGCTTGTTAGTACTTTTGAGGGGACTGGGTGGGCGGATCAGTGGGAGGGTGTTAGGCAGCAGACGGGGGGTATCTTTTTGGTGCCGGACTGGAGTAGTATTGGACCTGATGGGCTGAGGGATAAGTTGAGTATTGTTGATGGAGCCTGTAAGTGTTTGTTGAAAGGGGGTTGGGCTTATGCTAATGAGTGCAGTTTCGTGGAATGCTTGGCCTAAGGCTGGAGAAACGAAGATGACAGCCGACGAAGACAAGCTATACAAGTCGGTCCTCGGCGAAAAGCCTTTCATGATGGGAGTTAGCCCTTCATTCTACGTCAGTAAGTATCTCCCCCTCCTTCCACCACCAAACCCCTATTAACAAAATGCAAGACCTCGCGGAATGGGGCAAGAACTGGTACTCATCCAGTGAATCCCTCTGGTACGACCGCTGGCTCCAAGTCCTCGACGTCCTCCCCGATTCCATCGAAATCATCACGTGGAACGATTTCAGCGAGTCGAGCTACATTGGGGATACTGTTCCTTCGCAGATTGTTGGCGGTGCAGAGGTTTATGTCGATGGATATGAACATTCTGCCCTGAGGTCTGTGTTGCCTTATTTTATTCAGGCGTACAAGGCTGGGACTCCTGATGTGCCTCTTCCCAATGGAGAGACGGCCGTTGCTTGGTATAGAACCACATCTGCTACCCTCGGTTCCGATGGAGGCACAGTCTGGGGTCAAGGCGGTTCCGAGAGCGCAAGCGTCGGCGCCAAAGACGTCGTCAGCGTCGTAGCCATCACAACAGGTGAAGAAGAAGTCCTCATCAAGATCGGAGACTCTCGAGAAGAGCGATTCATCGCCAACGGCACCGGTACCAGGGCGAGCTATTTTGAAGTCCCCTTTGATGGCAGCCTCGGCGAAGTTAAGCTTGAGATGGGAGGTCGAAGTGTCGTTGGAAGTGCTATTACTGCTAATCTGCCGTCGACGGGATATGTCAACTTTAATGCCTTGGCTATTGGGTTGTAGATGCTTTGCCTGGCATGAAGCTGGCGTGTATACTTTCGTGAGACTGGATCATCTTGATAGTCTTTGTATTTTTAGACAAAAAGACATCATGTCTTCTTGACTTCAACCTGAAACTTTTCTATCCACTCCGTAAACTCGTCCTTTTCGCCCTGCCATCCCAGTTTAAGAACCTCACCAACCCCGGCAGCGCTCTCAAAGCACTCCTCCATAAGTCTATCAATCTCCTCAGGATCAAGATCATAAAATGCACCAGCCAAGTCACCAAACTGATCCGGTAGCCCCTCTAGCACGTTGGCCGTCTTGTCTAGTCGCTGGGGCATGTCGAATTTGGTGGTATCCTTGGGGAGTTTCTTGAAGCGGCGCTTGGAGATGGCTTGGTAGAGGAGGACGACCATCCGGAGACGTTTGAGAGTTGAGTCGAGACGGGGACGGATCTTGTCGGGGTCCGATCTGGGGATTGTTCCTCCTGAGTTCATGAGGTCGTCGAGCATGTCTTGCTTTGAGATGGAGGCGTCGCCGAGTTGATCTGCCAGGTCGTCCACCTCATCTTCGTCTTCGTCGTCGTCGTCGGGTTCCTCGTCTCCCCATTCCTTCATCTCCTCCATAACATCCTTGAGTGTGTCTCTCCATTGTTCCGCCTTCTTGACAAAGAAACCTCCAACGCCCATGGTAGCCAAGCCAATAACATCATCGCAAGCTGACCACAGCATACCCGTCAGAGCGAGACTGCCCTTTCCGCCGTCTCTGTTTCCACCTGAGAGAACCTTGCCATCCTTGGGGACCTTCTGCAGTAGCTTGTCTAGCTCAGCCAGAACTTTTTGCGCTCTATAAGCAAGCTCCTTCCGGACCACAGCAGTGTAAAGCTTCGTCTCGCAAGCTTGCGCGGCACTGGCCAATCCGGGGATAGGACCCTTGGCGAGTTCTCGAATAACGGTGGCCACAGCGCTCGGTGTAAAGGGTTCGTTGATGACGAGAAGAGAAATCTTTGTTCCGTGGGCTCGGATGAGGGAAGACGAGTCGCGGGCGAGAGCTAGGGCATCGATGTCTTTGGCGTTGGAATCTGATGTGGACGAGGAGGATGGGTTTCGTTGGATTTCGGTAAGGACGGACTGGAGCTGTTTGAGAAGGGTCGTTGCTGTTTCGACGAGGGTGCTAAGGGCCTTGATGGCCTCTTGACCTGTAGGGGCCATCTTGTATAATCTGTATCAGAGAAGACGAAGAATATCGATATTCTCAGTTGGTGACTCTTGGTGTTTTCTTTGGAGGGGCAACATTTTTTCTTTCTTATCCCCCACCTTTTAGTGCCCTCACCCCTCCAGTGGGTCCAACAAGCCCCGAACATTTACCGCCCAGGGGGTGTCAAGTCCCCTGCAGTTTAGTGTCAGTGGGTACCTCTCCCTTGTCGTCGTCTCCTTCTGGCTGACCTGTCCAACTCCAACTCTCAACGAGAGCGAGAGCTTCGATATTTGAACATTTAGAGCCTCGACACGTACAAAATGCAGCATCCAAGCTCCGTGGCGCTGCTGAGCGCTATCTACGCCTTTACATTGGCCGCTGCTGGCAGTCTGCCAAGAGGTGTAGGCCCTGAATGTTTGTTACCCTCCCGAAGCTATCACCAAGCTTGAGCTAACAGCTATGAAGTCGCCGCTCACTACGATGGCAAGGAGTCCTTCTCTTGCATCACAAACGCCGCCATCAAGCTGAGCTTGAGCCAGATCAATGATAACTCGTGCGATTGTCCCGACGGCTCCGACGAACCTGGCACCGCTGCCTGCGCCAACATCGATCCTCTCTCCCCCGAGCAGCCCCTTGCCGGTTCCGCCTCTGGCACGACCAACACTACCAATGCTCTTCCTGGCTTCTGGTGCGCCAATGAGGGTCACATTGGCATGTACGTGCCTTTCAGTTATGTCAATGACGGCGTGTGCGATTACGATATCTGCTGTGATGGCACCGAGGAGTACAGTGGTGTAGGCGGTGTCAAGTGTGAGAACCGATGTGCCGAGATTGGCAAGGAATACAGAAGGTTAGAAGAAGAGAAGCGAAAGAATATGGAAAAGGCATCCAAGCAACGAGACATTCTCATCAAGGAAGCTCAGTCTCTCCGTCAACAGGTCGAAGCCAAGGTCGCCGACCTCAAGAAGGAGATTGCCAACCTCGAGGCCAAGAGAGAAGAGCTAGCCAAGAAGCACCGCGAAGTCGAGCAGGAGGAAAAGGGCAAGGTCGTCCGCGGCGAAGGCAGCGGTGGAAAGCTGGGTGTTCTCGTCGGATTGGCCAAGGCACGCGTCAACGAGCTCAGGGATACACTCAACAACGTCGTCGACCAGCGCGACGCGCTCAAGGACCGAGTCGGTGAGCTGGAGGAGCTCCTGACAAAGTTCAAGTCCGAGTATAACCCCAACTTCAACGATGAGGGTGTCAAATCTGCCATCAGGTCTTTTGAGGACTACTCGGCTCGTGTCGAGTCTGAGAAGGGTCAGAGGCAAGACGTTAATGACGCTGATCTCTTGAGTGTCCTCAGGGAGGATAGCGAGAGCAATGGAGTTAACTGGAAGGAGTTTGAGGAGGCTGACGGCAGCGACACCGACATCAGTAAGTCACATCAACCCTATCTACAGGCTCATCACTAACATGTCCAGTCTACAACTTTGAAGCCTACCTCCCATCCTTCGCCCGCTCCCTCCTCCACGGCACCCTCGACTCCCTCCGCGTCTGGCTCGTCACAAACGGTCTCCTCGCCGACAACACAGCCCCCGGCCAAGAATCCACCCTCGTCCGCGCCGCCCGCGAGGCCCTCGCAGCCGCCGACAGAGACCTCGAGAAGAAGGCCAAGTCCCTCGAGTCAGAGCAGGCAGACCTCGACAAGGACTACGGCCCGGAGGGCATCTTCCGCGCCCTCAAGGGCAAGTGCATCAGCCTCGATGCGGGAGAGTACACATACGAGCACTGCTGGCTCGACAAGACGATGCAAAAGTCAAAGAAGGGCCACGGCCACAGCTCCATGGGTTTCTTCAACCGCATCGACAGCGACATCGCCGACGACGAGGAGCGCCTCGACGGAAAGAGCCTCGGCAAGGGAGAGCGCATTGTTCTCCGGTACGAGGATGGACAGCAGTGCTGGAACGGCCCCAAGAGGCGGACCGACGTTTGGCTGGGCTGCTCAGAGACCGAGGAGCTCTGGAGGGTCAGCGAGGCGGAAAAGTGTGTCTACAAGATGGAGGTTGGAACGCCGGCTGCCTGTGACTTTCAGGAGGTCGCTGCGAGGCAGGCCTTTCGAGGAAAGGATGAGCTATAAGGAGATGGACCAAGGTAAATACTATGCCTGCTATCGCATATAAAACAAGACTTTGACTTTGACTTGACCTATACACGCTGATAGAGTAAACTAATCACCGGCATCGCTTGAGTGACTGTACAAGACAGCCAAGTCGTGACTGTATAACACATGCTACTCGCTCGTACATCAATTACATCTCCACACGCAAAAAAGAGGCAATTCCCTTCCCCCTTTCACATTCGCATAATGAATCAATCCCTGATATCAATCATCAAAGCCCTCCCAACTCCTCTAAACACATCTACAAAACAAGGGGGTATCTCAGATCCACGCAGAGACGGCCCCCGTCTACCAGAAGCTGCACCATCCGATATAGTGCTGGCACAGATTCTCCAGCTTGGTCGCCTCCATGATGAGCTTGTTGACCTGGTTGATCACGTCGAGTTCTTCATTGTTCTTGAAGTCCCGACCCGTGAGCTTCTGCGCCACGCGGTCCAGCACCTCGACTGCCCGCGCGTTCTGGCTCTCCACCTCCTGGGCGCCGTTAACCATGGGGTTGCCGTCTTGCGCTGCTGAGCTGTTGGTCCTGGCCCGGCTTCGTGATGGTGGTGCAGAGGTCTCAGCTGCGTTGAGGAGTTCAGAGGGTGCAACGTCGCTGTCGAGGATGGACTGGCGTCTAGCTCGAGCTCCTCCTGCGCCAGGGATCGGTGCGTCTCTATCAGAGCGGAAGTTGGGGCCTGCTGGCGAGGCAGCGTTGGTCAATCTCCAGGTAAGAAGGGGGTCATGGATGAACTATCACCTGTTAGTATCACATCATATCACAAGAATTAAGGCAACTCACCGCTTCCAGAACAGCCATGACACTCTCCTTGTTGTCTCTCAACACCCTCATCACATTCTCGCATGTAATCCTGAAACTACCCTCAATGTTGCTGACCTCCATCGCATACGTCAGCATGCGAGTCAGTCGGAAGGGAACGCGCTCGGGGTATTTCTCTCGCTTCATGGCAACCTCGAAACAGTCACCGAAATCAATGTGGATGATCTTGCCGGTGACTCGGTCGAGCATCAGGTTGGAAGGATGACGATCTCCCAGACCCAGGATGTAGCCCACCATGGACATGACACCCAGCGAGCGTGTGTAGTTTGTTCTTCTCTCAAGCCAGGCCTCTGACGACTTGGACTTGAGCCACAGCACACGGTACAGATCTTGGCCCGTTGTGTTGTCAAGCGCATAACCAAAGACCTCGACTTTCTGCATCAAGGTCAGGTTGTCGTAATCGGGCGCCATCTGGAGCATGATGCGGTGCTCAATGTTGAGCAGGATCTTGCGACTCTCGCGGTATTCCCTAATCAGCACGTGGAGAGTATCGCTGTTGGGAACCCAACCCAGCAGACCACTATTCTGCGATAGCGGGATGGCCGGATACCGCTGGATGTTGAGGTGGCGCTTGTAGCACTCCGAGTCGTGGGCCAGGAGGGTGTTGCACAGGCCAAACAGCTGCATAACTCGTTCGTCCTGGCGAATATCTTCGTGGCCCTTGAGCAGGAAGGCTGATGACTTGCCATCGCTGCCGTTGATGTTGAGCTTCCGCGGCCGCTGCTTAGAGTTGATAACGCTAAACGTCGTCTCGAAGGACATTATCCTCACGATCGGCTGTCCGCTCTTGTACGTTCCGGGGACAGCCAGGTCAAGGTTCTTGGCGTTAAGCAGCTTGGGTGAGCAATAGGTCAACTCCAGGGTCGTAACCTGAGGTAGCTGTCTGCTGATCCTGCGGAAAACCTGATAGTACAGGTCCCAGGCTTGGTTAAGATCGTTGACATCCTGGCTTGTCTCGTATTGTCGGCACCAATCTTGAGCCTCCTTCAGATCCCGGCCAAAGGCCTGGGCAAAAGAGATCTCTCGAAGGGTCTCGGGTCCTCGCTCGAGAAGCTCGTGCAGTGGCTCAAGAGTCGCAAACATCCCTTCAATGTTGTGATCGCCAAAGTACAGTCGAGATGCTTCTTCCAGTCCCTCGTGCCAGAGCTCATGCCACAAGACAGCCACACGGATCAGCTCATGACTGACCGTGTCAGCCTGGGCAACCAGGTTCGCGCTGTGCTGTCGCATGCTGTCCATAATCTGGGCGGCAGAGCGCGATCTACGGGTATTCTGCCACGACTTCATAGCCACGGTCAGAGGGTACACCAGAGCCTGGGGGTGAGCTCGTCCGACATCAGCGAGCAGGTTATGAACGGACTGCTGGACGCGCTTGTTAGGCTGGTTGATTCTGGCAATGAGCTGAGGAATGACCTCCAGCCATGTGTCGACGCTGACGTTGGCAAAGCCTTCTGTCACGGCCGCGTTGACATCGGCACTGCCTCCATGTGTGAACCAGAGCGTGAGCAACCGGAGGGTATCCTGCAGCGAGCTTCCCGCTGACAGGGCAATCGACTTGAAGAAGCCCTTGACGGCCGGGACAACGTGTTCTATCACCATAGCCTGATCCGTCCTTGACAAGTGGCCTTCGTTTCTCGCTGACAGCGCCTGGACAATCTCAAAGTTGGCTAGTGCCCAGGCATGCCAGGCCTTATACCATCGAGGGTTGTACTTTGTCGCTTGCGAGTAGGAGGTAAGAATGTCCTGGACCTGGGTGTATTGCCAGTCGTCCTTGTTGAGAGCAATCAACCACTCGCCCTGTCTGAGGTAGCATTTGGCCAGCAGCACCGTCTGGTCATACAAGGCGCGTTGAGTCTGTGGGCTCATGAGGGAAGGGTCCATCTGATTCTGGAAGCCATACTCGGTGGCCATACCCATATCGCCGCCAGTCTGAGCACTGAGATGGGCCCTAGCGATATCCAGGCGATGGGCGGCATCGTTGGTAAACTTGCGCAGGCAGTACAGAGTCTTCTCAGCGGTACCAGACAACTTATAACCGGGCTGCTGTCCTAGCTCCCACTGATACTTGAGCACAGCGTAGATGACTTGCGCCGCCGTGTTCCTAGGCCCGGGCGCCGTCGGCCTCTCGTTCCAGTAGGGGATCATAGACTCTAGAGGAGCGTCGCTGCCAATGAGTTGCTTGAGCGACTTCTCGGCCAGTCCCATTCTGCCAGACTTGCGGCACAGGTTGGCAAACTTGATCCACATGTGCATGTTCTCCGACGGTGCAATCACTATAGCACGCAGTCGCAGCATGCGCTGCCAAACCTCGACGTTCCTCTGGCAACCCTTCAGTCGAGTCTCCCAGGTTCGCCTCATGATGGCCTGCTTCTTCTCGTCACATTGCTTGTAGACGATGAGCTCCTCCAGCTCAGCGAGCATCTGGACTCGGACCACAACCTGGTACGCTCGGTTGTACGACTCGCTAACCAACGCGCTCAGCTCGGTGTCCAGTCCTTCTCGGGCTTGCTGCACGCAGGCGATGGCCTCACGGAACTGGTTACGGTGGAGAGCCAAGATTGCTCCAAAGAATGATCGGTCAGGCGAGTACCTCTTGAGTGACGAGAGATAGTTGTCCATGGAGTCCCACTTATTCAGACCCCATGCAGCAGCCGTGGCGAGGGGCGCTATCATCCTCTGGACCTCGGGCGTCGAGTTGGCCCAGGTGCTGCCCGTCAAGGTAGCCAGTGCTTCCCACTCGCCCAGGGCGTGCAAACAACGCATCTTACCCATGACAATGTCGACAGGAATCGCCTGGTCTTCAGGCACCTCCGACTCTCGCTTGTTGTAGAAAGCCAGTGCTTCCTCCCATCGCTCCAACTTCTCGAACCATGTCTCCCGCAGCTGAATGCCTTCCTTATACAATTGAGCTTTGCGGAGAATACCGATAGCAGCATCAGACTGCTGAAGCTGGTTGTTGATAACGATCAGGGCCTCGACAGCGCCACTGCTCTGGTCCTGCAAGAACTCGAGTTCCTTGTAGTGCAAGGCCTTTGCATAGGCGTGACAGCGAGCAGCCTCCCTACCCAGCACCCGAATGTCAATCGGCAAAGCCTTGTCGTCATGCTCCATAAACTCGGCAAGGTTGAGCAGAAGTCCAAGCAGATCAGGTGGGACATTCTCTGACTTGATGGCGCTTTCGATGTTCTGGATGAGCTCGTCCTGGAACTGTTCGTACAGCTCGCTCCAGCATGACACAAACGCCGAGTTGAACAGTTCTCGTGCTAGAGGCAGGTAAACGCTTGCGAGACTAGCACAGGCTCGCAAGGCGTGGTTCGGGGATTCAGTCAGGAGAGTTGTGCTGAATCGTCGCAGCCATTCTTGCCAATCTTCCTTGGTCGACTTGCCCTTAGTGTCCCAAGCAGCCTTGAGATGAATGGCGTTCATCTCCAGCTTCTTCGTTCCTTGATCAGCAAAGGTGGGCTCCTCCGATCCATCGGCAAATCGGTCGGCAGAGCTCAGATCCTGAGGCAGAACCTCGCCTTTCTGGAGCTTGCTGACAAAAAGCTCGTAGTTGGGGTGCTGGATCTGATGCTGGTTGATAGTCTTGTTGACGGTACCCATAAAGTGGAGGTAATCCTTGCCCAGCTGCTGGATGAGGGCGCAGAGGGTGTCTAGAGCAGCCAGTCGCAGCTGAGGCTCTCCCATGTCCAACACACGTGTCAAGGGGTGGATAATCTTTGCAGCGTAGTCATTGAGGTTGACTTGACGCGAGATCTTTCCAATTGTGTCGATAGCCTGCTTTCGAATGAAGGTAGGCTGGCCCTGCTTCTCGAATGTGCGGACAATCACAGGAATGATGAGATGCATGTACTCTTCGGCACTCGCACCGAACACCAGGAAAGCATGCATCACCCTCTCCGATGGGGTGCGCTTGGCAGAGGTGTCCTTGTCAAGAACGCCGAGCATCAGCGGAAGAAGACTGGCCAGGTAAATCTTGAACTCTCCCTCAAGAGATCTCGAGATGGCCTCAACAAGAGACATGATGGTGGTCTGAAGCGATGGTGAGGTATGCCAGTATTCTTGCAAGATCTCGACAATGTCCGGGAGATAATTTCTGATATGCTGTCGGACAATGCTGACGAGAGTTGCCAACTGGTTGAAGTAGGACTCCAATCTTGTGGAGGTAGCTGACCTGATGACATGGAGGAAGGCCGGTATGATTCTATCAAGAAACGACACACACTCCAGTCCCAGGGTGCGAAAGATGTTCATAATCGCTTCAATCACAGCTGCGTGATGCTGGACTAGAGATGGATCTTTGAGGATTTGCAGAAGCGCGTTGATAACGACGGTCGGGAAATACTCCTTGTTTGATGGAGTCAAGCCCGTCATCATGAGGGAGATGTCTGTCATCTGGTTGGACTCGAGACGTCGGGCATCTGGTGTTCGTTCTTCGACCTGTGAGCTCGATTAGTATCCAATTTATGAGAAGAGTTCTCGGAAAACCTACCTGATGCTTGTAAGGATCGAGGGCACCAAGGATACCCATCAGTTTGATGGTTTCCTGTCGCAATGGCGCTCGTTGTCCCTCGGTTCGGATAATGCTCTGGAGAATCTCCAAGAGCTGTGGATATTCAAGGTAGGGCTCGATGACATAGCCGGAGTTGCTGGCCAACTGTCCCAGGGCGTGCAGAGCAGCTTCTCGCTTCGAGTTGGAGCTCTGGTCTTGCAGCGCATCAATGATGAGCGGCATCAGGCGGTCCTTGTATGGCAGCATGTCCTCGCCGCCCACAGTTGCAAGCTCACCAATCGCCTTGAGAATGGTGGCCGCCACTGAAGGGTTAGAGTCGTTCGCCTTGGGAAGTAGAACCGAAATCATGGGCTCGACATAGGGCTTGATGAGGGACTGCGCATTCTGAACCAAGAGACTCAGGAGCTTGGCACTCTCTTCCTTGCTACGGGCGACGTCGGAGAACTCAAGCTCAGTGAGCATCTGAATGAGAGTCTTGCGAAGCGAAGGGATGACATATGCCGGGTTGTATCTAGCCAGACGACCAATGATGGAGATGGCAACTTCTCGAATCGAAAAGACCTCGTCGTTGAGAGCGAAGAACAGGATGCGAATGTTTTCCGCCTTGGCTAGATGTCGGTCAAATCGCTCGTCAAGAGCCGCCAGGACGGTCCGTCTGATGTTAGGTTCTGGGTCTGAGACTCCGACGGTCAAGAGCTTCTCAATGACATCGCCGACAACCTGGAGCGCATGGTAACTGGTCTGGTTGACAATGGGGTCACGGACGTAAAGCTGGCAGCAGGTCAAGGCCGCAGCTTCACGAATTTCCGGATCCTCATCCTCCACGTACTTGATCGCCACGTCACGCACAAACTCGTTCAGAACATGACCGGAGAAGTCGAAGCTTCCGAGAGTGTTAAGCGCCAGCTTCACCTCGGCCCTCCGGTGCTCATAAGCCAGGGGGTCCTTGGCGTCCTTGGGGATAATCGGCACCGAGTTGAGTGTGTTTGGCTGTGGTGCGCCAAGAGGCTTGAAAGGTTCACCACACAGAACTACGCTGAGCATGTCCAGTAGTCTCTCCTGGATTGTCGGCTTGACGGGTGGGATATAGAAGGCCATGTCGACAAGGGCCTGGGTGAGCTTGGGAGTGAGGTCACACGCAAAGATGGGGTCCAGCAGTGCTTCCATGTACTTGCTCAGTGTCTGGCCGACAGCCACGGCAAGTCGGCTGATGCAGTCAAAGACGGGGTCCACTGAGCCTCTCTTACGAGACTGAATGCTGAGGCCTTCGCGCACGTAGATGAGCACGCCATCGAGGTAGGGAGCGATTGCGCTTTTGACCGAGTTGGCGATGTTACCGATGGCAAGGAAAGCGTCATTACGCTCCTTGTCCTTCTTAAGCATGCCAGACAAGTAGACCATGAACTTGTGTAGCCATGTGTGAGCAAAGTCAGCTGGGGAATAGCTGGCCAGATCGGGGATCAGAAGCACCACGGTCTTTCTGATGGTCGGGTCGCGGTGATCCTTGTGCTTGAAAACAATTTCACAAGCCTGCTGGTAGTGTTCCTGCATGTACATGGCTCCCTGCTCGAGGAGCTCCTTCAGGACGAGTAGTGAACCGTGGACGGACTCGACTGTGTTAACCTTGAGTCCTTGCTTCGCTTCATTGTAAATCTTGCTCATCCACAACTGCTTCATCTCTTGGTCTCGCTCGCGGAGGATTCGGAAGCAGGCGCTAACTGTCTCTGCCGACGTCGCACGGATGAGCTGTCTGGAATCCCTAAGTCCAACCCAGATCCAGTCGAAGATGGTCGGGATGTATTGATACATCAAAGTCGGCGCGCTGCGAGCGAGTTCTCGAAGAACAAGCACCGCACTATATCGTCGCTCCTCCACACGGTCGTTCTGGAGCCATTCGAGCGCTGTGTTGACCTCCGAGTCCACCAACTCAGATATCAAGGAACCACCAGGCCGACAAAGCTTTCCCAGGGCGATCGCGGCAGGCTGCATCGGATTGATGTCTTTTCCTCGGAGGATCGTTTTCAAGTTCTGTGTGAAACGCGTATATTTAGCGGACATATCAACGCCCTCGAAATCGATGAGCGCATCGAGAGCGTAGATGCCGCCCAGGCGTTCGGAAGAGTCGTTGCCATGTGTGATGAGGTGCGTAATCTTGTTGTTAACGGCATTGTAGAAGGCGATGAATTGATCGGGGCTCAGGTCTAAGGGGAGGTTAGCAGCAGCTCGGTTCTGGGGTTTCGTCCGATCTCGTACCTCGATGGCAGACAACTACGAGCTCGCGAAGCTGTATCGCAGACCGCTTGCGCACATCGTCGCCGCTCCTACTGCAGAATTAGCATCCATGATTCATCAGGCGCAGCTAGCAGCCACTCAAAGCCTACCTCGAACGAAGGCCACGGGTGATGTATTCAAGCCGCTCTAAAGCGACCTGCTGTGCTTGTGCCATGTCGCCCGTATGGCACTTGGATTCGATCGATCAACGTCGCATGTACTGGGATAGGGAGGCCCCGGAAGGCGGGCGATCGCGTGGTCGGGCAAAGGTTGAGGTCGGGCGGGGAGTTGGAGATCAAGCTTCGAGTCCAACGAGGAGCGCGCAGCCGAGTACGTGTCGTCTGCTTTTGGGGAACGCGGATAACGAGGGGACGAGAAGAGATGCTCTGATGTGTATATAAGTTAATGAACGCCGCCCTCAAGCAGGCACCAGCTCAGCGAACGTCCTTCACAGGCGCATCGCTTTGTTGTTGCTGACGGGGAAGTTGAGGTTGGTAGCTTGGGTCAGGCGGAGGGCATTAGATTGACCTGAGGTTTAGAATTAGCGGGCCAGCCGTGGAGCGGTGCCGAGGTGCTAGCACAGTGTCAATTGCGGGCGTGTTTCACTTTACGTCACCAATAGACGCAAACCAGACAGTGCAGCCCACTTTCAATACGGACCAGATACAAAGACGTTAAAGCTTATCGATAAGCTCCAAATCTTAGGAATTAGGAATCGCCTCAACCTGGTAGGATCCTTGGTTGTATGTTCCACTCTCGCAACTATTCGCCCATCTTCTATCCCACGCGCCGCTCATCCATTCTATCCGCATCTTGGGGTTTCCGTTTACCTGACCACGCGACTTCAATCTCCTCTTACCGCATCTTCGAACTCCATCACCCCTGTCGCGCAGCCTGCGCCTCTCGATCGAATCCCCTGCATCTTCCCTCAATCAACAACCATGGGTAATGACGGTGGCTCGATTCCCAAGCGTCGCGAGCTTGTCAAGAACGCAGCGCGTGCCCCGACCGTTTCCGAACTGAAAGCCACCGCGCTCGAATCGCTTGCTCATGCATGGGCTCACTGCGCTCTCAGTGGCGAACCCCTCGACATCGACACCGTCGTCTCGGACTGGCGCGGGCGCCTTTACAACTACGAAGCGATCCTAAAAGGATTGATGCCGTCAGACGATCCGAACGATGTCACACCCTCAAGTTTAGGAATCAAGTCTCTGCGAGATGTGGCAAAGCTGAAGGTGTCCAAGAACGGCAGCAAGTGGGTGTGCCCCATCTCGATGAAGGAGCTGGGTCCTGCCGTCAAGGCTGTCTACCTAGTTCCTTGCGGGCACGTATTCGCCGACGTGGCAATGAAGGAGATCCAAGAAAAGGCATGTCCGGAGTGTGGTGTGGAGTTCAGCGAGGACAACATCATTACGGTCCTGGCGACCACGGAGACGGATGTCGAGCGACTAGAGAAGCGAATGGAGAAGCTCAAGGGCCAAGGGTTGACACATACATTGAAGAAGGACAAGTCAGAAAAGAAGAAGAAGCGCAAGGGTGATGATGTAAAGGAGGAGGAGGCCAAAGCCGCAGGCAAGGAGAACGGTAAGTCGGGGAAGAAGGAGGACTCCAGGATCAGCGGCATCAACAACTCGTTTGCAGCCTCGTTGACGGCCAAGGTCTTGGCTGAACAAGATGAGCGGAATAAACGGAGAAAGCTGGTGGCAGAGGCGGCCAGAGGTTGAACATGATGATAGTTAGCACACTGAATACTGATACCCCATTGATGTTGGAAACCGATCTATAATGCTTTCATACATACCTAGACGTATATGAAGTCTACCCAGCCTGCGGTGTACGGATACCAATCGATGGTTCCATGTCCGAGATAACGTGATGCTGTGTTCGCCTACACTGGCCATCAATCAATTCAGGTTTGGCAACCAGATAGCTGAACGCCAGCCATGTTTATTACAAATAAGCATATCAAGCATGAAAACTACTTTTAAAATGATAATTTTAATACTGTTTCCCGCTTCCGATATCCCGAGGCCCTTGTAACACGGCATTGATTGCGGTTGATCCATCATTCTGATTTCTCCCATGATGGACCTAGGGTAGCAAGCGAAGCAAGACAAGCAGCGGCAATCATCCACTGTGAGACATGATTAAACCAATCTGCATGGGCTATGAAGAGACAAAAACGTAAATCATTTTAGCATGTGACGTGTCAAGTCAAGCTTTAATTGGTAATGTCATGCATGTCATTTCTATCATCAACACTATTTCCTACACCTCTAATGCTCAATCATGAAACCCATCATCATCTCTGAAGAACCATCATTCGTAGTTAACAATCACCAGTACCAACTCCTCGCTTCCTTGAAATTCCATCGCATCTTTAACACCTCAAAAACTCTCTCGTAACCTTCCACTGTGTCTGCCCCGGCTCAGGATCCTGAAAGAAAGTCGTCCAAATCCCTCCATCCTCAGCTACCCCGATGATGGCATTCTTGATCCGCCGGTGCTCAGGGACTCCAAACGGCGAGTCTAGACTCGCCGACTTGAGAGCGGCGGTATCGAGCTGCTGAATACCTTCGAGGGCGGCTGTTATCGGCGACATGGGCTCGGATATGTTGCTTGGTGAGGACGTGCTTGACGCGCCGCTCCCAGGCGTGTTGCCTGCGACACTTTCTGCTGGTGTTGGATCGGTAAAGGTCGGCGGTAGTGCAGGGAGAGTGGGAGGGCTCGACACGTCAATCTTGATCTTCCTGGCGCTGCACGTGTGGATGTCGAAAGACCCGGACTCGGAAGAGCCTTGGCTTGAAGAATCCAGATTGGTGGACATAGAGCCTAATGTGAGATCCAGGGGATCCTGGATGTCGGACTCTTCAAACTCAATGATGCGAGCAGCAATCACAGACGTTTCGCGGACGTGCCAGAGATTCTCCCGCCTGTTCCGCATCTGCTCTCGAGTTAGGAGCTTGAGGGCTGCTCGTCGCAGCAAGGGATGGCGACATTTGGTCGCAGTCCAGTACACGGGAGCTACGAGCTCCGTCTCAAAGGTGAAGGGCTCCAGCTTGGAGTTTGTGGGGATGGAGCCAATGACGGAAGATGCGAGGGAGATGATGGATGCGAATGCCGGGAGATGCGCGTCGAATGCAAGCTCGGATGTTTGCAGGGATGTGGATATCCAGACCAGGCTTGCCTGATGATATATTCGGAGAATGTTCAACTGGCTCTCTAAGGCCGGAGACTGAGGACTCATCGAGGTGAGGACAGTAAAGGCGGCGTACCACCGGCTGACTTGCGACAAGAGCCGTTGCTGTTCGTTCTGGAGTTGCTGCATGACTAGAGGGTCGCAGTTAGGATCAAAGGCAAGGGCATGCGCTCTTGTACCAAACTGCAAGCCTTCATCCAGTATCAGATACAACCCGTACCGAGCCTCTTCAACCGTCGCAAACACGGCGGGCACCTCAGCCCAGGCTCTCAAGTGGTTTGGGATGGGGGCCGGGCGGCTGCCAAAGAGGAAACTTGAGAGACTTAGACGCGTGTATATCGGCACCAGCGAGCGCTTCACCATTTCCATTGTTGAAGAGTGCCCGTCGCCTAGACCTGAGAGGATCTTTCGACCCTGGCAGATGTGCATCTGAGCAGCCGAGTCGCGGTCGGCCAGGAACTCGACGCAGATGAAGAGGATGCAGACGAGGAGTGGGATAGCTGAGGGTTCATCGCGTTGAGCCCAATTGCGCAACGACGTGATAGCATTTCCATACTCTCGAAAGGCAAATCGCGTATCAAGCTTGTGTCCCGTTCTGCTCCTAGAGTCAACAGCCTCGTGAAGACTGCTAATAGCCAATATCGCGTGGCGCACGGCTGGCTCCGAGGCGCTCATCTTGATAACCAAACCACCCCAGAAGCCCGTGTCAGACGGTCCAGACAAGATCCTAGAAGTACGCGAGCGGTAGTAATCAAAAGCGCGCGTCTCAGCCGGAGACCCAAAGCCAGGCGAGGGACTAAGCGACAGAGGCTCTGGGGAAGAGTTTGGCGACTGGCGATAGCCATCGCATTTGCGACCTGTTTTGATGCATCGTAGACAATGAGGCTTTGCTTCGTCGCACTTGACTTTTCGAATCCTAGGTCAATGTCAATGAGAGGTTCAAAGAAGTAGCAAGATGAGGAGGAGACGGACTTGCAGGTTATGCAGCCAGTCCGGACCTTTTTACTCCCCTTGCGTCCCGATGGCTTTGGACTTATCTGAGACGGGAGTGAGATCATGTCGGCTAACAACAAAGAAGAGTCAAGACTAGCAAAAAATATTAGGGCAAGAACAAGAAGTCCGAGGTTCAGAGTCCGAGCCCGTCAATGAGGGGAAAAGAGGGCGGGCGATGGGGATTGTTTATTGCTTGTCATCACCAGGGGCCGATCCTTCTGCCGTGCCCGCCTTGATGCTTACAAGGGACCCCTGGAATTAAGCACAGCCCGCCCCGCGGAGAGGCGCTGTTAAGATGTTCGCGTCTAAGGCTGGGGCTGTGAGACGCAGCCACGATGAGGTGTCATTGATGGAGCCCTACGAGCTGCTGGGGCATGGTGAGAAGCTTGTTTAGTGTCTCTTGTTTCATGTCTAGTTCGGTTTATTTTGAGGTTCTTTTTGGCTTCTGGGTGTCGAAGGTTACGGTAAGTTCCGACCGAGCTGATGCCATTGAACCAAGGTCGATATTCATAGCAACGGGCTGTCAAGACATTGACAATCTATCAAAGCTTAACACAGAAGATTGAGGATGTCGAGGGGCATGAAAGCAAAATAAACAGTGAATGACCTCATGCCAACTGCCGCCACCAAGCCCAACGCCAAGAAATTGACATTCAAAGCCTGGAATAGGGCTCACATTCTGCACGAGAAACAAGCAAAACTCTAATGAAAGGAACACCAACAACCGGTTTCATCAATGCACGCAGGCCAAAGTTCCTGCATCTTCCAATGCCTTGGTAAGCGTAAAAACGCCTCAGCCTTACAAGACCTGACCGTTGAGGCTGCTCCACATGGAAGCCATCGCCAACCCTTGCTGCTCGTCTCTTATTGGTCCGCTCGGACTCGAACATCTCGGACCCTGCC
Source organism: Fusarium falciforme (assembly GCF_026873545.1). Lineage (NCBI taxonomy): Eukaryota > Fungi > Ascomycota > Sordariomycetes > Hypocreales > Nectriaceae > Fusarium > Fusarium falciforme. The sequence goes on from NC_070546.1 coordinate 385,027, forward strand.
GTCGCAGCCCGCGCGGCTCTTTCTTCCCTTCATGTTCCCGAGTCTGAGCCTCGATACGGCATCGGCTCCACGGGATATGCTCGCACTACAGGTCCGAGATTAGATGGCGATGGTCAAACGTGTCGTCGACGCCTTCAACTTCACGCTCACTGGATATTGTGAGGATCTTCAAATTGAAGTGGAGGCATGGTCGGGTTGTCGGCATTAGCTGGCATGGATGAGCGAGTCGTCGTCTAGCTTTGGGTGGTTCTTGTTGACGATCCCTTTAACTTGATGGTGATGGTATGAGCTCCTATCTGTGTATATAACTACTTGCTTCGACATGGAAATAACGAAATCTTCATCCTCATCCTCCATCATTCATCACTCGCTTCTTTCCTTGTTCTCAGTTAGAACATTTCCTTTCTTCAACGCACTGTAACACCAATATGCCTTCCTTCTCAAAGCTGGTGGCCGCCGTGGCCGTCGGCGCACTCTCCCTCGTCGATGCCAAAGCATGCCCTCCTCTAGGCGCCGTCTTCCCAGCTCCTCAAGCCCCAGGCGAGAGCAATCTTGTTCAAACCGCAGCTACAAAGCTCAAGGCTGGCCTCGAAGAACGGATCACCTCCAAGTTCAACACCTCAGCCCTATCGATCGGTGTCAAGTCCATCCACGAGGATGACCCGCTCTTCACCTACCACTTCACGCCTCCCAACACTGGTGAGGGCACCGACAAGGTCGATGAGAACACCGTTTTCCGAATTGCTAGTGGTTCTAAGCTGTTCACCGTGCTTGCTGCTCTTCTGAACAGCGACATTGACTTTGAGGCTTCTGTCCTCAAGTATCTTCCCGAGCTTAACGAGACTGCCAAGGAGGATGAGATCTTTTCGCTCAAGTGGGAGGACATCACCGTTGGATCTCTGGCTAGCCACCTTTCTGGCATTGGTGTTGACCGTAAGCTGTCACCTTACTCTTCTGGAACGATTCGCTAACCCGTACTAGTGGCCCAGGATTTGGGAATCATCGGATCTGCTCCCTGGGCGCAGATGGGTCTCCCCCAGTTCGCTAAGGGTGAGGGTCCTACATGCTCTGGTCTTCCCGGCACTATTCCCTGCACCAAGAAGGATCTCCTTGAGCAGGTCAACCTCCGACCTCCTGTGTATGGACCTTTCACCAACCCCGTCTACTCCAACGTTGGCATTGCTCTGCTGGGTCTTGTGGTTGAGGCTGCTGCCAAGAAGCCTTTTGCTGAGATTCTCAAGCGCGACATCTTTGATGTTGTTGGCATGAAGAATACTTATGTCGGCAAGGCCCCCCCTGTTGAGGATCTCTTTATCCCTGAGAGCGAACCCACATGGAATGCCTCTCTTGCCGTGTTCGACAGGTAAGTAACAATGATGCACTCTCGTCGGCTATCATTAACTGTTCATAGCGCCGGTGGCATGTTCTCTTCCGTTGCTGACATGCTCCTCCTCGCAGAGGGTATCCTCACCAACAAGTTCCTCCCCCCCGCCCAGACTCGCAAGTGGATGAAGCCCATCTCCAACACTGCCTCTTGGGGCTACCAGGTCGGAGCTCCTTGGGAGATCCTCCGTGGCGATAACATCACCGTTGATGGCCGCCTTATCGACGTCTACACCAAGAGTGGTGACCTTGGGCTGTACCACTCGCAAACTGTTCTCATCCCTGATTATGACATTGTCATCTCCATCATGTCGGGTGGTAAGGAGGCTTCTGCCAACCAATATGTCACCTCTACTGTTCTTAGCTCCGTCATCAACGCCCTCGTTCCTGCAATCGAGAAGGTCGGCCGTGACTCTGCCAAGGAGGCTTTTGCCGGCGAGTACGCCGACAAGGAAACCAACTCGAGCATCTCATTCAAGGTCGACAACGGTCCCGGCCTGGTCATCAACAGCTGGCAGATCCGCGGCTTCGACGTCCTCAACCATATCGGCAGCTACAGCTTCGACGCCCTCGAGTCTGGCAAAGTCGAGAAGAGCAAGTACGTTGACGCGCGCGTGTACCCCACAAACCTGAACAAGAAGGGTCAAACCGCATGGCGCACCGTCTTCGACATGACCACATCCCAGCAGGACGCCGAGTACGAGAGCGCACTCTTCTTCAAGGACGGCACGTGCCAGTCATGGTTCGCGCAGGACCGCAAGGTGTACGATTTCCTGCCCCTAGACGAGTTTGTCTTCATCGAGGGCGACGAGGGCGTCAGCACGGCTGTTAGGAACCCTGCGTTCAATGTGACCCTCACCAAGGTACGCGAGCCCGGGGCGAAGAAGGCGGCGACCAATGCAGCTGGCCAGACTCGGGAGCTGAATGCCGCGCTCGGTCTTGGTCTGGCGGTATTGGCTGCGTTTATGAGCATGTTCTAATAGCTGCAGGTCAAATATTAGGCAATAATATTTTGTGGTGGAAGGGAGATGGATGTGAGGGTGTGATAGACATTGTGTATAGAGTGTATATACTTGGAATAATTTGACGCTATCGTCCCGTGGACTGCTGCCTTGGCTCCCCTTGTGCGCCATGAAATCTGCCTCATGTTTGACGCTATTCACCCTAGAGTCGGAGGGTGGTGATTGTCGATGACTCCCTTGTTGACAGCTTCATATGGCGGCTAATGGCATTCAATGACAGCAATTGATGGCATGAAACATGACACATCTGGCCTCATCTCAACAATCTCCTGCCAACCTGAAACGGTTGTTTTGACAATGATCGTGACATCTATCAAACAGCGCCAGATTTTGGCCCCCAAACTCCCCTCCCAGGGCGAACCGTAGGGCTGACCAGCACCATCCACCGTATCGCCTGCCTGGAAGCGACACTGCCCATGCAACAACGGCCATCACGAGCGAATCAGAACGCTGGGGGCAACGCGATCACCAGGGAGCTTTGCCCCTTTGGTGGCCCCTGACGGTGGAGCGAGTGCAGGGATTTAGATATACAGGCCTCCTGTGACGTGCAGAGGTGAGGTGCTTTTTCAAGTAGGCGAGGCAGCCTGCCCTGAGGCGCTGGAGGTATTTCTGGGGGCCAAATTGCGGGGTGGTGAAATAAATGATGCATCGTGAGAAAGGAATTCTTCTTGAATATTGCGACGTTTGGAAGAAGTAAATTCACATAAAATCCTAAAAATTACAGGAAAAATATCACAATAAGATATACATATATAAATGTCTATTGGCTATCTCAATGAATTTACAGTACCTTCTCAGCTGTCTTAGGGACGGGTCTATTTCAGCTTCTCTAAGTACTGGTGTCTCATCTTTTTCTTCTCTTCCCTGCATCAAAGGATGACGGAGGGGATGCATCGCCCTCTCCGGCTCCCTTCCCTTCTTCCTCTTCCAATTCATTTATTATTAGATAACTTGAGGGTTTCATCTCAGCTTTTCTGCTACAATTAATCTTTCACTCCTTGATTTCCCTTTTCCTCTTTTCTTGCCCATTCATCGCCACTCATTCTCATTTCCTTGTCTTTTTTTTTGGTGCAACCTTAGCAGCAATTAAGTGGCAGCAGCAAAGCATTGTTTATGCTGTTTCAACTTGATTAAAGTGTTTCTTACCTTTCGTCTCATATCTCGACTCGGTTATCGTCATCATCCAAACGACCTGCATCACCATCGCTTTAACACTCTTCAAAAACCCTCTTGAAAGCCGCTTCAAATGACGGACCAGAACGGTCGCATCGGCGAGACAGGCCTTCACCATCTCCCGCTCAGGGTGCGAGAAGCGCAAGGACGCCATAATGACGGCGCCGTCTCCAAGTTCCCCAACCTTAGGAGCGACACGCGAGTAGCCAAGCGACTCCCCGAGAGTCTTCACTTTACGCCCGGCGCATTTCGTCTTCGTTCGCCTACAGAGTCTTCTATGAGTAGCATCTCATCCGCCAACGTCCCAGACTCTGCCACGACGCATTCGCTGTCAACTCTCGCCAGTCCCATCAGCACCACCTACGCTAGTTCAATTCACGAGCAGTTTGCTGCCACGACACTCGACGGCTCAAGGCCCACCAGTCGCATTTGTCATCGCCACAATCCTTCCAGCGGCACATGCTCGACTTTTGTCAATGACGAGGATGACGGCGCCATTGTCACCGGCTACCCCGATCAGTTTGAGCTCAAGATCCGCAATCTGCATGAGGATCAGAGGCCTGCCATCATTCAAGAGCCTCCTGCACCTGTAAGGTAAGAATTTGCCAACGCTTTTGGGATGATTAGGTCGCTCAAACAAGTCCCAGCCCTCTCACAGAGTCGCCAGTCAAGCAGGAGAGGGTTTTGACCCCGACCTCATCGCGTGACTCGGAAGAGCCGGATTGCAATGCCGACGAGGAAGGGTCTGAGACGGCGGAAGAAGAGGTCTCGCCGGAGGACGCCAATCTCGTTCTCAATTACACCCTTCAACTCATCTACGGGGTCGATCTCAGTGAGGCATCAATATCTCCAGACAAGGTCCAGAGCCTCGTCGCCAATTTCGCCCAAGACATTAGTCAGCACATCTGGCAGTCAGCATCTGATGGCCAACTATCCCACACCTTGTCGACTTCGAGCTCATCGTCGTCGACGCCATCCCAGGAGGGCGGACGAGGCGGTAAGCGGAAGAAGCAGGTTAGGCGTGAAGATGAAGGAGATGAGTTTAGCGACGGCGACGGCTCGGGATATCTGCCGACCAAGCGTGTTCGACCAAACCCTAAGGAGGACGAGAATCTCCGCCTGAGCTGCCCGTTCAGGAAGCGCAATCCGCATCGTTTCAATGTGAGGGATCATCACAGCTGCGCCATGACATATTTCCCCAAGTTTGCAGAGCTCAGGTTAGTTGAACCCGGTTATTCTTGTAGATGAACCACAGCTGATCCCCAGCAGACAGCACATCGTCAAGCAACACAAGCGGGATGACCCTTCATCCTACGTGTGCGACCGATGCAACCGCGACTTTGTGACGAGAAAGGAACTGCGAGATCACCAACGACTGCCTAAGGAGCTGATGTGTGATATTGCGGATCATGACGCTGAGAGCGGCATTGATCCTAGCACGGCTACCAAGCTGCTGAGCCGAAAGCGAGCGAGCGGTACCTCTCCTGACGTTCAATGGAAGGAAATCTGGAACATTGTGTTCCCGGACGACGAGGACAAAGCCATCCAGCCCTATGGTAAGGTGCCTGTTGACAACAATTAGAGGACGAACGAGTTGCTGACTTGCACTAGAATACACACCTGTGATTGAGCACTTTGAGCTCGCCGCCAACTACGAACAGGCCTTTGTTCAGCTCACGAACTCGCTCCACAACTTGATCTCGAACAAACAAACCCTCGACACCCTCTCGACAAAATTCTTCCAATGCTTCATGGAGACTCTTGACCAATGCATCACAAACGCGCAGAGCATGCCCTATACCAACCGCAGCAACAAGAAGAACGAGATTGTTCGGTCGCAGGTCGCGCAAGCAGTCGTCCAGCGGAAGGGCCGCGGTATCCTACCTCGACCAGACTCTGGAGTGGTCATGGATGACGGGTCCGAGGAGAGCGGCAGTATGATGGGAACTGGACTCAACCATAGGGACAGTGTACGGACTGTTCGCGGTGTTGTGAGGAGGGGAAGCAGCCAAATCCCCGAGACGGTGCGCGAGGTCCTCCCTACAACGACAACTCTATCGGGCGGCCTTGACGACTTGGTGCGTCAACCCTCCATGACGCCAATGGGCATGCCAACAACGATGGCCCCAGCAGATGTCCACGCCTGGAACAATAGCGTGCTCTACTCACAAGTCGGCGATGGCACCATCCTGCCGGACCAATTCATGCCGACGGGTGGTTTGACGCCGCAAACCGAGTATATGAACATGAACTGGGCGACGCAGATGTACCAGCTGCAGCCAGGTTTTGACGGGATGGGTGATGGGTTTACGGGATTTAATGGACAGCAGCAATGAAGAAAAAGGTGGCATGGTTTGATGATGCAGGCTGTGCCTGCTTGTACTTTTAGTTATAGTATTAATATCCGCTGCGCTTTGAAGCGAGCGAGGAATGTGTGTGCGATACAACACTAAACACGATAGTCTTCATGAATTACAGATATTGCTTCAATGGGTATCGGGACGACGAAGTTGGTGATGCTGGTAAACGTGTCAAATATCCGCTACCCTCATAATTCCTTCCAATCCCAAGCCAGCAGCCTTCTGTACCATCAATTCCTTGGCCTGTTCCGCCAAGTTCCAAGTAACGGCGCACTCTCCAAGAGCCTGCATCAACGGCTGGGCTTCTGCGGGAACTCCCAGGGTGTTCATCGCCCGACTGGCTTGGACGACTCCGTAGACAAGGATTAACGGGGCATGGCGAAGGCCATACTGATGTCGATATCGTCGAAGTATTGATGCGATATCCTCTGCTGAGGAGAGGCAGTATTCGCGAGAGGCTTGGTCTGCTGCTGTGGGTAGTGATGAGAGGGCTTGGTCAAAGTTGAGAGCTATACGGGCGCTGTGGAAGAGCAGACTGGGACTTGTAAGCGACCTGATTGACCGCAAGGAGAGGGGAACTGACTGAAGCATAGCGACACTGGGAATGAGTGGCGTATCGATGGGTTCCCATTTATTCCACTCTGCGCGACCAGGCAACGCTGCCTTCCAGCGACATAGCTCGATGTTGAGTGTATCCAGACAAGCTCTACGACTCATACCATCCATGTTGGATCGAGGAGAGAATAAAGTGCATAGCATACGCTCGATTACCCTTGAGAGATGGATCTGTTCGCGGTAGTATGGAACCATGGATCCGATTTTGGTCAATTCGCTGTCGGTGCCTGAGAAGCCGACTGAGCGCCATGGTCTCAGCTCTGGATAATCGCTAGACCGTAGTCAGTATGGGAGAACCCAAGCAGAGGAAGGTCTAATCTTACGGCTGCTGTTCCATCGGCTCGACTTCTGCGTCGTCGTAGTAGAGAAAGACTGGCCGCCCGAGGATGAGACTGATGAGCTTGTCCGAGATGTAACATCCCCAGTAGATTCGCCTACGAATCTCGACATCTTCGTCGGTGGTTAAAGAAGCGTCGTAAGAGATCCAGTTCTTTGGGTCTTTCTGGAAACCCATATCTTGGGCGATACGAAAGGCGATGCCTGCGTGGGATAAGTATGAGATGGCAGTGAACTGTGACACCATGCGACTGCTTACCAGAGAATCCCCAGCCTTTGGAGAGATTGCCTCTGCCAATCTCATAAAAAGCAAGGCAGAGAAACGCCTGAACCGTAACAATAGACGGCCTCGTAAGGCCAGTAACCATGAGAATACTCTCCGCCGCCGTGTAAAACTGCTCACTTGACCTCCGATCCTCCTCATCAGGCGACATCAAAGTCCCTAAAGCACAAATAGAAAGCAGCAACGCCGAAGACCAATATTTGCAATTGACACGATCTCCAAAGTGATCTTGTAAAAAACCCTCACGGTAAATAAACATGAACTGAGGGTACTGCCACTTGAAGAACTGCATGAGTGCCTTCGCAATGACCTCGTCTTCTATGTTGATCCCAAAGTGTTCGAGGACATGTGCGAAATTGGATTCGGAACCTGTGTAGAGGGGCGGTTGGGTTGTTGCGTCTTTTACGGCGAGTTGGGCTTGGTTGACTGTTTGCGCGCGGTAGATACTTGTTGCACCGTGGTAGATGAGGGAGCCGTCGAGACCTGGCTGGAGATCGGCTTGTACATGGGTGCTTATATCTGATGAGGAGGCTGCTTCTGTTGCGGTGAAGCTGCTGACTGGTGATTGTTTGCGAAAAGAGACTGTGCTCAGTAGCGCTTCTCTCTCTCTTGGTGATGCCACTTGGACTTGGGTGATGAAGGACTCGAGCCATGCGACTCGATCTTCAAGGCTCTTGACGTAGTCATGGGAGGCCGGGCGTCTTTTGCGATCTACCTGGCTGTATTCGCAATTGTGTTTTGCCTTGGCGCAGTTTTGGCACGGCTCTGTTCGCGAGCATTTTAGCTGTTTGGAGTGAGTGAGCGAGTGAGCGAGGCTGATGGGATCCTGATTGTCGGACCTTGCGATATTGACACCTCTTGCAACTACAAAATATTACAAGTCATTCTAGTGAATAAGCAGGTGACTTACGAGAGGTTCTTCCTTTCTCTCATGAGATTTGTTCGTGTAGCGTCCATGAATACTTCCTCGTCGTGGGTCTTGTCTGGCGACAGACTCGTTGAACTGAGCCCCTTGGAGATAAGTGTGCCTGGACCATCACGTGCGGAGAAGGGGGATTTTGAGATGACGTAAGTTCTTTTACTTAGAATTAGAGGCATAAGATTATCAGCGAAAGTTCAGTCTAACTTCGGCTTTAGCTTTATCTAAGGTACGCGTATCACGAAACTGACATCCCGATGTCGGACCTTTGCTGTCGCAGGAGGAAGGCGATTAAACAGCATTATCCGAGAATATGTGACCAAGATAAAATAGTGAATTAATGATTGATCCTTCTATTATCTATAACAACGAAACAGGAGAAAAGACTTGCATTTTCCTCTAATCTGAGTTATCAGACTCCGTCACATTCCCAAGACCCAGCTCCAACCCAACCTGGATAACATCTACCAATCTCTCCACATCGCGCAAGTTGCTATAGAACCCAAACGAAACTCGAACACCCCACCTGAAGCAAGTCACAGCAACACCACGAGCCTTGAAATGTCTTGCCCATTCATCCCCGTATAACTTGAGGACGTGCAAGTGCGGTGCGCGGTGTTCGCGCTTCGGTGGGCCTGCAAGTTCAACGCCGATGGTGTCGCACCTTTCCCTTAGAGCATCCCCGAGGCTATAAAGATGTTCCTCTACGTCGCCTGGCCCCATCATGTCGAGATAGAATTGGAGAGATGCCTTGGCTGCTGTAGCTCCCAAGAGGTTGAGATTGGCATGATCATATCTTCGGGCTGATGGATGGAAAGCGATCGGGTCATCAGAGATCAAAAAGTCCTCGGATGGGAACTCAAGAGATCCGTAGCCCACAATCGGCGGCACTGGATCCATGGCGTCGATGAAACCTTGGCAGACATAGAGAGCCGCAAAGCCCAAGGGGCAGTTGAGTCCCTTGTGAAGGCTAAATGCAGCAGCAGTGACACCAAGGGCTTCCACGTCGACATTGGCAAAACCGACTTGTTGCGTCAGATCGGCGAGGACATGGATGCCTCTGGGTCTGTACTTGGCGCAGATATCCGCTACGTCGTTCCTCTGACCGCTGTGGAACATAATGGAGCTGATACCGATGCATCGAGTTCGTTCATCCACATATGGCTCAAAGGTGGCTGCGTTTGCAAAAGTTGAGAAGTCATTGTTGCCGGCATCTGTCGGAACTTGTCGAACTTCAATACCTTGCGACCGGAGCGAGAGCCAGCCGTAAGCCTGGTTGGGATGTTCGCAGTCTAGAATAACCACATTGTCACCCGGCTGCAACCGAAGACTTTGCATGAAGTAGCCCATGGCTTCAGTGGTGTCTCTGGTAAAGGAGATGTTCCTTGGATCGGTGCAGATGTATCGTCCAAGCAACGCCCGGGCATCCTCCACAGCCGACTTCCAAAACGGCTTGGGTGAAAGATTATGTAGCCACTCGGAGCAAAAGTTACCAATAGCTTCGTGAACGACGAGATTTGAAGGTGGCATGAAACCAGCGTTGAGATGAGTGATGTTCTCATCTGCAACAAGTGGTACCAGGCGTCGAAAGATTTCGAATTTATCTGAAGTGAGCGAGGCTGAAGTAGTCTTTGGTTGTTTGGAGACAGGCACCGCCTCTTCTGAGAAGGCTTGAGTGCTGATAGGTGCCATTGTGTCTGAATAAAGAACGGGGGAAGGCGGATTGTGATGTGTACTGAAACATGGTGAACTGGAGGTGTACCGTGATGCTTTTATATCCCAAAGCAAGCCCCAAAAAATGTGGACTGTCAATGACAGACACGACGTCTCGAGAATATGATGGACTCATCTTGAGACTGGAGAACTACACGTTGGTGTGAACGGGGACCAAACCCCATGAGTTTGTTCGGAGGATAAAAAAGTCAAGAACACAACGACATCCGATGACGGGGACCCCAAGTGGTTCATGCGCCCTGTAGGAACAGAGTCTAGAGCCAAGGCGCTGGAGGCCAAGGTCAGCATCATGGTATTAAACAGAGAGACCGGGGATGTAAGCCAAGTCGGTTCGTGTCCGGAGATGAGACCGAACCCCACCGGAACGGAGTCCAAACTCCATGGACCCACTTGCTCCGGCGCCGCTCCGGGGTAAATGAGGACGGGGACCAAAGTCCGCTCAAGCACGTGAGCCCCCGACCTCCTAAAAGTGATTACCTCCTAGGAAGAATACCACTTTTGGGGCTTGTTAAGGGCAGAATAAAAATTTTCATCACTCAAAAAGCTTCTCTATTGTTCCTGCTCTCAGATGCCTGCGCTGAACTATCCATGGCCACCTGGCAGCGAGATATGCCTTCAGAGGCTTCTCTTATCGAGCCTGTCAAGTTGATAAGAACTGGGAGTAAAATCGGCGTGAGCGCGTGAGTCCCTGACTTGGACCAGTTCTTGCGCTACGTCTAGGTAGTCCATTAAATTAGTTTTAAAATAGTAGATTAGGTTAAGCATTGGTAGATGACTTGATGGAAAAACTAGTGTGGTTCTCGTAGATACATAGCTTACAGTTAACAGTCCCCCATCGGCGGCGTCTTCTCCAGTCTCGTCTCCTTCTGGTTACCTGCCATCGCGTCGAATTCCAAGCACCCGATCCCAACTTGTGAGTCCCCTGAGCCTTAATCTCCGCCACAATTACCACACTTGTAACCCTCGATGTGTAGCGTGGGAGCCTGGGCAGCTTGTTCATACAGTTGTGACCTCCTCCTCTAGGCTGCTGTTCAAAAGACTACGGGCTAGGTTTGGATACTTTTCCTGATCTGCCGGATAGTAGGGTACCTGAAAGACTCCCGTCCGAAAATATGTTTGATCAGAATGCTGACGCAATATCAAACCCGTCACCTTCTTGATGTCGCTGCTAGCGACGAGAACTAATAGGTAGTCGCGAACTGTGGTCATGCCACCTGCGAGTAAGCTGGCTTCTGCACCGTCTCTGTGGATGCTAATGGAAGGAATACTGGAAATAGTACCGTTAACGTATCTCTCCGTTTCCTGTGGCAGTTTCCAATCGACGGGTGTGACGAATCCACGTAGCGTAAGACTGCCGTAGATAACCTTTCCGTACCTAGCTCCTTCTGCTGCAGTTCCTACGTTGACTCTGACTATGTCAACCTGGGAAACTCCAGAATCGCCAAAAACACGGCCATTAATAGGACGCATTGTGGATGCCCAGGACCATGATGGGGCAACATAGGCCGAAGCTTGGGGCTGGGGCGATCCTCTCACCCATGTGTCAATCATCCAGAGGAGCCCCCATGGTAGGTGTGATTGCCATATGCCAGCTAGGTACTGATCCTCTGGCTGGATGCCAAACCGCTCGGCGATACCTCCTATAGCTGGAAGGCGATCCCCGGAAAGGGTAAGCGACCGCCTCGAGAACTCATCGACGAGCTTATGCCACCTCTCCACAGTGACAGCTTCGTTGAGATATAATAGACCACGAGAGACCTGGGTGTTACTCTTGAGCTCTTGAACAGAGCACTTTCCGCCTCGTCTGTCACAATCGTTGTGCGACTGACAAGTCCAATGTACACAAGCGGCACTATATTCGAGAATCCGACGTGAGAGCAGTCGTTCTTGAAAAGCCCAAGCTCTTTTCGACAAATGGTTTACCGGCGGTCGGAAAAGCTTTGGGGCGATGATCACAGGACTGACTTGGCCTGCCAGATCACGATAGTGCATCTTGAAGACCCAGTCTTGTTTGTTGCATCCATATGGTATAAGGTCCTGTAGGAAACCCTCTTGGGCTCTTTCCGCCCTTGATGCTGCTATGGTGACTTGAGCATTCTCGTAGACGTGCCCCATAAGGTCAATTTCGCAGGCTTTGTCACTCTCGTCGTCCTGAATGATACAGAGCGCATCAACCCAGAGGTAGCCGAGACCGAGATTCTCTGTTACGACCACTGCGTCCTTGATCGTTTGGGGTAGATCTTGGAAATTGATCCGTGTCCGATGACGAAGAATGGTTTGCATCGTTGTCTGAACAATTTGCTCTCCTCCCCAGCAATAGGACAGGGCTGCGTATGGCACTTGTTCCCCATGCGGCTCTGTTAACTGAAGTATCCTCCTTCCTTGACGAGTGGAAATCTTGATCAACCTGGCTGGCGTAAAGCTTCTTCTTGTAGTGAGGTGAGAATATTCGACGTGATTTTGGACATAATTTTGTAGCTAATTGCGTGCCTGGGCGAATGATGGTTCGCAGGATACATTTGTGCTCGCGACTGACTCGAACTTGTCGGCTGCAGGCCCTTCTGATATATGTAAGTGTCTATCTAGCATCTGGCTAAGAGCTGCCGCTACACTATTGGAGTCTTGACGGGAGAGTGGGCGATTCATTGAAAACATACTGACCTTCAGCGAAGACGCCGAAAACGCAATGGTGGAGAACATCGTGTCTCAAACTCTCACTTGTAATAATACCACGCGTGGTATTGTAGAAGGCACTGATCTCGACAGAATTATCATCGAGATTGATACCGACCCAGAAGCGAGCTGGTCTCTGGGTGTCACTGCCATGCGCCCCCTCGGCGTTATTCGACAATGATGTCGCTTGGGCAGCCTTTCTGGGTTTTCATAGCCTCTTCAACCCAGAAGACACGAATTCGTAAAAAAGGCACCCATCAGAAACGGCATAGGCGATCTGCATGTCGTCCACCTCGACAAGAAATGTCCGCTCCAACGCTTCGAGGACGGCGTTGTTGCTTAGCAGCGATCTTAGTACTCGGGGCAAAAGGAGGGATTGGCTGGGCTCCACGATTTCGTATAAATCGGGATTATCTTCTGGGAGTGAAATGACGATGCCATCGCAATGATGGCACGAGTGAGGGTTTGTATAGTTCATTGAGTCGGACCAGGACAATGACTCTTTGGAAACCGAATTCTGGAAGGGTTGGCAGTGATCTCAAGCGCGGACATTTGAAACTAGTCATCGGTAGGCAGTTAAGTTACTGTCCTCAGGTCAAGACAAGAGAGGACGACGATGTGAAAACTGGGGAGAGCTGCTCTGCTCTGCTCTGCAAAACACGGAGCGGGGGTGGTGGCTGAGCATAGCGGCTGAGCTGACTAGGCATCATTTTCAACTATGTTGGTGAATATGACCTGACCAGCTCATACCAGCGCCACAAGAGCTTCTTGGTGAAAGCACTGCCAAGAAGAGGACTAATTACTGTTAAAATGTGGCATAGACACGAGTTGATCCCCGTGTCTATCTATATCGTGCACCAAATAGGGGAATGATACTCTGGCCTGAAATGTGGGATAGAGACAAGGGATTCCGGTCCTGGGTGCCGACGGATTTGAAACGCCAAAGTCTAACTGGGACATTGGCGTTGTTAATATGATTCGAGTGGAGAGGTTGATCAGATGAGGCACTGTTTTATAGAGCAGGGACATGAAACAACTCCGGGATGCCGTTTCAGAGCACACACCATGTTGTTGGTTCATGAACTGTTGGCCAGGAGTGTATGATCTGCAGAAGCTCACATCTTGTATTTAATAGAAGCAGATGAACCATGGGTAATACATCTGATGGAAGCGAGAACGGGCCCTTTGTGTAAGTGATAATGCAAATACCCCATCCTTTTCGCAGCCAAAGTAAATGCATGGTTCCATCAAACCCTCATCCAATTTTTCTGGCTTGGATGGGAAAATAAAAATGGGAGAAAGTGTAGAGACCAAATCACGGGATAGTTTCTCCCCATGTGTTGCTTTTGAATTGCTGATTTCTCCGTGGCCAGCTATCAATGCGGCGTTTCAGGTCCTCCCCAGGTGTTGCAAGTTAAGCACACCGCCAATCGTTCCACTCAGAGTCTAGAATTGATAGGGCAACTTAGGGGATGGTTTTCAAATGGTATAGAACGCCCACACCCTAGCTGCTCTAGCAGTGCTGATTTGCGATAGATGGGTCGGCCTATTATCTTTGTGGCTCATAGTCTCAGTGGCCTCGTAGTTGAGGACGTGAGTATATACTAGACATTTGGAACTACAGCTAATGATTGACCACCGACAAAAGGGCTTACTTCACTCTAAAAACAGCGCCCAACTACATCTCCAAGATATCTCTAAATCTACCATCGGCATTGCCTTTTTGGGCACACCACACCTTGGTGCTGACCTAGCAAGATGGGCTGACCTACTCAAAGGATTCAAGGTAGTCCTTCAAGACTTTAACTCTAACATTGTCGACGTTCTTAGGCCCGAGTCAGAGGTTCTGGCGAGGATACAGGGCGACTTCCACACGATGCTACGAGTGTGGAAGGACCAGAATAACCGCGACCTCAATATCACCTGCTTCTATGAAGAATTGGGTTATCGCAATATCAGGCCTGTAAGTCATCACCTGATTACAGTTCAATGAAGTGGAATAATAGCCTTCAGATCGTTCCGATGCACTCAGCAATATTACCCGCCTATAACTCAATCGGGATTCGCCAAAATCACGTTACGATGACAAAGTTTGAGTCAAAAAACGACGCAGGCTTTCAATCTGTGTCAAGCGAGTTATGGATGTGGGTTGCGATGATAAGGGGAGGAAACACACGGGACGTGCCGCAAGCAAGCATTCAAGATCTACCGGAACAGTCAAATCGAGAGGTAAGGTTAAGAGAAGATTAATGAACCCATACTATTAACTCGCAGTGAAATAGTTCTGACGGAAATTTCAAGAATCGAACCGTTATTCAAGGACATAACACGATCGAACACCCCACCCAGAGCGGCGATGGGACGGTTTTCCCAGGGAAACAATATTGCTTCGGGAAGAGACGTGATGTTTAACTTTGGATAAAGCTGTGGCCATATAGAGCAATATCAGACGTGTAATTCGGGTCAGGGTTAGGCAGTCACGCCGATAAGCGGGCAAGGGCAAAGTAATTAGTCACAAAGGTGGAAGGAAAGGAGACCTGTACAGGTCTCTGGAAGGAAAGAGAGCACAGGTGACTAGTGACGGCAATAAAGACTCCGCGTTCAAGGAACGTCTTGGCTTCTCTCCTAACCTCGGCTGTGTCGTAGAACGATTCCTGACATTTGATAATAGTCGACGAAATCAGTTACGATCTAGACGAGTCCCGTTGGGCGTATTATTATCCCGACCACTCCTCTCTAAACCTTGATCAGCTCATATTATCCGGTCGGGCCAAGACTCAGCTACCCCTCCCAAATTTCTCCTTGCGGGACCTCTTTACTGCTGCACACAGCGCCAACGCTCCAAAAAGGGCTATACGTAATCGGCCTATACTCCCCCTCTGAGATGGATGTTACCCTTGCTATTGACTTTGTTTCTCCAGAACGTGTGCTTCCTATCCACGCGACCACCCTCTCTCAAGCTCATCGCGTGACCATACCTCGGGCCCACTCAAAGGAGATACTGATCCGCACTCACGGACACATGACTACCGGGACGACTTCCCAAATAGTTCTCGAGCCGAGACAGAGATCACTTACACCGCCGATCGGCCCCCACGTATAGTTAGCCATATAACTACAACCGAATGTCGCTAGACCGAGTGGCCCGGCGCTTTCATCTCTGGCATCTCCCTTGGTGAGAAGACTGGTCGCCTTGAATTACGGTGCGCTGGCGATAGAAGAACCAACTATGGGGATCCGAAGCCTGATTTGCGGCTTGCTCTATCTGACGGAAGTAGGGTCGGCAACTCCCACACAGAAAAGAGCTGCAACAGCGGATGGATACTATGTCACTCCGTATTATCCTGCCCCCTTCGGCGGCTGGGTAGGTGAGTGGGCAAAGAGCTACGACAAGGCCAAGAAGCTCGTCGACTCAATGACCCTGGCTGAGAAGACAAACATCACCGCCGGAAGTGGCTTGTTCATGGGTATGAACCCTCTCCTTGAAGTGGCCCGATACTCCAGTTAACCAGAATGCAGGGTACGTTTGAACATTTACAAGTTGAAAGACCCCATACTGACTGGGCAAGACCCTGCAATGGAAACACAGGTTCTGCTGATCGAGTTGGGTTTCCTCAACTCTGTCTCAACGATGCCGCCAACGGCATCCGCCTTACTGACAACGTAACCGTATTCCCTGACGGGATAACTGCTGGTGCAACTTTTGACAAGAAGTTGCTGTACGAGCGTGGTGCCGCCATCGGGAAGGAGGCTCGCGGGAAAGGCGTCAACATCTGGCTAGGTCCCTCAGTCGGCCCTATCGGCCGGAAGCCGAAAGGTGGTCGGAACTGGGAAGGTTTTGGAGCAGATCCCGCGCTGCAGGCTATCGGTGCCCGTGAGACGATCAAAGGTGTCCAAGGACAAGGTGTAATTGCTACTATCAAGCACCTCATCGGGAACGAGCAGGAGATGTATCGTCGGCAGACGACCGATTTCGTTTCTCCGGCATACTCAGCAAACATTGGTATGTTGACATCCTATTATTGCTGACACAAGTACTGATGCAAAGTCTCAGATGATCGAACACTTCATGAAGTTTATCTTTGGCCTTTTGCTGAGGCTGTCCGCGCGGGGGTCGGAGCTGCAATGACGGCATACAATCGAGTAAGTTGCTCCATCTTGAGAACTGGTTCATGCGTGGCTCACAAACCAACTTCAAGGTCAACGGCACCATGTCCAGCGAGCACTCGTACCTGATCAATGCCCTTCTAAAAGACGAACTGGGCTTTCAAGGCTTCGTCATGACCGACTGGCTGTCCCAAATCACCGGCGTCCACTCAGCCCTCGCAGGCATGGACATGAGCATGCCCGGTGATCCCATAATTCCACTGCTTGGGAACTCCTTGTGGATGTACGAGCTCACCCGGGCGACCCTCAATGGTTCAGTTCCTATGAGCAGACTCAACGACATGGCGACTCGCATCGTCGCAGCCTGGTATCAGTTTGGACAAGACGACGGTTTTCCAAAAGTCAACTTTGATACCAACACAAAGACTGCTGTTGGTCCGCTGTATCCTGGAGCTTGGCCGAACTCCCCCAGCGGAGTGGTCAATCGATATGTCCAGGTCCAGGAAGACCATGACGTGATCGCAAGGGAGATTGCCCAAGACGCCATCACCCTTCTCAAGAACGAGCATAAGCTGCTGCCTCTCTCTATCAACAGCCCATTGAAGATCTTTGGCACCGGAGCTCAGGTTAACCCCGATGGCCCGAACGCCTGTGTCGACCGCAGCTGCAACAAGGGCACATTGGGCCAAGGTTGGGGATCCGGCACCGTCGATTACATGTATCTCGACGACCCCATTGGTGCAATCAAGGAGGAAGCCAAGGATGTCACCTTTTATAACACTGACAAGTTCCCGTCGGTCCCAAATCCTACCGACAAGGATGTCGCGGTCGTCTTCATTACATCTGATTCCGGCGAGAACCAATACGAGGTTGAAGGAAACCATGGCGACCGGGATGCGTCGCGTCTGAATCCATGGCACGGCGGAAACGACCTTGTCAAGGCTGCAGCAGCCAAGTACAAGAACGTTATCGTCGTGGCACACACCGTTGGTCCCCTGGTTCTTGAGGAATGGATCGATCTCCCATCCGTCAAGTCGGTTCTTATTGCACATCTGCCAGGCCAGGAAGCAGGAAAGTCTCTTACCAACGTTCTGTTTGGACATGTCTCCCCGAGTGGACACTTGCCATATAGCATCACTTATGCCGAAGACGACATGCCAGCAAGCGTCGTGAAACTGATCGACTCTGGCTTCAGGGACCCACCGCAGGATACTTACTCGGAGGGTCTATACATCGACTACCGTTGGCTTAACAAGGAGAAGACTCGTCCTCGTTATGCCTTTGGCCATGGTCTCAGCTACACCAGCTTCTCATACACCAAAGCCACCATTGAAAAGGTCACTCAACTATCCAAGTACCCGCCAACCCGTCCGGCAAAAGGAAAGATGTTGGACTACTCACAGGATATCCCCGACTACCGAGAAGCTATTAAGCCAAGTAGTTTCAAAACTGTCTGGCGCTACCTCTACTCTTGGCTTTCCGAGTCAGACGCCAAAAAGGCAGCCGAGAGAGCCACGACAACCAAGTTCAACTACCCCGACGGCTACACGAACGTGCAAAAGACTGCATCTCCCCGTTCAGGCGGCGCTGAAGGCGGCAACCCTGCTCTCTGGGATGAAGCATACCGCCTCTCCGTCGTCGTCACCAATGAGGGTGCAGACTTTGCTGGCAAGGCATCACTGCAGGCCTATGTCCAATTCCCGAATGGAATTTCGTATGATACGCCTGTCATTCAGCTACGTGACTTTGAGAAGACGAGAGAGCTTGCACCGGGGGAGAGCGAAAAGTTGGAGGTTGTGCTGACGAGGAAGGACGTGAGTGTTTGGGATGCTGAGACGCAGGACTGGGTTATCCCCGAGGTCGATGGAGAATATAGAATCTGGCTGGGAGGTTCGAGCGATGACCTAGGGGTTGTCTGCTTCGCGGATAAGTTAACTTGCGAGGAGAGCGCCGATGGGCCTGTGTCTTATAAGGACTAACCCCTCATGAATAGCAACAATACGGAACGTCCGTCCAGGTTTGGGATCGTCGTCATAGTGGTGTGCCAAGCCAGAGCTGAGCCGTTGTGGATGTCCCTTGGCAGCCTTAATGATCGGAGCTACCGGCTCTGTGACGTTACAGCGCGTGATGAGCGTGAGCTGAACCTCGGCGCTGAGACAAAGTTTGCATCTAACGCCAGCCATAACTCTATTTCTATCTAGACAAAGCTGAGTCTGGAGGATGCGGTTAAGGGATATCGGCGTTGTGTGATTATATAGCGTTATTATTAAACGCTTTCTAAAGCCAGTTTATTCTAGTTTAATATTATTTATCCTACTTATTATAAATGAAGCATAATATCTTAAAACTATATATAATCTATGATTCCTCCCTTTTTATTCTTTCTTATTTCTTATAACTGCTAATTAATTCTAAAATATATCTTTAAACAACTAGACCTCTTCAAAGGGATATTCTACTAGAATAACTATAAAGATATACTTCTATCTAATCCTAATAAGTAACTCTTAATTAACTATATAAAATAAATACTAAAAACTACTTTAATATTTATAATATATCTCCTTATTCTATAGAGATAGCCCCGCGCCGTCATAGTAGGCCCTTATCTAGTCACTATGGTTTACCACTATTATCATAGAGGTTAAATAGGCATAGGCGGAGGATATATAGGTATAGGAGGTCTACGGACGGGCGGCCCTCGTATGGGTGGAGGGATAATAGGGGGAGGACGACGTATGGGTGGACATCGCTGCTCCTAGCCTTAGTATTAGCAGGGACTAAGTGTCACGGCCATGACATGGGCCAGGCGGAGAAACACGGCAGAATGTTCTGACTAAGCAGGGGACCGGCCCCGGTGCAGGTATGGGTCGCTACCAAAGGGACCGAACTTCGTTCCTCTCGGTCCTGGGACCCAATAACAAAAGCATCGGTCCTACCCTGGACCGAAACCTAGAACCCTCGGTCCCAGAACACATCACGAAGTATATAGCACACACCCACTTGCACTTCGTTATATAGTAGCTACTTTAGCTATGGTAACAAGGCTGTGTCGCTGCAAATGTTGGCTGATCTTTAAACTGGCCATCAAGGAGGCTCTCTGCTATCCGAGTGGTTATGATTATTCTTTCTGGTCACCCCGCTACCTACGCATGTGCGCGAAGACGACCTAACTAGAGGAGGCAGATGGCTGATTGGTTGGTGGGCAGCGACCTCAAGTCAGATTGAGGTGGGTATGAAGACGAATGGCTTGATCTGGCGCTTCTGGCTCATTAGTTTAGAGTGAGTAGATTTAAACAAAGTGACCTGAACCAAAAAAGAAAGCTCCCCGTTCCAAGTTCAATCTTCCATGTCAGAGCCAGTACCACATGTCTCTTCACTCTCAGACAAACTCATAGATACACCCAATCCCATCACAACAACAATCATCCTCATAGTCTTCCTCCAAACTGAGGAAGTCTCCGTTCACAAATAGATCCTCGTCCTCCTCTGTCCACTTGTAGCTCTGTCTTAATTGCTCCGCGACAGCGTGATGACTCTCTCTTGTTGTAAGCTTTACTGCTTGGATGACTTGATAGCGCTTATTTCCGGGGGTGAGAGCCTTGTGGTTAATTAAGAGTTCTAGTATATCAAGCCTCGCGTGTTTGGCCGCTCTCTCTAGTGCTGTTCTTCTGTTCTGCTTGGCCTCTCGAGCATTGACCCGGGCACCCTAATTAAGTAAGAGACGTGCTAATCTAATGTATCCTTTTATGGCAGTAAGTTGTAGAGTGGTAGCCCCTCTATTATATGATGGCGGCGCATTGATGTTTGCTCCTCTTTTCTTGAGGGAACTTATGAGGTCTAAGTTACTTAATTCCATAGCTAGCTGAAGTGGGGAGCGACTATGCTCGAGAGTGTAGTCGTATTGATTTATGTTCGCTTTAGCCTCTAGTAGGGACTGGATTATTTGGCTGTTTTTTCTCTTAATAGCGATGTATAATGGTGGTTTGTTGATAGGAGCTGATAGAGAGAGGCTATTAAGCCGCTGTTTATGTTCGATTAGTAACTCTAGATACGTGAGGTTTTCTTTATGGGCGATGACCGTCTAAGTGAAGAGATCGGTATGATACCCTTGGTCTAGAAGCATGTGGAATCCTTGAGGATCTGTGCAGAAGGCCGCGAAGGAAAGGGGACTTGTCTTGCATAGTTCCGGTGAAGAAGATAGAGAGCGGCGCTAAAAGAGGTCGTTGTATCTCTGAAAATCTGCTAAAGGAGGTAAAAATATAGAGCTAGGTTCCTAAATGGTATAGAAACGATCAAGAAGTTTTCGCAAAAGATTGACGTCTCTGAGCATGGCAGCTAGACTAATAGCCGTACCTTCTAAGACGTTGTAAGCCGCTAGTCTGGGATGGTTGGTGAGAAGAGAGTCGATAAGGTCCGGGTGTTGTTCTCGAACCGCCGCGCATAGTGATCTTGGATCGTAATGGCCGGTATATGATGGCGCACTTGCTTAAGCACATTCGGATCTCTGGAACAAATTGCTGCTTCGAGAGCAGACGTTCCAAAATCGTCAGTGTCCTGAAAGCTCTGTCTAGAGCTCGTAAGGAGCGTGAATGACTCCACGTCCACATGTCGAATCGCCCGAACAACCTCTCCCCCGGAGAGCTTCGCCCCAGATTTCAAAAGAACTTGCACAACCTCAAACCGCCTTGGATTAAAATTCAAGCCGTGGCCTTCACGGTCGTCCGTCAACGCAGCTTGGAGTGCACTCTTTCCCGAAGGGCCCTGTTCGTCTGGGCCCCCGCCACGAGCCAGCACGGCGAGGAGTGGCTTTCCAAGCCATTGCTTTGCAAACAAATATACCCATCCAAGTGGGCGCCTCCTTCGATCAACATTGCAATGCAATTTGAACATGACTGCGATCGGAAACCCCATACAGATTTCATTAGGCGGAGAGCTGTGGGGGATCGTCCAGCTCTGAATGGATTTATAGCGCCTTTGCTTACGCGGGCACACTCTCCGCAGTTAGTCCAATCGATGGTTGCATTCACGTCGACCCCTTTCTGAAGTAGGAAGCGTAGTAAATCTTCATGGCCGTTGTAGACTGCGAGGAAGAGGAGAACAGGTGACAATCCGCCGTAGAGCTCAAGAAGCACTTGGCATGTACTCCGTTGACCGGCTGATACTGCTGCTCGCAAAGGAGTGACGCGGTGCTGGTTTTCACGAGAACCAATAGGGTAGATTTGATGGAGCTGACGGACAGTTTTGGCATCCCCTTTGACGGCAGCGGCAATGAAAACGTCTGGCGTAATCAAATGGGTGTTCAAATTACCCTGAGCTCGCGCATGATCCAAGATCACCTTGACAAAATCCTTACCGACCGTAACAGCGAAGCTCAGTGCATTCATCTTAAAGACCGGAAAGATGTTGCCTGTGAAAGCTTTGGTGACATCAGGACCCCGGCCCAAGACATCTTTTACCAAGTTCATGTTGCCTTGTTGAATCGCTGCGTGAAGGACCGTTTCCCAGTTGGCTAGGCTGCCACCCTTGAATAGAGCGTCCACAATGCGCAACTTAATGTCATCAGAGACTGTAGACTCCATCGCAAGTACAGCGGCTGATGTACCAAGGTGATCGACGTATTTGTCATTTGCACCAGACGTGAGAAGCAGCGTAACCAGCTCGGGGAGGCCCATTGCTGCCGCCGCTCGGAGAGGGGTCATGACCTCATCCAAGTACGGTATCCAAAATGCGAGATTGGGGTCTTGACCTGAACTGAGGAGCCACTTGATAAACGCTAGACTCTGTTCTTGGGTTTCGGTCTCTTCCCATGCCCAACAGATGGCCTGCTGGAATAACTTCTCCACGAATGCCTTGATGGTTGCTTAGTTGTCGCGAAGATCCTTGAGATTTATCCGAGGAAGGCCATCAACAAACATTGAACATGTCTCGTAGGTATCGAATTCAAGAAGGTTGTTGGAGAGGTGGTAGATGATCATCTTGAGACAATGGAATGCGGACCCCGTTGTGCGGTTGTGTTGCATGTCTTGAATTGTATATAGGAGGTCTTCTCTGTTCCCGTCTGGCATTACCATGGCGATGTCTGTTGCCAATCTGGAGATGAAAGAGCGCGAATTGAGGCCCCGGAGTTGTGCAAATGTATCGCTCTTGGTCTGGGCGAAAACAATTGCGAGAATTCCGTGGGTAAAGTCAAACTGCTCAAACTCGCCGGCCACTACAACAAATAATATTAGCTACCTATAGCATACTGTTGGAATTCAACTTGCAAGTCTGGAATTTGTTTTTGAATATCTGCCAGGGTAGGGAACTTGGCCACTCAAAATCCATTGGAAGTGGTGGTGGCGTGCCAAGATGAAGGTATGGCTGGGTGGGAGGTGACGGGGAGGATAGACCTGGTCGAATTTATCGTGTTAGAAAATTAGTTTGAAGAGCCTGAAAGGAGGTGGGCTCGTCTTACGTTGAGCAATCAAGGTCAAGGTATCGGATTTGTGATTATCCTTTATCCCCTTGGTGGACGAGCTGAAGCTGCGTAGGGTCGATTGATGGATTCATTGATAACCACTCTTAAGTTGGCTGAGGCTGCGTTGGTTCGGCGGTAGTGAGATCTATCCCCAAATGATACTGAAATAGCGAGGGTTGGTTGGGATCTATATCCCACGGCAAATTGAAGTCGGCACCATCCTGTGAAGGACCAAAGAATCCGGACATGGGGGAAACAGGAGGAGAATAGATTGTCTGGAGTAAACCATCGTCCTGAGTCTTGGGGCTGGACACGGCCTCCACGTTGGATTCTGGGATATCAGATACCTTCCTCGAGGGAGGTGTGGAATCAGTTGTTTTGTGGGTTGCCATAGTGAAGGGTCATAGTGATGACAAAGGAACTAAAATCAACAAAGCGGGTGTTTCTGATGCAAAAAATACAAGGATGTGATTATTGGGAGATTTCTCGACGGGTTCGGCTCCTAGTTATGCAGGGACGCAGGCAGTACGTATCAATGAGGCCCGGCTGCCTCACATCCGCTGGCTGGTCACGATCCTGGGGGCGGATTTACTCATGCAGTCGTCTATTGGCCTATCCTAAAACCTGAGTGAGGGTGGGTGTACAATGGGCGTACTACGTACCCTCACGCCCGGCTGACATGATGTTTTACTCCCTCCCTATTCGTCCACCCTTAAATCGGTACCCACAAGTACCATGATGCTTTACCCCCTCCTGCATATGCTATTCGTCCGTCCTTAAATCGGTAGACCGACAAGGAGTTGAGCCTCTGGGTACGTATTCCCTTCTTGTCTCGCCCAAATCCACGTACCGCTATGGGTATAATGTCCATATATCAACTAACTTGACATCCACTACGGTATGGCATTGTTGTCCATGCCGTCAACTTCAGCAAGTAAACGGCACGGCGCGAGCTTGACTCGTTTCTTGCACTTCGGTTTCCATCCCTACGCCCACATCCCTCCCTACCTCCCCTCCTGAGCGCAAAGATACTCGAACATTGGCAATGAATGCCGAAGCCATCATCGCAGTGGTAACCCTTGTCGTTGCAGCCCCCCCGACCGCTATCATTCTTCACAAATGGTACAAACACCACTGGCGCCAAAGATCTTCATGTAAGAGCTATAATCTGTACCTACCCAGTTCAAGATTGAAGGCTGCTTAGTCTGTAAGGCATCGCGGTAATAGTTGACTTCCGTCTTGGATCGCGCAACTGCAATGAGGGAGTCCGCCAGAGATGGTGCATCAAGTTGATCTCGCAGGGAAGCATGCGGACCCAGGACGATATTAAGTCTATTAATCTAAGTCTAGCTCTTTTGTATTATGTGCCTCCGGTACATTCTATTTACCACTTCCCTTTCCGTCATCAGTTCAAGCCAAGTGTGAGAGGCAAGAAGAAAGCGCTCGAGATCTGAATAGCCAGAGGCACAATAGCAACCATGGCAGTAGAATGAGGCCCAGGAGTGATGGTGTATCCCCAAGGTGCACCCACAGCAAAGTAAATCATCATAGCCGCCAGGGCAATGCAAATAAGCCAGGTGTACTTGAAACTCTCAATCATCTTGTCGAGACCAATGAAGAAACCGCTAGGTCCGGGCTCCTTGGCGGTGGAAGCCCACTCGATGTTAATGCTGAAGGCGTGGCAGGTGAGAGCCTTGGCGCAGTTCAGGCTGATGCCACCGAAGTAGATGATGAGGAAGGGAAGCCACTTGATGGCCTGGAGGAGAGCACGCCAGAAGACTTCCTCTTTCAACTGATGACGGACCATGCTGAAGGCTAGGGAACCGAGGCCGTTGAAGACGACGACGAGGGACAGCCAGATGCCCCAAGAAGGCATGTACAGGTGGTCGAGCTCATCAGGGAAAAGTCCAATGATGATGTAGTTGGCAGTTGTCAGGGCGAGACCAGAGGCAATGGCGTAGTCTAATGATGTTAGTATCGCTCTTGTTGAGCATGGTGGATTATACTTACAGGTGAAGATGTAGGCAGTAATCGTGATCTTGCTTGTGATGGGCATGTTGCTCCAGAGGAAGCGAAGAAACAGTCTAGTCACAGGGCCCTTGTAGAACCATTGGTAGCTATCAAGTCAGCACTGTGTCACACTTTAATGGTGTTGCGTCACTTACAACGGGTGAAAGACAAGCTCGTTGCAGCCATAGGCGTACTTCTCCCAGCGGGTCAACTCATCATACAGCGTGAGAGAGACGCCTTCCTTGAAGCCGCCGTTATGGTATGTGGCAAGGCGAACAATCATGCCTGCCATTTGAACACGAAGGCTGATATCGAAGTCCTCTGACACGTGAGAGTCGGACCACCACTTAGTCTGACCATCAGTATCAACAAAGGCAATGCTCTGCATGGCTTTCCAGCGGAGGAAGGCATTGTGACCCACGAAGGGAGAAACATCGCCAGAGCCGACACCGTACTTGATGGCTGTGTAGACGACGTTGGTGAAGTAGGTGACTGGACACATTAGCGGATGAAGTGTTAGAGAAGACATGGTACTTACTGCCGTTCTCAAAAGTGTTGTGGACTACCTGCATAACGCCGGATCCGTGCTGGAGGATGGCGACCTCGGGGCTCTCGTGCATCTCCAAGGCGCCGTAGTAGAGAGAATCAACGGGAACTCGGGTGTCACAGTCGATGATCAAGATGAGCTCGCCGATACGGATGTTGCCCTCAGCCCCTGCAGTAGTCAGTAAAAGTATCAGACCAGGTGAGCTGTTGCTTACAAGTACGTCCATCATCCTCGGCCAGCATGTTGGCCAAGGCCTGTTGGTACAGCAAGTCATCGTCGTCGACAGTCAAGTCTGCCTCGGTGCATCCGCGTTGTTCGCACTCGATTTGAGTCAAACGGACCATCTCATCCTCAACGCGGTTGGAAAAGGAAAGACCGTAGTTCATGTTACTAGCCTTCTTGAACTTGCCCTTGCGCAGGAAGCCGATCTTGTTGGAGCGTTCCTGGGGCGACATCTGCGACCACTCTTTTTCAGCGTCATCTCCGACTGGCTTTTCGGACTTGCGGAACCAGGACAGAAGGCCGCCCTTCTTCTTGGGGGCTTTGCAGTTGGGTAGACGGGCAGTGTAGCCGATGCCGTTCTCGCGGTAGTAGGCCTTGCGCGCCTCAGCGAGATCAGGCTGGATGAGTTGCATGCCGTCGTCATTGATGAAGACAGAGGCAGTACCACCCTGCTGCTCGTAGTACTCGATGGCAGCCATGACACTGATCATTGTGGGGACAATCACACCCTTCAGACCTTCCTTGTAGACAGGCATCTGAATTGTGATGTGAGGCAGCTCATAGTCGCGGTGCCGCTTGGGGTTGGGCTTGATGGCGGAGTGGAAGCGCGAGTTCTTCAGGCAGTTGCTGACCGGGAGGAAGAGCTGGAACAGACTGGTGACGAGAACGATGAAGAAGAAGAGGGAGAAGAGGGTTAGGGGAGGAATGGTAGCGACGAGGCCGAAACGGGCTATGCGGCCGTCCCAGTAGTACTCGTTCAGCAACTTTCAGATGTTAGCACGGAATTTCTAGTGTGATAAGACAGCCGACGCACCTTGGTGATACCCAAAGACTGAGTGATGATGACCAACATGATGGCCAAGCTGATCTTGAAGGCATGCATCTTGAGCTTGGGCCGGATGGGTGCACCCTCGACGTCCCCGTTCTCATCCTCGTTCTCCTCGAGGGCGACGGCACGCTGGAAGACCTCATTCTTCTCATCGAGGCCGCCACGAACAAGGGCAGGAGTAGGGACAGGTGCAGTGCTGGAGGAGCGTTGGGTGAAGCTCGAAGGGGTCCGTCCGTTGGTGGGGTCTTCCTCGAGAGTGGTTTGGGCCTGGGTAGGGTTAGTCTCCGGTACGGCAATTGAGCATGTACCGGCACTTACCATGTCGAGAATTTCCCGCTGCACGTGGTTGGTCACGTTGATGATGGCCTTTGGGTCGTGTGACCATACAATGACAACACGCTCCTGGAGAGCAATGCAGGCACGTGAGTAGTGGCACATCTCAGGGGTCACATCCTCAAGCGTAGGCACGACAGGGATGCGGGCGCCGGTTGCATCAGAGACGAGCGATCTCTGGGTAGGGGGGATGGAGTCGATGATGCTGATCAACATCTCCGAGGAGATGGACATGACTGCCTCAGCGTCGAGCTTGGACACGACCGACGCGAGAAGGGGATCGACATCGGCGGGCTGGAAGACGTAACTCCCCTCGTTCTTGACAGCAACGCCGGTGAGGGAGAGTCCATTGACGACGGATGTCTCAATGGGTTCGTCGAACCATCCAAGGAGAGTTGCCCGTCGAGAGACATACTTGGCAATCTGAAGAGATCAGTCACGGTTGCAAAATTCAAAACTAGTTGAGTCTTACCATGGCGGGATCTTGAGCATCATAGTCACCCATGAAGGAGTGCCGTGAGGCAGCAATTGATGCCGGCCGTGAGCGAGACTTGAACTCAGAAGGAGATCGGCTGGGCATGTACGGCCGGGGAGGAAAGGAGAGGCTGGAAGGCCTTGTTTGGTCAGGGGTGGTGGAACCTGACGACGATCCTCGAACCTCCTGGAGGGCGGCCAAGGTGTCTTGGTCGAACCTCTTGGGGGTATCCATGAGATGCTCCTGGCCCTTCAGAGCGGGCTCTTGAATCGGAGTGCTCATTTTGGCAGAAGTGAAGACAAGAGGCCAACGAGGATTGTCAGGATGGATCGGCTTGTTGTGATGAGGATGAGCTCAGAGTACCAGAGATTAAACCCCCGGTTATATGGACACGAGATAGCACGCGGATGCCTCCAAGAGCCAGCTCCCATGGATCCATCTTCAGTCTCGACTCGATGATTACTGCACAATCTTTGAAGAATCTGATATCACCGCAAACTATTGAAGCCTCGAACACGCGGCAAGGCTGTTGGCGAGAGGACGCCGAGAGCTGAGCTTGATACGAAGCAGTGACGGCCACTCTAAACAGGCCCAAACGAAACTATTGAAAGAAGCGCTTGCTGGATGGAGATCCGAGTGAGATCCTTGCGGCTAGAACCCCCGTGAAGAGGCAATCCGTGGCGAGGCAGGGGTCCGAGATGACCATTCTCGATTGCTGAGCACGAAAGATCGAGGCAACATGGTTCCATTGATAGGCGCCTTGTCAACCGTGGTTCTGGATGTGGTCTTATCATAACTCGGCAGTACGCTGTGGCTTGAGGCTTCCAGTATCGGCCTCTCAGCGCCTAAAATGGAAACGCTGTGACAAACTAGTGACAAGATGCTGCAGTTTGCATGGTTAGAGAGCCTTGAACACCACTCTAGGGACAAGGTTGGCCGTTGCACGTTGGACAGATCTGGCGCCACAACGCCCAACCAACATGTCGGTGGTGCCTTTTGGACCGCTCTACCGGAAGCTGAAGCTCCCGGAAACTGGAACTCCCCTGCCAAATTTTTGGCGATCTCGCTTCTCAGTGCCATAATGGGACGAGGCCTGGACCCCGTGCTACCCCTTTGAGTGTTGTGTTTGTCACTGCCAAGAGGATGCCCCTGTAAGGCTGCAGAAGCCTAGGTACTCTACATGTAATCGCTGCCGTAAGTGGGAGAGGCTCTGCGTCGCCACGTTGCTGTGCACAATCAAGCATACAAACCGACCCATGGTCATGTTGCTGCGTCAATTTGTCTTTATAGGGTTAGCTTCTTGCCCAGGCCTGGTCACAAACATGGATAGACAGGGATCAACGGTTAAAAATAAATAAATACGATTATGAAACGAGTAGCACAGATTCACAAATATTATGCTTCCTTAATATCTTTTGATACTTTGGCAGAGCCCAATGGTAAGCTTAATATTAGCATGCGGCTTGACGGCAAACACAATGGCCGTGGCTGGACGAGTACCCGCTGGTTATCATGAGCCCCAAATCAACAAATAGTGGCTATACGAGGCTTTTTATTCAATGCAACGCTGTGGCTGGCTGATTGGCGTTAAGATGGCTACCCGTTTTGTAAACGTCCCAGTTACGCCATACACTAGTTTGCAGCCATGCGCTGTTCTTATCTGGTGAGTGTGATTCCCGGCACAGCCATTCCCGGTGACATGGGAATCGAAAGATTAACACGGGGGTTCGGTTCCCTGCCGAAACCCTGACCGCCAAGGATCTAATTGTCAACGTTGTTGGTGGCTTGCGGAAGCCTAGGGTCTTGGCGACCAGGCTGCTGTACTAGTTGATACCCTTACCCTCAACATTGATTGGTGACAGACAAGTGCCGGGGCGCTAGAAAGGAGAATAAATGTTGTTGGTCGTTCGATATGCCGCAATTAGCGTCACTCGGGTAACTCTCTTTTGTTCCCCCTAAACGTTGGTTGTACGAGCGTGCATGGGGGAAATGGACTAAACACCACGGCCCGATACCCCTGGTCTTTCCCAACATGGGGGTCACAGACTGCATGGCTTGCCGTTCTGGAGCTGAGGTCAAGGTTTGTCATTATCAAGAACGGTAATGCCAAGTAAGAAGATGGCGATAAGCGCAATGTCCCCTTGAAATATCATCATCTTTGATAAAGTCTAGATTTCGGCTGAGGGGTCCAGAACATGGAGATCGGCCAGCGTATCCGAGGAACATCGACATTTTCTAAAGCTGAATTTGTTGAGGCAAAGATCGGGAGGCGATGGCTTGTTCACCATATGAACATCCAACATCCGGACCCCTTATCAGGCCGACTAAACATAACTGCGGCTCATCATACTACAGCTCAGAATTTTTGGAAGCGCCGTCTCTTTGTCTGTTCGAGTCTTCCATTATTTACCCCCTTGTGTTTTTATCTCCAATTCCGCTGCCATGTCGGGACCAGCTCCGACGCAGACAGAGGGCCTTCCAGCCACGGTTCCCTACCCAGACGCGGCTGCCACTCCCCCACAGTCCTCGACTCCTGCACTCGGACGTGGTAGCCGAGTCTCATCTTACCAAGGCCAAGGCCGGTCATTGACATCTGTGACGATTGATCGTGAGTGATCACCCAGCAAGTGTTGAGCATGGCTAACACTCGACCCAGAGAAACCTCGCCGGAAATTCAAGTCTTCGCGGCTCGTTGGAGAGTGAGCACTACCGCAATTATCTGGTAGAAGCTTATCTAACAGTAGCTCTAGGTATGAGAAGCCATGGCTCGCCGACTGGAAACGCGAGACGAACTGGGACAGCATCATCTTTTACACTGGTGTCCTCATCGCTCTCTGTAAGACAAATATTCGCAGCTCTTGAGTACAGCAGTGTTGACTTTCTCAGGCATCTCGGCTTACATCGCATGGAACACTGTCCGAAAGATTCCCAAGAACGAATACTGTCTTATTCTCGACGACCGCTTTACAACGTTGGATAAGAATACCTGGAGCCATGAGATTCAGATGAACGGATTCGGGTTCGCATTGTCATTTACTGCATCACGATGGCTCAGCTGACCGTTTCAGAACTGGATCCTTTGACTGGACTACCGACGATCCTTCCAACTCCTACGTCGATGAGCAGGGCCTCCACATCGTCCCGACACTGACCCTCCAGACCACCAAGCTCACTGAGGACCAGATGCTGGACAAGCACGTCGTCAATCTCACTAGAGATGGAACTTGTACATTCGACAACCAGCGCCTCTCCAACCTCACATTCAATAACCCCTGCTGGGCGCGCAGCAACGCCACCAGCCGAGCCATGATCAACCCCGTGCGCTCCGCCCGTCTCACCACGTCGCGCAAGAAGTCCATCAAGTATGGTCGCGTTGAAGTCGAGGCTAAGCTTCCTTCTGGCGATTGGATGTGGCCCGCCATCTGGATGATGCCTCAAGACTCGGTGTATGGCGAGTGGCCTCGAAGCGGCGAGATCGACATTATGGAGTCGCGTGGCAATGATGCTGAAAAATACCCTCTCGGTAATAACATCGTCAGCTCAGCCATGCACTGGGGCACGCTGTACGATACCGATGCATTTCGCCTCAGTATGGGTGAATGGGGTTCCAAGAGGACCAAGTATTCGGACAACTTTCACACGTTTGGTCTTGAATGGAATGAGAAGTACCTTTTTACGTGGCTTGATGGAAGACTTCGTGTAAGTGAAAATTCGACCAAATTCTCTTGCTTTCCTCTGCTAACTGCTCCTCATAGCAAATTGTCTTTTTCGACTTTACCAAGAACAAGAACATGTGGGAATACGGCAAATTTGCCGGCATCACAGTCAACAAGACAGTCCACAGGGATACCTGGAGCCAGACAGGTCGATCCAACACGCCTTTCGACCAAGATTTCTACCTGATTCTCAATGTTGCAGTTGGTTCCACAAACGGCTGGTTCCCGTGAGTTTTATACATGCCTACCAGGAGAAGGACATGGCACTGACAAAGCACAGGGACAAACTGGGCGAGAAGCCGTGGTCAGATGAGAGTTCTGCGCCTATGCGTGACTTTTGGGATGCCAAGAATACGTGGCTGCCCAGCTGGGGAGAGGAGAAGGACCGTGGCATGATTGTGCGGTCAGTCAAGATGTGGCAAGAGGGGGCATGTTCATCCTAGAGTGAATTCGGCGGCTGGGGGATTATACCGTAGCTGAATGCCAAGTTTGGACTAATAGAGGTACTAATGGGTGATTCAGGGCTGGAGGGAAAATTGGGGTTCTTTCTGTCATGGTAATACAGGGTTCAAATTCGTAAATCAAATAGACTTAATAGACCTGGGGCTCGTCAAATAGACAGGGGATTTCCAGAACAACTGTGCAGCGTCATCTGTGAGTTGCAATCGACTCGAGATCTTGGTTATTGTGACATGTCTCTGAACGGGGGCATTGCTGCTGATCATCAAGACGGCTCCAAAGGGGGCATCGGCCACAACAACAAACAACGCCATGATCAGCACATGACGGCATCATACGAATACAATACCCGAGTCCATTCTACCTGCTATGCATAGCCTGCCAAGAATCAATAAATCCAGAATCCTTGATTAGCGCCAACAGCACCAACAACCGGGATGCTGGCATCCCTGGCCGATGCAACCCCTGGTTACCTGCGGACAACCCCCAGGACGTGGCGGGCTGATACACAATCTCGGCCTGGACAGGTCTGGGCTGCGAGGCCAGACCGACCTCTCGTCACTAGTCTTCGACCTCTTGCAGAGAGGCGATGACTCCCAGCCACTGACTCTGCATGATGTCTTGAGCACCAGACAATGAGCCACGGGCACCTGTATGGACATTACTCCGCCTAAGCGAGGATCCGACGGCTCTTCGGAAAGCCAAGGGAGAGTGTCCTGGACGCCACAGCTGAGCACAGCTGACTGAAGTCTTCCCGAAAGGACTCATTGAGCCTGGCGGTGACCTGAATGAGGCTGCACTATGCCTCGCTCTGTTTTGTCTTTGGCTCCGTCTGTGAAGCTATCGACAGCCTCCTGTGAACTATTAGAAAACTTCGGCTCAAGGCGTCTGTATAATGTTAGTCCAAATGAATTCGTAGAGTCTAGACCTGAAGCTTTCATCGTATTATTTTCTATAAGAGATCATACGTTCGCGGTGGAAGGAAGTTCTCTTTTCCTCATCAACTACCAGATCTCTACTGTCTTGAAAACATCTTCTCTTGCCTTGAAACCTACCAGCTTCAAAAAGCCAAACCAACATCAAGATGCTTTCCAGCGCCTTCTTCCTCGTCTCGGCCGCCACTGCCACCTGGGCCATGCCCGCCCAGTCCTTGGTCTGCATGATGTCTGCCGCTCCGCTTATCGCATCATCCACGCTAACACTTTTCTGCAGGAATCCGCGGAGATGCTCCAGGTTCGCGCTGTGCCCGCCTCTGTGAACGGTATCTGCGGTGCCTTCAACGGCTCTACTACTTGCCTTGGCACTGGATACGGAAACTGCTGCTCCCAGTTCGGTTACTGTGGCAAGACTGACCTCCACTGCGGTACTGGCTGCCAGGCTGGCTTCGGCTCTTGCGGCCCTCAGCCAACCCAGGAGTTCAAGGACCTGGGCTGCTTCACCGACAGCACCAGCGCCCGTGTGCTTGGCAGCTCGCTCAACATCGCCGGGAACACACCCGCCAAGTGTAAGGCTGGCTGCGCCGATGCCGGCTACACCTATGCTGGTGTCGAGTTCGGTAGCCAGTGCTTCTGTGGAGCTGCCCTCCAGCAGGCTCTGGTACCCTCGACCGATTGCAACTACGCTTGCCCCGGTGACAGTGCCCAGACTTGCGGCGGCTTCAACGCCATCCAGATCTTCTCTACCGTGCCTACCTGGATTAGCCTCGGATGCTACTCTGACGCCACCAACGCTCGTACTCTGAGCAAGTCGCTGAACATTGCTGGCAACACCAACAAGAAGTGCCAAGACGCCTGCCTTGACGCTGGCTACAAGTACGCCGGTACCGAGTTCGGCAACCAGTGCTTCTGCGGTAACACTATCGACAACACTGGTGCCCCCATTGCCCAGAGCACCTGCAACAAGGCCTGCGCTGGTGACTCGACCACCACCTGTGGCGGCCCCAACGCTCTTACTCTCTTCTCTCTTCTGTGAGTTGGGTAGTTGGATATGTGGAAATTTCGATGGAGTTGGTCTGGTAGGGGAAGGGGTCCAGGGAATGGTTGGTATCTGGGGAGTGGGGGTTTCGATGTTGATAGCTTTGAAATGATACGGAGTTTATGCATAAACACGTCCCAATATACGCTATTCTTGTAATCGATTCACCGGATGCAAACCTGGTAAATAAATACGTGGCGTCCGGGAAGTTGCCGTCATTACCGATCCTTGCAAGACTGTTCTTTATCTTAGCCCCCTGTTCCAAGATCCGCCCTAGGATGAAGCCACCGGGTGGGCCCGTAACTTAACAGTTTCGCGCCAGTGCTTAAACTCGATGTAGTTAGGAGCTGTGCCTAGCCTAGGCAGATTAAGAGATTTTTGATAAAGAGCGTGTCAGGTACCCTATACTCCAACTCAACACAAGCTGGGGCCAAGCTATAGACATTCCCTCTCCCAGAAAATGGTTGTATTGCCAACTGAAGCTTGATAAGATTAAGCCAGGCAAAGGCCTTGTGAAAGAGGGGGGTTTCTGTTATCCGGACCAAGTCACGTGGGCTAGTAATTGTGCCTTGTAAGATTAGGTATCAATGCATATTGATCCGTCATCTTCATCCGAAACCTTCACAACCTACCAGTTTAATTCCTTACCTTTGTGAAATCCGCAGGCTTTAAAGTGTTCTTAGTTGGTCTTTCTTTGGAGAATAGAAACTAGCGAAATTTAAGGATCAGAAACCTCAGAAGCCATGTCTGACGTACAATCAACAACGAGATTGGAAACAAGCCGTTGTCTTTCAGAAGAGGCATGCGACTCACTCAAAATTACGGAAAACCACTGACATGACTAGTGGTGTAACGTCTGTGACAAGTTGCTAAGTCTGCTTCAAGTGCCAGTTGGTCGCCCTAGCCATCCGGAGTATCGCATAGATTGGGACGAGGTCTTGACCTCTCCATGCCCCTACCATCCAAAGCTGCTTGCCACCATCCTAGGTGTCGACCTAAAGCCTAACGCTGCTGAAGATATATCTGTTCTTCAGTTTCAAGGATATGACCACATCCAAATCGTCGCCACTGTCAAGTCTTCAGATGGTGAGAAGCAATTCGGATCAGGGGAGCTACAGCTGCTTTCGATAGCACAAGATGGTCGACGAACCGATGGCCCAGGGAAACTTGTCAACCCACAATGGATTCAGCCCGGTCTGGTTAGACTATGGAAGGAGAAATGCCTTGCTCTACATGGAAATACTTGCGGGTCGGATTTAGAATTCGGCCATGGAATTCAACCAACATGGGTCATCGACGTTCAGCGTCAATGCCTCGTGCGACCATTGCCCTCCGACAAGTACGTGGCTTTAAGCTATGTATGGGGCAAAGTACCTACTTTCATGACGAAACTCAACAACGTTGCTCAGCTACAGAAGCCCTCGTCGTTGGCTGCTGGCAATACGGACATACCCATCCCAAGAACCATTCGAGACGCCATGAGCTGTGTTCAAGAGCTTGGTGAGCGTTATCTTTGGACGGATTCTTTGTGTATCGTTCAAGATGACTTTGCACTGAAGAGCACCGAGATAAACAACATGGCGGCCATTTACTCTAATGCTACTTTGACGATAATTGCCGCTGACGGAGTCGACGCTGACAGCGGTCTTCCTGGCCTTGAGGGCCTCACTGCATCGAGGTTTGCAGAACAGAAGATTCACACATTACGGCCTGGGATTGAAGTCGTCGAGAGCATCGGACCTTCTCCTGGGCTATTCGCGGAACCCACAAAATGGAGCACGCGCGGATGGACTTATCAAGAGTACGTCTTCTCGCAGCGCAGGCTTCTATTTGAGGGCGGCTGGGTGCGATGGATCTGCGCCAGTGATACCTGGTGTGAGGTTGGAGAGGCGCGCGATGCAGATGGTGCTGGAAATTTGGACGTACAAAGAGCCATCTCCAGGCCTGTTCCGAATCTGGAACTGCTGAACTCCATGATCAATCAGTACAATCGGAGGGATCTGACGTATCCCGAAGATGCCCTGAATGGACTGACTGGCGTTCTAAACACTTTCACGCCCAGGTTTGGCGGGGGATTCATCTCTGGCCTCCCGGCTGCCATATTTCACATAGCAGTCCTGTGGGAGCCCTTTGATACGCTCACTCGTCGACAGGCAGCAACATCTTCACATACCGACGTCTGCTTGCCGAGCTGGAGCTGGATAGGTTGGAAAGGAGGACTTGCGCCATTTGCCTGGTCGCCGGCCTTGGAGTTTGTGAGATCAAGCAAGATCAGGGAGGGAGCACGTTTCTTTGACAGAGTCAAGCCTCTTGTTGAATGGAGCTGGAAGAAGGACCTAAAAGCAGAAAGCAACCGTGTTAATTGCACTTGGTTCGAATACCAGCAGAAGTTTGCTGAGACAGGTTCAGATTCATCACCTCCTTGTCCTCCGGGTTGGATGAGACACGACGCCAAACCTCCGTCTTCAGAGGAGGAATTCATCTACCAAGGACCAAAACCGGGTTACCCACCGGATTATTTCTACAAGCACGAATCAGAGCCAGAGTCTGAGTTTTGGTATCCAATCCCATTGCCAGACGCTTCACCTTTGCTGGGAACCCAGATAGTTGCACCGTTCATTTCTTGTCAGACGAAAAGAGCATTCGCATATCGCGGTGAGGTCATCACACCGACGTACAGAAGAGGCGGTGTCGTGATATCGCTCCGTGATCAGACATCTACTTGGCTTGGGGCCCTGCGGCTGCACGAAAGGCCTACATGGATGGACGGAGGTAGTGGTGATATCAGTAACCAACCCATAGAACTGGTCGAGATCGCCCTCGGGTCTGTTCCTGAGGATGCTCGAAAGTGGCTGCCGTATCATCAGGTGCTAGACGAATGGGATCATGAGGAGAAGCCAAAGAATGGCGATGTATACAGATATTACTTTGTCTTGTGGGTTGAGAGAAAAGGCGATATTGCGTATAGGAGGGGCCTGGGACGAGTAGAGCAGCAACTCTGGGAGACACAGGCACTAGAGAGTATTGAGTTGATTCTTGGATGAACCAATGTGAGTCTCAATAAGGCTATATTCTTGTTTCTCATAACGCTCGTGAGTAGAAAATATATGAACTCTAATTTGCGAGGAAGTGAGGCTATCGCAAGATGATATTTACGTGCGTGTGGCGAAAACAGCCAATGTTGGTTGTTCTGTAGCTATATCACGTGATAGACACGAGCATCACGGGGATTCAGCAGCCCTTGATTAAGCAAACCTCCAGACCATAACTACTTTTGCAGTGATAAGCCCCTCTTTTTATCAAACTGGGTCGATCGCTCTGGGCCTCGGAAACTTGGCAACTATTGGCTGATCGAGGGAGTTCATTGGATGTGCCTCGTTAGTGGCTTGAAGCTGAACACCCTTCAAGACGACCAGGTTCTCAGCTGATGGCGATGTCGCCACCAGAAAAAAGATTACGACTTTGCTCAGTTGATCTTCTTAATTTCTTTAAACCCTGAAGCCCCCTCGATACAACTAGAAAGTTAATCCTGAAGCGAGCGGCATACTAGAGTCTTTCCCCGAACAGCATGACCCACGACGCATCGCACCGGCCACAGGCTATCGGAGGGACAGTGCCCCTCGCCGTCGAGCAGTCCCAGTACAACCATCCCGCGAGTTCGGGTCCCAGCGGTCATGTAGGTGACAGCGCTGCTCCCATCAACCATCTCACAGAGCCTGCTCTCCTGAGCTGGGAGCAGCGCTTCACCGCCGATGGTAGGGTGTACTTTGTCGACCGTTTGAGTGGCTCCGAGTCCTTGCGTGACCCCCTATATGGAATCCGCCAGCTTGGTCCTCTACCAGGAGGGTGGGAAGTCCGATGGAATAGCGACTGCCAGCCACTTTTCTTCAACCTGCAGACGAGGTCAGCGACCATCCAGGACCCAAGGACCACCCTAGCCCTTACGGAAACGCTGGGTCAGTTACCAGCAGGGTGGAGGATGTCTTGCATTCAAGGCAAGATATGTTTCTGGAACAGCAACCTCCGTAAGGCTACCACACAAGATCCGCGACTGGCGGGTAAATCCCTGCCTCTGGGTTGGGAGAGACGGTATGACCCTGCCTCGGGTCGGGCATACTTTGTAAACCACAACACGGAAACTACAACCTGGGAGCACCCAAGTCCTCTGCCGGATGGTTGGGAGGCTCGAGCAACGCCAGATGGGAGAGTCTATTACGTAAATCACAATACGAAAACGACCAGCTGGGACGACCCGAGAGACATCAGCGAAGCCAACGACAGTAGCAAGACGAGTCTCATGCCAGCGGAGTGGGAGCTGACCTGGACCACTGACGGCTCGCCTTCTTTGCTCGATAAGTCTACAGGCATGACCACTTTGCTAGACGCCCCGATCACAGATATTCAAACTGGATGGGCGTTCACAGAAGAGCTCAGGGATGGATGGTTGATGCGGCACACGCCAGAAGGGCACATCTACTTTGCTAACTCGGTTTCCAAGGTCACCACCTGGAATGATCCTCGATACAAGATCCTGCTACCTGAAAGCAGCCTGAACGTCTCTGACTCCGTAGCAACTGCACCTAGAAATTCACCAACAACCCAGTCGACTTCGGTTCAACAGTCTGCGTATTTGTCGCCGCAGGGCTCCGTCAGGAGAAAACCAGTAGCGCTGCATCAATCAAATCGCAGTGAAGGCTCTGCCAAAACACCAAATCCGCTACAAGTAGAGGCCAACGTTGACCCAGTTGCATCTCTTATGGCGGCTGTAACCATCCAAGATGAAGAAGCAGAGTCTGAATCCGAGTCAGAGCCAGAAGGTGAATCGACCGCTCCTCTATTCGGTTACCATCCTATAGAATCACCCACCCACATCCGCGTCCTCGACATCCATCCAGCAGCTGGGCTCGACCAACCAATAGCCTGCACTATACGCCACGTCAACCTCGACCACAGGCCGGCTTACGAAGCGCTGAGCTACACATGGGGTGGGAAGGAGAACCAGATGAGTATCTCGCTCAACGGACAACCCTTCATAGTGATGGAGAACGCGGCGGCAGTGCTCCGCCGACTTCGGGTTTCCGGGCGGGTGAGAACGATCTGGGTGGATGCCATCTGCATCAACCAGCGCGACAAGGTAGAAAAGGGATACCAACTCCCACTGATGACGAGGATCTACCAGGAGGC
This sequence comes from Fusarium falciforme, assembly GCF_026873545.1. Taxonomy (NCBI): domain Eukaryota; kingdom Fungi; phylum Ascomycota; class Sordariomycetes; order Hypocreales; family Nectriaceae; genus Fusarium; species Fusarium falciforme. Next base: position 423,841 of record NC_070546.1, read on the forward strand.
GCAGCAAGTGTGTGTGTGGCTGGGAGAGCTGACGGAAAGTGCGCTAATCGGGATGAAGAGTATCAATAATGGCCGCTTCCTCAACAACGCCATGTCCTGGCACGGTTGGAAGGCAGAGAGGAAGCACGGCGGTTTGCTGTTGCCCCTCTCGCAGAGGTTCAAGGGTGGCAGCTCCATGCAGGACTCGAGCCATCGTGCGTATGAGTTCGAGCATGGAGAGATTCGGGAGCTGCTCAATAGGCCGTGGTGGGAACGCGTTTGGATCATGCAAGAGGCCATCGTCGCCAAGAGGATTGTCATCATGTGCGGAGACCAGGCTGCCACCTGGGATCGGATCGAGGTGGCAATCAAGAACTCAATCTGGAGGGCGCCAGGCCCCGAGGATGAGTTTGGACTTGGGGACAGCAAGAATTCCCGTCTCTTCAACGACAAGTACCTGGCAGTCAACGAATATCGCCAGAAGTGGGCACAGGGAGTTTTCCATGTCTCGATGTACAAGATGCTCTACGATTTCAAGGGGCTTCGCTGTTCAAACGCCCGGGACAGAGTTTATGGCTTCTTGGGATTGACGTCTCTGGCGTCGCATCCTGACTTCAAGGCCGACTACAAGGCACGTGTGTGGAGGTCATACGCCCGGTTTGCGAAATCTATGATCAAACACACTGGCACGTTGGACATCTTGAACTGCGCGAGAGAGTGGAGAACCGTGGAGACGAGGGAAGAGCCCCCTTTAGTGCTTAGTATGCTCGACCAAGCTCGGTATCACGATATCCGAGGCCTCGTGTCTGATAGACCAGGAGATAAGCCTAGGATGGGCTGGGTGCGGCTTCCACCGGGTTGGGAGAGAGTGCAGCAAGGCAAAGACTCTTTTTACTACCTGGACAGGAACACAGGTATGCGGCATGATAAAAGTCCCTTCCATGGCCAGCCACCATCAGCGGCACAAGAGATCAGCCTGCAGAGGATTCTCCCCGAAGGTTGGTCAAAGGCATGGGACAACCTGGGCAAGGCCAGAGTCGCATATGACCCAGACTATAAACCGTATCGACTACCCCAGAAACTTTCCGAGGACCTTGCCAGGCTACCAACTTGGGTTCCCAACTGGGCCGCAAAGAGGCATCTCGATCCCGCACCCCTGCTCGACTGGTCCGAGACCGAGCCCTTGTACTGCGCAGGCGGCAGATTGGGCCCTGCCGCTGTGTATTCGGATACGAACCTCCGCGTGTTGGTAGTGGACGGTATAGAGTTTGACATCATCTCCCATCTGTCTGACGCCTGGCATCTAGAGTCAGACGTGTTCGAGTTGTCGCGTCGCCAAGTCAGCGAGCTCGAGACATGGGAAGCCCTCGCCATGGCCGAGCTTGGGCCAGCCTGCCCGTACGGCGGCGGCAAAGCTCGCAGAGAGGCTCTCTGGCGGACACATATGGCTGACTTTGCCGGGAAGAAGGCTGCTCTGCCCTCTCTTGGCTGGGCCGTGGAGTGCTGGTACGACCGAGACGGATGGGCCAAGCCGCTCGTGGACCCCGTGAACTTGGTCTCTAGCATATACCACATGCGAAGCTTCTGGTCGAAAGCGATGCAACAAGGAGCCGAGATGCAAAAGATGACCCAATATGTGAGAGACTTTTGCAGGGAGTGGAACAAGAAGCCCGAGAAGACCGACGAGGAAATTGAAGCCATGGGCCTCAGAGAAACATTAAAGTGGATTGGTTCCGAGGCAACTGACGAGTTCAAGCTCGAAGAGGGTGCCCCTAAAGAATACGGCAACTGCGTACGTCGAATCTATCAAGCCTGTGCCCACCGGAGGCTCCTTGTCACTTCCAGGGGCTACCTCGGCCTGGCTCCCTGGAATGCGCAAGTGGGAGATGCCGTTTTTGTCCTGAAGGGCGGCAAGACGCCGTTTCTGCTTCGGGAACATGAGGCGCCAGGTCAAGGGTATAGGCTAGTTGGCGAGGCTTTTGTGTACGGGATAATGGCTGGGGAGGCTGTTGATCTTGTTCCAGAGGTGAGACAGGTTCAGTTGGTGTAGAGGGGTTCGAGGCATGGCATGCGTGGAGAAGTATATTTCGCGGGCGGAAGATATTGGCCATACGTTATTGTTCTGGCATCTTTTTAGCAAGTAGTGATACCGAATATTCTGCTGTTGTCCAAGCCGGTTCAGGTACAACGCTCGTTCGTAACGGTCATCTGGGGCGATGCCTGTAGCACGCTTTGCTTCTTGAATCGCGTCGTCAGGGGTCGACGTTATGCTTAGGACAGCTTTTAACTCTTTCCTATGGCTTAGAATCTCGGTTTTAAATCCGGACAGATACGAGAGGAAGAATCTTCAATCCGTAGGGTTGCACTCAGGGCTGGCCAGAAGCAGAGGAATCTTGGATGGAGTCAGGCTCTCACGACAAACCAACGGGTCCAACATACTCATGTTACACAAAAAACACAGTGACGCAGGAGGGGTAAAGGAAAATCCCGCGTTTGTTCCTGAAAAATGCCAACTGAGATTGTGTGCAGGCAGTGAGAGTAACTAAAAATGCAGTGCAATATTTGATAGTGTGCCTCTATTATAACTCACAATACGGCGCCATCATTCACCGGACTTTCGTCTTCCGTTTGGTTGCCTGCCAAATCTACATGATATAACCTAGCAAATTCCAATTTAACACCCTCGACGTCTTCTATCGCATTCAACGTGTGGTGATGGCAGAGCTCACCTTGAATCCCAAGCCCGAAGAGGGCGCAGAGTAAGTCCAAATACACCAACGAATAAGCTACCCGATATTCACAACTCTTGACACAGGTTCGATCCGCTTGATCAATCACCCACTACGGCCGAGTCGTCCTTCGATCCGTACACCGAACGAAACCGGCAGCTAGCGGAAGAACTGTACGCGCCCGCCGTGGCTAGGGCATACATTGGACAATCTCCCGCAATGATTGACCACTTTCGAAAGGTCGTTGGCGCCATTGCTGTTTTGAATTCTGCCCTTTCAGTACCCGCGCTCTCACGGCTCCTCGATGTTCCTGAGCATATCGTTACGGATCAGTTCAGTAGGCTTTACTCAGTCATCGATGTCCCACTATCGCCCGCGTCACCTATATCATTTCGTCGTTCCTCTTTCCGACACTTTCTACTCAACTCAAAAACCGAATATTCTTTGGATGAGAGGAGTATGGACGCGACAGAGGCTCTTGACCATTAAACTGACCAACTTCTAGCACACTGGAAGCGAGAGGCTGTCCGGCCTCCTCGAGGACGTTCTCCACCTTCTACGCCACAACATGTCGGTAATTGATCCCAACCCACTGCAGCCTTACTCTTCAATCCTCGCATTTACTCCCAAACAGAGTGTTATGGCGAATTCATTTAGCGACCACATTCCTGAATGGATGGCTCTTCGGCCAGCGCGAAAAACCGCATGGACCGGCTGTCAACAGATTCTGGAAGGGCACTAAGGAAGCACCTACTCTGCTAAATTCTCACCAGACTCGTCACTTATCGTGTCTGCTTGTGATGATGATACGGTCCGGCTTTGGCGAGTCAGCGATGGGAAATGTATACACAAGCTCCTCCACAAGGACGCTGTGCCTCAGCCACGTTCTTCCCCAGCGGAGATGTCATCGTCTCCGGATCCGCGGATAAGACAGTCAGTCAAGCTGTGGTCCGTCGACGATGGAAAGTGCTTGCAATCGATAGAGGGGCATAACAGTGGAGTATGTGAGGTCGCTGTCTCGCCTGACTGTACACATCTTGCAACTGCCTCCGAAGAAGACTTGATCCAACTATGGGACACCGATAACGGTGAGAGCCTAGCAGCCCACGAGTTCCATTATGTAGGAACCCCTGACATCAGATTTGGCTCTGATGGCTCGAGTCTGATTTCTGATGCAGCCACTCTGTCAATCAAAGGAGTGGTTTCGGGTGACAGAGGCCCTGACTCAGTTCCAACATGTGTCGATACGCGCTTTGCTATCACTCAAGACCAGCACTGGGTAACCTGGCGAGGGGATCAACTTCTCTAGTTACCGGTAACGGTTCGGCCCTATCGCTGGACGATCTATGATTCTACTATTACAAGTGGATGCACATCAGGGAGGATACTGATTATGAAATTTGACGTATCTAGAGTCTGATATGGGAAAAATAATACATCGTGCCACTTAGCAGTCATATGGGGCACCGGCTCACTGATATTCTTGATGTCGGATTTGCTTAAGCGTCAAGATGGCTGCTCTTCGAGTGTCACCCAACAGCGGCTAACAAAATGGGACAAGTACAGAACTGTTGGTTGCTAACCATAGTGAAATCGATGCAAATCGTGTGTATGAAACTTGGACATTTTCCGAGACGTCTGGCCCAACTTGCCTCGGTCCTTAAGAGTTGGTTAATATCCGTAAGCTCCACGGTGTTGGATGCTGAGGCAGAATACGGTCTCAAGGCCAGGATAGAATCAGCGTCATTGGCAAGTACCATGCGAGGTCCAACACCTTCCGCGTCTTTTGAGTAGAATGACGTCTCAGTAGATGGCCGAGCGCGATGATAATAGTGTATTCCAACATCTGATCGCCCAGTGTTGTTGGCCCCGTCGCCACACATTACATATGCGGAGATGTGAGCCCGGGACCATCTTCACTGATCGATGCACAAAAGAGCATGGGACGTACCTTGAACCGCGAGAATTCAATTAACCGATCCAATAGCCCGACCCGTCGCCTCTACCTCAACTCGACTTTCACCTCCCGGCCATCATGACCATCTCCCTTTCGCTCATCCTCGCACTCACGGCTCTCATAACATCCAAGCGGGGCCTGCTGTCTCCATCGTGCGTACTGCGCTGCACCCCTGGCGCTGGAAAACGTAGGACTGATCGCTCCACCCTTTTCGAGCAGTCCCTCACCGTCAATTCCGCCCCGACCGAAGACATAGCCATGTCCACTACCCTCGATCGCCTCTCGAAGAGCACCAAGGAAGGCTGGGTGCGTCGAGTTTTCTCCGACGAGCCAAACCCTCGTTAGCTTCACAGGCAACCGACTCACCAGCATCTTCAACCTGCCCCCAATGTAGGCCCGGAATGCCTCCTCTGATAGAAACCCATCACGGGCGTTGAGCCCAACCGTGAGATCCACAAACCGATCCACACCATCCGGGAACATTGGAAAGGATCCCTGCGTCTTTATCACCTCGCCCCGGAGGTCCATCTCAGTAAGCCCTACCACCATAACTTTCTCAAGCGGCATTGATTGCTCTTCATCGAAGCAAAGGTCCAAGTTATCGTAGTTCTCACATAATCCAAGTCCATGGGCCGCCATAACGGCATGTGCCTCAGTCAGCTCTTCAGGGTATCCTACCCCTGGCCCAAACGGGAAACCTGGATCTGCGTAGGGCAGTTCTTCGCAGAAGTCAGAGCACACCCAAGGTCGCAGACTGGCATACTCGAGGGCATCAATAAGATCGTAGTCTGCGAGCCCTGGTATTGGCGGAGTTGTTACAACGACTCTGTCGAGTGGGCTGCTCGGAGTGAGAGCAGCAGTAGCAGCATCACGGAGTGAGGTAAACATTTCCGCCAAGGTGCCGACGTCTGGTGTTGCCGGCCTCCCGAGCTTTTTGTTGATAGACCTGTGCCATTTGCTCCATCGGTTCAATGGTGGAGCCTCGGGTGAGTCGACGAGCCGAGCCATGAGCGCGGTGTAGTCTGGTTTGGCGCGGACGAGAGCGAGATCCAAGACAGTGCCATTGTAGAGATGTGCCGCCGCAGTCCTGTATCTTCAGTTAATTGACTTGCGCATTGGTTTGTGTAGAGAGGGAGTACTTATCCAGAGGAAAAGGAGAGCCCAAACCCTATCCCGGGTGCAGTGTAAACCCTGAGAGGGACGCAATCATGTTTCAGACAAGGAGGGAAGATCTCAGATGCATCGACGATGAGGAAGGAAAATGCAACAAGATATTGCAGCTTCATCGTCTGAGGGGGGGAGGGCTAACGTGGTCTTGCGTGGTCTTGCGTGTGCTCGACAGGCTGAAAGGTGAAGTGATGGTCAAATGAGAGGTGGAAGTTTTAACGTATGATACTTTTAATATGAGCTGAGTTTATCAGGAGCTGACTAAGATATTTGCTCGTTTCATTGCGGCGAGTGTAGCCCGTGCGTATATCTCAACTCAACAGATGTTTCCTGCCTTGGGTTGGATGACGTATCAACAGCCTCCGAGATACGAGTTGGAACTATTAAAAAATCATAAGCCGGGCCTCCTAGAAAGTACATCCCACAAGCTAGCAATTACAGAAGGGATATTAATAAAGCATGATTTGTCACTCTTCAGCTACTACTATCCACCCTACCTCGCGTCGCTATGCGCTGACCCAGGTATGTTATTTAGTGTCTATGGGTCTTCGGTTGCACGGAACGAAACAATCATTGCGGTGTATGACGATCCGGATAAACCCGGAGTGCTACGCAAACGGGGAGAAGATAAGAGAATTGCAATAGCTACATACGAACCAGAGGAAAGAGATTATGTGAGGGAATACATCCTGACAATCAAACGATCAAAGGATACGGAGGGTTGGACGAAGATTGGAGTGGGCGAGATTGGACGCCCTAAGGTTGCGAAAGAGAATCGCCGGTCGGTCTCTATCATTCTTGAGTAAATGGGCACCTAGGCAGATTAGGAAGACAGCCCCCCAATCTAGAAATAGGACTTGCTTTTGTTTTACGTAAAGATGCTTGCCAAGACAAAGCACAGCTATTGGAGTAGATCCTGTACCCAGCCATGGCGACCAGTACTTTAAACCGCAGCTTCAAGCCGGGCTCCTTCATTCCCTAAAATCCCCTATTTTGCAACCACTCAATCAATGTTCTCCTTTTCACCAGCCGGCGTTGATGTGACCTCTTTATTAGCTGTTGCCTTTCTTCGAAAATGACAACTCAAAGTTTTATTGCTTGAAACACGCCAGGGGCGCCGCATCAGTTTATGCAGCTTTCCTTAGATGAACGTACCTTGTACTCATGTCCACATCCTTGCCGACTTCCTGTAGCCGCCCCCGTGCACTGAAAGGATTGCACTCGGCTGAATCCTTCAGGACTTGGCATACACTGTTCTTCTCTTCTACTTATTGTCCATCATAAGCTCTCCCGCGTTCCCATTTCTCGAACCAAATCCCTCACTCCAAAATGCCTGTGTCTCCAGACGTCGTCGCCCTTATTACACACAAAAAGGCCCAGTACTGCCACTCCGCCGACTCCAACCAGTGGCAGGTTTTCGAAAAGATCTTTCTCCCCGATGCAACTTTCGTCTTCGTCGATGCCGGAGATGAAGTTATCAATGTCGGGCGTGAATGGTCATTCTCCTCGAGGGATGATTTCGTTGCCTACTTCAGCAAATCGTTCAAAGTTCAACAAACCATTCACTTAGTCGGGCCGGGAGAGTTTGAGCAAACCTCTCCAGATGAGATTAAGGTTACGTGGTCCGTCATATACCACTGTGGACCGAGAGATAGTGAGACCGAGGGGCATGGCACTGGTGGAGGGCACTATCATGAGATCTGGAAGAAGCGAGAGGGAGATTGGTTCATGGCTAGTATGAGAATGAAGAGACTTTACTGGAGGACATGATTTGGGGTGAACGTTGTCTCCGAGGCTGCCCCTAGCCGCTGCGGGAGTTTGCATTCGTTTTACTACACGAGAAGCCACCTGGCATATTGACGCGGCAATGGTAAAAAACTCCAATGCAATCATGAATTTGGTTGTAATTCTGAACTCGGCAGACCAAAGTGCTCAATTCTCCATCTCAGTCCATCTTACTATTCACATCCCATTCTTCTTACCGTTGGTACTGGCATCGCCATTTGTGTGACCATTCATCTTAGCATTGCTGTTGACCTTGGCAGACTCAGTTGCATCTTCGGCGTCAATGCCTCGATACTCAAAGTACTCATTCCAGGCGGGATCATCGATCAAATCCTGAGCCAGCCTCTTCTCATAGAATATAGAAAACTCGGGTCCTTCATCTGACTCGGGCGAAGGGTCTCGCGGTGGGTAAATGACGATGACGCCTGTGGTGACTCGGTTGATCAGATGGCGGTACGTGACGGGCGTGGCAAAGCCAAAGTCGAGACTGCTGACGCTGGCGTCTCGGTGATCGGTTTGGAGAATCGATAAGGGCGGTTGGGCGTCGATGCGGATGTTCATGGTCGTCTTGTCACGAGCCGTCGCAACCATCTTTAGTGTTTTGTCAAGCGACTCCTGGGTCACGCTGTTGGTCATCTTGCGGATATAGGCGGCAACTTGCCATAGAGGCCACTTCGAGATGAGTTCTCCCACATTCGGCTGTTCTACCGGAGCGGTGGGGGATAGAGCGGCAAACATGACATTTTGCTGCAGTCGAGCAGGGGGCTTTGGGCTGTGGAAGCGCCTTCTCATGTCAATCGTCTCGGACCAGAAGATCTTGGACGACATGTCGGTGTTGAAAACAGGAGCGCGCACACGCGTAAGGGTGCGCCAGATGAAGGCTGAAAAGGCATCATAGGTTGAGATCCAGCTGCCATCTTCAGGAGTGGCCAATCTTTTCAGTTCAGCAGCCTTGCTCTTGGGCAGATGAAACAAGAGCGAAACAGCCTCGGTGTGGTCGGGATGGCGCACTTGGGGAGGGGGGCCATCAAACTTGTCTTGTTCAGGAGGCTCCCTCTTGCAAAGTCTTGCCAAGTCGAGATTGGAAGGGTCCCAGTCGGGGAATGGTGTCTTGTTGGCAAAGGCAAAGCAGTTCTCGGCAAGCTGATGCACCAGACCAGACCACCCCATGACATCATTGGTATAGTGATGATGGTGAATATGAAAGACAAGCCCCCCCTTGACAAAGTTTGCCTTGAAAGCTGAGGCAACAGGGTGGTTGTTTGGGTCTGCTTCTGGCTTCTCACCATAGGTCATGGGAGGGACGCTCCAGAGCTCGAGATCACCCAGAGCCACGGCATTGAAGTGTTTTTTCTCGATTTCATCGAAGGAAGGGTAGTCATGGTGGGGAGAGTCAAGCCATTGCACAACGAAGCGGACGGTGCTGTCCTTCTTCTTGACGAATGAATGACCGCCACCAGGGTCCTTCTCGATTGTGCCGCAGTAGTGTCTGGATTGGCTGAGGGTGCGCTCAAGCCCAGCTTTGAGCACTTCAACAGCTCTCGGCTTGTCTGCATCATCTAGGCGGAAGAACAGAGCATAGTTGTTGTAGGTGCAGGCGGTAAGATAATCGAGGGTGGAGACGGGGAATCTCTCCTCGTCAGGGTCATTTTCCCATCCAAAGGGATGAAGATAATAGACCTGTTGACGGGGCATGACGAGAACAGAGTGAAAACTATGCAGAAACGAAAGCTTGAGCTTAGATTATTTCGATGGCAGGAATCACAATTGCAGGTCTTTATGGCCCGCTCATGGAGACGAGTTAGCGAGTCGGCGAGTTGCCCGACTCCGTTCAGTGTTGGTTCGTTGGTTGTTGGCTCTCAGTGCAAAGTACGACTTTGTGAAGCATGCCCTGGACAATACGATAGCTCAGGGCAGGGGCGTTCTCAACCCCATGAACCAACCGTTGCAACGTCTCAAATGAGGATCGGCAACTCAGGCCTATTTTCCAGATCTGAGACCCATAACTTGTAGTCCACGTCACCAGACGGGCCGTTGGCCCCGACAGGCCTGCGTGAGTTTTGCATGGTATTCCAAGAAGAGCGGTCCGGGGATAGCCAGGTCCGATTGGACACATGGGACTGTGTTGGTCGTGAGTTTAGCTTGGCGAGACTCTTGGCCCCAGATTGTGGGAAACATAACCTCCGATCGCTGAAGACGCCGAGGGGCAAATACGAGGCGTAACGCTGTTGGTCCTGCGTGGAGCCCTCTCCCCCAACTCAGTTCCTAAGCCCCAACTTTCAAGAGACTGGGCATATTCAAAGGTCGCAGAACCCTTGGATCCTTAGTAGAAGTGCTGTTGCATAGGCTTGGCAAACCTTATTACAAAGTCGAGAGTCTGGGTGGTACGATATTGCAATGTTGTATTCACAAAAACAAGAACTCTGAGCCAGGGCTTAGGATCTTCAAACTTGATGCATGTGGAGAAAGTACTGTTGCTCAGGGGCTGCTTGGTATGATTTCAAGCATGGGGAGAATAACCTCCAGGGCTGCTAAAAGCCGGAGGCATGAACTTGCTCGCCATTGGGATTTTGATCGTTGTATATTTTCTGATCTTTTGTCCTGAAAACAGAACAGCCTCACTCATTACTATTCGAAGCAGCTTGTAGAGATGGATCTGGATGGTCCAGCTTTGGCACCGCCAAAGGGCGTCACACCAAACTTTGTTAATCCCCCAAACAACAATCCCCTCGCTCTGGGCGTTTTCGTCACCTGCTGCGTGATCTCAACAATATGCGTCATCCTGCGCGGCTACGGGAGAGTCTTCCTCCTCAGGAAGGTCCAGATAGAAGAAGGTGCGTATTACTGATTCATGGGTTCTGGACAAACACTTATCTGCATGTAGTCCTCGCGTTCTTGGCATATGTTGTTACCCCAATTCGACGGCTCCAATGCGCAGATGCTCACATTCTCTAGGGATGCTTCTGGGGCAGCATGTGGGCATGCTTCAAGATGGTAGAGACGCCAGGCTTCTTTGTCAACCAATGGAACGTCCGCCTTCGTGATATCATCCCAATGACCTACGTGCGTGATTCAGGAAAGACCACGCATCACTAGGGGTAGCCACTAACATGCGATAGTACGTTTTCATATTCGGCGTCTTCTATTCGTTTGTCCTGCCTTTCCTCAAGATTGCCATTCTCGTTGAGTGGTGTCGTGTATTTGTCCCGCGAGGAACGAGAACGAAGAGCGCATTTTGGTGGGGATGCGTCATTGTCATCTTTGTCCAGATCACCGCCAACATAGCCATCATCGTCGCCCTGAACCTTCAGTGCACTCCTCACGAGACAATATGGGACTTTAGGGTCGAGGGAAAGTGCTTTAATCTGTTCCATCTGCAGGTTTCCTCGGCGACAATCCATCTCATATGTGACATCACCATCATGTTGCTGCCTCAGCGTGTCATTTGGAAGCTCAACATGGGATGGAAGAAGAGATTGGGTGTTTCGGTGATTTTTAGTCTTGGCCTGCTGTGAGTTTATCCATGTCGTCCGTCTTGTCTAACATCTCTAATGGTTGGAATGTAGTGCTTGTATCTCGGCGGCATTCAGGCTCGCCTCGACCGTGGCATATGGCGACTCAGAAGACGGCGTCTACAACATTGGACCGCTTATCTTTTGGGCCACGGCAGAAATGACCTGCGGCTTTTTCATCGTATGCGTGCCCTGCGTGCCAAAGATCCTCCGAGAAAGCGGCGTATTAGCCAAGATCAAAAAGGCCATTGGAATGGCAACTAGGTCCAAGTCGACAAACCAAAAGAGCGACCAATACGGAGACCAATACGCCCTTACACCCCACGGAAAGATGTCTACTACGGTTAGCAACGCCTACTACAAACTGGACGAGGACGGTGTCCCCATGAAGGACATGAACCGTGACGGGTCCGAGTCGACGGAGCATCTGCATGATGGACCACAAAGTGACAGCCCAGGCATTACTCGCACAACTCACATCAGCGTCTCGGAGACTACTCGTGGGGTTCACGACGACAGGGCCCAGTTGGGCAAGCGGGAACCACCCAACAAGGGATGGATTAGGTGATCCTTGGCCAGGTCAGGCGAACGCAACGGTTGTTGGGGTTATCAAGGGAGTGTCAAGTACAAGGGGGAGTTGTACAATTCCACTGAGATGTGAAAATAAACCAACAAACAGAGAAAGAAGGCATAAATCAAGTACAAATGTATAGTAACTACACTTAAGGGCAGCCATTCAGGAACCATAGAGCGGGACTCAGACACTGCAAGTAAGCGTTCAGCGACCAACTCTTCAAGACCCAAAAGCAAAGAGGAAAACTCAACTACCGAATGTCAAGCAATGCAACATGGAGGAGAAACCTTGCTGCAGACCAACATCCCAATCACATGTCATTTTTCATATTCCATAGATACAGATAAGCGGATGCCCCAGTAGCAACACCACATCACTGCCGTAAGCATAAAGATTCACTCACTCGGACCGACAGATGATCGCTTTTTAGGTTTCACGATTGTGCATCATCATACGGTTGGTCGCGTGGCCAGGGACAGGCTCACTGCCAAGTTCCCGCAGCGAAATGGCGGATCGGCCGGATCCTTGCCTTTTCCGTGGAAGATGCGTTTTAGGTGCTTGTATGACAAGAGAGACAACAACGCTAAGTAAGACGGAGTGCGTACGTTATGATCGCTGGTTGAGAGAAATTCCGTGGATGCCGCGGCAGGCCTTTCAGTAGTAGACGGGTACGGTGAATCGTAACCAAATGTGTCTTCCCTTCAACTACGCATAGCAAAAAGTGAAAGAAGACGGTGCTGTCTTCAATCCCCGAAAGCATATTTCTTCTTTGGTGGAACAGGCCCCTCCGACGTGGACCAATGTTGACATCAAAGGGGGCGTGTGCGAGACAGCTACTTACCCATAGCAGCTGGCTCACTATGCGGAGAGAAGAGGAAGGAGGTCTCCTCATGCCATAAAGTCGACGATCAACAATGCCAAGGTCCCGGTAGGGTGAGAATGACGAGAAGAGAACCCTGTCCTTGTCTCGTACCCAGGGGTCAGGGGAGCCACTTCATCTGCAAGCTCAGAACCTTATTATTCTCCCGCAGATCCGCCTCATTGCCCCTTGGATGGAACCAACGGTTGACAGACGGGCCGATCCTAGCTTCGGCCTGCCGGTTTGGGCATGTCTCTCACCGCTTCGCTGCACAAGGTAAGTCGGGATGGATTCACCACCAAGTAAAGGGTACTATATACATGATATCATGTCGTGGAACATGGGCGCTTATAATATTTTTTGACGTGCATTCACGTCTCACTGCCAGTGTTCAGATTTTGTCTCAGATAACCTTACCGTCACCAAGTCCCTGACTCGGACTGATCAGTGGACTCTCCAACGGCGAACCTATCATGGCACCTGCAGACGACATCGCAATCGTGGGGTACTCTTTTAAACTGCCCCAAGATGTAGACGACGACTGCAGTCTCTGGGATGTCCTCTCCAAGAGGCGCAATCTGATGACGGAATGTCCCAAGTCTCGCATCGACTCTGATTCATTCGTGACCAATAAGCATTACAGTGTACGGTGTCTCCTGGCAGCATAGATCTCTCAGAGTGCACGGCTCACTAAAATGACAGTTCCACGGCCATCGAGGGCACTTCATCAACGAAGATCTGGGTCTCTTTGATGCTCCATTCTTCTCGGTCACGGCCAATGAGGCTGCCGCCATGGATCCGATGCAACGTTGGACACTCGAGACGACCTACCATGCATTCGAGAAGGGTAAGCGACATTACCCAAGTCCGCGCGTACTCAGCTGATCTTGGTCTTTTTTGCAGCTGGCATTCCAGTGGAGAGCCTTAGAGGCTCTCGCACTGCCGTCTTCTCGGCTTCCATGGTGGAAGATTACGCCAAGATGATTGCCATGGACCCTGATAATGCGGAACGCACGGCTGTTACTGGAAGTAGCGTCGCCTGCGTTATTCCCAATCGCATCAGCTGGTACTTTGACCTGAGGGGGCCTAGCATCCATGTGAATACGGCCTGTTCCAGCAGTTTGTCGGCAGTCGATATGGCATGCAAGACCATCCACAGCGGGGATGCTACATGTGTATGTATTCGCATTTTTTTTGGTCTCTTTGATGGAATAGCTTACCCATGTCTGTCAGGCCGTTGTTACTGGTTCCAATCTTCTTCTTGACCCGGCAATGTTCCAGTCCTTGTCCGCGCAAAAGTTTCTTTCTCCAGACGGCCTTTGTCAAAGTTTCGACCACAAAGCAAACGGATACGGAAGAGGCGAAGGCATCCTCGCCATAGTCCTGAAGCCAGTATCCCTAGCTGTGCAGGACGGTGACATTATTCGTGCTGTGATCCGATCAACGGGCTCAAACCAAGATGGACATACGCCTGGGCTTACCCAGCCGAGCTCTCAAGCGCAGGAAGACTTGATTCGACGCGTCTATGCGCAGGCCGATCTTTCCCTCGACAAGACGCGCTATATTGAAGCACACGGTATGTGACATGATCTGGCCATCAATCTCAAAACGATTGTCTAATGACACGACCCAGGTACCGGCACAGCTGTGGGCGATCCCATTGAAGTGAAAGCGATAGGCCGGAGCTTCCACGAAAGTCGGTCAGCTGAGGAACCTCTCTACATGTAAGCGGTTCTCACTTCCTCGCTAATTACGCGAAAGTGCCTAACGAACCGGAGTGGCTCTATCAAGGCAAATATCGGACATCTCGAAGGGGCTAGTGGATTGGCCGGTATCGTCAAGTGCATTTGTGAGTTCTCTTGGTACTGCCGCGAATCGGTCTGAGTTCTAACCAACCTTCTTATTAGTGATCCTGGAAAGGGGGATTATTCCACCCAGCGCCCTCCTCGAGAAGATCAATCCAGCCATCGATGCCGAGTCTTACAATATTACGGTGAGTTACCCATTGAATGACAGCTGTATAATGTTGGGTTGCTAATCAAGATGCCTTCAAGGTCCCTACCCAAGAGGTGCCCTGGCCAAATCCAGGCCTGCGCCGCGCATCGGTGAACTCGTTTGGATTTGGAGGATCCAACACACACGTTATACTCGAAGATGCCCTCCACTACCTGCGAGAACGGGACCTACCCGGGCGACATTGTACAATTGGTGGTGGCGAGCTGGAATCACCCTCGGGGCCAACAACACCTCGCGCCAACGGAACCTCTCCTGGCTTAACCGGCAAACCTCCATTGAACCAAACAAGTCTCCTAGTATGGAGTGCAGCGAGCGAAAAGGCCGTCAAGCGCGTCTTGCAAGGCTATGATATGTTTTACAAAGATCATGTGGTGGGGCATTCCCTGAAGGTGCGTCAACTGGCCTACACTTTGGCTGCTCGGCGGAGCAAGATGCTCTGGAGAAGCTTTGCCTTAGCCTCGGATGAACTGGAAGATGGCCAAGTGCATTTGTCTCCAGAAAAGCCAGTTAGAAGCTCGGCTGATCTCGGGCTTGCATTCATCTTCACCGGCCAGGGGGCGCAGTATGTCGATATGGGAAGGGGTCTTACCCAATATCCCATCTTTTACGATACTCTGAAACGGATCGACATCATTTACGGTAGCCTAGGCTGTAAATGGTCGATTTTTGGTAAATCAAGGCCACGCTAGGACACATTCACGGAGCTAATACTTACTTTTTCTCTTTCACAGATGAACTTGGTCGTAGCGAAAGCATCAACAAGCCCCAATACAGCCAGCCGCTATCTACCGCCATACAAATCGCCCTTGTCGAGCTGCTTTACTCTTTTGAGATCAGACCCAAAGCTGTCGTGGGACATTCTTCGGGCGAGATCGCCGCAGCGTACGTCATGGCTCACTCATCCTCTTGACCACGTCCATAATGCTAACCCATATCCACAAGTTATGCTGTGGGTGGGTTAGACTTGGATTCCGCCTGCAAAGTCTCGTACTTTCGCGGCCAGTTGGCCGGACAGCTCCGAGAAGCAAGCGCCTCGTACCCCGGGGTCATGATCTCGATAAACATCACCGAGGACCGTGTCCCAAGTTATCTCAGTGAAGCCATTGGAGCTGAATCCGTCGCTCTGATAAGCGTTGCTTGCGTCAACAGTCCACTCAACTGCACCTTGTCAGGCCCCGAAGATGTCATCGACAAGATCAAGCAACAAGCAGACAAAGACGGCATATTCGCACAAAAGCTCAAGACGGGGGTTGCTTATCACTCTCCAGCCGTCATGTCTATTGCTAGCGAGTACCTTTCTCGGATAAGTTCTCTCAACGTTGCTGGGAGTCAAGACCCTAAGGTCCTCGTCCGTGTTCCCATGGTTTCGTCAGTCACTGGCAAGCCGGTTTGCTCAGAAGAGCTATCCAAAGGGGAATACTGGGTTGACAACATGGTATGTCCAGTTAGATTCGCCGATGCCGTGGAGCATCTCGTGCAAGACACGTCCAGGGACAAGCTGGGTCTCGACAGTATCAGCGATCTGGTCGAGGTCGGCCCTCACCCAGCGCTTCGTCGGCCTACACTCGACACCATCAAACAGACGGAGAACCAGGCCAAGGACATCAGGTACACGAGTGCTCTGCACCGTTCTCGCCCTGCGGTAGATGCGGTGCTTAGCCTCGTCGGGCAACTCTTCAGCCTTGGGCATTCAGTCTCGGTGGCTGCAGCCAACCAGCAGTCGCCAGACGACAAGACCCCATTTCTTACCGACTGCCCCAAGTATCCCTTTGATCACTCGCGACGCTACTGGAGCGAGCCGCGGATCAGTCGAGGCTTCCGGCTTCGCGGGACTGTCCAAGGAAAGACGCTCGGGGTGAGGGTATCGGACTGGAATCCTTTTGAGCCTCGATGGAGAAACTTTCTGAGCGTCGAAACTGACCCATGGATTGGAGATTACAAAGTGAGATGCCACTTACTAGAAGTGAAATGTGCTAACTTGTAGTTGAGGTGCACAACAAGATACTCTATCCCGCGGCAGGCATGCTGATTATGGCGATCGAGGCCGTGCAAGAAATGGTATCAAATGACCGAGATGTATCAGGGTATCACGTCAAGACTGCCGAGTTTCTTGGTCTCATTCCCGTTCAAAACGCCTGGGAGAATCGGGTCGAGACAGAAGTGCATCTGCGCCCCGTTGGCAAAAAGCACACGGCCGAGACAAGGTTGTTTGAGGTCGCCATTTACTCATACGCTGAGGATGAGTGGACACAGCGCCTACGTGCCACCATTCGTGTCGACTACAAAAATTCTCCGGAGACCGAATACAGACAATTGTGTCATGACTATGTGCGTGAACAGTTTCGGCTGGCACAGTCCCTTAGTCGTCCCATCGACTCGCACGTTTTCTACGGCAACGCTGCAGAGAACAGTCTCCAATACGGCGACTCGTTCCGCCTGGGCCAAGACATAAGATTTGATGGAAATGCAACTGCGTTGATGCATGTCGACGCTACCAAGCCAAGATACCGGACAAGCAGTTTAGTGCATCCTGCCATCCTCGATCAGGCGTTCCACATCTTGCGAGTCAGCGCAGGGCAACAACCTGCTTGCAACGTTCCCATACGCATAGCCGACTCCTGGTTCGCGGCTTCAGGTTGGCAGATGGGCTCAATTAGATGGATGTCTCGCTCCTGTTGCAGTCGGCTTGACAGACCACATGGTGACCACGGGGAAGAGGGCTCCGTGTATGCCCTAGCCGACGATGGGTCTATTCTCTGCACCATTCGAAATGCCATCACGAAAAGTCAAAGTAAGAGTACGAACGAGGCTGAGCGGAAGCTCCTCCACCGAATCGAGTGGAGGCCCTCGTTAGGCCTGATTGACCCCGAGCGACTTCGCCAGCTCTGTCGTGCCGATACCTTCAGCAGGGACGAGACGACCATTCTAGAAAACCACGCTGAGCTTTGCTCAACGTTGGACCTTGTGGCTGCTCGGACTCTCAGGCACTTGGACAGGACCAAGGTCCCCGAGAGCTTAGGACGTCATGTCGAGTGGATAGAGCACCACGTCAGCAAGATGTCTCCTGACAAGATCCAAGCAAGCGAAGACATCACCGACGTCCAAGTCGAGGCTCAGCTCTCCCATATCGAAGATGTACTCCCAGCCTGGAAGGTATACACAGCGTGCGCCCGCAGGTTGCCCGAGATTCTGGCTGGAGAACTCGACCCTCTCCAAGTCGTGTTCGGGTCCAACCTAGCCGACATCTTCTACGCCGACCTGTTCCAGTGCTTGTGTGCCGATGGTAGACTGGGCGCCATCCTGGACTTGGCAGCCCACGAGAACCCAGCGCTACGCATTCTGGAAGTCGGCGCTGGCACAGGCGGTATGACTACCCATGTTCTCACAACCCTACAGGAACGCGAGAAGCGGACTGGCGCCCTCAGCTTCGCAGAGTACACCTACACCGACATCTCACCCGCCTTCTTCGAGAGAGCGATGGGTAGATGGCCTGATCTTCAATGCCAGGGCCGCCTTTCTTTCAAGACTCTGGATCTAGATCGAGATGTTGAGGAGCAAGGTTTTGAACTGGGCTCGTACGATATTGTTGTCGCCGCTTGCGTACTCCACGCGACCCCTGATCTTGAAGCCACCATCAGAAATGTCCGCAAGGCTCTTAGACCGGGAGGCCAACTCATCCTCCTTGAAGTCATCAATTCGGACGACATCGCCACCAACTTCATGGCTGGCTTGCTGCCTGGCTGGTGGGTTGCGCGCGAAGAATGGCGTCCTCACTCTGCGGCTGTCCCTGAGAGCTTGTGGGACAAGTGCTTACGAGCGAATGGTTTCTCGGGGAATGATGTTGTCATTCGCGACTACAAGAACGACCATTGCCATATCATGAGCGTTATTGTGTCGACCGCTGTTGAGGAGAAGGGTGAGCCGCCCAACTTGGTTCTACCACTGGGTCGCCTTATCCTAATCGTAGAGGACCAAGACTCGAAGCAGCAGGAATTGGCCAAGTTGGTGCTTACTCACATTGATCTTAAAGGCTTGCGGGAATCAGTCACCTGTGGCTTCTCTATCGATCAACTCAAGAACTTGTTCCAGGAGCTGACTGCAAACGACACGGTGATCTGTCTTTACGAAGTCTGCAACAAGCCTCTCCTCTCGGCACTGACAGAGGAGGGGTTTACATGTCTCCAGCTCTTGATCAATGAGGCACCCAGACTTCTGTGGGCAACGGCGTCTGGCATTGGTAACCCTCAATCCTGTCAGTACAGCGTGGCCCAAGGTTTCCTTCGCTCTATCCGAGCCGAGCAGGCGGATAGCCACATTGTCACTCTCACAATTGAGGACAGCCTGGACATATCCGCGGCTTCTGGTCTTATTGGCAAGGTCTACCGTCAAGTTTATAGACCATTCGCATCCAAAGAGGTCGAATATCTTGTCCGTGATGGTCTTGTGTTGACTGGCCGAGCCGTGGAAGATGTGACTGACAACACCACCCTTGGGTCTCTACTTTATCCACGGCTACAAGAAACGAGATGGGCCGACGTAGAGGCCCTGCAAGTTTTTCTGGAAATCAATGGTTCTTCCGAGTCTCTTTGGTTCGTACCTGATGCCAGGCACGACACCGAACTGGGGCCTCATGAGGTTGAGATCGAAGCGAAGGCTTGGGGCCTAAACCGAAAAGATGTCCAAGTCTCGACTACTGGCGGTAAATTGCCGTTGCGGTGTGACAGTGCGGGGATTGTCACCCGGGTAGGCCCCGATTGTGACTCCTCCATCCAGCCAGGGGATCGTGTCTTTATGATGGTCGATGAAGGCATGCGCAAGTACCCTCGGGCCAAAGATAACGCGACGGTAAAACTCCCTGATTCTCTGTCTTTCGAGTCTGCTGCTCTCAGTCTCGGCCCGCTAACAGCGGCTGTTCATGGTCTTGTTCACGTTGGCAGAATCAGACATGAAGAATCTGCCTTGGTCCTTTTTCCGGACAGTGCCATTGGTCAAATGGCAATCCAGGTTGCCCAAGCACAAGGAGCAAGGGTCTTTGTAGCAAACTTGTCCTCTGGGAAGTCTTCAGCTTTGGATAGCATTCCCAGAGTCTTCCCCGATACTCTCCTGGACAGCCGAGACCCTCGGTGGACTTCAAAACTTGTCGAGGTCACTGCTGGTGCAGGTGCAGGTGTTGATGTAGTCTTCAACTCCGACCCGAACATGGATGCGCTGAGGGCTTCGTGTGAATGCATCGCCTCGGGTGGACGGTTGATCCAGGTTGCATCTGCCGACGTCAATAACAACAGCGCGGAGTTTATGGATGATATTCCGAGAAATGTCACATTCTCTAGCATTGATCTTCTGGGGTTGAAGCCCAGCGCGATGGCCGACGTCATGAGGAAAGCCGTGGAACTTTTTACGGATAAAAAGGTGCAGCCTTCCTCAGATATGGTAGTATCCTCCGTGCCCGACTTGGAGAATGCTTTCAAGCATCTGCAGAGCAGCGGCAAAGATTGCCGGGCGGTTATTTGTACAAACGACGATGACGCGGTTCAGGTAAGCTAGCACATTGAGCAAGTCGAGATCTCGTTACCGACCAAGTGTTCTATAGGTATTCACCAAAGAGAGTCAGTGTTGGAGTTTTGATAACAAGTCTTCCTACGTGGTAGCCGGTGGATTCGGAGGGCTCGGACGAGCCATCGTAAGATGGATGGTCGACCGTGGAGCGAAGCACTTGATCATCCCATCCCGCTCAGGTCCTTCGTCGCCATCAGCTACGCAACTAGTAGAAGAGCTGACGAAGAAGGGAGTCAACTTGATGATTGCTAATTGCGACGTATCCTCTGAGTCAAGTCTCACCGCTCTCCTCCAAGATTGTTCAAAGACCATGCCGCCGATCAAGGGCTGCATAAACGCTGCCATGGTCCTTCAAGATGCAACCTTTCGGACCATGACCTTTGCGCAATGGGATCTGGCCGTACGGACTAAAGTACAAGCATCATGGAACTTGCATCGTCTATTACCCCAAGATCTCGACTTCTTTATTCTCTTGTCCTCTCTCGCTGGTGTCATCGGCCAGATGGCCAGCGCCAACTACGCTGCTGGCTGTTCATTCCAGGACGCTCTGGCCCGCCATAGGACTACGCAGGGTCAAAAAGGGTTGTCAATTGACATTGGCTGGATGTTCAATGTCGGCATCGTATCCGAGACTACAGCTTATCAGCGCCAACGACAAAAGGCCAACGACATGCAACAGATCGACGAAGCTGAACTACTGGCTCTGTTATCACTGTGCTGCGACCCAAACTACCCGCTCACGACTGAAGGTCAGCTTCTGTTCGGGCTGAAGACGCCCGCGGATATTCTCAGCCAAGGCCAGACCCCTCCGGCTTTACTGGACCGACCACTGTTCAGGGCGCTTTCTTACAGGCCAGGCTCGGAAGTGAAATTGGACAAGAAGATCGGCAGCCGTGATGCTGATCATCAAGCAGCGGTCCTCTTTCACAAGTCTTCCAACTCAACCGAGCGCACAGGAATCGTGCTGCGCGCCCTAGCAGCGAAGCTGGCGCGAGCCATGTCCATGTCTCCCGAAGACATCGAGCCAAACAAGCCCCTGTCCGTCTACGGTGTAGACTCTCTAATGGCTGTTGAGTTGAAGAGTTGGATCGGTAGAGACTTTGGCGCCGCGGTGGCTGTTGGTGATATTATGGGCGGCGTGACTATCGCGAGTATTGCTGAGTTAGTTGTTGCAAAGAGGGCGGTTATGAGTAAGACCGGGGAGTCATAAATAGATGGAATGCAATCAATAATCTTGAAGTAAAGCACATTCCGGCATAAATGTTCTTTTCATTAATGACATCTCGAAAGGACCGCTGAACAGTCCCACAACGCATTGTGGCATCGAATCATAAAGGCCTTCATGCATCTCGCAAACACTGGGATGGCACGAATTCCTTCTTGGTTTATTTAGCAACAACTGAGCAGAAACATTATGGGCGGCAATTGGTCCTTGCCCTTGTAGCTATGATGGTGGTCAAACTGTAACCATCTCAGCCAAGGCAAATACAATCCATGTTACCCTGCATATTGCTACTGACCTGCTGGCCCTTCAACACGAAGAGCCGTTACCTATGAATGTTGCGATAGCTTCAATCTTCTTTTATTGCATAGAAACTATAGGGGTATGTATATCTTGAAGAAGGGACTTGGGAGCACTGAGTTCGGGTTTTGTACCAATATCCCCTGTTGAATAGCTCACTTCCTCAACATTCACTCTGCGATCTATACCCTGGATACTTAGTTTATGTATTATTGCGTGGCGAAGCTAGATCACGAATTTCGAGGTACGCGATAGCCTGATGCTGCAAGGGATCGCCGCTTGCAGGGGATCATCGCCTGCACAGCGTGCAGAGACGCAACTGTTCTTTGCGAGCTGCGCGTGCATAAACGCTCCGCTTTGGTAATTTCTAAGTAGGGCTTCCTGTGCCCATGCTCCCCTAGCCCGACGGCGTCTCATTCTAAACTGTGCAGTGTCTCATCCTGTCATTTTCTTTCTTATGCCACGTAAGAGCAGCCATAGTCAAGGATTGGCCGAAGGGAGATTCAATCAGTAGTAGCACAATTATGTCTGTGGTGCCGGTAGGTACAATTCTGACGACGACAAACACTTGGAGACTCACACTGCAGAAACTAACCAGACGTCAATCGGCTGATGGATCGTCAATAGCGCTTTGCCCATCGAGTCACACGACACTTTTACTCGGAACCCGCTGCAAGACGCCAATAATTTTGATGATAGAAATGTCGAGAAATCTGCATCAAGGCCCCGGAACATCGGGAAGCATGGGTCGTCGCGATGTAGCCGGTAGATCAGTAAGCTAAGCCTGCGGTTGTCTCAGATATAGTGGGAAGGATGCCGTCAGCAAGCCAAGAGAGACGAGATTGTTGCGACCTGCATATAGATCCGCTTAGCTAGACCAAGCTGAGATGCCGCCCAGGCAATTCAGCCTTATTCTTGGCCGCCGAATCATCCGGACCTGCATGAGAATCCTGCGCGCTCTCCTCGGCCCGTTGGTTCTAGAATCAGACATCCGACTGAGCCCTGCCGGGCCTCAGGTCCCAATTGGTCTTGTTTCTTGCTCGCCATGGCCACTCTGCTCCTCATCGCGACTCCACTTCAGTGCCTTTCAGCTGTTCATCATTCAATTTGGTCCCGAAGCTGACATGCGGCTTACTTTCCGTGACTTGTCCCCAGGATTCAATATTGAGAACCAACCAGCGTTCATGTTTCACCGAACTGGCAGAGTATGGATCTTTGAGTCGCAAACCCTTGACCAAAACGGGACTTTTAAACGACTTGAGTCAAGCATCGGCATCACCAAGGGCCAATAAGCCAACATCATGACGAGGAGCACGATGGCACGCCGTGAAACGCAGCCCTCTGCCAACTTCCAGCCTGAAGCTCTGTGAGATCAACATGAACTGTTGCGAGGAACCACGAGGCGGTGAGGATGGGGTAGCGAAGGTGAGGAGGTCTGGAGATTTAAAACTATATAAGTCAACCTTGGTCCTCGTCAATCCTCTCTCATCAGCCAGCACTCACAAGCCTCTCCAACTATTCCAACAAACCACTCCACACCCCAACCACCCAAATAACCAACCTCAAGCCCCCAAAACCGCCAAAATGGTCAAGATCGCTGCCCCAATCTTCCTCCTCACCGCCGCCCTCGCCTCCCTCGGCGAGGCTCGCAACTGCAAGGAGGGCATCAGCTACTGCGGTAGCACCCTCCTGAACATTGGTAAGCCAACTCAACCCCTGCCTCACAGCCCAGGGTCCATGCTAACAGTTCAAAGGCGACTACAGCAACCAGATCAACTAGGCCCTTAAGGCGGCCAAGCAGCCCAACGACTTCACCCGCGCCCAGAACTCCCTCTTCTACTGCGAAGGCGGCAAGCACGGCAACATCCGATACACCAAGCTCTGCACCGGTGGCTGCAAGGACCACGGCAACGGCAAGAGCGACACCTGCTAAGTGGTTGCTTAAGCAGCTGACTTGATTATACACGCTCTTTGCTGAATCAACTGGCCCCTGAAACAGGATGGGTGGGATGGTCTTGTCTAGTTAATCTCATTGTCCAGCTTCCATGCGCGGGAAGTGTGATGATTTGTACCTAGCCTAACTATAGTCATTCGTTATCTTACCTCGAGGAATAAAGAGTCTTCTCTACTTATTGGTGCCCTTCGGTCATTCCCACCAGGTCCCAAAGAGATACCCAGTCTTTCATCAAAAGGCGAATCAGGCGAAACGCCGCTCGGGTAATTGACTTAGGACTTCTGAATGTTCAGCTCCAGAACCCGATCTGTTGAACGTTTTCACTAGCTAGTTCGTCATCAGGGGATATGCCATAGAACTCGAGCTGAGCCATTTCTAGTCCGATGCATTGTTGTCAATTCAGAGGGCTCCATTCTCGGATTTGACGTTTGCCAACTCGTCTTCCCTATAGATATTATATGCCGCCGATCGGAAAGACATCTATTTTCTCGAACCCCTGCGTAAAAGCAGTCTACTCACCTTGATCCTTTCAAGCTGTGCTCACACTGTAAAGCCTTATAGCCAGCGGTATGCAGTGTCTATAAATCACCCGATATCATCAGAGGCCGATAGTACGGAGAGGACTAACCCGATACCATTAAGTGCCCTTGGTCAGCGGAGAGGAGTAGTGACCCAACATCGTGGAGGGTACACCGACGACTTGGTAAACAACAACTCTCACATTCTTTAGTACAAGTACCCAGGTCAAGATCGCTCGCCAGTCGCTATGCTGACGTGTCTCCAGAGCTGGGAATTTGGATGATCATTTTCGGGGGACGACAGCAACCAATGGAAAGCTGGCATTGTGCCCGGGTTCGTTGAGACATTCGCGCGTTAGGATTGATGCAGGCAGCATTCGCCATTCTCCAAATCAGCCTGAGCGAACTTGATCTCCTCTTCCTCGAGGTCCTCCCCAACCACGTCCAATGTAACATCAACTACCTCCATAGGCTCTGTCTCCGCTTTATCCGTCCAGAAAGCCTTGGAGCTTGAAAACATCTCCGATTGAGAACTTCCACTAGACTTGGGACGGATAACGTGTAGTCGGTATGCAAAGACGATGCCCGGGGCCGTCTCGTAAGAATCCACCTTTGTTCTCTCCACACCCCCAGATAGGCTTCCACCGACTTCAACTGGGACCGGTCCCGTGGGGCCAGAGGCTGAAATTTCGGCCTGGTTGCCAGTTCCTTTCTCCTTGGTCACCGTGAACGACTCGTTTGTGACCCGCAGACCAGAGACAAGGTATACAGGTCTCTTGCCAAACATGCCCGACTCAATGTGCTCCTTCACTGAGTCCAAGCTAGTAAGACTTGTGAGAAAGTCTTTTGAGAAAGGCGCCAAGAGAGACCGAACTTCGTGATCGACATTTCCATACTGAAGAAGATTTCGGCGGCTGGCTTCGTACGACACAGAGCCAGAAGCAAACTCGACAAACTTGGCAAAAAGACTAACTCCGCCCTTGCGGCTGACCTCGTTCGAATGTGAGTGGTTCTTTTCCGTGATGACCTGGATCTCAGGCAGCTGTATGGACGGGTCGGTGCGGGGTGATGCGAGGACATTGGTAGGACGGCCAGGATGCGTAATGACGGCTCCGAGCTGGAGGGGACCGTCGGGGGTAAATGTGAAGTCGGGTGGGAGGAACCAAGTCTTCATCTTGAGGTGTCGAGTCATAGCTACAGTTAAGAAATGGGAGGTGTAAGGTTGGTCAGAGGACGAGTGACTTGTTGATCTCAAACGTCACTCAGCCTCCAGCGCTTACTTGCGGCTTTTAATTGGGCTTCTCCAGTCCAGGCTGCAGCGGGGCTGAACAATGAGCCTTGTGCAGTTTCCGTGGCATCACAATGGGACGTTGATTTAAGCTCGGCCAATTGGCGCGTGAATTGGCTCAAAGAAACTCTATAGTTTTGTGGCAAATAGGTACAAAACGAAAGCTTAAAGCCATTTTTCATCCCCCAGTGCCCCTTTCCGCCCAAGAGTGCTCCAGCACTGTTGTCTCACTAACTTCTATACATGAGTTGTGAGACAGAATCGTACATGGCAGCCCAGGCCTTCCATGGATCCGACTTTTCGCTCCAGAACCAGATGGGGTTCACAAACTTATGATGACCCGTCTGCTCTGGAGCCATCTTCTCCAACATCCTCATCATGCCTTGTGTCTTCTTCAAGCTCTGAACTGGGCTTTGTTCTTTGGGTATAGGTAAAACAGAGGACAATGCCTCTGCGTAGGCAATTGTGGATGCCGCGATGCCAGCAGCAACTGCTGTGGCAATGGATGATCCAGTTTGGCAGATGGAGGGCCCGAAACGCCCTGTTATTTCCTTATGGATGTTATCCGGTAGGTCGCCTCCAAATGTACCGAGAACGGAGCTGGAGTAGCGATCAATTATAGGTGGATTGCTGGCACTAAAAGTGCCGTCGCAGTTTGTTGCTCTGATGGAGATGACGGATCTGTGTCGGGCAGGGAATGATTCGGCTTGGTAGGCCGCGTTGTTGCCAGCACTGGCTAAGAAGACGACGTTTCTCTCTCGTTCGACGTCTTCAATGGCTTTAGCGATGTCTTCATCATCGTCGGGAAAGCCAAAGGACATGGAAATGACATCCACCTCCTCTTCAAGGCCAGCCCAGCGGATTGCCTAGTATCGGAATGTCGGTGAGTGTAGCTTCAGAAATGTTTGAGGTGAGACCCTTACCTCTGTAATGGACTTGCTGCCCAAAGAGAGCCCCCTGCTGTCCTTGGCGACCCGTGCAATGTATAGATTCGCTAGTGGAGCCGATTCCATAGCAAGACGAGCCATCAAACTACCATGTCCGTAATCGTCTCTTCTTGTCGTATCACCAGTTTCAGACGCTTGTCCATCTCCTACAAAGTCTCTCCATCCACGAATGCATTTTGCTCTGGCCGCCTGGCTAAAGAAGGGCAACTTGGCATCATAGCCAGTGTCCAGAATGGCAATCTTGACAGGTGCAAAGGCATTATCCGGTTTTTGTCGCCGTAGCATCATGATGTGCCGACTTATGTGTTTCAAATTGTCCAGCCACTCACGGGCAACGATCGCCTTGCCGGCATGGAAGGATGCCACTGGCGGTCGGAGCTGCTGCTGAGATGCTTCGGCCTCTCTGCATCTTTTCAGGTATGATATACACTTTGGGTCGTTCTTGAAGGCGATATTGACAAGCCTGGCCAAAGGTTCGACAACTTTGGCGTAGATCCGCCGTCTTCGCTCATCCACTTGGAACTCCCCACCGCCAACTCTGGTACTCGTAGCAACTTCTTTTGAGCTCTTGGCCTTCTTGCTTTTGGATGTTTGGTCGATAGAGAAGAGCCGTTGATCTAAACAGTTTGCGACAACTTTAGTGAAGATGTCCCGCTGCGTGGAGCTCGCCCAATGGCTTCTTTCAAGTTCATTAAGCAGCTGATTTGCAGCCCCATGATCTCGATTCAACCGAGATGCGAGTGGTAGATGATCCATCGACTTGAAAGGCCGTCTGAGGCCAATTTCCAGTAAGACGATGGCAAGTGCCAGGATGTGAGGGAACGGATGTGTAACCATCGGGTTGTCCATACTTTCATCAACACTATTCTGGCCGTTGAAGTCAAGGGACATGTAAGCTCTCAACGCGAGCTGATCCTTCGGGTGTTGCTGCTCATCAGTTTCTTGCATGAACCAAATATTGCGGCTTGTCCACCGCTCTTGCATCAGATCTGATCCATAAAACTGCCAGAATGAGTGCGCGATAGCGTGGGCAAGTATAATCTTGTCTTTGTCTCTTAGTTTGTAGCTCTCCACAGTTGTGCATAGTGGCAGACCCTGTCCAGGACAGAGGAAGCGCTCAAGCGCGGCTGGCGGGCGAAGTGAGGCGAGCCCAAGGCCTTGAATGAATCGGACTCTCAACTTGGCAAACGAAGGGTCTCTCAGGATTTGGCAGAAGTAATCTGGGCTGACTTGGTCGAGGCCTAAGGCTTCGTCGCTGCCTTCTTCATCCTCATCGCTGCTCACATCTCTGCCAAGATTGAAACCGACAAGACGCTTTCGAGTTTTAGTTTGTCTAGAGAATCAAGTTAGAGAGAGGTCTTGACTCCAATGTCAAAACGCAGCTCCTCACATAGGCACTCCAACCCAAAGATCCTGCCAGTAATTCATATCGGCTGTTGAAACCACCAGCTCAAACTGTGCGTGTTTGCTCTGGATCTGCGGGTTTCCATCCAGATAAAGCCTCGCAGGATGAGAGAGCAGGTGATCATCCTCACGCGATTGAGATTTCAGGTTCCCGGGCCGATCGTGTCGGCAGGCCGAATGCTGGTGAAGGATTTGAAACAAGTTCTCGTTGACATGTCGTGGGTAGTCGCTGGGTTCTGGCATCCGTGACCCTCCCAAAATCTGATCAGCCGCCGTCTTTTTGTTGGACTCTTCGTCACTAAGCCTGGCAAAGAATCTGTCGCACTGATCTTTTGCTTGGCTACTATAACCGGGCCCCATTTTGAAGTAGAGAAGGACAGATTTGTTCAACTTGGTCTTGTTCTCGGGCCTGAGAAGCCCGAGAATGCTGGAATAGCATTCCCATGCTGTAGTTTGCCTTCCGACTGGGTCTGGGAACTGAATTGTGCCATGTTAGCATGCAAACCGCAAGAATAGGCGCCAAGGTCGGGATAGGCCACAAAACACGCAGCTTCAGTTCGTCTGTGGCAGTCCATTCCCTCGCCGAACTGGCTCTGAGGGCAACATACCTTGCAGATCATCAGCAGCGTATGCAATAGAGCTGTGGCAGCACCTTCGGCTTCCTGGTCTGTCTCATAGCCCCGGAGCGGCTCTTGGGCAATCTGACCAAGCCTCGTTCCCACCTCCCCCGCAACGCGCTCCCGCTGCTGAATGCCACATCGCATGATGACGGGAAAGACCCCGGTAGCGACCTTAGCCAGCAGCTCGCAAGCGCCATGGCCGTCACCTTCTGGCGCCATCCTGCTAAAGCATCATTAGTCCAAGGCGTAGAACAGTTGATTGCAGGATGAAGAATCCACTCAGGTCAGCTTCAGGCAACGGTATTGGATGTTGGCACAGCCTCGTCGTCCACTTGTAGTCACGTGGGTTGGATGAGACAAGGGTCGTCTCCGCCTTCTCATCCATGTCAGCCATGCACTTCCACCAACACACACGAACCATGCGCCTCTTCATGTGCCCCTCAAAACATGGACCTTTTGGATCTTACTGCCTCTGAGCTTTCACAAAAATGTCTGGAAGTGTTTGGTCGATGTCTCGCTTCTCGACCTCAGACCCAGGATGACGGGAAGGACCAACCGGTTCTACCCACACCAGAGCAGGCCGAAGCGCCGTTAATCGATGAACGCCTCGAGTACAAGCTAGCAGATTTCAATCTCTGGATCGATGGCATCGGTGCACTAGCCTCTGCCAGAGCCTCGCTCGATTGGAGACTCAATGAGCGGCCCATCGACCTAACGCTGGTCAAAGGAAACCTGGTAATGCTGTACCAATCCTTGGAGGACTACGAAAACTTGCAAGAAAAACACCAGTCTCTTGATGAAGCCCTGCTCAACATCGAATCGGCTCTCGGAAGTCTCGCGTCCCTTGCACTGGCTGTCCGGCGGACCGGAAAGCGGTCACGGCTTCACAAAGCTGATCGCCTCTTCAATGAGGAAGAGCACTCCGAGTTGAAGCAACACCTCGAGTGCATTGCGGTTCTACGACCTGGAGAGAGAGGATACAGCAGCCACAGATTAAAGCAAAAGCTTGAAGCATTGACGCCCGTTCAGCGACGCCTGGTGGTGGCCAACTTGCGACGAAGGAATCGTTTTCTGCAAGCACGACGGCACTCAACTGGTCTCAAAAGACGCAAACCCGACTTGCCGTCGATTTCGGAAGATGCTGTCAACCAAGCACATCAACCAATTGCCTCTCCAGACTTGGAGATTCCCATCCTCATCCATCCTGTTGTCGAACAACCGCCCAAGCTCCCCAAGAACAGCGATGCTCCCACAGTATCAGGGACATCGGCCTCAGTCCCCGAAAGTAAACTCAGATACACCGATCCAGCACTCAAGAAACCAGATGCCTCAACACCCAGAACCGAAGTTACACGCATCACAGCGACAGCTCACTACCCCCGACCCCAGCTACCCGATGATAACCAGCACATGTTCCAATGCCCGTGCTGCTATCAAACTTTGCCAGTTCAAGACGTGAAAACGAATGCCAGATGGAGGTAGGTCGTCATAATGTATCGCCTGAGTTTTCTTTCTAATATTGATCAACAGAAAGCATTTGAGCGAGGATATTTGTCCGTATACCTGCGTCGTGGAGGATTGTCCCATGCCGGATGTCTACTACAGCACAAGGACGGCATTGGAACGCCACATTCGGCAAGACCACTCGCCCACTTGGCAATGCCCTTTGTGTTCGGATGAGCCACAGTTCGCCTCCATGACGGACATGATGGAGCATTTCATGGCCTTACACCCGGACGCTTCTGAAGAGGACGACATCTCAACACTCATATCTCTCTCCACGCAGAGAAAGATAGGCATAGAGGCCTGTCCACTTTGTGATCTGGAAGGAATTGTTGACTCCCCGGATCTGATCGACCATGTCTTGGAGCATGTTCATGATTTCTCTCTTCGTTCACTTCCATGGCCAGGGTCAAGTCATACCAACCTCGGAGGCGAGGTAGGAACTTTTGACCTCGGGTATAGCAAATGTCCCTCCGTGATCCAGTGGCTGAGCGGCTTATCGGAAGTGGACAGCCACAGACGCCTGCAATTATCCCAATTCGATCACAATCGAGTTGCCATAGTGGAGAGCCAAATAGGTCCCTCCCAAGATTACGATCTTCCGGGCGAGATTTGCTTTGCGGATGAGCATGGAGATGAGTCGGCTGCCGCTGAGACAGACATTTCACGACTTACTCAAGAAACGCTTTCAGGCTCCGAAATGACCAACAATGCCCAAGATGTAACCCAGGATCCTGATAGTGCTCCCATCGAACAGCCAGCAGACGAAGGGGAAAACAAAGCTGCCCCTGAGAGCATATTCTCACGGATGCGTAACAGGGGCAGAAAGGTACTCAACATAGCAGGTGCGAAACCAGCCTCCATTGATGCGCCAAAATCTGGCGCTACGCAACAAGACCTGAAGAGCAACACCGATCCGCATCCCGCCATGCACAGAGCCGCTGTCGATTTGTTTAACCGTCTGAAGGACCAGGAAGAAACGCTCTCGATAATCGCTTTTAACAGATTTCTCAGGCAACAGCATCCGTCAGGTCACGAATACGACGAGGTTTTCTCCATCAAAGAAACATACGGCTTTTCTGCGTTCTATAAGGCCTGGTTAGATTTAGGTACCAGCGCTCAAGGGCCTCTCCAGCCAAAAGATCTTTCCAGGCCCTTGACCAACTACTTCATCAGCAGCAGCCACAACACCTACCTCAGTGGAAACCGAAACCAAACCGCCTCCAGGGCCAGTGCTGAGGCATATCGAGATGTATAGGATCCCCAATGAGAATTTTCATGTTGAAGCTAACGTTTTGGCTCTAGATTCTTATGCAGGGATGCCGATGTGTTGACATTGCCGTTTGGAACGGAGATTCCGTTGACCCAAAGACCCAAGACCCTCCCCGAGACCATCAGCCAGACACCTCAACAAGCAGGGTCGGGAAACTGCGCAAAAAACAACCGCAGCTAGAACTAGGCGAGCCCATCGTCACTCATGGCTGGAAGTTGACTACCCCGTGCGGCTTCCGTGAAGTATGTTCCGCCATTGGAACTTCGGCCTTCGTGAACAACGATCTACCCGTCATCATCAGTCTCGAGGTGCATACAGATGTCGAGCAGCAGGAGGTAATGGTAAGGATCATGAAGGAGGAATGGGGGGAACTTCTTCTTGATGAACCTCTTGAGGCTTATGATCCGAGATTCCGTCTTCCAACGTTGGGTGATCTGAGGCGCAAAATCCTCGTCAAGGTGAAGAAGAGCCCTGCTCGCGTCAACGATGGCTCAAGCGACTCGGAAAGCTCAATCCAGGGCCGAAATCCCTTTAGCGACTCCAATCCTAAAACAGAGTCATCCAGGATTGGCATCTGCCAGGCCCTCAGCGATCTTGCCATTTACACACACAGCGAGGCGTTCCGCAACTTTGATACCCCTGCAGCGAAAAAACCCTCTCACATCTTTTCTCTCAACGAAGCGAAACTGCTTGAGCTCAATGGGACGGGTGAGACTAGGGTGTTTTCTCACAACAAACACTACTTTATGCGTTGCTTCCCATCTGGGCGCAGGCTCGACTCATCCAACCCTGATCCATCCCACTTCTGGAAGCTAGGTGTCCAGATGGTGCACCTGAACTGGCAGATCGAAGATGAAGGCATGATGCTCCATCGTGGCATGTTTGCCGACGAGGATGGGTGGGTTCTCAAACCGACCGGGTATCGAAGCACCGATAAGAATATCGGAACTTGGCATGGCGCCATACCCAGGGGCATAATGGATATTAGCATCACTATTTTCTCCGGATTTGACATCCCAGAGAGTGGTGAAGATGAGCAAGACAGCAGCGGTCACGGGAAGAGAGTTCTTCATCCTCAGGTCAAGGTCGAGCTCCACTGTGTTCAGGATGACGTTGACGAGAGCAAGTACAAGTTCAAGACAGAGACCGGCAAGACGAAGGATCCCCGGTTCGGTGCCACTGGGTCAGCCCTTTCGTTTGTGGTCAAGAGGTCCCCACCCGAGTTGAGCTTTTTAAAGTGAGTTTTGCTCCTTGGCCTTTGGCCGAGCTAGTATTTCCTTGTCAAGCTCTCTCGAGCCGTTCCTCTTCCGGGTGCGACTATGAATATGTATCTGACAGGAACTAACCTCTTTTACCAGATTCAAGGTTGTGGACGACCAACCATCATCTTTTATTCAACTATTGTTGGGTTGGGCGTGCATCCGTCTGGACCGCCTTCGTGAAGGATATCGTGTCGTCGAACTCTTTGATATTCAAGGGCGTAAGACGTCGGGAGTTCTTTTGGTCAAGATATTCATGGATTTATATAAAAATAGATAGCTGGCCGCGGGAAACTCGCACCATGCTCAGCTTCAACATAAAACTTCCAAGGTAAACTCCTATATCCTGCTCACATACTGAATGAATCTTTCGTTGTCTTCCAAGCCATTGTTATCATTCCAGCCACTTTAATTCGTGATTACCGGTGCCTTTCCGTCCCACTCTTTACTTTCAACGGCATCGACGAGCCACTGTCCAACGCTCGCTCTGGTAATGGATGGCATCCACGCACAGCCCTTTCCATCTTCAGGCCAGACCTTGACGTCCTTGACGTCACCTTCGGCGAGCATACACGGTCGTGGGGAAACAAAGGGCAAGCCGCTATCGCGGACGAGCTGGTCGAGCTTGTTGTGGTCCTTGAGTCCGATGCCCATGCTTCCGTGACTGAAGATGATCTTGCCAGGAAGATTCATAGAGCGCCAGGAGGAGCCGACACCCTGAGCCGAATTTATGACCAGCTTGGGTTTGTAGGGGAGGTTGGCCTGCGAGATGGCAGCAAGCAAAACGCGCATGCTCGAAGTCAAAAAGTCGGGTGTAGTATCAGGACGCAGAGCTGCAAAAGGCGACTCTGAAGTGCGAACCTGGGCAAGCGCTGAAATGATGGCCTTGGGAGGCTCAGGAGTTGTGAGGCCGGCGAGGACGTCGGCTTGAGAAGTGGGGGTGCCCTTGACGAGGGTGAGGTTGGTGTGGGAGGGTAGGGATGCGGTGGATGGGTTGCGGACAAGGGCTGTGACCGTATGTCCTCTGGAGAGGGCTTCTTGGATGGCTAGAGAGCCGTTGCGGCCGGTTCCACCGATGATGAAGATGTGCATGTTGAAGACGGGGTATGTTGGGTGTCTTTGGGTTTTGGGTTGTGAGTTGTGGATAGCTCTGAGCTGAGTCGGCTGTAGAGAGGTGTGAAGTTGAAATGTGAAGACAATTGTGTTTGATCGAAGGAGATGGACTTGTTGATGAGAATGAAGAACCACCAGAGAGTATCTCAACCAAACCCTTTATAGTCGAGACAATCCCGCCCATCCTCCTTCATATCGGCCGATACCTTCGGCCCCGGCCACTCGGCCGTGTCTCGCTCGGACTCAGCTGACAACACAGCCTCGATCTTACGAATCGAGGCGCGGATTCTCAATTTACCGAGAGGCTGGTGCAAAAGACGAGATTACCGTCGCTATGTTTTGTAATCCGACACGGCCGAGAGTGAGACTTTATCGGCCGAGTCTTACCACTCGGCCGGATGCCCAACTCAGCGACGATGCTTATTGGAGGAGGGAGATAGCGAAGAGACTTTTGTTTGACAAATGCAAGAAAAGATTGCAAAGGTGGCTTAGATCAAAGACCGAGACCGAGGGATTGTCCGTGCATTTGCTTTCGTAGCATAGACCGATGTTCTGTATATATAGGTGCTTGAGTTGGTGGTCAATTCGAGAGAGACATCACCAACCATCCACTTCAATCCTCACCCACCCAAAACCACCCTTCAAAGTGACTACAAGTTCAAAGTCCCAAATCAACTTATCTAAAACAACGCCCATCTCTATTTTTATCATGTCAACCACTAAAGTCGCCATCATCGGAGCAGGCCTCTCAGGCCTAACTCTTGCCCTCGCCCTCCATCAACAAGGCATCGAGGCCGTCGCCTACGAGCAGCAAAGTGCACCCCTGGACATTGGCGGCGCCATCATGCTATCGCCTAATGCTCTTCGCATTCTTGACAAACTTGGCGTCTTTAAGCGCATGGAACCTCGAAGCTACAAGTTTGAGGAGTCCTACTTTCTATCTCAAGATGAGAAGCTCATTGATGTCTTTGAGTTTGGATCTGTCGCCAAGTACGGGTACTCCGGTATTCGAGTCTACCGCTTCGAGCTCATCAACATCCTTTTGGACTTGGTCCGTGAAGCCGGGATCCAAGTTGTCTATGGCAAAAAGTTTGACCGCATTGTCAGCGAGACTGAAGACAGTGTCACCTGGCTCTTCACCGATGGCTCAGAGTCCACCGCCTCTCTCCTCGTCGGCGCAGATGGAATCCACTCTCGAGTCCGATCATACCTTCATCCTGACTTGCAGCCCAAGTTTACCAACATGATTGGTGTCACCGCTGCTGTGCCTACGGAGCAACTCAACATGGAAAAGAACGAATACAAGCTCCCAGCTACCTTCATGCACAACAAGCGAGGGGCTTTTGTCATTGCGCCCCAGCTAGCAGATGGCTCAGAGGTTCTCATCGGAAAGCAACGCATCTTTGCAGGAGAGGACCCTGGCCGAGATGCCTGGAAGGCCATGACATCCGACAAGACATGGTGCATCGATTTTCTCCGCGAAGGCAGTGAAGATTTCCCTCCTATCGTCGCCAACGCCACCTCCAACATCTCAACCGACAAAGTCAACCTCTGGCCCTTTTATCTCCTCCCCAAGCTCGACAAATGGGCATCAACCGACAAGCACAGCCGAGTCATAATCCTCGGCGACGCAGCCCACGCAATCCCCCCTACCGCCGGCCAGGGTGTCAACCAGGCCTTCGAAGACGTCTACACCTTTGCTGGGATCCTAGGGCATCTGAAACAAGGGCTCGGTGGAGCGCTGGAGAGGTGGCAGAAGGGTCGGCAAGGACGGATTGACAGGGTGATTGAGCTGAATGGCGAGATTAATCAGAGGAGGTTGCCGAAGGAGGGGGATGTGGAGATGAAGCCTTTTGATCTGGATT
Organism: Fusarium falciforme; assembly: GCF_026873545.1. Lineage (NCBI taxonomy): Eukaryota > Fungi > Ascomycota > Sordariomycetes > Hypocreales > Nectriaceae > Fusarium > Fusarium falciforme. The sequence goes on from NC_070546.1 coordinate 459,241, forward strand.
GGCTTTATGCGGTTGATTTGGACAAGATGGTGGAGGAGTTTGTTGGCGGGAGATGAGTAGAGTAGCAGCAAGGAAATGGGAGAGACAAGGCAAAAGAGGCAGCCCATGGAGGAAGAAGGACTCGGACTGGTAATAGTAGGGAAGATAGAAGAAGGGTGTCTGCAATGCAATTACTCCGCTAATTCAAGGTCAAACAATTTCTTAACTCATTTAATTCAGTATGTAACTTCATGCATGTTCTCTCCGTCAAAAGAGTAATCCGCTTTTTATCTGTCTGCCTGAATCACCCACCACTCACTCTCCCAGCCAAACAAGACAAAGATCGGTACGCGTGCTGGTGGGGGAAGCTTCTTCTTCTACCTCCTTGTCACCGAATAGCACAGGCGGTATTACCTGTTCATTGCATGACACGTCCTCCCTTCCTTAGGTGACCAAAAAGACAAAGGCATTTCGATCTGTTTGTCAGGAGTGCAAAAAGTCTGCCCCTAGTGAGGTTCGAACTCACGACCTTAGCATATCTTCACCAAGTAATGAAGGTATAAGAGCTACGCGCTATCCCACTGCGCCACAGGGGCCTTAGCGCTCGGCTACGCTAAAATCGTGCATTTGCAGCACTATAATACCGGCCGTCACCCACAGAGGATTTCTTTGAGCAACGGTGACACTGGATTTTCACCTCTTCTCAAGGTTGGGGGTTTCTCGTACTGGTCCATGACTTTGAGGTTCAATAGAATTAGTATTCAACATATATCACGATGTGAATTGCAAATTTGGCAGTGGAATATTGCTTCGGGGAGTTGGCCAACTGTGGCTGGAACCTGACCCCCTTAGTTCCTCTCCGACAGTCCTACGGATACACTCTGTCAACCTCTGACCCGGCCCAACGATTGCGCCATGTCCATGCAGAATGCCTAGTATCAAACATCATCTGAAAAGTTTCTTTTCTTTTTCCCGCTCAGACCCTCTAATCCACATGTTCCATTCCCCGAAGCCCATGTCAAAGAAGACCCTGAATGCAACCCAAGATCCACCCTTGGCACGGAGCTAGGTTCCATCACTCGAAACCAGCCCCTCACAAGACTTTACCTATTCGTGTTTCGTTCAGGGCTCCGTCGTTCTTCGTTTAGTGACGTGCCATCTCCTACCTTCCCTCCCAGAGCTGAAGTCAAGGGGACTTTGAAACACCATGTTCATCCACCAATGGGGGAAAGGATGAATCTGGAGCCAAGCCCGTTCCCATGTGTTGGGTTAAGGATGTTTCTGGCGGCTGTTCTAGACCTACCGTCTGTTTTTCGGTGTGTCAGGGGTTTTTCGGTTTCAGGTCGTCTGCTGAGCGCGCGGTTAAGAATCAAGACCTCGGTAAGGTGCTGGTGCTGATAGATATAAAGACCCAAGTGTTGACCTCTTGAGGTTCATCAGCAGTTCAGTTTCTCATCGTCCTTCCAAGCACTCGTTTTCTTACTCTCGCTAGCCGAGACTTTCATTCATTCTACCCCAGAGGTTATTATTCAACTCTTTTTCACCAGTACACACTCTTTGCAACAACTCTCAGTCATCATGAAGGCCGCCATCTCCTTTTCTGCTGCCATCCTGGCTCTTCCCAACCTCGTCTCGGCTCACTACTTCTTCCCCCATCTCTACGTCAACAATGTCAAGTCGGCCGAGTACGAGTACGTCCGTCGCTCGACTCAGGGTTTCCAGCCTCACTTTGGCTTCGACATCCTGTCGAGCAACGAGATGAGGTGCAACACTGGAGCCCAGGCCAACGCTGGCTCGACTAAGGTTGCCGAGGTCAGCGCCGGTGACACCATTGGCTTTGGTACCAACTTGGACGGCAACATCCAGCATCCTGGCCCCATCCAGGTCTACATGTCCCGAGCCACCAACGACGACGTCAAGTCCTACGATGGATCTGGAGACTGGTTCAAGGTCTACGAGCTCGGTGCCAACTTCCCCATGCAGGCGTCTGGCGAGAACTGGCTCATCTGGAACAAGAACCGCGTGGACTTTACCATCCCCACTGAGGTCCCCAGCGGCGAGTACCTTGTCCGCATTGAGCATCTTGCTCTCCACCGACCCAGTGGAACCGAGTTCTACTTCAACTGCGCCCACGTCAAGGTCACCAACTCTGGCAGCGGTCAGGAGCCCACCGACGTTGTCAAGATCCCTGGTGTCTACAACAGCAGCACTGAGGGTCTCTCGCCCAACTACAGCATCTACAGCGGTGCCACTTCTTACCCCATGCCCGGACCTGCTATCTTCGGTGGCTCTGGTGCTTCCTCTAGCTCTGGTTCCACTGCTCCTGCCTCCGGCTCTGCCACTGGCTCCGGCTCTGCCACTGGCTCCGACTCTGCTGCCTCCCCTGACACCAGCGCTGCTGAGCCTGCTGCCACCGCCCCTGCTGATTCTGGATGCGGCAGCGTCCCTCAGTTCTCTCGCCGCTACTACCGTGGCAACTAAGTCAACTATGGGCTAGCAGAGCATCAATCACAGCTGTTGCCCCCTGGAGGTTGGTGGAACTGATACTCGCACGACCAAGCCTTTCACTTCGTATATAATTTTTTTTTTCATATAACTCTAAATATTGTCAATAAATCAAACGAGTGGTATTAATGCCATTCCTGTACTATAAATCACTCTGCTGGTCCGTTGAGCGTGATAAACTACCCGCCCAAATAATATTGTGGTTCGGTGAATCGGTTTTGGCATCATACGATGCATCCCGATACCCGACGCATTACAGCTTTGACTTAAGCGCCGACGTCGAACGAAGCACCTCCCTCGCCAGGTCTGCCACTTCGCTCGCAACACCCCAAGACATCTCATAGCCGCGTCCTCCAGCGCCGTAAGCATGGATGATGTACTGTGCCCCCTGACTGCTGTTCTTGGTCTCTGTTTCAACTCTCATCCCTCCCTCTCGAGCCGGTCTTCGACCAACGACGTCCTTGATGACCTTTAGCGGCCCAAGTACCTGGCTCTGACCGCATGACTCGGCAGCGATGCTCTTGGCATTGTCCAGAACTCTTTGTCGCAGCTCCAGGGATGGCTCAATACCCCAGTCGCCAGGCTCCTTGGTGCCACCAATCACTGTCCCTCCATTGAAAGATCTGGGGATGATGAAACTCCAAGAACCATCTTTCAGCTGCTTTGTGATGGTCTTGTCAGCAGCGGCGAGATTGGTCAGTACAATTTGGCCTGTTTGAACTGTCAGTACCCGCAACTCCAAACTTTTGTGTGACCGGCACCCGCGGGCCACCGAGACTTGCCTTTAATAGGAAAGCACTTGGCATCCTTGAACCCCATTCCACTCGCATTGACCACGAATAAAACTTGAGACGCAAGTGTAAAAGCTTCTTCCTCGCTTTTGAGCTCCCTCTGCAGCGTCTTTCCACCTTGGAGGATGAATTTGCGCAGCAAGTTGCTGCAGTAAAGGGGTGAGTTGATACAGTAAGTATCGTACTCAAACGCCAGCTTCACTCCTTCTGGAAGCTCATGGGCCCCATACTTGCGATAACCTGACAGACCAGTCTCGGCGGCAAAACTCTGAGCATCCTGCTTCAGGTAATCGGGCGATGGGTCCTCAAGATACTCGATACCCGGGAGACTACGAATGCCGACCCAGGGTTCACTCTGGCGGTGGTGTTCAAGCTCGGCAACGGTATGTTTGAGCCACTTGGCTTCACGACGGAGCTGGGGCGTTGAGCCTGGGATGGGTCGGACGTGGGCGCCGGCCCACATGGACGCATAGTCAGCAGAGTGGGAAATGGGAGCCCCTGGGATTGAGGTTGGCCATTCTTTGGCGACGAGGAGAACAGATGTTGACTGAGTGGTTGGAGACTCTGCGAGGAGTTGCTGGATCTTGAGGGCACTGGTCAGGCCGATGATTCCAGCACTGACAGGTTTAGCTCAGGTCTTCCAGAGGGAGAGCTCACTCATACCCTACAACAACGACAGTAGGTTCAGTAGAGTTGGACATGTTGAAGACGGTTGATGAAGGGTGGGGCGAGTCAAGAGTTATATAAAAGTGACGAAAGACAAGAAGCGTTCAATCAGGCTGTGAATGGCATCAAGTCGGCTGTGAGGTATTATGAAGCCGAATGTGATCTGCGGGGGCTTATCGGCTTGAAGTCGGCTACGAGCGGGCGAGACGATAACGAACTGGGCAGATGTTGTGCAACTGCAAATGCACGGTTCAAAGTAATTCCAGCTTAAATAAGGTGGGTGAAAGTGCAAACAGTTGAAGCATTCCAGGTGAGGCCGTGATCGGGACAAATCAGTCAACCGGGCACCAACAGTCATCGGAGGCGGCCGAAGCGGGGCCGAATTCGGGGAGCGGCGCCGAGATTGCCCATGGCCGGAGGAAGAAGTCGGCGAGGGGCCGTCATGAGCATGAGATCACTTGCATTGCAACGGCGGTATCAAGAGAACGTTGGTTTGAAGTGCAGATAGCGGTGAAGAAGACGCGGCTCTACGAAGATAGCCATAGACGTTAATACGAGTCAGTCAGCCATAGGCAGCTGACTCTTAGAGATCAAGGGCAAATCCTACGTCATGGCTTCTAGCCCAAGCCATCATGACATGAGCAGCTTCGAGCAGCTCTCATCGAGAATGGACAATTGGGATCTGAGAGGTCAAGACAAGCAAGGAATGCCATCCGCAACAATCGGCATCTTCCAGCAACTGGCAGAGGACAAGATCATGACCATCCAGTAACGGGCAAGCCGAAAGCAGCTGAGAAAACAAAGACATAAAGCTGACAAGAGCATGACAAGGTTCGATCTGGGCCCTGATTACTCATGACATTCGAGAACTCGAAATAGATGGAGGCGTTCCTCAGCATGGGCCGGTTTGGGAGGCGAAAGTTGCCAAGTTGGAAATAAGCAATTGCTGATTGGCTGAGCAGTCTTGAATCTGGGGATCTGGCCAATCAGAGATGGGGCGATTACTGCCTTTTGGAGATACGGCGACCAAGCTCCAGAGGGAGTGGAGACACGTTCCCCAGGAGTGATCGAGTACAAATAAGTCGAGGGAGCCTCTCTGGATGACAGTTTAGAATCAGCATCTCAAGCACAATCTCAAGTTACCTCGACAACTCTCAAACTCTCTTCGGCTCTCAACTTTCCCACCACACTCGACAATCACCACACAAACCGCCAAAATGGTCGTCAACGCTCCCGCCACCTGCTGCCGCTCCGGCGACAACGCTGAATGCGCCTGTGGTACGTGACATCATCTTCAGCAACAAAGACGACTAACTGACATATTCTCCTCCAGCCCAGAAGGCTACCTGCTCGTGCGGCCAAAAGTCGGCTCTTCACTGCACATGCTCCAAGGCTTCCAGCGAGAACGCCGTCTCGGGACCCCGCTGCTCGTGCCGCGCCCGACCTGCCGGTGAATGCACCTGCGACCGAGCTTCCTCTGAAAACGCGACCGTCTCCGGTTCGACCTGTGCCTGCGGCTCGCGACCTGCTGGTATGTACAATGTGGTCCCAGACAAAAAGCTTTGACTTGGTGCTAACGTGTTATGCACAGGTGGCTGCACTTGCGAAAAGGCATCCGATGGCGGATACAACCCTGCCAACGAGATCGACTTTACCACTCGACGATAAACACATGGTTTTATGGGCAGGGATTCGTGATTCACTGGCATAATTGTATTATGGGTCGGCGTTGGGGCATGAATGGATGGCATCTGGGTTGGGCGGCAAGGCGATCAGAGCTAAAGATAGCGAGATTTTGAGAATCAATCACAAACAATGACATTGTACTTTGTTAGCAAACGCGTGAGAAGGGATGAGCTGCAGCTGGCGTCGCGATGCAGCTGGAATTCTCCTCCGAAAGAGGAAGTATTCAAGGTTTTCGTTTGAAGGTTTGCAAGTTCCAAAAGAGGCACAAAAAACAACAGACGAAAACAGAAGAATCACCAAAAACAAGGATCAACAAACCCAACCCCCCGCGGTTCGTGGTTATTGTTGCACTGAATTGCCCGTGTCCCAATAGAATGGGTCGCCTCACGACAAGACGCGACAAGCTCCGTCACCGCCTGAAGCTCAATTGCACTAAATTTTTATTCTGCCGGACATTCTCTAGTGGGAGCTTCCGGGCGGTGAATCCCAATTCAGGTATCGCCCCCCTGTAAGCCCAGATTGGCATCTGCTGATCCCTGCTCAGGTCATCCACACTCAGCGTGGTCAGATCACACCTAAAAGGAAGAAAAAAAAAGCACCACCTGCTTTGCTTCGCGCTCTACCGCAGCTTCTCTCATCTTCATCATCATCGACTTTGCGTCAAAATCTCTTTTACCTGCGCGCAAAGGAAGCTCTGCAGGTTCTTTGTATTGCTTCCCAAGCACGTGTTTCACATCAATCTCTGCGCCAAACTACCTTTTTTACATCCTTTTCAGCGCGTCGGGTACCCACCGCATCACACAAGGACGCGATGGCCCCTCGAACCAAAGCATCCGTCAGCAAGACGGCCGCGTCGACAAAGAAGACGTCCATTGCCTCTGCTGCCGTGAAGAAGGCTACCAAGCCCACCAAGGCCGCTGCTGCCGCTCCCACCAAGAAGAAGGAGGAGCCTGCCCCCAATGGCGCGTCTAAGAAGCGAAAGGCCCGCGACGAGGAGACTGAGGCCGAGTCTGAGGCGGACACGCGCAAGACCAAGAAGTCCAAGACCACAGAACGCGCCGTCAAGCCCGCTGTGAAGCCCTCCACTAAGGCCAAGGCTACCGCGAAGCCCAAGGCTGCTGCCGCCAAACCCGCCGCCGCCGCGAAGCCTGCTGCTACCAAGACAAAGACCACCAAGAGGGCCAAGACCGAGGAGCCCGAGGACGAGAAGCCTGCCCCCAAGAAGCCCGTCAAGAAGGCCGCTCCCAAGAAGGAGAAGAAGGAGGTTCACCCCGAGATCGGAAAGAAGATCAACGACGCGCCCACCCAGATCCTCGATGTCTACGTCTTTGGCGAGGGCTCGTCGGGCGAGCTTGGCCTCGGCAGCAAGCGCGTCAACAACAAGAAGCCCATCGATGTGAAGCGTCCCCGACTCAACGATAACCTCTCCGCCGCCAACACCGGCGTCGTTCAGATCTCCTGTGGTGGCATGCACGCCATCGCGTTGACCCACGATAACAAGATCCTGACTTGGGGTGTCAACGACCAGGGTGCTCTCGGACGAGACACCAACTGGGACGGCGGCCTTCGCGACATGGACAAGGAGGAGGACTCTGATTCAGAAGATGAGGACGACACCGGCATCAACCCCAAGGAGAGCACACCTTTTCCTGTTTCCGATGAGCACTTTGCTGCTGGCACCAAGTTCGTCCAGGTCGTTGCCAGCGACAGCGCCAGTTTTGCCCTCACTGAGGATGGCCGTGTCTACGGATGGGGCACTTTCCGATCCAGCGATGGTATCCTCGGCTTCTCAGAGACCGTCAAGGTTCAATCGACTCCCGTCCTCGTCCCCACACTCAAGAACATCACCGCCCTCGCCGCTGGTTCCAACCACGTCCTCGCTCTCGACACCAAGGGCAACGTTGTTGCTTGGGGTTGCGGCCAGCAGAACCAGCTCGGACGACGCATCATCGAGCGCAACAAGATGTCTTCGCTTATTCCCCAGGGCGTTGGCCTGCCCCGAGGCAAGATCGTCAAGATTGCCTGCGGTTCCTACCACAGCTTTGCCATCGACAACAAGGGTCGTGTCTACGGTTGGGGCCTGAACAACTTTGGCGAGATCGGTATCGAATCCAACGCCGGCGAGGACGATGCCGTCATCCTCCGACCTGCCAAGCTCACCTCCCTCGAGGACTACAACATTACTGATATCGATGGTGGCGAGCACCACTCTCTGGCTTGCGCCGAGGATGGCGAGCTCTTCACTTGGGGCCGTGTTGATGGCTACCAGGTCGGCTTCGAGTTTGACAAGCTGAACGAGGATATCGCCATCTACGACGAGCGAGGCAACGCCCGTATCCTGTTCAAGCCCACTGTCCAGCCCGGTATGTACTTTCTCCATGCACTGAAACACACGTCGCTAACAAATTACAGACGTCAAGGACACCGTCGCCGTCACCGCCGGTACCGATAACAGCTTTGCCATCACCTCCGAGGGCAAGGTCTTCTCCTGGGGTTTCTCCAGCAACTACCAGACCGGCCAGGGCACCATCGACGATATCCACACTCCTACCCTTATCGACAACACCGCCATCCGTGGCAAGAAGATTATCGGCGCCGGTGCCGGAGGCCAGTACTCTGTCCTCTTTGGCGAGTCCGACGACGCCCCCAAGACGAACGGCGTCAAGACAAACGGTGTTCATGCCCACGATGACAAGGAGAACGACGGCGGCAAGAAAGCCTAGATGATTTTCGGAGTGTGGGAGTGTGCTACGTCGGTATGAAACAATCAAGCGGTGGTTTTTGACGCTTTTTCCTCGCGATGGATCTTTCAACATCAGCCCTTTAATAATGCGCTGCAGATGATGAGCAGCAGCGTTTTGTTGATCAACAAACTTGTAACTTTCTTGGACCGCATTAGGGAGGGCGGGTTAAACGGACTTCGGAATCGGACGGGCGGATTCCTGTGAACAAAAAGTGATACGATAGGGACATGCTTTTACGTTACTGCTTTTTTGCGCTGTTTTGTGGACATATATAGATTTCGATGCGATGCTTGTTGCATATTTCAATGCTTCTTTTTTGTTAAATTCAGAGAGTTTTCTTCCTCTCGAACGCTATCAAGGGTTCCCTTCTCCTTATAAACCTGCCTTGCCTTCTTTTGGTGGGTTCGTGACGTACAACAAGAAAAAAAAAACGAGAAGTATTATTCTAATACAAAGGGGAAAGTGATTCCTCATTTCATTTCCATATAACTGTCTCGGCCGTCCCTCTCAAACGCCTTTGTCCCCCCGTCGTTTGCCTTCGCCCGCTTCCAGGGCGTAATCATGTACAGCATCATTTGGAGCCACGGCCGGCGAGTTTGCGGGTCTGCGTCGTCGAGTCTCCTGTCATTGGGTAGAGTGTAGAGCTTGTCGTTTCTGGTCCTTCAGCCGTTGAGCTTAGCAGCAGCGTTGGACAGCGATCCGCTCCCTCGGCTGCTGAAAATGCCCATGATGCCAAAGCCGACGTAGAACAGACCCAGGGGGTACGCGACAAGGCCTCTCATGCCCTTCATTCGTCCCACCACGCAGAACATGCCGCTTGCGCTGTATGTGCACCACATGATGGCAGCTGTCGTAAACACAATGCCCAGGGGTGTATCCATCGGCATGACGATGCCAAACAGGCTGGTCGCCACAAGAGGCAACAGGCAGTATCCCAGCACGCTCGCGCTTCGGGGGTATGTCAAGGTCGCGGAGAAGTGACCACCCTGCTGTCCTGGCGGAGGAGCAGGTGCTGAGGGTTCGCTGCTGTACTGGGGGTAGCTTGGCTGTTGGGGCTGCTGGCCGGCGTCGGAGGGCGACATGAGGGAGAGGATGAGGTGGAGGGACACGGAGCCCAGGGCGGCAAGGCCGTAGATGTAACCGAAGTGGACCTTTCCTGAGAATAGCAGGATGAAGCCGAAGAGGAGGAAGAAGATGAGCGGGCCTGCGAGATCGGAATCGTCCATGAGATGCGAATCGATGCGCCTGAAGGGGTTCAACACAGCGAGTGTCTTTCACAAGTCAGCTTCAGCGCATCACAAGCAGCAGCGCAAAAACACTCACTTTTGCCTGAATATGACCAAAATTGACACCCAACTCCTCCAACAAAGGCGGCTCTCCATCATACCCCTCGGACGAAAAGGCAGCCACCCACCCAGTCCTCAACCCTCCCTGCTCGCCCAGCCGACCCGAAACGCCCTGCGCGCCGTACCCAGCGCCCGAGAAGCCCTGCGCACCAGGTGTCCCAGCGAACCCGGCCTGCTGATTACCATAGCCATATGCGCCGCCAGGCTGCGGTGTGCCAGTGCCGCCGGTGGCAGGACCGTACTGGGAAGGGAAGAATTGAAGGTTCTGGGCAGCCGAGGGGCCGGCGCCTGGGTACTGCGGTTGTTGGTTGGAGTAGTAGTTTGACATTGCGCGGTAACGATTGAGATTATGCGCTTTAGGGAGGAGGGGTGGTTGCGGGGGGGAGGCGAGGTTGTTTGGCTCTCTTTTGTTTTCGAGAGGACAGTTGGAAGGATAGCTGGCGGTTTGGGGATGGAAAGCTGGGTTGCCTTGCGGGTGTGGCTGGTGTGGAGGTTGGTGTGGTTGTGGCGGTGCGTAAGCTTGCTTCAGCCACGGAAGCATACCCTAGAGCCGCCTCGATTTTATTTTTTTCTTCCTTTTCGAGGCGAGTTCAGTGGTTTTGTCTAAGCTTTCTTTAGAAAGTGCTCTTTGAATTACTCTCAATTTTGTTCTCCTATTTAATTTACGGAAATATGTTGCTACGCCTGTCTGGGCAATGGCTTAGAGCTGTCAACCCGAACCGGATTCAACAGCAATCACTTGTGGGGTGCACGACTGGGTGTGAGGCTTGAGCCAAGAATCTTCATCTCGACAGAACCAACGACAAGGCTTTGCTACACCTATGCATGTTATTTCTCAGACGATTACCGTTGAAGGTCAATCTTATTAAATAATACTATTCGTTTTGATATCCATTTCATCCCCCTTTCTCGCGTGACTCCTAGATCTGTCACTTGCTCGCTGCGATCGCGGCCCTCGCATGCTCAACATGTCTCTTAAATCCGCCGGTAACTGCTGGAAACTCGCTGTACTTTTCCTTGATCTGCGCGTTGATCCTTTCCGCATCCTCAGGCCAAGTTTGACTTCCTGTGCAGTCAATCGGTGAACCGCATTCATGCAGGATCTTGCCCGCCTCTTGGGACGCCTCGATCAGCGCCTCAAAGTCGCACTTCCGAAGTGTAGTCTGTCCATTCATCTATAAGTATTCGGTGATTTTTTCTGCCTTGAGAGGACGTACCTGTGCCATGTATGAGTATTGCAACACGTGCATCATGGCGGACTGTCCTGGCACGGCTTGTAGCGCACCATTGAAATCGCTCGCACGTTGAGGCCCGGTGGCTTCGTTGGTGACTTTCTTTGTGGTCGGCATTATTTGTTTGAACCGATCTAGTAGTGATACAGATACTTGATGTCGAGTTCTTGGAACGTGGTGATGGAGAGTCTTAAGTTAGCTGGGTTTGATGGGATCGACGTGACGCATGGAAATGAGGTGACGGGGGTTGATAGGTAACATTCCACTCTGCGCCACGATTGGACGGCTGAGCTTGAGGCTTTTCCCAAGGCGTATCGGCCTAGCTTACTAGGTAGCGAGGGGATGGGGTATGGGTTAGTTGCATAAGACGGAGGAACTTGAAAGGGGTGATTTCTTAATGCGTATTGTTACACTGCAGGCTCTGCCCGTTACTGTGCGGAGATTCAAGGTGAGGATTGTAATTTACTTCGCCTCATAGGTAGCGGAGAGCTGACTCATTGTGTGCGCCTGTGGGGATGGTTGACAAGCTCTTGGTGGGGGATGATGTAGTATTGAGCTGGAGTATGGGGAATCTAGACTACTGGGGCTAAGAATATGGCCTTTAAATTCTGTGAGGAATTTTGTAGTTGTCTTTTCTAATTATCCAGAATGGAAAAATGGACAGGAGATATCCGTATGGGCACGGGTGAGGTGGCGCAGCATAGTTGTGAAATTCTTCTCAGGGCTGCGATACAATTCGAGAACTAAGAGCCCCGCATGATGACGTGGATGGGTCGTCTGGAACCACTCTCAGCTTGATCGCATCTGAGTTGAGCGGCAAAAAGGGGAGTCTAGAAGGTCATTACATCGTTAGCCGCTGAAAGAAGCGCTTAGGTGCGATAACACAAGCTCGGAAAACATGGGTTGAGTGAGCTGGGGATACCGATGATTAGTCAGTTCAACGGTCCTTGGAACCCAACCATGCCTAGATGCTCTCCAAATCTGGCCATCTTGGACTGGGTACCGTCTTAGAACTTCACATCGTGAGTGTACTCTACATGATTCAGCTGGTAACTCAATATCCCCAATGACGAAAGAGAACCAATCCAGGGGGTTTCACTGGAACCCCTGATCCTTGTCGTTTATGTAGTTAGGCGTAGCGAGAGAGGCGCATGGGCCGGCCCGCTTCTGCAACGAGCCGCGCGCCTAAGGTGAGGGATGGGACCAGCGTCGGAATACAAAACTGGATGAGTTCACTCACAATCTTGAGCCGTAAATCATCATCTTTATGTTGTACGAGTTATTTGTTCTTATTCTATCTGCCTACTATGGTTGTTCAAGTGGATCCCCCAAGTCCCGTGTCTCGCGCGGTGTCCTCGCCTTGTGACGTCTGTCACGATTTCCAGCCTGTCGAGACCAACCCAAGAGCTAGCCCAATTGACCGAATGTTCAACCTATACAACACACATGTCGACAACCTCCACGACGATTGCCCTCGCTGTTCATTGCTTAAGGCAATTTTTCTACGACTGCAGTCATCTCTGTTGGCCGAGTATGACACGTTTGAGCCGATTAACCGGGAAGGGACACAATCCAGTGGGATTTGGGTCGCCCCGAAATCCGATGGCACTGTTCTGGCGCGATGCACATGGGATATGCAACTTAAGAAGAGAGATGAGCAAGGCGACACCTATTTTTATAGAGAGGTGCATATCCACCCAGTGACTGAGGTTAGCCCACAACCCACCTCTAATGTCCATGAGACTCTACTGACCTCGACCAAACACAGTCTGAGATTCCTAAATCTTTCACGCCGAAAAATCTACACAATACACACTGGAGCCCCAAGTCAGAGGAGAGTATCCAGTTTGTTAAGGGCCTGCTCCAGACTTGTGAAGCGGGGCAAGGCGACCACCACAATTGCCGTTCTGAGAACAAGCCTCTACTACCCACAAGAGTCATTCGAATCGACCCCGGAGACGAATCATTGAGTCTTTATGAGCCTCAGCCAGCTGAAACCGGTGTCTATGTCGCCCTGAGCCACTGTTGGGGCCCTCCCAGTCGACAACCGATCCGGACGATTCGGGAAACAATATCACAGATGAGAGTATCGGTCCCCGAGTCGGAGCTTTCTTGTGTCTTCAGAGATACAATTTGGCTCTGCAAACAGCTTGGGGTTCAATACGTTTGGATCGACTCCCTGTGCATCATCCAAGATGATGCAGGTGATTGGGAGATCGAATCAGCCAAGATGGCAGATTACTATTCCCAAGCACACCTCACTGTTGCTGCAGAGTCTTCGATGAACGGAACGATTCCTTTCCTCCAAGAAAGTCCTGATAGGTGGCAGCGAATGATCTATTCGGCGCCTGATCAAGATGGCCACCCCTTGACTTTCGCCTTCCAGGAGCACTTCTCGAATGAAGCCTTCCACCGAGGACCCTATAATTACTGGAAAGATGGTCACAATATCCTTCCTACCCGGGCTTGGACTCTTCAAGAATCTATTTTGTCACGAAGAATCGTGCGTTTTACTCTTTCCGACATCATCTGGGAGTGCCAGAGCACGTCTGAACATCACGATTCGTCTCGAGTGCTGCGTACGGCGGACCTGAATATCCGACAGGCAATTTACGCACTGCATCATTTGGAAGCATCGGAAGAAGAGCGAAGAGACGGGGCGGATTCAGTGTGGGAAGCCCTCGTGAACATATACTCGATGCGCGCGATAACCTACGACCTTGACAAACTGCCAGCTTTCAGTGGGATAGCGGCATCCCTGGCCCCTATATTTCAAGGGCGGTACTTTGCGGGAATTTGGGAGGCTCATTTGCCCCATGGCTTGGGTTGGTCTACTGGGCGACTGGAAAGCTATGAACCTGCTCGATGCGCCGTGGGGGAATATATTGCACCGTCATGGTCGTGGGCCTCTCTGCCTCAAGCCATGGGGGTGAAATTTATTTCTCGGGTTGGAGAGGAGCTCGAACCCGACTTTCAGCCTAAAGTGTTGGAAGCGTTTTGTGACCGCTCTGACAAAGCTCCATTTGGACGAGTTCGGAGCGGATACATGTTGCTAGAAGCCCCTATCTTTGAGGCCACGCTGACCTGCGAGAGCTCATCAAATCGTGGGGTCAAGTATAAGTTGGATTTTGGTCCTGGGTACGGGGAAGGTGACTTAACGGACGAATTCTATGAGGACTGCTTGTTGGCTGAGGAATACGGCTTCGCGAAAAGAGCAGCGAAAGACAGTCGAGTGGAGTACCAAAAGGATCCATCTACGTTCCGGGCGACGGCCTGGATCCTCTGGCTGTACAAACGTACGGAGTCGCAATTGTGTGGAATAGTGTTGGGTTTGGATGAATTGGCAGAAGGGTTCGAAAGAGTTGGATATGTCTCGGCAGGAGGCGTTACAGCTGAGACGCTTCCAAAGAATCCTGTCCGGCGCCAGCTTAAGCTGGTATGACCGTTTTGGGGGTTAAGAGGTGCTGGGGTGTATTTATATAGCGAGGCTACTTCTGATAAATTCCGTGTTAATTCTTCCTCTATTAATGATGCCAAAAATTGAGACATGGTTATTCTACTTCTTAACTACACAAACTACTTGAGAACGTCACCAGAAGAGGATAACTACGAGGCACAATAGCCAGAGTCGCAGTTATCAATACATGGTGGCATCAAAACCCAAAATCCAATGCCGCAAAACACCAAAACCTGTACAACTCCCTATCCCTGAAGAATGATCCCGCGACGTGGCTAGGCACAATACATAGAGACATCCTCCAATCAACTGAGAACCATGTCCTCCCCATCTTCTCAAGGCCACATATCTCGACTTAAGACAAGTAGGCAACTTGATATGCTTCGTGCAAATCAAAGATAAATGTCTTCAATTTCAGTCCTGGGGTGTAGTCACCGAACGCCTCCCATATCTGATTGGTTATAGTGGCAGCTTCTGGGCTCTCATTGTGAGCTCAAACTGTGGGGAATTTCTCAAACTATCCAAGAAATCTTTTACTCGCTTGCTTTGGTTTGAAGATGACATCGGAGACTGTGCGCAGGATGGATTAAGGGGTTTGAAAATAATATAAATAACTTGGCTCGTGTTAGCCGGGGCATCTTTCAATCTTTCAACCGACAACTGGTTGTTTATAATAGGTAAGAAGCCAAAATATCCAGGTCTTAATTGCGCAAATCTATTTCTAAGATAGATTCTACTCTTTTAAAAGCCTAACTACCTACTCATTTCCTAAAGCCAAGCTTAACAGATATTAGTAGTGCTCCTTTTACGCCGATAGTCTCAACTCGTGCTCCAAGGGTCTCATTCCTAGCATTATCGCCCTAAATATTAATTCCTCCGTTTGATTCGAGTTTAGACTAGTCCTTGGATTCACCTTGCCTCAGAACACTAGCCCCTGGTGGGTTGCTTCTGCCCGGTTGAGGCATGCAGGGTCCGCACGGTAAGAGGGCTCGATATGCTCGTCACACATGCACTCTCAAAATTCAGCTGGGGTGATTGAACAGTTTGAATGCTATTGACTAAAGGGTGTTTGACCGTTAGAGAGGTTCTCTCTGTGCTCTCTGTCCTAAGCGAAGGGTAGACATCATTACTTCGAAGGCTGGCACGTTCTGTCGGAAGTCAGCAAAATGGCTCGCGCGCACAGCCTCGGTGCTAGTTTTGTTGGATTTTGTCATTCCCAGGCTTGAGGCATAATGCCGTTCAGTGTACAGAGCGAGGTGAGATGAGCAACGCCGGGGGTCATATATGCAGTCGTGCAGGAGAATCCGATGGATTTGTGAAACATTTCACAGTATACGCCACGATCGCGTCGCCGACAGGGCTTTCTTCAAGGCGTTTTGTCGGGATCCAATGAGACAGGGGTGTTGGATATTGGATTGCTGGTTATTTGCATATGACGGATGAACTCAAAACGACGACGAGAGGTTCTTGCTAGGGATTCATGGGTGTGTTACCTATAGGCCCAAGTTATTGGATTTGTGGAACTCGGCGGGTGGTAGTGTGCTATTGGAATACCCAAGGGATAAACCGACTGCTTGAAGGTTCAGTGGAAGATGTTTTTCTTGCTGTCAGAGGACCACTACATGTGCATTGAGGGTGTTGTTGAGGCCACCCGGAGAGGTTTGTCTTGGCTAATTGTGTTGTGAAACAGCCAGCCTGATTGTGCCAACGCATTGGTTGTGGCAACTACTGCGTACGTATACGTCGTTATTCATTTTTACACAGACATGCATTCGGTACTTGTGCTGAACTTATCCCATTTGTGGCAATAAGATTATCATGTGGTACAGAGAATCGCCATCGACCGGGGGAGAGCGGTAGCCGAGGGACACAGCTGGCATCCCAATTGGTCTCTCAAGATTTATTCGAGAGGCTGGTTTCATGCATCATGTCGCTTCGCTGGCAAGGCGAACACCTCTTGACAGTGCACCTGTCACTAAAGCAGGCTGGGCAATGGGGCGAAATCCCTTGTCAGCCGATGCGCGGTAATTCGCTGATAATCCTGGTCCCTGGCTGAGGTGACCCCTCACCTGGACCATCCTGTTTTCATCGCATTTACCAACCTCCAACAACCCCGACTCTCCCTCACAACATGGAGGGAGTCGGCGCTGTCGCAAACGTCGTCGTCAACCTTTCTGTAAAAGTCGCCACGCTCTGCTCCCAGTATGCCGAAGACGCCAGGAGCGCCAGGAGCGACATCGAGGAGCTACGCGACGAGGTGACGACGCTAAGAAGAGCCGCCAAATCAGCACGGCGGCTGATCAGAGATCAACATGGCGCCAGCTTGGAGGCCTCGCGGGACATGGAGGACGCCCTCCGGGAAAGCCTCAATGTCCTCCGAAAGCTGGTGGAGAGCCTCCAGTATAGCACTGGACGCAGGTTTATGAGGCTGTTTCGCATCAGGGTGTTGAGGTGGCCATTGAAGAGGAGGGAGGTGAATCAGAAGATTAAACGGATTAGGAGATGTACGAAACGGATCAATTTGGCTCTTCAGGTGTATCAAACGTATGTGGACTGCCATGCAACTTTCATCAGTTGAGCTAACATATTATGATCAAGGGCCATAATTGGCGTCGACGCCAAAGTTGTCAGAGTTGACGAGACCATGGTCTCTATGGAGCAGCGCATGCTCATGCACATGTTGCCCACCGCGCTAGGGGCATTATACGACTCCCGCGAAGAAGAAGACGGCGCTACTTGTCTGACGGGTACCCGGGTTGAGTTACTTCGAGACATAGATGATTGGGTCAACAGTCGGAAAGCTCCCATTGTCTTTTGGCTCAACGGAATGGCTGGTACTGGAAAGTCGACAATATCTCGAACTTTTGCGGCAACAGCGGCTATGCATCGATATCTAGGTGCTACCTTCTTCTTCAAGAGGGGCGAGATCGACCGAGGGAACATGTCCAGGTTCTACACAACGATCGCCTATCAACTCGTTCGCTCCATGCCTGACCTTGTCCCTCACATCAGAGCAGCTGTTGATGGAACAGCCTCCATCATAGAAATGTCCGCCGATAAGCAGTTCGAAAAACTCATCTTGCAGCCTTTGATGCGTGTCCGGAACAGAAATAGGACTACTCTTGCGATCGTTGTGGACGGCCTGGATGAGTGTGATGGAGGAGACGACGTCCGGCGCCTAATCACCCTTTTATCTGACTTTAAAGATGTCAAAAACTTTCGCATCAGAGTTCTCATTACGAGCCGAATAGAACTACCGATTCGACTGGGTTTTCACGACAATAGGGACCACCACAGGAATTTCGTGCTTCATGAGATATCAGAGACTATTGTCGAGCACGACGTTGAAATTTTCTTGAAATTCAGACTCGACCAGATCAGGAGGAACTACAACCGCTCAGTCTCAAGGGACAGACACTTACCAAAGGACTGGCCTGGACCAAGAGACACGGCAACGCTCGTCCGGATGGCTGGCCCGCTCTTCATCTTTGCCACCACAGTCTGTCGATTCCTCTCGGACAGGAGATGCGGCAACCCCAGAGAGCAGTTACGAAAAGTATTGAAGTACAGGACGAGGAGTCAAGATGCCAAATTGGAGGCAACTTATCTTCCACCTTTGGAGCAACAGTTGGCGGGACTCTCCAACAGTGGGAAGGGTCAAGTCCTGGACGATTTCCGAACCGTTGTTGGGACCATTGTGCTTCTCGAAACGCCGCTCTCAGCACCAGCTTTGGCTCACCTCCTCGATGTCCGAGAAGACACGGTTCATGCGAGATTGGACGTGCTCCATTCAGTGCTGAATGTACCACAGTCTGCAGACTCCCCCATCCGGTTACTCCACCTATCCTTTCGGGATTTCCTAACCGACCCGGAGAGGAAAGGAACTGATGAGTTCTGGGTGGATGAAAAGTACTGGAACGGCCATATTACCTCATGTTGCCTTCGCATCATGAACGATGCCTTGGAAGAGGACATTTGCGGCCAGGTTCACCCAGGGGCTGATCGCTCAAGCTTACGACGGGGGCAAGTGGATTCGTCAATTCCCCCAGAACTGAAATATGCCTGTCGTTTCTGGGCCCATCATATGCAGAATGCGGAGAGGAGCTTTTATCGCGACCAGGAGATCTACAATTTCCTGTCCAGCCATTTTCTACATTGGATAGAGGTTCTTAGCCTCATTGAAAGGCCTACTGAGAGCTATCACATTTCGAAAAGCCTTCAGGTATTTCTGCATGTAAGAAACTACAATGCCCTTTTCTAAGGTGATGCTAACGGAGACTTAGAATACACCCTGTTCCGAGCTTGGCCAGCTCTTGAAAGAAGCCCCCAGCTTTATCCAGAGGAACTTGACCATCATCGAATCACACCCCCTTCAGCTGTACTCTTCCCTTCTCAGCATCACCCCGGAAAATAGCATGATGCGGAGACTCTTCTGGGGCGAAGGCCCTTCATGGGTATCCCTTGTTCCAGCCCCCGACTCTCATTGGGGCCAAGTCCAATACACCTTGGAGGGCCACAAGGGACCAGTCAACGCCGTTGCTTTCTCCCCGGACTCTTCGCTCCTGGCTTCAACGTCATCAGATCACAATGTTAGGATCTGGCGTGTGGAAACAGGAGAATGCATCCGAGAATTCCAGAGGCATAAACGTCCTGTGAGGGACGTCAAGTTCTCACCTGACTCGGCGCTCATAGCTTCCAAATGCGACGAGACTATCCGAATCTGGAAAAGTGACACGGGTATACAACTAGAGAATCTAGCCATTCATGGGAATCACAGAGAATGCCCCGTTGAGTTTTCACCAGACTCTAAACTTGTGGCGTGGATTGGTGAACGGGGTGACTTGCGGATCATGCAGCTGGATACCCTCCAGTGCATATGGCAGTTTAGACAAGGCGGCTTCACTGACCCTAGGAAACGACTGCAAACCACCCCCTACTCCTTGCGCTTTTCATCAGACTCGAAAGTTATCGCGGTAGTGGTGGAGGAAACGGGCTTCTTCTCCTTGTGGAGCGTCGAGAATGGCTACCGCATCCGAAAACATGAACAAACAGGGAATCTCTCGCTCGAGGTACCTCACAACAGTCCGCGCCGGGACGTGTCGTATTGCTTTGTTGAGGACACGAGTCAGTCAACCGTCATGAATACAGAGTCGACATTCATGATGGCAGCCAACGAGAGCCTCCATTCCGAGTCCGACGACACCATCCTTGTTCGCTGGGTGGAGACGGGCGAGGTCGTGCAGAGCATCACGACCCCTTACAGTGGCAGGAGCCGCGCCACTTTGACACAGTTTTCTCCAGACGGTGCAATTCTGGGTTCGATACATGAAGACAAAACCGTCAAGATCTGGGAAATTGCAACGGGAAATTGTCTACATATTCTCAGCGGTTTCGCAAGCGAGGTGAAGGCCATGTCCTTCTCTCCAGACATGCGCCTAGTCGCTTCAGGATCTGCCGACAAGATGGTACACATCTGCTCCATCAGCTCTGGAAGCAACCTCCCTCTATCAGACGAAAGCCGACACCCCATTCAAGCCATGGTGGTATCTCCAGACGGTTCCGTCGTTGCATCCTTATCCGCAAACAAAGAGCTAGCGTTGTGGAGGATAGATACCGGCGCGTGCATGCATCGTCTCGAATGCCCTCACAGGATGGAGCATTCAGAAGGACCCTCTTCGAAACCTCCATTCGCCTTTTTGAGTCGTTTATTGTTTTGCGCGTGGTCGCGATCGACTCTGTACATATATCGCGTAGACACGGGCCAGCGTGTCTCCGAGATTGACAAACACCATGGATCTGAGGTTGCGTTTTCCCCTGATGGGAGCCGTATCGCCTTTAGACCCAGCGAAGACGCCATTTACATCATGATGCCGAACTCGGGAGAGTACGGTCATCAACTCACGGGTGGAAGGAGGCTTTCAGATGCGAGGTTCTCGCCCGACTCGACACGTGTTGCGGCTATATCTTATACCGCCAAGCATTCTCACGTGTACGTTTGGTCTGTGGAAGACGGCGTTTGTCTTCATAGGCTTCGCACGCGGCTTCCACCCAACGCTATCAAGGCGCACATCAGCGGTATCTCTCCAGACGGGAGATGGGTCGCGGTGCAGTGGGCGGTTGATGAAGAACGGGCTTCACGGGGCGTACGCGCATATAAGCGAGTGTATTCTCTGGAAGTCATATCTGTCGTCCTGGGTGATGCGGCCCTGAAGTTCAACACACCGTCATCAAGGCCTCCCGTGGAGTGTAGCTTCTCGAGTGGTTCTCAACATGTGGCGTGGGTTTGCGGTTCCAGCATGAGGGTCTGGGATACTACAACTGGAGCACTTATTAATCACGTCAACCTCGGATTCTCTCCGACCCGTATTGATTTCGACATCGGCAGGGACTACCCTTTCACCAACTTTGGTCGAATCTCTATCAACACCCCTCAAACAGAAAATGACAATGGCACAGCGATCTCCCCTGGGAGGTTGGGCTACGGAGTCAGTGCTGACATGTCATGGCTCATGTGGAACGACATGGAATTCTTCTGGTTGCCACCGAGATTCCGACCACACGAGGGCTGCGCCATCGAGATATCAGGCTCGACGATTATTATCGGTTCAGAAACAGGAGTGTTACTTTTTTTCAGATTTACATTGGAGGAGACGCTTTCCAGGCATCGCATAGTTACGATTGTGGAATAGCGGGAGAATTCGCAACAGTTGGTTATATAGCGAAGGGAATCATTTTCATACAGGTAAAACATATTCTGGTATAGGGCGCAGGCAGGGTCACGATTCATGAGTAATGAGATATACCACGTCTAGTAATAGTGTATCAACAAGGTCTATCAGTTCCTTGGTACTTTTGCGTTGATGGATGCTCAAGTGCTTCTAAATTGGTATATTGAACAAGGACCCAGTACCTTGTCGGGTCTGAGTGTCACATGATTGCTATATTCATCGTTGTCTTCGTGCAGAAGCGGAATTTGGCAATGAGCCCGTTGCAGCAGCGTCCCTGTTAGCCGGGCAGCGGGCCGACAAACATGACCGACTGGTTGTGTTTGACCATGCCCGAACTTGTATCCAGTCTATTAGTTGACCCTTTCATTGTATGCTTCTTCCAATGAGGGCCATCTTGGCGCTTGATTGCAGATTCTTGGCAAGCATTAGCCTGTGGGATTCTCACAGGAGCCGCGCGGCTAATCGATATTTCATCCACTCATGAGGATCGACCCGTGTCCACTGAAGACGTGGGTAATGGATGCAATCTTCAACTTCACGATGAGCAAGTCCAATCCAGTGGATGAGGGGTCACCTCTTTACAATGTTTGCCACGACTTCTAACTACATCTGGCTCGATCAAAGAATCATAAGCTCAAGGGCACCAACGACAAGGTCTTTTGACAGCTGCTCACATCACTTCTGAGACTATTATTGAAGTTGAATCCTTCCCATTACCTAAATACATGTAATATTTGTCATGATACCCATCTCCCCCCCTCTCTTGCTTGATGCCCAGATCTGTCACTTGGCGTTTGCAATCGCGGTCCGAGCCTGTTCAACAAATCTTTTAAATCCGTCGGAAACCTCTGGAGTTGCACTGTGCTTTGCCCTGACCTGAGCGTTGAGCCTCTCGGCGCCCGCGGGCCAGGCTTGCTCTCCCTTATGGTCAATCGGCAGGCCAGATTGACGCAGAATCTTGCACGCTTCTTCACCCGCTTTCATCAGCGAGTCATAGTCGGGCCGAGGGAGTGAAGTCTGCGCATCAATCAGAATTCGGCGATTTTCTTGGTGGTTTCTTTTCTTTTGAGAAGGCATACCTCTGCCATGTATGCGTATTGCCCTATATACGTTGTGGGAGGCTGCCTAGGTCGCTCACTGATGACTTCCTTAAAGGTGGACATTGTTGGTTTGATGTGATGTCGTAGTAATACAGATACTCGAAGCTGAGGTATTGGGAAGGGTTGGTAGAGGGTTGATGCTGTTCGATGGAATCGGTGCTTGACGCATGGAATCGAAGTGACGGGGACGAGGCCTTTTATCAAGGCATGCGGCGTAATACTCGGCATGAAGAGAGCATCCACAACCAGGATGGGCCGTGACCCTTCACCCCTCAAGCTACGAGTTAAGGAACCAACCTGCATGGCCTGGGTTTCACGTAACGCAACCGTACGAGCTGGTTAGCGTAGCGCTGCGGGATCGTTAGAGATCCCATAATGACTGTATCATACTACCCGAGATGGGTGCCTGCGAGCCATGCACCTAACATGCATGAACTGCAAGAACTTTTGGAGATGGAAGCGCGCGAAATCATCTTCTTGGAGGAGTTTCGTGTGTCCGATTGGCGTCTTGGATGTAGTAGCCGCGCGGTTGCGGCGAACAGGAACCACCAGGTCATGTTTCAGGTCAGAACAACTGCGAGCTTCGCCCGATTCCTCTTGGTAACCAATTACGACTCTGGACTGAGCCAACAACGTGATAGCAGCGGCGCCTTGTCACTTGATTGGCTGATGAGTAGAGAGTTTGAGCAACATAGCGGGTCTCGCTAACGTTGCCCATGTCCGGCCACCCGCTGGATCTTCAAATATACCTGGTAGGAACCGGGCTTGTGATTGCGGCCTGTGTGTTATTTCTTTATGCCTGGGGTGGAGGATGAGTGGGGGTGGGTTGCGTGAGCGCTTGACGTTCTCATCCCATGACAAGCGCCGGACTCGGTACTTGGTTCGGCAAACGCGTCACGGATTGAGAGAGGGTTCTCAATCAAGACCATGTATTCTAAAAATAGTACAGTGTTCATGAGTTCCTATGGACGCTGATCTCGGGTGAGGCGAGAAGGAACGGGATGAAGGACCAATAGGGTCCCCTGGCGCGATTCTAGGCCGAGACTTCTTTTCAGGGAATCTGATTTAGCTCCCGATATTGCATTGCTTGTGTGGAATGTAGTACTTGATTGTATGTCTTAAGATTCTCTTCCGTCACACCGGGATCAGGGGCGCCACGTTAAGGATCGGGAAGGTAGTACTTCCCGTCCGTATGCTTGGTGACAAGTTCGTGGCTGCTTTTAAGTTGGCTGCTGCGGGTGGTCAGGTTGAATGTATCAAACAAGTTAGTTGGTATATTGTAGAAAGCCTGAATTCTCTCTCCATCGAGGTAAATCTTGATGACCTTTCCCCGCTCCCGTCTACCCAGAACTTTCATGGTGCAATTTGTTTTCCCTTGAGACAAATGATAAGGCAGACTTTGAATCAGCATTTAGAGCCTCCATAAGCACGTCGGATTTAACTTGAGTTGCAGATAGGGTGCCTTCCGAGGTGACACAAGCTATCGGAAGGTGGCCGTTAATATGAGGATAATCTCACCCAATAGTTACACGTACATGAATGCAGAACCCGAGGAGGGTCGTATGATCTTAACAATATCCTTCGGAACCTCGGAGTCGCAAGTGTTATCAGGGTTGTCGTGACACCCTACCATGGAGGCATCAAATGCCATGACGTTGAGATTTAGCAAGGCGGGTTTCTCCGTCTAGCAATCCATTACCCAGGAATGACTATTTCAACTCAAGAACAACTATTCTATAACCTAATCTCTATGCTCCCTTTAAATTCTTACTGTCGACTACAATCGTCACCTGATATCAGGATTATTAAGTCCCCATCACGTCGTCCCTACATACGTCGAACCAGTGATCGTCAACAACCTGTAAGTTAAATGTATCATATTGAAGGATGACCACGCTAAATCCCCGAGCAGGCACTATGGGAATAATTACAGTCGTCAACAACTCTTCAACGGAGATTTTCGTCAGCGTCACTGCGACCGGGTCTGACTTTGGCCAAGGCGGATCCGAGGACTGGTTTAAACTAGAAGCGAACCGAGGAACTAATACCTGGGGCGACAGGAATGAAAAGCAGCTGGTCAGATTTACCCGCAGCGAGGCACCTGGAGCACTCGTTGAGACTGTCCTCGGCGTACCGGATAACACTGTTCATGTCTCTTAAACTTACTCAGCTTAAGCAGATGAGCATGTAGATAGGCTTTAGAGTAAAGTCGAGCTGTCGGTCTTTACCGTGTTCCTAGCCTCGCGTTCATCGGCCACCTCATCTCCTTCAACACGTGTAGCATCATCCTTGGAAGAAGTGGTAGGACCAACTACCTGATCTTCCATCGCTTGAATATTGTGAGTCTCTGAGACACGTGGCTCTGGCAAAACCGGCAAAACCGACGGTTCGCCTACCTGGGACTGGCTACGGCTAATTTCTCGTCAGAGGGTCGAATCGAATACACTCGTGCCATGCCTCGAACAGCAGTGGCTGGAGCTTTGATCGTATCATAAGCTGCCATTTTGAAGGGGTCGCCGTCAGGAAAGCCCAGGTCAATCTCGCTGATATGCTTCGAGGCCTTGAAAGCATGGAGCATCCAGCCGAGCTTGGCGTCATGGACCGGCCTCAATGTCGGCGCTGTAACGGTGACAGAAAAGTGCGTAACGCATCAGAGTGGCGATAATGCAGATGGCAATCAAGATGATGACGACCAGGAATGCTGTCCATAGCTGCGTGGCGGTGAGGCCAACGCTGAGCTTTCGCTGTATGGGGAGCGCATTCTCTACAGACCACGAAACCACGTAGGCCTGGTAAAAAGACAAAATCTGCTCCGGCGGGAGTGGTAATACTAGCTTACAAGAGTTGCTCTGGCCCATGATGCTGGCAGGATTGTAGTCTGCGTAGGCCCGCACAATCGAGTCTGTTTCGTTGGTAGGTGTTGGCATCAAGGACAGGCATGCGATGCTGTAGACGACACTCAATGCTCGTGTAACGAAACAGTTACACGCGTTGGGGGATTGATGGGCTGGACTAGGCCAAGACGAAAATTAGATATCCTTCATCCACATGATGTGGCTCTCTGTGGTCATTGTCCAGTCGCAGAATCGCTGGCTGCCTGTACTCTGTGCGATTCGACATGCTGGAGTCGGATGTGGTTCAGTGCAGGAAAGTGACGCGTTGGGCCAGAAACCGAGTATTTAGGGTCAGCGGCGATGTTGAGTGTCGTTTAGTTCGTCATCTCGCAGTCAACAGACCAAGTAGAGTTCTATTCGCTCTGCTTATAGAGCCAAGTGATGTTGTTGGACGGAAGGTAGTCCAAATGCCAACTTGTGTGGAAACTTGGCCGCGTCGAGCCGGGCCATTGTGGTGTTCTACAAGGCTTTGCCTAACACTATAATCCCGATAGGTTCGACATCAGGGGCCCAGGCAATGAATACTTGCATGGGATGGAGGCTGACAACTTCGACTGAGCGAAAAGCAAAGCGAGCTATGGAACTGGCAAGAACGAATCTTGATGGCCGTCACAATAACTACCACTGTGTTTGGAAGAGACAATTCTTGACAAGCCATAGGAGAGCCCAGAGCTCGCCAAGATCGGGCACGCATGATGCAAGTAAACAGCCACGAAACGTGAGAGGGCTCAATCGTCAGGTCGTCAGACCATTCTGGCCTAGCGAGCCACGCTTATCGCTTTGACCTCTACGATCAACATCGTGGGTGACAGGGCTTGCATCTCGTCTCGTACCGAAAATTGTTAGCGGCCGAGCCCCGATCATCACTGAACCACCGGATCGTGGCGGCTTGGCTCCGAGTGGCAGGAAAGTCAACTGTGACGAGCAAGGTTGGAGTATCCACAGGACGGCGGCACAAGAGCATTATCCCCAACGTGAAATCAGATAGGGACTGGGAACAGTTGGATGATGCCTCATCAAGTCGGAAGATCTATGTTACAGTCGATATGGAGATGCAATCTCTTGAACGGCCGGCAACGTGCTCGAGGTCAAGGACACCCCTTTCTGAAGTATAGCGTCCGATACAGAAGGCTTGTATACTAGGTAGTTGTCCTTTTGGGGGAACCTCTACATATTCGCGACTAAGTATTCTACTACAACTCTAATTTTAAATAATATACTACCAATAAGAGAAATGTCTATTTCTAATATAGATAATAAAAAAGCGCAGTAGATAAGTAATTGCAAGAAGTGTTACCCGACTTTGCTTGACCCCGCTTAACAATAACTCGGCGTGACCCCAAGTCCAAACAAGGGAGAGCAGTCCATTATCCTTGGTTGGCATATTTCATTAGCGACATTTTTCGCCTATGGCCATCAGTGTATCATTGGGTAGCCTATCTTCATCAGACACCGCCATCTCTTGTCAGTGGAACATGCTAGGATAGTCGCCGTATCTGATAACTATAAGAAAACTTAGTGGGATCAGTGTTGTAGCTGAGTCTACACTAAGCACTGTTTTCATATATTACATTTGGGCACATGTCAGATGCGAGTCTTATACATACCTTATTTTGTATTTTTGCTCTTTAAAAATCACAACCCCCGCTCGTTCGCAGCTCAGACTATACTAGCATGCATTCTCTTGTGACTGCGTAGCATGATAAACAAGGTCCTTCCTAATAGAGTAAAGATGCGAACAGCTCGTACAAGGCGGCAATAGCACTCGGCAATAGCACTCGGCAATGAATTAAGCCTGTTCTCCCTATCTGCCTAGGGATGACTCGGTCGGTCTTGATCCGAGCATCAAGTATAAAGGGAAGATACTCGCGTGCAGCTAGTTTTCACTCGCAGAGTCAACCAACTTTCAAGTCATCCCTACTCCTAGGATAGAACCACTTCTACCATGGCGTTCTACAAGGGAGCACTCCTTGCTCTGGGTGTTTGCCAGTCAGCCATGGCTGCTGCCATCGGGCCTCGTGCAGACACGGCTCCTCTGCTACCTACTTGAAAGACGTGTCCAAGTATGTCGACTCCATTAACCCGGAGCTTTGGCCCATCAACAAGGAGATCCACGACAACCCTGAACTTCAATACGAGGAGGTCAAGGCTCACAAGATCCTGACCGATTTCATGGCCGACCAGGACGGCTGGAAAGTTACGCGCTCAGCTTACAACATCAGCACAGCCTTTGTCGCCGTGTATGAAGGTGATGGTGATGGTGATGGACCGGTTGTTTCCTTCAATGCCGAATATGGTAAGTAGCCTAACTCCCTCGGACACGCTTGAGTAGCTCACAGTTGACTATAGACGCTCTTGTTGACCTTGGGCATGCTTGCGGTCACAACCTCATCGCCATGGCCTCCGTATCTGGCGCTCTCGCAACAGCTGAAATCATGCGAAAGGAGAAACTAGGCGGCAAGGTCGTTCTTTTTGGCACGCCCGCCGAGGAAGGTAAGCAAACACTTCAGTCCAAGACGATACAAAATTGAGTAACTAAGACTGCATCAATAGGTGGCGGTGGTAAGGTCAAGCTACTGGATGCAGGTGCCTATGATGACTACAAGGTTGATGTCAGCCTCATCTCCCACCCCGGCAACGGAGGTGACACTGCTTGGATGACAACCACCGCCATCACCAGGTTTGAGATCGAGTACACTGGCAAGGAGGCTCACGCCGCCGCTTCCCCTTGGGAAGGTATCAACGCCCAAGATGCAATTGTCCTTGCATACGATGGCCCAGCCATGCTACGTCAGCAGACGCGAAGGGACGAGATCATCCAGGGATACATCAAGTCCGGCGGGAGCCGGTACAACGTCATCTCGGCCAAGTCGAGCGGATTGTGGGCGCTACGAGCCAACAACGTCGACGCCCTGTCGGATTTGACTGAGCGTGTGCACCAGTGTTTCAAGGGCGCTGCTGTCGCTACTGGAACAAAGCTCAACTTCACCAAGCTCCCCTATGGCTATACCGAAATGAGAACAAACGACATCCTTGCTCGTTCGTACTCGACCTGGTTTGCGAAGCTCGGCGGCAAACCCATGGAGGAGGAAAAGGCAAAGGCTGTCCGAGGCTCAGCCAGTACCGACCAGGGTAACATCAGCCACGAGTTTCCTTCAATCAGCGCCGGCTTTGAGATTCACTATGACAATGGGACTTCGCCAGCGACTGGGCCTCATACTCCTGAGTTTGAGATTGTGGCTGGGACCAGACGCGCCTTCAACGAGTCCCTTGCGGTGGGTAAGAGCTTGGCTGGAGTTGCGTTGGATGTATTGACGGTTGATGGGTATTTGGATAAAGTTAAGGAGAACTTTAAGAAGACAGGGAAGTCTAGCCCTGATAGCTGAGTCCTTGGGTACCGGAAACCGGAAGGTTTCTCATTTTACGAGTATTTATGTCAATATTATGTTTTTGGCTTAGACTAATGATTTTCAAACATCTTTTTGTTCTCAAGATACGAGGTGAATGTAAAGTTACTCAGGCTTTCGGCCATACACAACCCGCTGGCGGTAGAAAGGATGAAACTTGCCCGAGCGGATCTCACGGCGAAGCTGGGCGCAATATGTCGAGACCTCCTCTTTGGACCAACCGAGAACCATGTTGGCCATAAAAAGCACGTAACCCTCATAGTCTTGCTCCAGAGCAGCCCGAGCAAACTGGCCAACCTCCTTGAGGCGAGGGTCTTCAGCCCAGCCGCCGATTGGTGCCTGCACCAAGTGAGCGTTCGATCTCGATGTGATAGAGGGCTGCTGGCCTGTGGTGAAGCTTACCTTGAAGTCCCAGACCTGAACGTCGACAAAGCCGGCTTCCTCCATGCCCTTCTTCTGGAGATCCTTATCCAGAATCTCAAATGTGCGGTTTAGCTTCTTGCCACCCTCGATAAAGAATTTCCCCCACTCATTCATAGCACACGTCTCAGTGACACTTCCGTCATCGCTTTCCATACGAGGCGAAGCTTCATAACTCTCAACCCAACCACCAGGCTTGCAAACTCTGAACGCTTCCTTGAACAGAGCAGACCAGTCACTGATGCTTCCATAGAGATAGCGCATGTGTACGTAGTCAAAAGATTCCTGATCAAATGTCCACTCCTGGGTGCAGTCCTCAATCTCACTGCTTCTGTCAGTTTGAACTGGAGAACTTGGAAGCTGATGCTCACAATTTCAGATTTGCAGGAATCCATGTGGGCTGGATCGGAGAGATGTCGGTTCCAATTACCTCGGCGTTTGGATACTGGTCGGCGAAATCACTGGCCTGGTCAGTCATCTCCGCAATGAGAGGGGGAGTGCTTACATAGCTCATATGCCTGCGATATTATCAGTTTGCGCCATCGTGGAAGTTTGGGGGAGATGCCTTACCGGTTCCAGTTCCAATATCGACGACTTTCTAAGGACTTGTCAGCAACGGCGAGTATTGCAGGGCTAAACGTACTTTGATATTATTTTTCAGGGGCGCAAGGTGAAGCTTGCCGTTCAGTGATAGTGAAAGAAGGTGATGACTGAACATGTCAGCTTGATTAGCTGCAACCAAACTTTGACTCACTTGATATCCATAGATTCATTGTGATGCTCGTCATTGGGCGTCCTAGCGGGCATTAACTAGCGGATTCAAGGCGTGGCTGGGAGCTCCTGTACCAATACTGGGCATTCCCCCTCTCAGAATGGTAGGTTCTTCCATGGATAGTTTGGTAGTGAAGAATGCTGGACGAGATTGAGTCGGACGAACTGGCAGAATCATCTTCTACGGTTGAATCCTCTTCTGAAGCGCCCTTTCCTTTCATTAGCAGATGAGATAAGTGTAGATTTGGCGCACAATACCCCTGCCCTCAAACTCGCCCAATGCTGGGCATGGTGGAAGTCTACAGGAGCCTCAGCAGGGTTGGTGTTGTCAGTAGAGGGGGGTGCCATGACGAAGTATATGCTGGAGTAGATTCTACGGGATGAAATGAAGATGAAGAGTCAAGGGGGCGGCGTAATCTCTAGGTCTTCAGCTATTACCGCAAATGCGGAGTCATGGGATGCCATTTGCACCCCGGCAATCCCCACCTCGATAGCATTGCAACCTCGTTAGAGATCCTTGTTTGAGGGAATATCTAGCTATTTCTCTGCATATACGTTATTCCACCATCAAAGTAACAAAAGCCGGTAACTCGGTGGAGCTTTGAGTGACAATGTAAGCACAAAAAAGATAAACCCGACATAACTGCAATTAACTCAATCACCGTATTTGAGCCACTTGGACATGCATTTCAGAGCTGCTGAAGTCACCAAGATCTTGATTAGTAGTCATGTGCTGCGCTTATTTGACCGAAAATATATTGAGCGTTTGGAGTCAAGGTTTTGGAAAGAGATATAAGCTTCCACAACGCAGGATACATGAACCTTGACTTGAAAGGTATGTTGAAGAATTTTCTGTGATTGTATTAATATGGCAGTGTTTCTTCCTCTGTGGTCTCTTCTCGCTCACCTTCATCATCAACAACTTCCATCACCAAGCTTCACCAAGTTTTATCAGAGCGATACAAAATGGAACCTCCACGCAACGTGTGGCCACCTGCTCCAATCATCTACATCAATGCCTTTCCTGGAACAGGCAAGTTGACAATCGCTAAACACCTGGTCTCACTCTTTCAAGCTGGGACTGTCAAGCTTGTTCACAACCATCTTCTCATCAACCCGGCAGATGCGATCCTTGACCGTGATCAACCAGGCTATCAGAAACTTCGCCGCAAGATCCGTCGTGCCATCTTCAAGCCGCTCATCAAAAACGAGGCAACGCACTCTAGTGCTTATATTTTCACCGACTTCCAAACCGACAACGATCTTGGTATTGATACCAGCCTGGAATACATGTACTGCGCCGAGGAACGTCGCTGCCAGTTCATCCCAATCACCCTTGTGTGCGATGAAGAGGTGAATCTGCGGCGACTGGTCTCCGATGGCCGCACAAGTCACGGAAAGCTCGTGGATGTAGAGCTTGTGAGAAACTTCCGGAGAAATTCCAAGGTGTTTGGTTTCGAAGGGCATACCGACGGCTTTACTCTGGATGTCACCAACCTTTCGGCAAAGGAAGCGGCCGTTGAGATAGCGCGCCACTTGGTAAAGGCCTCAATGGCGATGAGGGTGCGCGTAAAGGACACCGAGACCACTACGGAAGAGGATATGGACCAAGATGAAGACGCTGTGCTTTTGGACTTTACGCACTTTTAGTTGGAGACAAGAACGTTGCAAGAACTTGGAGGGGAGTGACTATCGTTAAACGTTGCATTGTTCGAGGGTGGCCTAGTTATTATGATTACGCCAAGATTCTCAGCTAAAATATTAACTATTAGGCACTTGTGCCATTAATTGATTCAGGTGTTATATCAATCATAAAAGGTGAAGGAAGGGTTATCTTTCCGTGAAGCAGCTTAACACGCAATGCAAATATAAACTGATACTATTTCTTTTTTGCTTATAATCTTAAGTACTTATTGCTTCAACCCAATCTATCATAGACTAGACCTAGCAAGGGCACTTATTGGACTTCTTAACTGTGGCTTTGTAAGCTTTGCCTATCACAGCGGCTTAATCAACCGTGACCCTTTATAGAGTGATCTTATTCTCGTCGGCTTAACATATTACTCGTGAATCTCAGCACACACAGTTGACTGAAGGCTATGGGAAAGTCTTTATTTATATATGCTCCTCTCTCTCAACGCTGCTCTCAAAAAACGTTTCACTAGGTACATAGGCTTCTGTGTCTTCGCTTTTCCTTTCGCGTGCGACTCGAGTCAGACTGACTTGTTCTCAGCTCGCTCCGATCGCTGCGTAGCACGCTCGCGCACAGCTCCAATGTGCTTTCAAGAGCAGCCAGCGGTGCGTCCTGTAGCGCCCTTTGAAATACCAAGAGTCTGTCTTGTAGAGCCAGCATGGCCGCTCCCGCTTTCGAGATTTCCTCCCTGGCTTCGCTCGTGTCGCTGTAGAAATAATCCGACTGCTTCGCCTTGTTGAGTCCAGAGCGAGTCGACTGGAGCTGAATAAGAATGAAATTCCAACTCCCTCCTGCCCCTACCCTCTCTCTAGGATATTCATATAGGATGTTTTTGCCATAAGCCGAAATGGCTATATTGTCAAGCGTCTCTAGCAGCATACCGAGGCTGTGTTCGGTCGTCCTCAATATCATGACGGCCCTGTCCAGGGTGTCATAAATCGAGTCCGCCATTGGGATTAACACCTGGCGAACCTTTTCGTCTGTTCTCCGGCTGCTTGTTGTCGTGTGAGTCCCTATGAGTCGGTAGTATAACGGTGGCTGAGGGAGTATCATCCCCTCCAGCTGAGACATGGATGCCTCGATCGTCTTCTCGACCTCAGCGATTAAGCGATCGGTGACCAGGTACGCCTCGACGACCCCATCGACTGCATTGGAAGAGTAGTCCCAGTACATTTCAACAGATGAGCGGCCGTCTAGATCATCAATCAAAGCCCCGACGACAGGCTCCTTAAGTTGCAGCTCGTAAGGCAAATTGCACTTTTTAGCAAAACGGGTTTGTACTTCGCCAAGGCTTCGACCAGTCCGAAGTCCTTTTAGCATCTCGTCTAAAGGAGCCGGAAGAGGTGGTGCCCTGGAAACCTGCCGGAGTTCAGATCTAGGCACCCTAGGTGTAGAGCTGCCGCGGAGAGACCATGCAATGCACACAAGAATGAAGCCGAGTAACCACAACCAATGGGATGGTGTCCAATTCGACTGAATCGACTTAAACAAGCGACTTATCGGAGTTGGGGCTGCGGACTGAACGAAGTCGTTGATCCACTTGAGAAATGACTTGGCGTGCTCCGGCTGTCCTACGCCAGGATCTGGTTGCTTTTCTGCTTTCTCATGGGCTTCATACCCCTCCCTGGCGCGCTGTTGTTTGTCTTGTCGGCGCTGCTCGTCCTGGCGACGTTGCTCATCTCTCTGCCGTTGTTCCTCTCGTCGACGTCGTGCTTGTTCCTCTCTCTGTTGTTGTTGCTTTCGCTGTTGTTCTTCCTCGCGCCGGTGTTGATCCTCCTGTTGTCGGCGTTGCCTGTTGTGTTGCTGCTGTCGCTTCCACTGCTGCTGCTGCTGCTGCTGCTGCTCAGCACGATGTTGTCTTTCTTGCTCCTCTTTCTTGTGAGCGTCAGCTCGCGCATGTGCAGCCTGTTCCTCAGCTTCTCTGGCCTTACGGGCCGCTGTATCCCCGCTACGCCTAGCCCTCCCTTCGTTGTACTGTTTGCGTCTACTATCATCAGATAGAATGTCAAAGGCATGTTGAATCTGACCAGCTGTTAGGCCCGTAACCCAGTGGTTGTGAAAATGACATACCTTCTGGAACCTCGCAGTGGCATTCTCGTCACCCGGGTTCTTATCAGGATGATGCTTCAGCGCCAGACGTTTGTAATTTGCTTTGACTTCCCGTTTAATAGTCGCCTCATCCGCCGATTCGTCTATCTCCAGAATACGATAGTAGTCAGTGTCACCGTCCATTTCTGCTCAAGGTGAGAAGTTGAGAAGAAATTGTACTTGTGTTCCGACGTCAGCTGAGTCATTTTTGAACAGTATTTTGCATAGCTTGTTTCTATTGGAGAGACATCGTGGATCAAAAAGGTGGCGTTTGATACGTATGCCTACCCCTGTCCTGCAGTCTTCAGCTTCCTCCGCCACTATAGCTCTTAGCCTTACAGCCTTTCTAAAAGCGGCGATGCGCTGTGTCGATTTTCTTATTGCAGAATAATGACCAGGGATGCACGAACAGAGGGGCGCGGGAGTATCTTAAACCAGATGACTTATTTCATACGGAAAGAGTTGAGGGCTCACGGAGTTGTCCACCCCTTCTACTCTCCAACCCAGTACTTTTCCATGTACTCGCGGACTCCAACAGGTCTCACTTCAGGACAAAGCTCATTGACCACGGGTTTCAAGACCATCTCGTCGTCGAGATCGCGGGTGTAGGCCAGTCTAAACTCTGTCCACATCTGCGCCATGTAATCATCGGGCGGAATTTCTGACAGCCTCTTCTCGAGATAAACCCGCGTGAGTCGGTTCACTAAAAACCTCTTTCCGGTAACAGCTTCTGCGTGTGCGAGAAGTTCGCCCATGGTGAGGGTCTCACCAACCATGCTCATGGATTCCTCCCAGTTTGGCAACTCGAGAGATGCCACAAAGAATCTGCCCACGTCTCTCATCGTTGTCATGGTGACCCGGGGCCAAGAGCCATCATCTTTGACAGGAAGCTCTGCGATGCCGTTGCGAAGTCCCACCAGGAAGGCGCCTGAGCCATCTGCCAAATCACCCTGTCTCAACAAGCCCTGACACGCCTCGTCCTCACCAGCCATGTACCCATTTCCTGCCGACATCAGCTGAAGAGATCTGTCATCGGCCACTTTTAAAGGGCATGGGTAGATTCCATGACCGATATAGTTAGTGTAAGATCCTGGGTTAAACTTTGCACATTCAATCTCGTTCTTAAACTTCAAGCATTCGTCCCAAACGCCATCGAAAAACGGTTTGGTGGTGTGAATGTTTTCCTCCCCCTTCGGACCAAAACCCCACTGCGCCGGTGCAAATCGCTTACAGCCCTCCCTGACAGCGGCGTGGAGGAGGTTCTTTTGTATCTGTGCTTGAGTTCCGTCGATCGCTGAGGTGACTGAGGCAACTGTGTGAACGCCTTTTAAGGCTTCGGCCAAAGAGTCGGTGGAGAGATAATTGACGGCGCGAACCTGTGTACGTGTGCCGTGTTTGTCGATGGCGCGGAGCCAGAGAGGTACTTTTTCGGATCGAGAGAGTATGACTGCGTTCCACAATGAGTGGCGTTGAGAGGATAGGAGAGCAGTGACGATGGCTCGACCGAGGCCGGTTGAGGTGCCACCAGCGATAGCAAGAGTAGGCATAATGCAGGCGCTTGGTGTACTTTTGGACGCAGAGAAAGGAAGGCGAGCCACGAGGAGGGTTGTTGGACTTGGACATATCATTTCTTATACTTGCTGCACAATAGGCAGTTCTCGGCTCAAGCCCATTCAAACCAGTGGAGACCTCGAGGTCAGTCACAGCCCGAGATTGGCTCCCTCGTAGTTTCGACTGCTAAGAATAGCAGCTGGGTAGCCCTCAATCGCTCAAAGTTGGCTTAACATCTCCCCCGGACCCTCCGCGGATTTCATGCTCGGGGGTCCGGAGGCCCCGAATGCCGGCCGTTAGCCCCGCCAGCAACCAAGGGGTCAACGGGTGGATGTCAACGATCAGAAATGTTGAAAACAAAAGCCTAGCTTCACCCCCACGAACGCGCAACCATTTCATGCCCCATAAACGAAGAAAGCACATACGTGTCTCTCTACAACTCACATGTATGGGAAGAGAGCTCAAATTTTGAAGCAAGAAACGGGGAATAATCAAGACGGTCATACTGAACATTTGCGTACCCCAAACGTCCGCTTTAGAATGGCACCTGTTGGGGGCATGGGTGCTGATCCCACCGAGGGCCATGGAAGAGGGCATGTTCTTTGTTGCTCACTGATACAGACAACCGTCATCTTTCAAGAGTTATCAAAGCGGACATCATGTACTGGACACATCCACGGTACTCCTGTAATGCCCCTCATCGGCCATCCCACCATCGGACCCTCAATGTCCCCGACGCCAAAAAGAGGGTGTTGACAGGGGTCAACTAGCTCGACGTTTATCTTGTTCGTGGAGTGCATGATACAACCATCACTTCTCCAGAAATTACCTAATTGGGCATTCTGGCTTATCCCCAACCCAACTCAACTCGTTGTTAGCCGCGAATTTGATCCTTTACAAATCAATGAACTCCGATCACAGCCAGTGATCGCTATTCTTGGCTTAGTTCTGCCTCGGCTGGGTTAATCCTTCCTCGGCTTCGAAGGAGGGACTGAAGGGGGACTGAGCATCTGCTTCATCTTGTGAGGCGTTGCTCAACATCTATAAAAGATGGCTGAGGGACCTTCGTCGTGGACCTCAATCAAGTAGCTCCCCAAGAGTCTCTCATCTAAATTCATTTGCCTTCATACCTAAATTTACTCCAAAACTCCTCATCAACATGCCTTCTACGGATTGGGAAGCCCTCATTGAGGCGAAACGAGGCCATCTCTATGCTCAGATTCGTCCTGAATGGCACCTCCCAGACAAGATCACCAACCAAGTCCACCACACGTCGGATGCCAGCGCCTTTGATCTCCTCGACAACACAAATCTCCTTTCACACAGAGAGCGCGAGATTACGGAAAAGTACGATGCGTCTACACTTATCGAGATGATGGCCACCGGGGCCATCTCGTCGGTCGAAGTTACAACTGCCTTTTGCAAGCGCGCTGCCGCTGCACAGCAACTGGTCTGCATATCCCTTGTGGTGCTTAGGTGTTGCGCAGGAGTGCTGATGCTGCCATAGACAAATTGTTTGACAGAGATTTTCTTTGAAAAGGCTTTGGTGCGGGCAATGGAGTGTGATGACTTCCTAGCCAGAGAGGGGAAGCCTATGGGACCATTTCATGGAATGCCAATCAGTCTCAAGGTAAGTAGATGGTTGACATTCCTTTGTCCACAGAACGGCACCTGACGGTCGATATAGCATACTAACATTGTCGTATCTTAGGACATGTTGATGGTCAAGGACGAAACAGCTACTCTCGGATTCGTGTCATATCTGGCCAAGCCAAAGGCTCACACGAACTCAGTCATAGTGGATATGCTCTTAGAGGCTGGCGCAGTGCTGTATTGCAAGACCAATGTTCCCCAGACCCTCTTTGTGCGTTCTGACATTCTTCTCTGACGTACGAGCGTGACTGACATCCACCAGGTGTGCGAAGGCATGAACAACGTCTTTGGATACACCTTGAACCCTCACAAGCTGAGCCTCACTCCAAGCGGAAGCAGTTCAGGAGAGGGTGCGCTGGTTGGCTTCCGAGGATCTCTGCTCGGCGTAGGCAGCGACATTGGAGGTTCTATCCGAGCCCCATCTCTGTGCTGCGGTGCTTTCGGGTTCAAACCGACGGCCAACCGTATCCCTTGGAGTGGCCAGCAGGCACTGATTCCCAAAGGCTGGCCTGGGGTTGCTCCCAGCCTAGGACCGCACGCTCAGAGTGCCCGCGACCTGACTCTCTTTTGCAAGACGGTTATCCAGAGAGAGCCCTGGACTCGTGACTCGACGGCTCTTTATAGTCCCTGGAGAGACGTTCCAAGAAAGAAGCAGCTGACAATCGGATACTGGACTGGTGATTCTGAACTCCCTGTCTTTCCGCCCGTTGCTCGGGCCTTGGATGCAGCGGCCCTGGCTATGAAAGCAGCAGGCCACCAAGTCAAGCCCATCTCAGCTCCCTTGCCGCTCGCTCAGGCTGCCCTGATCTTTGCAAACTCAACAAAGCTGGACAACAAGAATCAGATTATGCAAATTCTCGCAGACGGAGATGAGCAGCCAATCCAAGCATTGCTTGACATCAATGCTGCCTCGGGCCTTGAGCCGCGCGAGTACACGTTGGACGACCTGTGGGATTTTAATCGCGACCGTGAGGAATACCGTCACGCCTGGCACAAGGTCTGGATGGAGAATGGGATTGATGTGTTGCTGTGTCCCGGCAGTCGCGGAACAGCTGTGCCTCATGGGAAATATGGCGTGCCTTGGTATACAATGATCTGGAACCTCCTTGATGTAAGTGATCCTGGGGAAGTTTCCAAGAGGCCTTTACTAACCATTGATTCAACTATCTAGTGTCCCGCTTCTGTTATCCCTTTCTTGAACGCAGACAAGGCCATTGACTCGCAGACAATGGAGGGTTGTAAGTTTTTTCGTTCTTTCTGATCCGCCCATCTCTGACTAAGCTTTCTGAAAGATGATGCTGAAGCTGTCCATGGTGCTCCATGCAGCTTCCAAGTGGTTGGGTGGACAGGCCAGGATGAGGAAGTCTTGATGGCTACTGAAGTGATGGCCGAGGCCGTTGAAAGCACGGCTGCCACAGCGCATCTTTAGACCATGGCGGGCGTCATTATCAGGGTTGGAGAGGAACTATTACACTCGCTTGTTCGCTTCATAAGATCCGCTATCTATATCTTCTCATCTCCCCTTTCTAGAGTCTGCTCACCAATTCGCCCTCCCTCTCAATAAACCAGTCCACTGTTGTTGAAATGCCCTCCTGTAGCGAAACCTTGGGTCTCCAACCAAGAACAGTCTCCGCGAGTGTCACGTCTGGTTTTCTATTAATGGGGTCATCTTCCCTTGCCGGGAGCAGGTTAATTGGTACGGGACTCCTGTGTCCGAGTTTTGAAGCGACGACTTGGGCGATCGTCTCCGCAATCTCGCTGATTTCGATCTCGCAGTCGCTTCCAATGTTGACGGGACTGGAGTAGTCGCTGTTCATAAGAGCCTCCAACCCTTCCACGCAGTCCTTGGCATATTGGAAGCATCGGGTAGAATGTCCGTCTCCAAAAATGGTAATGGGCTCTCCCTTCAATGCTGCCATGATAAAGTTGGGGACTGCACGGCCGTCATCCTCGCTCATAAATGGCCCATACGCGTTGAAAATCCGGGCGATCCGAACCTCAAGTCCGTGTTCAAGATGGTACCCGTATGCCAGGGCCTCCATGACTCTCTTGCCCTCGTCGTAGCAGGCGCGGGGGCCAAAACAATTCACATTCCCTCGGTAGTCTTCTGATTGGCAAGGGGTCTGAGCGTCTCCATAAACCTCTATTGTGTGCTATTAGCCATGCAGAGAACTTGAGCGGCTGTGGAAGCTCACCTGAGGTGCTGGCAAGCAGTATACGGGCCTTGTGCTTCACTGCATAGTCCAATACATTCGTCGCTCCGTTGAAGCAAGTCTGCAAGATGTCGATGGGTTGTGTCTCGAAGTGAACTGGGCTTGCAGGGCATGCGAGATGGTAGATCTGGTCGACTCCGGCTATAGACGGTAGAGGATCCCTGACATCCAATCTGCACTGGTTAGAATTTTGGAGGAGGTGAGAAAGCGGATTCGCGCACTGTATGTATCGTAGCTTCTTATTCCCTCTTAGACCATCAAAGTTGCTGCGCGAGCCCGTCCATAATGAATCAATGACTACTACTTCGTGATTGTGGTCGAGAAGAAGCTGAACAAGGTTACGGCCGAGGAAACCGGCTCCCTTTTACAGCTGTTAGTACACCCTTGAGGGGGGCGGTAACTATGCTTACACCAGTAACGAGAATCACCATTTTTGCGGTTTGATGAATCAACAGAGAATAATGAGTTGAGTTTCGTTCTTGGTATTGACAGAATTAGCTCCTTGGATCTAGCAGGGCGGCTTTATTAAAGAGGCCGCGAGCTCACTACCAAGATCCCGTCCACAGACATCATACATCATCGGATCCGAGCATCACTACGCCATGTACCTGCCTTGACGACATGTCTGCGGTCATTATTGGGCCAAGGCTGAGACATCAGCTTTCAGCTGCCCGCGGATTCGTCCCAAATCAGGGTCAGCCAAGACAAGCCGTGTTCGCTTCGGGTTCCACTGACGTCAGAGCTAGGCTGTCGATCCTCCAAATGAGGTAAGGGGCATTCCGATTGGGACGCGAAGCTTTAGCGATTGGCGGTGGCGGCACACACAGAGAACAGGGCCAGGCGGGTCGAAAAAAACACCACCGGCACCAGCACCAAAATTGTATGGGGAGAGCGGCGGTGATTTCTTCGACCCGCCTGAGGGCTTTGGAGGTGCGTTGCTAGTATTTAGCTAAGGAATAGACGACGTGGCGTCTTGTTGATATGTCAAGTGTGTTAAAATCCTTCGAGCATGAGCTCGTTCCCTAATTCTGAGCGAAACGTGCAAAGACGGGGCTCGCTTAACTTTGATGTGTTGTGCAACTCTGTCTGACAGGACACACAGATCTAGACTGTACGGGTGATGATGATTCATGGACCTCGCCTAACAAGAGCAAATACAATTAGTGCATTAGGAAGAAAGTCAAGCGAGATCGTACGCTTCGGATTGACCCGAGACGATGATTATGTTGAATTGCGACGTAGCATAATTCAGATTTATATCGACTGGAGTTAGGAATGCATATAACTTGGATTTGCTGGCGGGCACATGGCGCATCAATCGAATTATCTCCTCAATACCTAGAGACCAAAGCTCCGTTTTCCTGTAAAAACGAGTCCCTATTACGACTAGTTGATATCTTGGGTGGTGACGATCTGAAATGCCCCAAGACTACGACTTACCCTATAACTACATGGAGGTTGAAACTGAAATATAAAATATCTATGTGCCGTATGCCACTCGGAAGGTCTGAAGAGTTGTGCACTCGCTCTTGGCGTAAGATAAATCTCTCGAAAGCTCACCTGATATCCCTACATGGCTTGGAACTTCGGCCCTGTCGTCTTATTTCTTCAAACTCTGACGCATTGGGATGCCTGCACCGCCCGCTGGCTCGTTTCCTACTCACCAACAAGGAGAAAACAGTGCAAGTCCTAGTAACAGCATGCTTTCCCAACATTTCCTGAGTCAACTTTCTCCAATTAAGTCGCTGGAGAGGACACGAAAGTCTAAATTATGTTCATTCGCATTTACAAAATTCATGCCGCTCTCTTTTTCGGGTGGTTCCCAACCCCTCTTCATTATCGTCAAACGGGTTATTACTGACATAGCTCATAGGCTCTTGTAGCACATAGCGCAGGTGGGAGCATCTGATGTCTTGGGGTTGATTCTGGGCCTCAATGCGCCACCGCATAGTAAGCCTGAGTGCTCCCTGAATCCTCCTGCAAGACTTTGCAAAGCCCAGAGGTCTCGAGATCACTGTCTCACTACTTACTGTGGAGTGTACGTACAGTAAGCGGAGGGTCTTTCCTCCGCATTGTTGTCCATCATAAAGGTGCACGAGAGGCTTGAGGTCCGAGATCGTCAGTCAAAGGTTGCTGACAAAAGTCACACCTGCCTCTTTCGCCATATCATGAGCCTTCCTTCTTTGAACTATGTCTTTCTTGGGCTTATTTTTCGCTTGGAGCTGCATGAGAATGATAGGTTGCAGGTCTACCGGAGTGTGGAGAGCAGGGCTTAAGCTGACATGGATGCTGACAGCATAGGAAGGTCGTGCAGGTGGCGCCCAGTCGGAATGCTCCAACTGCTTATATATGATCTCGGCACGTCCCGCTGACAAGGATTGCGGCAGTTGAAAACTACCCCGAGATATCAACCTCATTGACCACGCGACACTGACCCGCCCCCATCCTAGCTTACGACGGATGACAGGATTTCTCAGCTTGGGCGATCAGTGGATAGCCCTGGAAGGAGGGCGCCACTGACGAAATATTGGTAGCAAAAGATCACTGCGGCGCATGCTCGTCAAGTGAGTGGTTTCGCGAATTAACGGGAAAGGACCCATCCGAGACGAGTATGGCGATGCTGGATCGAACGATTGGCATTCTTGGCTAAGCTGAGCACCAATAAGCGGGGAATTGGGGTCTGCGTAGGACAAGAGATGAAGGAGAGATAGGACAATGGGGGAAGATTTGAAAATAGAGGGGGTGAGTGTGGGCGAGAATGAACTCCCTCGCGGTGATCGTCAAGATCTGACTCGACCCCTTGCAGTCAGCATTCTGATCTGCATGAAAGATAGGCCTTCTTTAGGAATGCACAGTTTCGAGCGCAATATTCTACCCGTTACAGACATTTCTATAAGCCGAGTGAAACAAATGAGGCTGTGAAGGAGCTGGACACAGTAAGGATGCGAATTATAAAAGGGCAGACCGAAGACATGATCTTTTCCCATCAACAGCAGCAACAATCGAAGCAGAAACAATCATAGCCCACCTTACAGACATCTTTTACCCCTTCTTCTTCAACATGAAGTTCTCCCTCGCAACCATTACGGCTCTCGTTGCTGCTTCTGCCCCTGCTGCCATGGCTGACGGCTGGGAGTGCAACGGCTCCTGGGGCGACGGCGGCCTCAAGCGTCTTTCCTTCAAGTTCCAGGGATACTGTGAGGATCGATACGGCCAGTGCTTCCTCGCAGCCATTCGAGGCAAGGGGCTCACTGTTCATAACTGGCAGTGCTGGAAGAGAGATGATGGCTGGTGGCAGGCTGACCTGAGCACTACCGCTGGGTAAGTGTAGACCAATTGTATAAAACAGGATGTCGCTCACTGACGTGTCACCTTAGACTCGCCTGGCAGGTTAACAATGCCATTGAGCAGGTTACAGGCTCTTGGCGCGGTTGCTGGCCAAACCAGTAAATGGCGATCATCTTGGCTACCTTTCTTGGCCTCACACGATATTTGTCCCAAGACAACGGCTTACATTGGGTTTCGCCTTGAAGGGGCTAAAATTTCGATATGGGCTAGCATATATCTCATTCTTGTATTTCAACTACTCGTATGAGTCTCCTACGATAGCAACAATACAAGTCTACAATCATAACTCCTGCTACTACGGATGTCCTACTTCATGGCACTACAAGTTTCCTTGACCCAAGCTTGTCGAAATTTGCGTACCAGGACACTCATTAGAGGCTGGGGGCGACGGGACATGGTCAAATCGATTGTGAGCCCTCTCGTCGTTTAGTAGCAAGTCTCCCAGGGGTGGGGCTCCAACCTGGGTGAAAGGGGGGGGGGTTTTCCAACACAGTATAACATATAACATACTGCATACTATTAGAGTAATATCCTAACTTTAAGATATAAAATTAAGATAATATTATATAATATTATATCTTAATTTTAATAAAATAAAGCTATAATAGTAAGACCTTTATAAAGCTCTATTATTATTATTACTATAGTATTATTACTATAGGCTTGTATAGTTAGTAGATTTTATCATTAAATGATATATTATCCTTAACTTGCTAGCTTTATCATATATTGCGAATACCCTGACCTAAACCCCCCGTCGCACAGGTAGGTTAAGAGGCCTATGAAGCATTAAGTAGGCTGAGGCAAACTCGAGGCAAAACTTGAAATATTCGCGGGAAAATGGGACAGGACTTTAACTGAAGGTAATAAAAGGGATACGATGTAAGAAACAGAGGCAGAGGTTAGGGTTTCTATTTTTTTAGTATTATCTGCAATGACACGTCCGCGAGAGACTAGTAGTCGCAATAGTAAAAAATAATTAATGCATAATAGCATTAAAATCTAATTCGTGATTGGCTAAATTTTAGTCCCATCTTTCCGAAAACGGCCACATCTTGACCGCGAAATTCTGATTGGCCATCAGACGGCAGAGCGACGACGAGGTTGATAA
This sequence comes from Fusarium falciforme, assembly GCF_026873545.1. Classification (NCBI taxonomy): domain Eukaryota; kingdom Fungi; phylum Ascomycota; class Sordariomycetes; order Hypocreales; family Nectriaceae; genus Fusarium; species Fusarium falciforme. Next base: position 502,624 of record NC_070546.1, read on the forward strand.
CTTGGAAGAGTGGTAATGCCACAATAAGGGCAGAAGTAAAGGTGAAAATAGCCTTTCCGATATTGCAAGATCTAATTAAGTAGATTTGAGGCACGGTGAATAGTTTTTATCAATTTTCTGCCTCTAGGTCTAGTCGGGTTTTCCCTAATAGTGTTTCGGAAGAGGACTTGGAGACCAGCTCAAAGGGCGCCTTGTAGGGGCGGTCTGGAAACCTGCCACGAAGCCACCTCCTCAGGGTTCCCCTGGCGGTATCGCCGCATTGGTCCAAGAGACGATCAAGTGCCGTCATCATTGATGCTAACTTGCGTTCGTCCCTCGCCAAGCTACAGATTGCTTGCCCGTCGATTACCCCTAGCGCCAAGGACCGGTCGGTCCTGCGAGCGGGGAGTTCCGTCAGAGAGACGAGGATATCGCGGCGCGCATCTTGGAACAACGCCCCCCATCCTGCGCGTCGCATCCAGTTCGTCTGCAAGGTGGAAGATAATGCTGGCGCCCTACTGCCATACAGCATTAGATCGCCGCTCTGCCGATGCTCCAGCCGGGCGCGCTCTTCGTCAAACAGCTTCATTGCAGGGTGCTTGACGGGGTCAGGGCTGGCCTGTAGTAGGACGCTGCTATGCAGTGAACCATGGTTGAGGGGCTCGTCGGTGATGACAAGCCATGACCTTCGGATGTCGTTCGCTGCCCAGCTCTGGAAAGAAAGGCCCTGCCGAATGTGGTCTCGCAGCCAGTGCCGGGTCTGCTGCCGGGCCGCGATCTTCAGTTCATCGCGATGTTCCTTCTTCAGATGAGTTACCAGAACCTTCTCGCTGACGGAGCGGAGACCGCAGTGCCTACAGGCCGAGCCCTTCTGCACCGCAAGATGCGGGTGAGACCGTGAGCCATCTGGTCGCGGAGGCAGTGTCTCGGGATCCGGAAGGTTCAATGAGGATAGCAGAGGCTTTAACCCATGCCGAGCAGACCTGGCAACCCCGTGCTTCTTACCCGGGTGCTCAGATGCACGTTTGGGACTGAGAGCAAAGCCGCATCTGGTACAGATGATAGCTGCCTCGGGCAAGTTATGATATAGGCCAAGCTTCTCGTGTTGAGACCGCATGACTAAGATGGTCCGATCTACTGGTGGCTGGGATGTGGATACTATGTGAGGAGCTGTGCTCCTCTGAGACATATGTAACTTAGACCTTTTAACATCACTGATAATTATTCGCTTCATCATCTCGAGCCTCTGAAGCTTCGCCAACGGCAGCGGGAGAGTAGCATGTTGCTCTCCTTCCCGATGATGGAGATCGCCCATATCGAACTGGATAAAGATTATAATGTCTAGGCAGGTAAATGTATAAGAGATAATGGAGCAAGGGAAGCATCTGGGATCTGCCGTAACTCATCACTCACGGAGTGTTTGGGAAGTAATAATGGGAGACGCGTGATTTTTAAACTAAGCAGGGCTGGCACGGTCCCGGCGTGTAAGAAACTCGGCGCGTTTCGCGTTCTTGCTAAACAGGCCTGGACTGGAAACGCAGTGCGTTTCTGGTCTATATTCCTGAATAGACTAATGAAGAGCGCTAATACTATACTACTCAATCTCGATCCGCTGTAGCTCTATCTTCATATGCTTAGCCTCCCCATACATAAGCCCATCGATATAACATTCACTAATTACTTGAAACCGCAGCTTAGAATCTGGGATTGGACGCAACACAAACGGTGTCCGACCTTCATGCAAAACATATACCATATCTTCAACGGATATTTCGTTCCCACCCAGCCCAATATGGCCACTACTGGTGGCGAATAGGCTATTTCCCTTGGACATCAGCCCGATCCAGCGAATCAATTCGCCAAGCCGCTCGACGAACGCAGCATCAAGATTATCTGTCGTCATCTCCTCCGATCTCTCATACCTAGTTCTTATGGTCTTCCCAGCGCGCATAGCCACGTCCTCGAAAAAGGTAGGCCCCATCCTCATCCCGTTATTCGTCTCCTCGCCCAGCCTCATCTCAGCAACCTCCAAGGCCTCGAGGAGGCTGACCCAGAACTCTCCGATGCGAGCCCAGTCCACAGGCTGGTCGAGCATGTCGGCGGCAAGCGTTCGAAGCACCATAGCCCTTCGGTCTCGGCGCTCTTTGTCGCTCGCCCCCTCGCCGGCCCTGGCAAGTTTCCAGGCCGCATGGCGGCTGACCAAGGCGACCTCGCGAACGGTGCCAATTGCCATACCAGACACGGTGAGGATGTGGTCTGTAGAGATGGAGGGAGGGTTTCCCTTGATGCCTTTGGTCGCGTTGTATCTCGTGGCCCCAATCATGCGTGTGGGACGCTCAACGGTTCGGTCGTCTTGATCTAGGTCTTTGCAGGGCTTGATTTGGAGCCATGGGACTATCTCAGGAGATAGTTTACGTGTTCTGGTAGGGATTGGAATGATGTCGTTGTCGTTCCAGGGGTAGCTCGTCCAGTCCACAACCCACGAGGGGAGTGGCCTGCCCTCGTTCTTGTCGGGGCTAGTCTTGTACTTATTCTTGTGGCGGCTAAACCGAAGCGGCGCAAGGGGCTCATATGCGGCGGACTCGTTCTTGCAAGTTAGAATTTGGTTGCTGCAGACATTGATGTACACTTTTTTAACGGGGATTGCGTAGTCGATTTCCATGGGTAGTGGGATGCCGACGAACGACATGAACGACATGACGGCATAGACTTTGTCATGGGCGTCGGTCGCCTCCGAGTCCCTGAACGCTGCGACCAATTCGAAGATGGTGGTTGAAGATCTCCACGCCATCCTCCTCAGGATCCATAATGGCGAAGGAGTGAACTGGGATAACAGAGGGCCCAAATAGCGATTCAATCTAGCCCATGGCCAGGTGGTTGCCATTGCGTTTCGAAGAGTTGCGTGGCGGTGAAAAGCGTAAACGAGCGAGCCAAAGCGATTGGAGAATTCCCAGTTCCAAAATGCGCGGCCGTCTTCGCCATCGTCGCTATCACCGCTATCGCCGCCATCGCCATGGATGTCGGTTACCCTGACAAAGGTCTCCAGTGGCACTGCGGCCGTGCCGAAACAGATGGTGACTTTCGGCGCAGTGGCGAACTCCTGCAGGGTCCACATCCGCGTTGCCCAGGTCGATTCGGAGACATACCTCAACATCACGCACATGCGCTGTGCGTAGAATTCCTTGAATGCCTCCGTCGTGGGTGGAATGCCATATTGGGGCAGTCTGGACAGAATATGCCTGTGCCCGGTTCCCCAGAAGGGGGGCAATTCGTAGCGGTCGTAGTTCAGCTGTGTGCCCACGTCTTTTAACAGAAAGAAGAAGCAAGCCAGATGAAAGCAGTAGTCAAGTTTCCTTGGGTCCCGTCGAAAATCGTTGGCGTACTCCAGGAGCAGTTCCTTGTTGCCACGACCGAGGGATAGGAATCGGAGGGATTGTTTTCGGTCTAAATAGCAGTCCCCCAGCCATACGAGAACTTCGCGACAGCGCGAATATATCGTCGCCATCATGCTCACCTGCGATGACCTTTCTGCATTAGCGTGAGCCGACGACTTTGACTGGTTAATGCAGATAGCGTCAACCCACAATACCAAGTTTTCTCCCAAGACAGGCCGACGGAGTCGCTGCAGTATTGTGCGGAGGTTCTCCCGCACGGGAAATGGCCAGTCATTGACTGTGATGTCAACAGTAGTCAAGTCCGTTCCCCAAGAGTATGAGAGCGCTTGAAAGTCTGGGTTGCTATCAAGAGAGGTAGACGAGAGATCGCAACGGATCGGATCTTCCCATTTTCCTGCGTGGAGTGTGAGAATGCGGATTTCGCGGTGCGATGCATCAAGAGGAACCTCGCTATATAGTGGGGAAATAGGGTCCTCGATGGTTGTATCCATGGTGAGAGCTTGTATAGGAATTCCGTTGTTGAAGGTGAAACAGGCTAGGTTGAAGATAAACTGAAAGCAGATAGGAAAAGTGCGCGCGGTGACGGAGGTTTAACGTGGCAGTTTTGTGCCGCTATGGCTGCTAAGCAACCTCGCATCTCAGCCACGGTATACCTCGCGGGATGCCTTATCTAATTCTAGAGTGAAACTAAGGAATAGCTAGTGAAACTTCATGGCCTGGGGCGCCGCCTCTAATAGTCGAGACTACGCCACAGGCAAGTTGTAGAAAATAGGTCACATTACGTGCCCATGCCCAGTCTAGACGGCCAACGTGGATTTGCAAAGCGAAAGATACGATACAGTCTATTTGGGATAGAGGATATAGGACCTCGGAAGTTTCTATGGAGGATAATGGCGAACCAGCCGCAAAGCGTCAGTAGATACGGTACTATTCTCCTTTTAAGCGATATAATAATAAAGCTCGGATATATCCTTATAAAGAAATAGTCTCTAATAACGCAGAAGATAAGTATGCCAGGTAGCAGAAAGGCGTATTACCCACGGATAGCTAGATTCGGGATCCGCTTGAGATTGTATAGGTAGCGGTTTAAGCGCCCTAGGCTATCGCGAACAGCGGTAGAATTTATAACGGTTTAGGTAGTAAGTACTAAGAGCGAGAGCCTATTTTTAATATTCTTAATTAACAAAATGTCTTCCAGAGCATTTCTGATGCCACCCCAATAAAGGACTCCGGCGACATTCCGTGGAGAAACAAAGTCTCGATGCAGCGAGGCGGTTGTGGCTCCATGTGGTTGGCCCAACAAGACGAGTAAGTGCGGCGGCTGAAGAGCAAGCCTGGGAGCAGGACTGTCAGAGCCGATCACATTGACCCGGTCATGAAGAAGAGGATATCCATAAAGACATCCCTTTTCCTCTTCTGATGGTCTGGCGCAATACTGGACGCCCGTGGCGCGGCCCGTGACCGCAAAGTCAGCAAGAATGACAAGGCACATTAGTCGGCTGTCCTGTGGCTTGCAAAATGGAGCCGCGGCGCCGCGGTCTGCTGGACAGGTGACCCTAGACGGGACCACCCATGCCTTGCGGAACCAACTACTGATGCAGTTGTCATCGGCAGCAGGATGGAGGGCATCCTGGAGGCAACCAGCCCTTCCCAGAAGGCAGGAAGGGTAGGCATGGGCGGCATGGCTCGCAATACCCTGAGCAATAGAGCAGAAGGTGTGGTGGGAAGAGCTGGAAGCTATAGCGATGGCGCTGGGATGCATCCGGATGAACTTCAATTTTAATAGTTGACGTTAATGATGAATAACCGATCGGCATTAGAAATGATTACGCAACCGGATAGGAGTCTGGATAATACCGTTCGAGAGATTCATAAGCACGCCGAACGAGACGTTAGTGGCCTCTTCACCGAATGGACTTGAGTGAGCAAGAGGTGTACGGATACATGTTCAGGAACAGGGCGCTGTTTCCAGGCATCAATGTCAAGGGTATTGAAACTTGGATGGCAGTATATTTTCCGAGATGTCAGATTGTGGACACCTCCCTGCAGTAGCGGCAAGGCCGCGTCTACATTTTCGTATTTAAAGTTTTGCTCAGGCGAGGCATTTTCTGGCCACCACTGTATCCAAAAGCATACTATGCCTAAAGCACAGTGAATTTTACGTCAGGACTTTGTGTAAACCAACAGGAGGGCTACCGCAGACCTCACCACCACGGTTTCGACATCTACCGGCCTGTAGAGAGTACTCCGGCAAAAAAAAACGATTTTAATTTTTATATTTACACGGTGTTATCTCTGTCGCGGGCTAGAGCCATGTAGGACAATGATCTGGAGGGTCAGGCATGTGTTAGTGCGAGGTGGCCGAAAAATGCCTACATAATCTGCCTTGGCTGGACCTTCACTTAGGGGGATGATGTTGGTGGCGGTTACCTATTTTGACTTAACAGAGCTTCCGTTTCGTAATTTAACCCCTTTTTCCGCTTGCTTCACTTCGCTGGGCGCCTTGTTCCTGCAGGCTGCAGCTGAGAGGAACGGATTCCAAACAAGTCGTGCAAAATACGTCTCGACGCCAGGGCTTCAAGGGGTTAAAAGGGCTCCCGAGGAAAGAACCAAGTCGCCATCATTCTCAGTTTCGACAGCCGTGCAAGCCACTCATTTCATCCTTGACCGAACTTTCCGCACCGAACATTAAAACACCCAAACTTCATCGCATTCGACATGGCAACCCTCGACCAAGTTGATTTCCTCCCACTTAAGTGGTCGATTGTTTCCTGGGTTTGGTTGCGCCGACATTTAAACACTGCCGAAAAGCGCTTCATTTTCATCATCACTATCGCAGCATTCGCCTTCACCATCTCAGGCGTTTTCGCCGGGTGGGAAGCTGTCAGAATAGCTAAGGACACGACAGCCTTGGATCGGATCGCCGACCGTCTTTGGCTCATAGGTGAGCGAGTTTGGCTGGTATACGAAGCTCTGATATGGGCAAATCGATTGCTATTGATTAACTTTTGCATTGCGCCAGCGGTAAGGATTCTCTCCCATGGCCATAGACCTCAGTCAGATGCTAATAAGCGCTCGATTCTTGGTAGAACATCAACAACACACTTTGCATTGCAATTCTCAACTGGGCCAAGCCAGATGGGTATCTCGTGGACCTAGCTTTCCAGCTCGACCCGCTGAACTTTAATCGATCGCTCATATCTCCTGACGCAGCAGACCCAGTTCGATTAGAACACGGATTGCTTTCAGTCCCGGGAGGGCTCGCTACCATGATTCTAGCGGTCACAACTGGCCCTCTATTGCTTGGAACCCTTCTCCTTCTATAAAACGAGGGCGATCGAAGGATAAGAAAGCCTAGTGCTAGAAAAGACATATGTAATACGAATTAAACCCGAGGGTTAAGAAGTGTTAATAAAGCAGGGTAGATTTTAAATTCGAGCAAGTAGCGGCCGTATATAGGCCGTTCGGCGTTTCGACGATTTTCTCGTAGTAAATGCATAGCCTCTGTTCTTTGCCTAGAATTAATAGCTACTGACAGAGGTTCGCGGTTCTCGTACGTGCCTAGAGTTAGAGGAGCGTCATCGGAAAATATTGCCCGACTCCTTTTTGCCCCCTGCAGAGTTGGCCGTGTTAGTTGCATTGGTGCGGCCGGCAATGAGAACGCTTTATAAGATGCCGACTTGGTGGAGCATCAGGTCGGAAGCGTCAAAGAGCATCTCCTTGAGTGCGCCAAGACTGCAACCTCCTACCGAGCAGGGGTCTGATCCAATAAGAAGCCGCCAGATGAGGGGTACTTGATTGCGCACCTATTTCCTATGGTGATAGAAGTCCCAACAATTCCGGTTGTTACAAATCGCAACATCACATTCCTGACAGCCGTATCTCGCCTGCGGAGGCCTTTGGTAGCTTATTGACTAAGGCAGGGACCACGCTTTGTGTCGGGTTGAGGGTCGTATAAAGTCGTCTTCTTTTACTTTGAAGCCTCGTTGCTAGGCCAACGGGACCGAATCTCTTCTTTGGCTCGTGCTAAAGCTACCGCAAGAAGATAACTTTTTGCGCTATAGCCTAGATCTTGAAGCCTATGGGGATAGGCTTATTGGGGATGCGTCTTGTCTGGTATGACCTCCCTGTGTAGTGGACTATACACTTATCCATAGTGATATTCGTGCCCGGGCGAAGTAAATTAGTTGATATATGTTGTATGTGCTGAGACCACTCGTTCACGGCTGTGAATACCTTCGCAAGGTTGGCTTTGGCGGCGGCGTTGGTGACGTTGAAGGGGTTAAAAAGTTGAAGGTGCCGTAATTAAGTAGCTAAGATAATAATAAGAATTAAAAGACTGTAAATGAAATAAGGAAGTTAAGAGGTAAGAATTAAATTTTTTAAGCTATCAAGTTATAATAATAATTTAAGTTATAAAAAGAAAAAGCTTTTAATTATAAAAGTAAAAAGGTCTAAGTTATAGCTATTAAGATAAGTTAACCTATTAAGAGGATTATAGTAAGGATTAGGTAGATTAGAGCTTAAATATACTATCTCAGTAAATCACTAAACTTTAGCTTATAAACATTAACTTTAAATATAATGCTCAAATATCTATATCAGAATAACCTCTACATACCTCGCAGACATGATGGCAAGAGGTCTTGAGGAGTGTGTACTGAACGGTTGGAAGAATGAAGATAGGACCTACCTGGAACACATCGAGTCCTAGAAATGGATCCGCGAGCTGCTTCGTGAGGTGCAACAAAAATCTGGGGGGCAGGCCAACTTGCATATCGATCATGTTGGACAGGGCATGAACCAAGGAGCCACTTTGCTTGCCTGCAGGACAATCGACCGGTTCAATCAGGCCGGTGAAATCCAGAACAACTCCAATTAACTGTGGGCGGCGAGGGAGTCTTGAGATTTGACGTGGGCTACTCCGTGCCACGATGGCAGGCTCTATCATACGCCTAACTGGGGGGTCTGAGACATGCTAGTGGACAGTGTTAGGCCCTATATAGCATGAAATGAATACTATATGCTTACAACCGGAGTTGAGTTCCATGTCAGTTGTGAGACTAAGCTCTGGCATCTTAATCTCAGAGAAGCTTGTGAAGAAACACTCCTGTGCGTACAAACTCACAAGAAGCTGGTTATGGCTCACCGAGATAGCAACCTGCGCCACCCCTTCTTATCTGTATGCTTCCCCTCCCGCTGACCCATGTTCTTGGCCTGTATTTCCGCCTGCATGGCTCTTTCTGCGCGTTTGATGGTCTCCCAAGCCTCCAGGAACCGCGACGACTCTCTGACCACCTCGATCTGGATGTCTATCAAGTAGTATTTGGACGATTTGTGTACCATTGGTTGCGCATCGACTCGGATCCTGTGGTAGTCGAGCAAGATATGCTCTCCACAAAGCTTGGGCTGAAATAAAGGCTGCATCTCTTCAAATGCCGGTGTGATCCCTTTCTCCTCGCCTTCTGCGGTTACGGACATGGGCAGCTCCACTGCGTGAAATGCAACCTTTAGTCCTGGGGCTGAGCCGATCATCACCAGCAGTCGCTCCTTGTCGTCACGTCTGAAAACCATTCCCACGGAGGCTTGGCCGGCTGCCTTGTTGAGTTGGTATGTGGTGGTCCATTTTCGCGGGAGCCATGCACGCGGTGATGCTCTGGATGAAGTGACGGCTTCAAACTCGCCAAGTACGCTTCCGGGTGAGGATAAGATTTCTGTTACACCGTATGCGGTCGGATCAGGGCCTTTACGTAGTTGGAGAATGTGAGTTGGAAACACTCCCTCAACTGGAGACTGTTGGGCATCTTGCCTGACGTATATCGAGCGAAGGTTGCCTCGCTCATTGACCTGGGCAAACTGGCCAACTCGGACACGTGCATACTGCTCGTCACCCTCTGAAACCTTTCGTAGGTAGAGTGCTAGGAAACTGTTGTTCTCATAGTCCTTTGGGGAGGGACAATCGATGGCAGCGACGAAGAGATTGCCGTCTTGTCGGGTGAGGTGAAGATCAATGCGAAGGCCTCGGTTGGACATTGAATATGGGGTTCTCGGCTCCCAGTCTTCATAAGGGACGACCGAGTTGGAGAATCGAAAGTTGGTGGGCGATTTGGCGAGGAGACCGTGATGTGCATCTGGAGAGGCATCTCGGTCTGTCCAGGCAAAGATTGACTGGTCGTCGGATTGTTTCATGATTTCTTCTTGTAGTCGGAGAAACGCTCTGTCTCCTTCTCCATATAGCATCGGCATGTTGACGTTGAAAAGCCCCATGAGGGAGTAAGCGACGTCCTCGGGTCGCGTCGTCTCACGTGAGGCTGCCCAGGACATTCTCTTTGCGACGCTTGCCGACTGGATCGGACGGATGTTTATCAAGATATCTTCGTCTATGCCCGTGATCGATGATAGAGTTTGGCTCAATGCTCTCTTTTCCCCGATGCGAACCCAGTTCTCACCATAGAAGATGAGGTCTTTGGGTGCCACTAACTCTTGCAGTGTCCATCCTCTTGTGAACCATCGACTGCAGGTAAACTCAGAGTCGAGCGTAGTCGTGTCGACATCTCCAGGGCAGTCTGTTAGGTATGCATAGCATCTCTCGGCCTTACTATACCATTCAAACATGGAGTTGATCGCTTCTGACAGCTCTGCGCTGCTGCGCTTGTCGATGCAACAGTTGTCGGCCCAAGCATATTCGTAACCGTCAGTTAGCGCTTGTCGACAAGTATATTCAATCTTGTGATATGAGCTTTTCTGTTTGGCAGTATTGGCAATAACGTCTGTATAGATGACCTCGTTATCGGTCCAGGTATGAGACAAAATGGCGTAGGGAGGAATACTGTTGGGGCTGAAATCGACCATCTCCAGACCCTGAGGGGAGTCGACAGAGGCGACTTTGAGTAGACGCATGATGATAGCTGAAGGCTCGCGTCAAATGCGAGAATTAGCTTTTGAGTCTTGAAAGCGAGTCCTTATTGTACCTTGCAGAGTCGCACTTGTTTCAGGTGGAACGATCGAGGCTGGGGCATTCCTTGCCTTCGGTTGTACCACATAATGAAACTGAGACAAACTCAGGTGCCAAGTATTTAAAATATGGAATTCGGCCCCCTCTGCCGTGCCCGATGCCAATCGGAGACCAGGAGAATTGCTGCGCCGCATCCTTTGGGGGTGACAATGGGAAGATTGCCTCGGCTGCTGCAGGGGGTGGAATCTCCTCATTGTAACCGGGCGAACTCAGGCGCCAAGAAACAGTGGTCTCACACCTTATAAACCAGTTAATAGCCGTTGTTATACCCGTGCTTAAATTGGTCTCTAACTGCACTGCAAGCCCACCTGACCCCATTTATTGCGATTGAAAATGGCCTCAACTGCGGCAACCTCAACGACTTCTGGCATTGGACCAGCTAAAACGGTGCCCGCAGATCTCATTCAGACAGAGTACGCTCCGCCCACCTGCCCCCTAAAGCGCGGCCGGCTAAACAATGCACAGGGACAATACCGTCTCAGTGCCTACGCAATTCCCCAATAAGGTGGCACCAGGGAATGAATTGAAGATCGATAACGCTCCACCCCCTGAAATGGTGACGCCTCTGAGTCGATTGGGAGAGAGGCCCGAATTTATCGATTGTCCGTTCTGCAAGAGACGGACCGAAACAACTATTTCGAAAGAAGGCAGCGATACTCAGTGGTAAGAATGACCACGAATATTGACGAGACAAGTGACTAATACCTAGTTAAAGTCTCCTTTCAGTCCTTTGCTGCTTAGTCTGCATCTGCCTAGCTTGTCTTCCCAGTCTTGCCGGATGGGCCGAAGATATCCACCACAGTTGTTCGAACTGTAAGAGGAGGGTTGCAACTAAGCGCCACAGCGGCACAACTCAAGTGTATGCTTCTGATCCGGCGGTCCAAGTGCCTAGCAACTACGCGCCAACACAAGCGATGTCAATGCCTCAAGCTTCTACGGAACAAAAGCTCTCATCATGATAGGATGGCCGAAGGGATAGGAAAAGGGCAGTTGATATTACAGATGCACGCTGACTTGAAGATTCGCATGAGGCGAGACTCTGAGGGCGAATTACCGGTTCTTTGTTAATGTTGAAGCCCAGTCCTTGAGGGATAACTAGCCAGAAGACCGAGGGTGGAGGGAGGCATACTGAAATAAATTCAATTTGTAATGCATATCCGAGAGACTGTACTTTCCATGGTGCATAGGAGTTCTCACCGTTCCTTAAATATGACCTGGAGCGATTCGAGTGTTGGCCGTGAGTTGCTTGTAATGACCAAGTACGCATTTGGAGCTTGGCTGGGGGAAAGACTACAATCGCAAAGCGAGCTAGTGGGTCAAGCCTCATAGCACTTGGCAGATACAAGGGATGTGTTTCACGATAATCTGCTCAGTTCCCATCTATCTAGCCTGGTTCAAATCTCGACTCCTAACTATTCGCCCGAGTTGACTGGGCTGTGTGCTGACGCTCGATGTGGTCCCCGGAGAACTTCTCCACTAGTTCTTGTATCTCCTCGATCAAGCTGCGCCATTGTGATTATTGAGTGTTTGGAGAAGTAAATAGAAGTGGATAAGTACGTACGTTGTCCTGAAGTGTGGGATCTTTGGGTAAAGAGCCGAGTCGTGGATAATCACGCGACTACCATGTCAAGTTAGCAAAACAAGGGCGATAGGTCGACGCGGAAGAGATATCACCAACGTGGAGTAGAGGGCGTTTCTGGCTTCCCAGTCATTTTCGGGCTCGGATTTCGGAAAGTGTTCGTGATAACTCTTAAGACATTCCTTTGCCCAGACATTCCGCAAGAGGCGCAGGGTTGCAAGCTCATCTAAGTCCCTGTCGTCAGTTGCGGTGGATCAACGCAAAGAAAAAGACAGTTCGTTTGAACTGATTCGACGAGGAGACGGGATGAAGAGAGGCCAAACGCAGATCACTTACACTCATTGTGGCCCCAAAACGCCGATGCATCAAACAATAGAGGATTTTCAGACTCAGCTTGAGTAGACACGTTCCCGAGCCATAAGTCACCGTGGAGAAGCACAGGCTTGATGCTTCTCCCGCCTGTCTCCAGTGGTCGAAGCAGTCTCGGGATGACCGTGTCGAAGAATGGGCCTGAAAGCTGTTGTAGCTCCTCACTTGGTCCTCTCGCCTCCTCCTCAAGTTTCAGCATGTGCCGCATCCCTCTAGTATAGAATTCTTCCCATGTGTCGGTCCACGTGTTGTCCTGCTCAAGCGTCCCATTATATGTAGCCATGTGGAAGCCGAATTTGCCAGTAGGATTCGCGTCGATGCTGCGGGTGTGGAGTTGAGCAACCGCGTCGGTGAAGAGTGGGATCGAGAGCTCGTCTTTGCGAAGATGATGAAAAGAGAAGAGAATACCACCTTGATAGACAAGGCGGCCATCCCGTTTAACTAGGGTCAAGGATTCTATGACTGTGCTGTTTCCCACAAGCTCTAAGATCCGGTCAAACTTCTTGGTCTTTCCTGGTTTCTGCAGATTATGGGAGTCCTAGACCTTCCAGACGGACGTCGAAGACGCCCAGCGCCTTCAACTGTGAGAGTTTTTGCGTGCTCCGAGTGGTAGCTGTGGCGATTGCCCTGCTTCAATAACAAGGTTGACAGTGGTCCTCCGCGTCGGCCCCCAACCTACCTGCGTCGTACTTTTCACTTATGGCTCATTCCGAATGCGAAGAACGCAAAGAGCTAGAATGACACGACAGCTCGCAAACAATATGACATGTTCTTGGGTTTATTCAACGGCAAACTAAATCATCATGCCTGTACTAAAACCGATACCTACTTGTAAAGCTTTGAGATACTCTTTAACAGTTCATCCTCTCATCCAGCCATTGCCCTGCCGTCAGCACATGCGAACAGCCTCGAACTGTTTCCATCCACATACTCTTGTGCTTTAAGGCTGTATTGGGTCCCAAACAGGTGACCGATCCAGTCTGCGCCGCGGTTGATGAAGAGCGACGATTTTTCGTGTAGATAGCCGCGATCTCGTAGGATGTCCTCCTGAGCCGTCCTCAGTACTCCAAGCTGTGCCACGAAATCCCTCTCATTGGCGAAATGCTCGGTGCAATTAACGCGTTCACACAAAGGGGTTCTGTTTCCCAAGACATCCGTACCCATCCAGTCGATGCTTGGATTCCCGAACGTGAAGACGTTCAGCCGAGCCTTCATTGCATCTCGATGCAAATTGTTCCTTACAAAATTTTGCAAAACAAGCCTCAACAAGAGGCACCCCTGGGAGTAAGCAATCATCACGATATTACCATTAGAGCCTTGATTTTGCAGCGCGGCAGACAATTCATCGCTCAGAGCCCTCTGGGCGGCCATGCTGCTCGGTGTCCTTTCAATGAGACCGTTTGGCGGTCCACCGACGTTTCTCTCTCCCGCACACTCGATCAAATCCCACAGGATACCGTCGCTCCTGTTGAAAACGCCCCGGATATCCCTGTTGAATGTGTCTCGCAACTTTTCGCAGTACAATTGAAGCCAGAAATATTCTCCACAAATACCATTAACGAAAAGCCATTGCTCGCCGTGATTGGGGGTGTTGTCGGGGGCTCTGATCGTGAGTGCTGGTGGAAGTATGACTGTTCCATTGTTGCCAAAGTCGCTCCTCAGAGTTGTGTTTATGGGGAGCTGGTCGAGAGACTTGTCTTGCTTGCCCATCAAAAAGATGTGAGCGAGCGATTTAGCTAGGCGTTGTAGCTGACAAATCACAGTATGCCTGTTCATCGCCCTCGTCAGGTCCAGTTCGTTGTAGGGGTTGTATCTCCCGTGTGGGTTTTCACCGTTCGGACTGCCATCCATCGAAAGTGCCGTAGCATAGAGTTTTGCTGGCTCTATTAGGCCGACCAGAAATAAGGCCAAATCGTATTTGCGTTCCAGTATGAATGCCAGGGTCCCTCGATTGGCGCCATTGGTGAATATGTCTCTCCATATCAGGAGCGCCTGCGCAAAGTCTGTCTGGCCAATTGCCATGAGGGTGCATTTCATGACTTCGAAGACCACATTCTTCACAACATTTCCCGCCCCTTTGCAGAAGATTGTTGTTGTCGCCTCCAGGATGGTGTTTGCCTCTGCCTGACTAACTGCCTCCTCAGTGCGCCGCGTCACTTGAGACAGCAAGCTTCTGAAACTACCATTGTGTGCCTTGGGTAATATGTCTTCGACGATGGCCAGAGTCTGATTTGGGTCAGCCAGCGCTTGGGCAGCCCAGGTAGCAGCTCCTATCGCCCAGCGAAGTACATCTCTAATAACAACAACCATGTCTTTAACCATAGGCAGGTCGCCCATTCTCTTTGGCAAGTCGCCCATTCTCTTTGCAGGACAGTGGCGGAATAAAAAAAAATGGTCTACTGGGAGCGAGGATGACGAAGAGAGCTAAAGTGAGAAAATTGTAGAAGTTGGTTTGGTAAGAATCCTTGCTGACTTGTGATATCATGACAGAGAATATGTTAAGCAAATAAGGGCAGGCTGAGAGCGCGTTGAATCTTATAATTCTGTTAACACAAAATAGCTCGAGAGATGATACCTCACATGCCATTTCAGTAGGGCTAGATCTGACGCTACTATGTCCACTGATAGGCCCGAAGGCGTGCATAAACCAGGATTGCGTTTAGCATGTGAAAGACATCTTAGAACACGACGTCGCATTACCTGTGAAGATATGTAAGCTCCTTCCAGCTGAGCGAGTACTCTCGCTACTCCCTATGATTCGTGTATCTCGTCTAATTTGGCTGCCCGTGAAGTTGAGCAATATAGCTGTTAACAAGGGCCACATCAAGGAGGAAAGTCTAGGTTAGTGCCTGCCACGAGCCCCGGTACAATCAGCCGAAGGCTGAGAGTCCGCGGGCCAAGCAATTATTTACAACCATTACATTATTTACGCACTGGAGCAATTTTTGCAACGTTTCTTCTTGTCGTGAGCAGAATCACCTAGAATTATGCAGAGCCGTGGTTATGTTGTAGGGATTCCGTGTAAGAACCTGTCGTCTTCGAAGCTGCTGATCCCTCATCTTTATCTTTAAGAGTCTCTTTACAGTTGCCCTAGCTGGGTAGTAGATGAAGCTACCTGGTGTCGAGAACCAACCGGCAAGAGCAATTATGGCAACTATCCAGCGGCGTTCGTTTTTAGTCAAGAGCGTATAGGGCACAACTGGCTCAGCCTCTAGACCCGAGGAGCTAAGCACGGTAGCCATAGTGATGTCGGTTGGAAGGCCGTCCGATCTTTCTATGGAACACTGTTGAACTTGGTAGTGGTTTAATGGGTAGGCTGCCGCTGAAATGTGCCTGTTGGTTGCGAGAACGCCAAGCTATACACCAAGCCATCCGGGCTTGACAAGGGAAGGCAAACACGCCTTCCACTCAGACATAAATAGGCCAAAGAAACAATCGACCACGCTTGGCTGCCATTTTAACAGCTTATCTGTTATCTGGGGCCTTATCATCCAAAGATTATCGATCCTGTGGATGTGATATCGCGCCAGCTCCCTGACAGCTACCTTTTTGTCTTTACTGTTTTTTCATGTTTTTTTCAGTTACAAGGACATCGTAGAGAAGAACATAAGTGGTCCATTTTGTGTTTTCTTTAAAGGAGCATCGATCCTGATGCGGTTTCATTTAAACGCCTAACCCTGCACGTAGTTGACACCACAATGAATGGGTGCTTCGCGAATAGGCTCTGGTACTAACATGTGAACTCAGCGACAACTAGTGAAAAGTGTGTAGGGCATAACTGGCTCGGCCCCTGAAGTCAGGGAGCTGAGCATAGTAGACAAATGATATCAGTTGCAAAGTCGTGTTATTTTGTAGTGAAATAATCCGGCACTTAATAAGATGCCGAAGACTATGGGTGGTGTCTGTTACATCCCTGGCTTGACAATAGAATGCAAACAGTCCTTCGGCGCAAGGAAGAGACCCTACACTACCGCAAGCAGCACTGAGAAGTAATCGACAACAAAATTCAGGCATGTTCACTGCTTTCTTTTATCCAGTGGCTATCCCCAAAATGTTCTGGCTCTTATTGTAATTAACCAACACAAAGCTAGCTGTAGAACACAACAACTATGCAACATGGGAAAAATGAAAGATAAGATATATTTCAACATGTATCATGGCAACTTGGGTCATATGCGCAACTTCATGCTCCCTCTTCTCCGCCACCACGTGGCTGATGGCATTGCCAGAGCTCCCTCATTTCTTTCCACCGTCTCCGTAAAGAAAGCCCGTCGACTCCTGCTCTTCAGCATGCCAGCGTGTCGCTCAACCCTCGGTATTGATGTGGACTCTATTAGCAGGCTCGGTTCTAAAGATACTTGGGTTCTGCGGAAGGAGCAATGTACCACAAACTAGAACGTTGGGAAACCGTAAGTATGCCAAGCAATGGGTTACTGCGCCACTTGGTGCTGATGAAAAATGTGCCTCGTGGGTATATGACTGGTTGCGTTGGGCGGAAGACGTGGTTTCGGTGCGACACCTTTGATGGATTTGTGGCTAACCCACTATTATTCCCGAACCATGCGATATGTCAAAGTCAGGCTGTATTGACCTCTCTTGTTCCGCGCTGGGGCAGTCACTTCCGCTTCACGCAGAGCCTGGTGGCGTCGTGATTCTGCCTTGGTGCTGCAAGACCCCGCTGTTAGTCGCTCAGCCGCAATGCCTTAACTCCCATGTCGGCGAATGTGCAACGAATTGCAAGCAAGACACACCAGTTTATAATTCCTCTGAAGGGTGGACACGTAGTGCCCAGTCACTCAAGGGGATTGAAATTTTTCGTAAAAAAATGATAGGTCTACCAGGCTGTGAGGACGTAAGCCATTGAGCACAACAAAAACCAATCTACACTGCATCATATGATAGTTTCGTCGCTCACTCTTTCTAGATGTTCTTCATTCCTCCTCGAATATCACAAAAAGGCAGGCCGTGGAGCCACTAACGACTGGCAGGCGCTGCTTGCTCGCCGGTTGAAATCGAACTATCAAGATTCATCCAGGCTTATTCGCCGATGACATACACGATCAAGATGTTATTTTGCGGACTATTCATTCTGGCAACATGCGCGTCCTGCGTCGCAGCTGATTCCGGTGATGATTTCTCCAACCACCTCTTTTCAGACCTAGTGCCGTATGTGAACTCGTCCATCTGGTCCAATAGTACACTGACGGAATAAGGCTGCTGGCGCTCTTCGGTGAACGAGTCACCATGCAATTCATGAGCCAGTCCACGGGCTGGGCTGATAACATCATCCTCGCTATGGCTCCGTTGGGCATCATCACCATCATTGTTAGCGCCATCCGCGTGGGTGGCCCTTCGTAGTTGAAGGCGCTCGTCGGGCGGGCCAGGGAGAATGTTGCTGTTGCCGAAACAGAACTAATGTCTTCTACCTCGAACGAAGTGTGCGAGTTATGGAATGGCCATGATGTGGTGAGGTGTATGGGATCAGCTCCTATCTCAGAGTTCATCTGCCTAGTCCCTCGAGGCGAGGGAGGGGTAACACATACGAAGTCAAGGTGCTCAGCTTGGATGACGCTCTTGACAAAGGATATCTCAAAAGAGTGGTAAGTAAATTCGATGGGTTATTCGGGAAATTCGCTCACTCTATATTAGGGGACGGGGTCTTCGAAGCCTTGCGTCAGTCACATCGTCCAGCAATGTCAAGTCTCGAGGGAGGCGACTCAAATGGCTCATTGTCGGAGATCATCATCGTCCATAATCAACGCGACGCTGCCCCTAATATCTCACTCAACTGTCATAATGAAATTTGGGGAGGAGAATTGTATTTGGCAGCCGCCTTTGCAATGGCTCTACAATCTGCCGTTCTGCTCTACTCTGGTTTTGTCGCATATCGCCTCAACTTTCTCAAGGAAGATTCTTCTATTCCGAGATATGCCTTTCCTTGTACCGCTGTCGGGATGCTGGTCTTGGTATTAGGACTACTGATATGCTCACATGTCGTCGAGAGTAGCACCGAAGAGGACAGATACCGCCCAATGCAGGGAAGGGCAGCGCGACTGGTATGGCTGCAGCAGCCCAAGACGGTCAGTGACCAGATTTTCGACTGGCACGCCATATTTCCAAGGCATGAGCGGTCTGAAATTACGACGTCAAGTCGAAAGGCCAAGGTGAAGGTGAAGTCGAGTCGAGCAACCCGTGGGACCATGAGCCACGAAAGAGAGAGCAATGCACGCGAAAAGGACCATGACCTAGGTACAGTTTTGGAGAAAAAGGCTTTTCACGGCGCAATTGCTAGCCTCTGCGGGTTCATCGTACAATTCGTTGGTCTGCGCGGGATGCACTGGTCAGTGTCTGTTGGTCAACTCGGCGCAATTCTCACCATGACGGCCGTTAGAGCTCTAATCCGCCGTGGTCTCGCACAGCCTCCAGATGACAAGCTTCTTGCAGCTGGGTTCGAACTCGAGTGGCTTTCTTTGGCATTATGGGACTCGGAAAGAATCTGGTGGCCATTCTCCGGATTTGGCGTGTTGGAAGAGAAAATGCTCGTGGGCTGGTGGCCAATGACAGGTGGAAGTCGACACACGTACTCACCTTTTCGGGAGATGACGGCCCAGAAGAGTCCACAGTCCAGGACCCATCAAGCAATGATAATCCGGAAAGATCTTGGCAATTTGGCCTGCTGGCCCGCGGTTGTGGCAGTGGAAGCTGCGGCTCTTGCACGAGCAATCAAGATCATAATGGACACCCTGCTTGGCTCTTCAAGAACCAATGAATGGACATAGTCCATGCGAACACACTATCTCGAAACGGATAGTGAGTCAACGGTGCATTTTAGCTTGCGGTGCGGAGACACAGGAGGCTTGGAATCAATGACCAGCGAGCTTGAAGCTGCACTTTCGTTGTGGCTCTTCTCTGTCAACTACTACGAGACGAAGCAAGAATCAGGCACGAGACACAGCCAAACGCCGGTAATGTCGTCGAGCCAAGATGCCTCTGCAAAACTCCAGCCTCCGACTCTTGGGCGAACATTGGAGGGGTCTCCATCGAGATCTCGGCTGGTGGATGCCCGATGATGCAACGAGGATCCTCAAGGTTCAAAAATGTGATCGATCGAAAGAAACTGTAACCGAAGACACCCAGAGATTACTTGATGTGCAAGATCACCGAATCGTTGGGTGCGGTTCCCTGGCACGTAGCGGACTGCTATCTTTCAACACCCGCTTTCAAAGCTCACCACTACCGAAATCTCATGCAGATGTCCTTCCGGATGAGCCGATCTCCACCCTTCCCGATTCATGCCTAGCTGTTGAGACTTTTGTTCCTCTCCAGCTACTCTACGCCCAAGACATGTTTGCATCTCTCATGCGGTTTTTGGCCAGAAAAATGCCAAGTCCTATTTCCGACGGGTCTGATGTTTTCTACGACAGCCGAGCAGCAGCATGAATTGGGACTCATTTAAGCTACGTAACGACAGGCTGACAAGGCTTGTCCAGGAGATTTCAAACACTGGGCTTGGCAGTGTAGATGAGATTTACGTCAGCTTGATACCCGCTCTGAGCGCCGAGAACAAGCTCCCAGACCCCAGCGCCGTCGTCGAACTGGCCCACAAACATGCTAAGCGTTACCTCGTGCAACAAGACTGGAAAAAAGCATTTAAACCATACCTCTGGTTATCCGATATCGCACGAAGCTTCCCCAAAGACAGTGTACCCAGTGTGAGAAGCATCGCTGTCTTGCTAGAATGCGTAAGGATCATGACGCAGGAAATTGAGATGAGGGGCCACACGGATGAGGATGGAGTGTTCGACCCCTTGGTCAAGGCGAAAAGCAACATTGAATTTCAGATCAAGCTATGGCTCGAGTCTAACGACAGCCTCACAAGCCAGACCATTTTGTCACATCTCATGACATTATACAACGAGCAAGGCCGGAAATGGAGATGGGACTCCTGGGAGACTAGTCAAGATCCCACAACAATACCAAACACGACCACAGATTACCCTCATACATTCGGGTTTAGTCGGTTGCATCGGTTATGTCAGGAAGGCCGACAATTGGCCAACGAAATAGGAATGACGGCGCTGAATCCAGGGCAGAGCGTTAAACAGCCGGACGTGATGAACTGGACGCCACTCCACTACATCGCAGTCAATGGAGGTGCCAGATCTGTCGAGCTGCTGCTTGGGCTGGACGCTGATGTCCATGGCCGAGATCTTGTGGACTGGACACCGTTACACTATGCCTGCCAGCGTGGAAACAGGTCGACGGTGCGCAGTCTTCTTCGGGCTGGTGCAGATGTGCACCTCCGTGGCATAGACGGAGTGAGCTCTTTGCAGTGTGTGGCCATGGGTGGTCACGCCGATGTAGCCGAGCTTCTCATCAAGGCTGGAGCAGCTCTTGATATTCTGGATAACGCTGGGAACACATGGCTGCATTGGGCCGCATACAATGGGCACAGCAAGTTTATTGAAGACATGAAACCTAGGTTACAGGCCCTCGAAACGAACGGAACCAAGATCAACGTAGAGAATCACGCAAGAAAGGAACCTTTGGATCTTGCAATCAGACGCGGACATGAAGCTGTCATACGGCTGCTCAAGGATATGGATTGACAGGTGCCGGTGGGGGGAGAAGGACGCTCTGGCGGAGGTAGTGATTAGAAATGGGTTGCTATTGTTCTAGGCATAGTACTAGTCAAGATATGTTAATGAAACGGTAATGTGTTCTTTATTATAGTTAAAGCCCGACCATCGATGGGATAACTGAGCCAGAAGACCGTTGATGAAACGGACATGATTTAGGTGCTCTCCAAGCAGCGTTAATGTGTAAGCAGGAGTATGATTAAAAACCGAGAAAGATATTAAATCAATGGGTCACAGGAATGATGATGCACGACTACGCGGTGTTTGTGTTAATGGAAGTGGAATTGTTTATTTCTTAACTGAAGAAGGAAGTAAGTCTAACCATAGCTAGGAAAAGGTAAATTATGAATAGCCCTGAGAAGGGAAAGCGCGAGGGACGTTTTTTCTACCCGCAAGTCCCCACGATGGCGATGGGTATATAATCCCCTAATCGAAACTCGGCGCCAATCCCCCTTACTACACCAAGTGCATCAACACTTGGCGATCTTCCGTAGTATAGTGGTCAGTATGCAAGCTTGTCACGCTTGAGACCCGGGTTCAATTCCCGGCGGGAGAGAGATCCAGCCACCTGTGTTACACAGGATTCATTTTTTGGTGTTTTGCTCCTTGATCACCTACCCCAGAGTCGCTCTGCCGCCAACAAGAACGTTGTGAACATTTTCAAGTCTTGGGTTAATAGATCTTACCTATTTCTTTACAGGAGCCGTTGGCAAGATCTCCCTAGCGTGTAATCTGGTGTGTTTTAGACCCCCTAGCATCCCAGCCTAGTACTATCTTGGGTTTCATTATGGGACAACAGCTACTCCATTCTCAGCACAGAAGGGAGAGCCATTGTGCTCAAGTCATGAATTCAGCCTTCAAATATGCCTTTCTTTACATTGAAGGGGCTTAGCTGGACAACCCCTGTTCATGTGGGGGGCTTGGCTCATCAGCCTCACCAGGCTGCGCTTTTAATCCTCTACTCTTTGCCGACCAACGGCTGAACCATGCCACTCTTCCCATTGTTTTGACCTCATCTTAGTCCATCATGGACCCCATAACCGCCCTCCAGACGGCATCCGCCATCATCGGCATCGTCGACTTTGGCACTCGCCTCCTCTCCAGCACCTACCAAATCTACCATTCGGCGTCTGGTCACACTGCGCGCGAAGTGGGGTTGTCAACCCTGTCGGAAGAGCTGAACGGCCTCGGGAAGCAACTTCAAGATCGCCTTCCAGCAGCGTCCAGTGCAGCCTCTGCCTCGGACAGGACTCTGCAGAACCTCTCGGCGCGATGCGTCGAAGCCAGCAACAAGCTACATTCGGCCATTCACGATTTGCAGGCAAATCGGTCTGGAAATGGCAGAATCAGTATAGCCGCCAATAGTTTCGCATCTGCCCTCAAGGCAGTGTGGAATAAGGGCGAGATTGAGTCTTTGAGGGAAGAATTGACAGAGCTTCGTTCCCAAATTACCTTCGCGGCCATTATTTCCGTCTTGTAAGACTTTCACACACAATTCAAGCATCTGCCTAATACAATCATAGGTCGGAATCAAAACAAGATGGTCGGAGACACATTGAGCTGAGGGACCGACTAGATCATATCACCAAGCAGCTCGCCGGCCGCGACGACAACGCTCACCAGTTCGCCAGGGAGCTCGCACTGATAACAGCACTGGGCAACTCAAGTGACATGATCCCTAGGCAGACCGATCTCCTTGACATCCTCTGGGGTATAGACTGGAAGTCATGGGCAACCCACTGCGAGGGAAACCTGTTCATGGACTCCCACTCAGCCCCTCATACCCACGCCGCTGGCCTCTCCATACAGATGAAGATCTTGGGAGATCTCTCGTTTCGGGAACTCAACTCCAGAAAGGAGGCCATTCCTGAAGCATATGCCAGCACCTGCAGCTGGATCTTTCGGGATTCAGAGACGGACAAGAACGGCGAGCAGCTGGGGTGGTCAAGTTTCCCAACGTGGCTGAAGCAGAGGGATCAAGAAATCTACTGGATCACTGGAAAGCCCGGTTCCGGCAAATCCACGCTGATGAAGTACATCACTGAGAATCCAGAGCTGCAAACTCACCTTCAGGAATACGCGGGAGACCTCCCCTGCTTGAAGGCCGGCTTCTTCTTCTGGAACCCAGGTTCAGAGATGGAAACGTCACGAGAAGGCCTCCTTCGGACACTTCTTCACCAGTGCTTGCAAGCCAGACCAGACCTCATCCCTGCTGTGGCACCTCGTCGATGGGCACTTTACAATTTACGGGGAGGCGAAACCTTTGCGCCAGGGTGGGGCTGGAAGGAGCTGAAGGAGTCATTTGACATTCTCTGCTCATTCCACGGACAAGACTTTCGATTAGCCTTCTTCATCGACGGCCTTGATGAGTTCAAAGAGTCTGAAAAATCTCCCGATCTCCTAATCAGCTGGATACGCCATACGGCAACACAATATGGCATCAAGATATGTGTCTCAAGTCGCCCCTGGAACGTATTTGCGGATGCATTCGGGACAGAACCCTCTCTCACAATGCAGAGTCTCTCAAAGAGGGATATTGCCCACTTTGTCCGCACAGAGTTCGACAAAAGCATCGCGTTCCAAGAGCTTAAGGAAGTCTTTCAAGATGAAGCAACGTCGATTATCAAGGAGATCATCGAAAAGGCCCAGGGCGTGTTCCTTTGGGTTAGCCTCGTCGTCCGCAATCTCCTCTCAACCCTGGTTGACAATCCATCCTTAGCCGACCTCAAACGAAAGCTCGCCGAGATCCCCAGTGACATCGCCGGGCTGTACAATGCGATATGGCTATCCATCCCAGTCGAGAGACATTGTCGGTCGTCTAAGATCTTACAGATCTGCGTCGATTCATTGGAACCCTGCAAGGCAGAGGTCATGTGGCTTGCCACCGAGGAAAACCCCAACCTGCAAGCCATCACCAATCCGGGGATCCACAATGTCATGAAGCGAGTCCTCGACGGCCATACAAGAGGCATATGCGAGCTGGTACAGGACGGAGTGCAATTCCTCCATCGGTCAGCGGCAGACTGGGTCAAAGAGGATTCAACGAGAGCCGAAATCTGCTCCAAAGCCCCGCCAGACTTTGAACCAAGCCTCAACTTACTAGAAGCCCACATTCAGTACCAGGCAGTGATGAAGGCATACAGTTTTTCAACAGCCCTCGAACCACTTGACTTAGTCCGGATCCTGTTCAAATGCATAACCAGACTCTACAACGTCGCCAGCGCAGACAGGATAAGCCAGCTCAGCGTCCGGCTCATTCAAGCCACGGACAATGTTAATAAGCTGGGATACGAAATCGCTGTCCAACGCCGAAGGTTTCCTGAATGGCAATCGGCAACCCGGTCAAAAGACTTGACACTGGAAAGATGGTCAACTAAGCATTGGCTCAAGGTCCAAGGCGGAGAAAGCCTCGAGGCCGAAAACTGCTTTGTCGGATTCGCAGCCACCGCCGGCTTGGTCGACTACGTCAAAAGAAAAATAAAGGACGATCCCTCCCTCCTCATCCCAAAGAAAGGCAGAATTTCCATCCTAGAGAACGCCATATTCGGGCACAATTTTAATATGGACTTTGTCAGGTTTGCCTCCCCATCTGAGTACTCCTACGGGACGGGCAGACTCGAGATCATCCGGTTCATCCTAGAGACGAGTCCGCACTGGTACGAGACGGCTCACGGCAAGCCGATAGTCGAGGCCGTAGCCAGTCGCAAGTCGACGGGCGAAACCTTCAAGGCACAAAAGTGGTTTAGGGAGGTGCGTGAACTGCTGGAAGAATTCGGGTACGAGTCCTCCAAGCGGTGGAGGCGCAAACGAAATCAAGGAATATTAGTTGGCCCAATCAACAAAACCGGTCACAAAACGACTAGGCGCCTCAGGGGGTTCAAGAATGAACTGGGACACTATTTTGGCAAATTTAGAACAGCAACGCGAGAGGCAGATAGTAATTAGAAGGCCGACAAATTGGCATTCTTCTTCCACTCTTTTGAAAGCCTCGCGGAGTTCATGAAAAGCAATTTCTCAGCTAAGAGTGTCTGAAGTCCCTACCTTATTGTCTGGTCTGATGAATTGATTTTAGAACTTGATTCCGGATGAGCCGCGCTTTTGAAAGACGCGATTTTGATGGCCACGAGCTGATAAGTGTGAAGCTGCTCCTGGGATATGTCATAGACGTTAACTATTGGCCGAGTGGGCTGTTAATTGAACAGGGGAGAGGCGAGGACAGCCGTGGTCGGACCCCATTGTCATGGGCTGCCTCGTGTCGGCATGAAGCCATCATCAAGCTTCCACGGATGATCCGGAAAATGTGACTTGGCAAATGGTTGCGCCCGCTTTGTCTCTACAAGGGTAGCATCTTGCCATGATTCCGCTGTTAAAAATTGAAACACACGGTGTTACCACATGAAGCCCGGATGTTTGCACTGCCACAACGGATCCCCCTTTGGGACGAAAAATGATACGGAGGCTTCACAGCCTGGGGACTAAGCCCGTTTGGTAAGCTGCTTCCCGCCCGCATCGTTTCAGGTGTAGGAAGCTAGCAACCAACATGCATATTTGTGTAAGTCAAACCAACAACTCAAAGTTTATCAACACTATAGTTAGCAAACTGTAGGCCTGTTGGTGTTGGCCATCCGATGAAACTGCATCATGTGGCTTTGTCTCAAAGTTTCAGCTCGCTTGCAAAATAGGAAGGCGGTATCCCCAAAGGAGGGTCGCGTAAGAGCCTGCCTTCACACCTTGGAGTTGGCCCCTTCATATTAAGGCAAGTCGAGTTCATCTTGTTACCTGCAATCGCTTCACTTTCCTGTATTCCCTTCACCTATCCTCAATCTCATTGTTTGTCTGCAGTTTCACCATCTACCGCCCTTGCATTGTATTTTGCATGCTTTAGTTCTCTTCCTCTGCATTCACTCTCATCGATTATCTTCACTCGTAGCATCTGCCTTTATTCATCATCTGCATATCCTCATACTCGATCATCCACTTCTGCCTCCCCTCAACGCAACTTCCGCATCTCCCCACCAGGAACTCTATATCTCATCGACAAAATGGCGTCTCCTATCCTCAAACGCCCGGCTCTCGGACAAGTTTCCGCCCTAGGGAGTCTCTACGATGCTCGCAGCGACACCTTCCTCCCATTGTCCCTATTCGATGAACCTCTTCCTCCCGATGCCGTGGAGACCACCCAGCACCAATCGCCCCACGCCAAAGTGGTCAATGGGGACACCTTCGCGGAGAAGTTCGATGCATGTGGCATCGATGGCGAGCTGGCCGTCAGCGTCCTAGCTGGACTTGCCAAGGTTGAGGGTTCCGGCCTCTACTTGTCCGACAAGCGCGACACGAACCATGCTGTGCAGTCTTCTCTACACTACGATTTCATCACTGTAGAAGAGAAACTCAATCTTACTGCCACTGGCATCAAAGGATGCGTCGCACTCAACCGTTTGGACGCTACTCACATCGTCACTGGTATTCACTGGGGTGCCCGCTACGTGTTCACCGCTAAGCAGCAACATGATCCCTCCAAAGACAGAAGCCAGGTTTCTAGCAGCCTAGAGGCGCAGATGTCTTTTCTCAAGACAGCAGGACTGTCACGAGTCGAAGATGAGACCTATACCCATTCTGAAACCTCTGTCGAACTGAGCGTCTTCGGAGACGACCTCGCTAAAGTTCCCTTCCTGGCCAACTTTGCCGACGCCCAGGATCTCATCGAGAACATGTCCGGCAATATCACCAGAGCTGGTGACGGGAAGGGCCAGCCACTAGTTTACGCCCTAATGCCGCTCTCTCTGCTCGCCGCGCTTCGGATACTTGACATCAAGGCTAACGTCACCTACCATCAGCTGGGGGCTGACTGCGCCCAAAGATGTGTGCAGCTATTTGACGATATCCGGGACGCAATCCAACGACTCAGCGACTATTTTGCTCGACTACAGACTCATCAAGCCTGTGTTCCGCCTGAACATATTGACTTCATTGCACAACTTCTTGCCAGGAGTAAAACGTTGGAAGTCATCCCAGAGGCTGACTTCGCGAGCCTAGTCAAGGCAGCCCGAAGCGGCGAGGTGACTGAGCAGCAACTTTGGAATCGGCTCACGGCATTCGTTGGAGATGTCTCGCCTCACAACATTCTGTCCTCCATGGCATACGAAGAGAAGATGGATTTCCAAGATCTTCTCATGCGCGAGGGAGCATACCTCGTCGGCTACGAGGGCCCGTCGGTATCCGCCTTGTTGCACGGGAATCCGTATGACGACGCGTTTGTCTTTTACTTCAACGAACATGTCCGTCATCATACCGATGTATGGGAGGAGAATCTTGCAGCATTCCTAGACATTCTGAAAGATCAGTCTCACCACAAACTCGCTATCGCTGTCGATCAGGACGCGGTTGACCATGACTCTCACGGCACTTCCTTGGAGAAGCCCTACATCTCGCACTTGCGGAGAGGACGAGTCATCAGTGAAGACCTCGTAGAGAAACGCAAGGTCTTGGCCGCCAACTGTGTGATGCGCGTTGCCGAAGACGCGCTAGATCCCTCCGTGAACGGCAAACCTCTCGACAGAAGAGCCGTCAAGATTCCCTGTCCACGCCACGGCTGCGACCAGAAGCTGCAATGCAACTGGATCTGTGGCTCTTGCCAGTCAGCAGTCGAGTACGGTGTTGCTGATGAATTGCTGTACTGCGACTGCGGAGCAAGCCCCTACCACAAGTGGGAGTTTCAGTGCAACGACCCGAAACACGGCTCAGACTGGGAGAAGTATGACCGTCTTGAGCTTCATAAAAAGCTCAAGGCGCTGGAGCCGTTCGAGGATCTCAACATCTTGATCCTGGGCGAAACAGGAGTTGGGAAATCGACATGGATCAACGCATTCCTTAACTACCTCTCGTACGAATCAATCGATGAGGCATTGAACGCTGAAGACCTGAAATGTGTCATTCCTTGCTCCTTTCAGACACAAACCGCCGTTGACGGCAGATTTGTTGAGACGGAAATCAAAATTGGCTCTAGTGAGTCAGAAAAGGATGGTTCTGGAGGTCAATCAGCCACGCAGTCGACCGAGGTGTATACCGTCAATATCGGCAAGACGCGTGTCCGCCTTATCGATACGCCTGGAATTGGAGACACCCGTGGTGTTGATCAGGACAACTCCAACATGAACGACATCTTGACCGTCTTGCGGACTTACAACAACCTTCACGGAGTTCTCATACTCTTGAAGCCAAATGCCGCTCGATTGACCGTCATGTTCCGATTCTGCATCAAACAGCTATTGACACACCTGCATCGCAACGCGGCCAACAACATTGTGTTTGGATTCACAAACACCCGTGGCTCCAATTACAAGCCTGGCGACACCTTCAAGCCCTTGAATGCCCTCCTGTCCGAGTACAAGGACGTCAGCATGGGTTTATTCGAGAACAATGTTTACTGCTTCGACTCGGAAAGCTTTCGATACCTTGCCGCCAAAAAGAAGGGCATTGACATTGGCCACTTGGAAGACAACCGTCGCAGCTGGGAATACTCGGTCGGAGAGTGTGAGCGGCTCGTTAAGCACTGTCAAGGCATCACTCCCCATCAAGTGCGCAGCACCATTAACCTCAATGAAACTCGCAACACGATTCACCGACTGACAGAGCCAATGACATTCATTGCTGAGAAGATCAGAGCGAGCATCGATGTCAACAATGATGCTATCAAGGAGCTTCGGGACTTTGAACTCACGCGGCAACAACTTCAGCAGCGCCTCTTCGTCCAAAAGGAGACTCTAACTTCGGAAAAAGTGGACAGACCGCAAACAGTCTGTACGCACGACGATTGTGTCGAGATTCGCACCGACTTCGAAGGCAAAACAGAGACTGCCACAACCATCTACAAGACGGTTTGTCACGAAGGCTGCTACCTACAGAGCGTCGATCGCAACAAAAAGGGTCACCCTGAATTGCAAAATTGCGCCGCGATGGGTCTAGCCGGCATGTGCAAATGTGGCCACTCTTGGATGGACCATATGCACATCTACTACAAATATGTGCCGACGACTTATCAACACCGAGATGCGGCCACAGACAGAGATCTCATCAAGAATGCCGATAATATCCAGCTCAGAGAGGAGGCAATCCGGATGAAGAAGGAAGCCATTGAGGAGTTCAAGCTTGAACACCAACAAGTCCAAGAAGCCGCCATCCAGTTTGGCTTCTTCCTCAAGAGGCACGCCATCACACCCTACAACGACGCCACCATCGAGTACATCGACATGCTCATTGACCAGGAGAGGCAGAAGATTAAGGTCGGGGGATCTGCTGAACGTCGTAGCAAACTTGAGAAGGAGAAAGCTGAGTACCTCCAAAGGGTGGAAGTACTGGAAAAGGCCATGAAGCAAGGCGACGAGTCCAAACTCCTAGACGACTCGGGTGTGGCACAGCTAGTCGAGAGCCTGTACGGCCTACCTCATTTCGGAGACGATCTCCGAAACATTGTCAACATTCAGGAGAGGGCGGCTGAGTCTACATATCGAGAACGGTCCTGCAATGTGTCAGGAGGGGCGCACTTCCGTCGTCAACGACAGAGAAACCAGACTCGAACTGCCGAACGACGCAACCCACATCTTGGAGAGGGACCGTCGGCTCCGATGAAAACTATTTCGTCTTATGAACCGATTCCTGGATCGTTTCCTAGGGAACCTACTGGAGGTACTGTCAGAGCGAAACCCCGTGCCCGCTCAGCAACGCCACATGAACCATCTCCGAGGCGGGGAGATTGGAGAAGTAATATCACAGGTCATATCACAGGACTTCTCCGGGGCATTTTGAGATGATACGCAAATGCCAGTTCAAGGCATACACCACCCACCCCAGACGTCTCCTAGGAGGGGATTTTCAGCGACCTAGGTGTGAATATCGCCACTGGCATTGAAGCATGTTGTTGACGAATGTTCCGGGATCGGGAACCGAGTGGTTGGTCTAGTTTAGAAGTCAACACGGTATTCTTTTTGTTCTGGATTTTCATGCGATCTTTCTGGCCTGCAGAGAATCTGTTGGGAGTTGTTAGGGTCTGGAAGATGGAAGCTGCCAAATGCTACATATAGGGTGAACTCGGAGTCACTGGAGCTCTTGATTTTCCGCTGGTCTGCGGGAAGAAAAAAGGTATTTTATAGACAGTATGAATCAAGCAAAACCTGTTCTTTGGAGTACATAGCTTGAGTGTGATGTTGTTCCCTAAGAGGCAGCTGGGACGGCTCAAGACGCTGTGCCGTTCAAATCGCCCAAGCTTTTTCTGTATCGATTACGAAGCGAACTCATACGATAAACATGATATCTTTAACGCGCATCTGCTATTCTAGGGGTATATCAAAAAAGGTCCAAATCTTCATCTATCTCAAAGACAACTCGCGCCAAATCATACTCCTCCCAAGCAAAATCAGAGTAATAGAAAAGCCAGCCAGGAATGAGCCAACACCACACATCCA
Organism: Fusarium falciforme; assembly: GCF_026873545.1. Taxonomy (NCBI): domain Eukaryota; kingdom Fungi; phylum Ascomycota; class Sordariomycetes; order Hypocreales; family Nectriaceae; genus Fusarium; species Fusarium falciforme. The sequence goes on from NC_070546.1 coordinate 533,061, forward strand.
GACAGTCTCGCTGACAGCATTCGAACTCCAGTGTCTCGTCGCCGCACTGACGATATCATCGGCGTTCAGAAGATCAATCCCTTCCCGAGCGAGAATCTTCCAGACATAGTTGCGGTACGAGATTGGCCAGCCAGGTAGCTCCCAGTATCGCGACATAAGATTCAGCCGCTTTGCATTCTGGATCTGGCGTCGCACGGTTTTGAGTTGGGAGGTGCTGAAACCGAACATGAGGGTTCCGATAGCCCTCCATAAAGACACCGAGGCGGTGTAGAATTCGTTTTCTTGGACGCCCAAGCAATAAGTGTCGTTTCTCTCGCAATATCCAGGACGACTCAGCAAATCAAGAGATGCGTCGAGAAAGACGTCATGGTACTGGCGCCACCGTTCCGGGTCCGCACCAACGTTCACGTCACGGCGCTTGACAATGTTTCCAGTACCTACTACGGTAATAGGGCCATACTGGAAAGTCTGATTTGTGACTGGTGAGAAAATCTTGTCGTGTCGGGACAAGTAGTTTCGCTCTCGGAGAGGCTGCAGCTGCTCGAGAACCAATGGCCAAGTCGTTACAGGATCGTCCTTGACATCGATGAACAGGATCAGTGTCCTATTCGGATAATTTGCAAAGACACCAGCAGGGTGCCTATTGGAGTCTGGAAAGACTCGTGAGCGCTCAGCGTTTATCGAGTCCAGGATCTGCAAGAGTGGATCGATGTAAAGAGAGCGGAGCGTCTTCTTTGGTGTCAAGTCCCACCAGTGGTGTCCGACCAATAGCTCATTTCCATCTTTGCTGCGCCAGACATCTGCTTCGACGCTCACACATCCCACCGATAGAGCAGAAAATAAAGGACGAGGTCTCAAGTAGTCGTTGTGGGAGTGGACCATGGCGGGTGAGACGTGGGGGGACAGTTGCTTAACCCATCGTGTGGCGCTCTCTGTCGAATTTTCGGTATCCTCGAAAGGGTCGGCTAGTGAAAGACCAGAAGACTCGTAGGCGTGTACAAAGTAGCGCTCGATTCCAAACACCACGAGAGAAAAGGTCACGCTACGGAGGATGTCAGGTGTCGTGTAAGTGAGGAAGAAGGCTGAACTTACCCGACCAACCCCGTGACTATCACGACCGTCCACCCCAAATTCTTCCACACTTTTCTAACCCCAGAAACTCGGGACTTGCGCCTCGTTGGTTCAACCTCTGCCTGCCATGGTTCTGGGCTTGATGATCGAAGTGGCTGGTATTCTGTGTCGTTCTCGTGACCTTTGCCACACAACATTTCGGCGACTTTCATGCTGATGTGCAGCGTGAACAGCAAAAGACAATACCACGAGGTTAAGGAAAAGAAAGAAAAAGCCGCAAGGAAAACAGAAAACGAGACAAGCGAAAATTCGAGATATAGCTTCCTTCATGTGCTATCTTGATCATGTGTGCGGTTGGTGTCGTTGAACTAGCGTTGGTGGTCGTATTAAAGCCGAGCTACAACGCACGTGGTTCCACTCACACGGTCGGGTTCGGACCAATCCTGGCTTTCCGCTCAAGCACGAAGGTCCAGAGCGGATTTATTGATGGTCGTGGGAGACGCCGGAGGGTTGCGCCAAGTCTGTGATTAATGATTGACCGCTCCTCGATGTTATGTCCCGGTAATTCCCTCGTCTAGCTAGACATGCTTCATCTGCCGCGCCTGGCGATCATGTCTGTATCCCGTCTTCGGTTAGACAGGGTTGCCGGATAAATGATGCGTGATAAGATTGTATGTCACTGGGTGCTCGACGGTCAACTGAACGGGGCGGGCAAATCATGAAAGGCGTGAGGCTTGAATGTGAAAACGCGCCATATAATAGGTCGCCCACAGTCGTTAATAAAGTGTTTCGACATATTATTAAGTATTGTGCTTATTCCATGATCCAAGGAAAGTAGGCTATGCGTTATTTGACTGGCCAACATGTAACCATCTCGAGCAAGAGAATACCATCTCGGACATATACTCGACACAATTCGCTTGCAAGGAAAGAGACGCTTATTTACCAGTCAAAACCAAACTCCAACCCTCTTCCCCTTGTTTCTACGTCGCGCACATTTCACACCGTGAATCTGTCGTCAAGCTGGAGATGGTTCCGCGGCACAACCTCCAAAAAGCCATCGCAGTGATGGCCCTAGATAAGGAGCAACAAGTCTGGTCAGAAACGCCCCAGCGTCACCAACGATCTAAACTTGACACAGTTGGAGGAGGATCCCATAGTGTGCCAAGGTCATGAGGGGTTCTAGGTGATATTTCCTTAGGGCAGTGATGCACTCCTCAGTCAACAGGGCCGGGTAACTGATAGCTGTCCGAGCACGCCGCTCCCCCATCATGGCACCGTGAATGTCAAACACCTACTGGAGCCTCCGAGCGGAATCTCTGGCTAGCAATCGTCGTGAAGCCAGCATCGGATATGTCCATGAACTCGAAAAGCATGGTGTACTCTGTGCTAGTAGGTTCAGAGACGCCAGCGTGATGAATCATGGCCATATACGGACCGAGGGGCGAGTCAACAGCAATCATCAGTGAAGACGGACGAACTGGATAGGGTGCTCAATGAGCATGTCGTACGTGTTGCGATACCATGGAAACGTGAGAAATCACATGGAGAATCAATAAAAAAGGATAAAAAGCCGTTTCTACTTTAGCTATCATGATTAGAATTGTTAAACTCAACAAGCTCCCTAGGTATCATGATTCTGTTATGCATCACCTTTTCAAAAGCACCATAATACGATTCCGAATGTTAGTCCTCAAGGTTTGAATGAATGCGACGAGAAGTCTGTATAACGGCTGCCTTCGTATTGTAGCTCTAGCTAAACGACCGACTTCCTTGGGCCTCAACGTCCCCTCGCAACGTCAACTCCCCATCCAGGGATAATAAGTCTTTCAACCAGACCCCATCTGCTGCTACCCTACATCTTCCGATGCACGCTCCAAGAAATTGAAGAGCCCCCACATGGCGCCGGAAGTGGTTGCAGATCTCCGAGGTTTGCACAAGGGTCTGACGGTTCCACGGAGAAGCACGATCAACGAGCATCTCGACCCTCTGCACCGCTAAGCCGTGCGCGGCGTTGCCTATGTCGACTATCATTTCCTTGAGGTGGGAAACCATCTGCTACAGGCGCAGGCCAAACAGAAAAACCCACCCCGCGAGGACGGTAGATCAAGAGCCGAATGTGGCGGGGAACCGATTCGCTGTGCTAACCCACTTATCTTCGCGCCGAGGATTTCTAGCGCTTTATCAAGTTGTGTAGAGACGTCTCTTATTGGAATAAATATTGATCATGTAACATGCATCTTCTGATCTGCCAGCACCTGAAATACTTTGTTCCCTCATTCTCACTTTTTCACAATGGCTTCGTTAGGTAGCAGCTCCGTCTTGGGCGCCTTCGCTTTGCCCCCTCTGCGAAATGAGCCTATTGTAAGTGACATTTCGCCTCAAAGTGCTTGCCACAGGGACCCTTGTCGCTCGCCCGGGTTGGGACATGCCACTAACTCTCACCAGATCTCTTATGGCCCAGGAACCCCCGAGCGGTCTTCACTCGTCGAGGAGATGGCCACGATGACGAAAGAGATGCCATTCGAGGTCCACCCTAACGTGAACGGTAAAGATGTGAGATCCAACCTTTTCACCTTTCGCCGAGATGATGGAGCAAAATTTAACCCAAGACAGGTTGTCGGTGCCGCAGAGCACACCCAGAAGAGCCCCTTTGAGCACAAGCTCGCCGTGGCAAAGTATTCCCACGCAACTTCCGAGCTCGTGGACAAAGGCATTCAAGGGGCACTCGAGGCCAAGAAGACGTGGTCCAAGACGTCTCTGCACGATCGCGCTGCCATCTTCTACCGGGCTGTTGCTTTGCTCAGAGGACCATACCTGTATCGTATGATGGCAGCAACTATGCATGGGCAGGGCAAAAATGCCTACCAAGCCAGCATTGACTGCGCTGCCGAGGTATGCGGATTCCCTCGTGTGACTCGGGTTCTGGACTAACTTGCAACACAACAGTCCATTGACTTTCTCACAATGTTCCCATCCCTTGCGGAGAAGCTCTACCAAGCTCAGCCTCCGTTCAACGCCCCCGATGTGTGGAAGTACGTCACCAACCCCTATTCCATTGGCTTGCCGGAACTCTCAACTAACCAATCCGTCACAGTCGGAGCGAAGTCCGTCCTTTAGACGGCTTCGTCTATGCTGTCTCACCGTTCAACTTCACCGCCCTGGCCGTCAACCTTGTCCTGGCTCCCCTCATCACGGGAAACGTTGTCATCTGGAAGCCCAGTCCCGGTGCTATCTACTCTAGTTGGCTGTTTAACCACATCATGATCGAGGCTGGCCTTCCAGCCGGCGTCCTCCAATTTCTGCCAGGTGATGCCGAGCAGGTGACGGCCCAGATCTTTTAGAGTCGCGACTTTAGCGGCCTCCATTTCACGGGCAGCACGACCGTGTTTCGACAGCTTGCAGCCACTATCGGCTCCAAGATGAACTTTTGGAAGTCATACCCACGTATCGTGGGCGAGACAGGTGCGTTCGAACAAAGATGGGTATTGGCCAGCGTACTGACACTTGTCAGGTGGAAAGAACTTCCATCTCATCCACCCATCTGCGGATGTGAGGAATGCTGCACTCAAATCTATTCGTGCAGCATTCGAGTACCAGGGACAGAAGTGCAGCGCCTTATCCCGCGTCTACTTGCCCGCATCGCTAGCCGAATCCTTCAAGGAGATCCTTATCCGCGAAACCGAAGCTCTCACCATAGGCGACAAGTTTACAGACTTTATGGGACCTGTTATTAGCCAGTCTGCCTTTGATCGCGTCTCAAAATATATCCAGGACGCCAAGAACACTTCACACATCAAGGTCCTTGCTGGGGGCACATACGATGACTCAACCGGCTACTACATTCGACCAACAGTGGTCGAGTCGTTCGACCCCAAATCCCGCTTCATGACCGAGGAGATCTTTGGGCCTTTCCTGTGTCTGTATGTGTACGACGATATCGACTTTGGTCCTAAGATCTTTGAGCTCATCGACGAAACCACCGAATATGCACTCTCGGGTGCCGTCTTTGCCAAGGACCGTCAAGCTATCGTTGAAGCCACTGAGGGGCTTCGATTTGCGGCTGGTAACTTTTATGTCAAGTAAGTTTGCCCCATCATATTTGCCCAGAGCATGCATACTAACTACCGAAATAGCGACCAGTGCACAGGCGCGATGCCAGGCCACCAGCCATTTGGGGGTTCCAGAGCTAGTGGCACCAATGATAAGGCCGGTTCTTTGGGTTTGTTGACAAGATTTGTGTCTTCCAGGACAATCAAAGAAGGCTTTGCCACCATTGATTCGGTGTTGTATCCATCAAATCAGGAGTAGCAATAGATAGTACTAAACCTGGTTTAAGGACAATTACAGAAATCCAATTAATGTCTATACGGAGAAGAGTAATACCAAGGTTTTCTGGTGATAGACTTTTTGTATTTTGGGTACAATTACTGTTTCTAGAAGAAGTCGTTGGTCACAATGGCAAAGAGCTTCCCGGACTGATTTCTAGAGAGAAGGCATAGGTTTGTACACATTAGTCTCTGAATGCCATATCTAACCCCTACGCCCTGCTTTCCCTTCCATGAGCAATACGAGGCCCTTATGTCTGGTCGGTTCAAGACACGCAAGTCTCTGCAAAACATAGCACCGTGATGACTTCATCCCAACTTCCTCCAGCTCATAATATCCGACCTCGTATCGGATTCCGAGATTCGCGATAATCTTGTCAACAATCTACCCGTTCGCCCATGTGGGCCTTGAGGCGAGCCATCATGACCCCGATCCCTCGCTCAGATTAGGCTCTAGATAATGAATGCGCCCTATCTTACCCGATTTGGATGGATCCCAGCTCGGGGCGAACATGACCATGGATGATGGACTCTCGGCGCGAGGTCCATGAATTTGGTAACTCGGTCCGATGAACTAGCTCCAGGACTTGGAAAGTTTTCCCAGCGCCAAGATACTGCGGCCTATTATGCCCCGCGCCAAGGGTGCCGCCCATTAAGGTAATATGCGGAGAGCTGGAGTTGGCTCTGCTGCTTATCACACCCGCCATCACCTGTTCTTCGTGACCTTTGCCATCTGATTGTCTGGTTTCTCCAGTTCTCCAGCAAGGAAGAAAAGCATCAGGCAGACCGAGCTACATTCATTACGAGATATGCGTACAGCGGCTCTCTTTGGAGCCTTTCTGCTCTGTGCTGTATTCGCATGTCGATGGCTCGCCTCCATCTTGACAGGCAGCAAACAGAAACGCAATGCGCCAGCGGTTATGAGCGATAAAGGCACGTTTTGTTTCGCAATCTCCCTTTGCCATGAAACTGACTGCTAACCTGCATGTCTGTCTAGTAACTAAGACTGAGCCCTCATTCATCGATGTGGCACGAATCAAGCCCATCAGGCCTGACTTTGATTGGCGTACGCAAAAACAGCTTCCTTATCCGCCTTGGAAAAATGGCCCCTATCATGTTACTATGGGTAAGGCAGCTGTCAGGTATTCAGTAACATCCATTGTTCTTGGCTAATCGTGGCTCGTTGCTGTCCAGGCTTGAAACAGACCGATGTCGAAAATTGGATCGAGCTGGATGAGACATATCTCAAAAAGTACCACTTGAAAAAGCGTTTGTATCAGGAAAATCGGGACGAAGTACTTTCTTATTTGCCTGGATGCAACGACGGGCTGTTTGAGGCATTGGAGCTGGTCAAGAATACGCTTATTCGACGATATCCCACCATGTTCCGGCTGCAGAGCCCTCACGTCGTGGAGAACCTCGTGACCGGCGACGTCTGGGACCTAAGGCCGGAGGCCTCGACATGGAAGACTCATCATCCTCTCGAGGTAATGGGCCTGCTCGCTACAGAAGACTTCTTCTTGCTCTACAACAATCCCAAGACTGGCCAGACGACATTGAGAGCGGGAGGAGTATGCTTTCCAGGTGGGAACCATATGTACCGTTCCCTTCTACTTGACTAACGGACTGAATAGCGGGTTTTAAAATCGAAGAACGAATTGGACTCAGCCTCTGGGAGATTCATGCAGGCAAAGTCCCCCAGTATGAGAGCAAGTTGGCCAAGTCCATGGATCGCTTCTTCGAGCGACTGAGAGTTGAATCGGCCGTGTCTCGCTTCAACTACGCGATTGACGACTCTTCAGACCTGTTCCACCGTCATCCGCACCACAACCTGACCCTGGAGCAATTGGAGAACCCTCCCAAGCTGGAGGACCTTCACCTCCGTGTTGAACGGCAGACCCTCCAGCGACTTCCAAAGACCAGAGCTCTGCTATTCACCATTCGCACCTACGTCACGCCGATCGTCGAGGTTACCAAGGATAGGGAGGTTGCTGCGGCACTAAAGACGAGTGTAGGGAGCTTCACCGAGGACGTGTCAAAATACAAGAACAAGGAGCTTTGGAATCGTACCTTGCAGAAGCATCTTGCAGAAGTTCTGGGTGAAGACAAGTGAGATTAGAAGTTGAAGCCAGATTTCGGAAAATAGGAACAGAAACAAGACCCGGCTTGCAGTGAGTGACCCCGGGGGGAAGGGGCAGGGAGAGACAGCTCCAGACTCACTCATGTATGCGATAGGCATGAAAACAAGTCGAATGAAACAAGCAAGAGAGAAGATTACCGATTTACCACAGATGACAAACGCCCGTCCAATGCTGCTAGCGTTAAAACCCCTTGTGTCCCTTGCCAAACCGCCTGTAAAGTGTCGTGCTCCTGCAGCCCAAAAGACTTTGCTCGCAATGGGGGTTCCCTCCATCCGCGTTGCTCATTACTTACTGCTCTTGGGCCGGCCGAGCACCGAGTTCGGCACTTCACGATCAGCTGCGTGACCAGCCTGGCGATAATCTTCGGGGCGAGCGTGGGTCACAGGGTGTGGGCCGCCTTAACGAGATGACATTCTCACTATCTCGACCCCTCGATTTGCGGGCCTTTCTGGTCAAGGATCGTGGATATAACAACCGACAGTGCCAGTTAGTTGATCCTTGTCGGCCTATCAAACCGCTTGTCCGCCAACAGCCAGCCCAACATGTCGTCGTCGCAGAACTCGGTGCTTCTCCACCGTTCTCTAGATAAGACGTACCCCACCGCCACAGGCGGCGAGGGTGTTTATCTTCTGACCTCGGATGGTCGCAAAGTCCTCGACGGTAGTAGTGGTGCCGCCGTCTCTTGCCTCGGGCATGGGAATCAAGAGGTAATCCAGGCTATCTGCGATCAGGCCAAGAGACTGTCGTTTGCCCATACATCCTTCTTCACTTCAGACCCCGCTGAGGAGCTTGGCCGTCTCATATTGGAAAAGAGTGACAACCAGTTCAGCAAGGTCCTCTACCTCACCTCGGGCTCCGAAGCTGTCGAGTCTGCTCTCAAGTTGGCTCGCCAGTATCACGTCTACCGCGGAGAGCCACAGCGTGTCAACTTCATCGGCAGAGTGCACTCATACCACGGCAACACTCTTGGTGCTCTCGCGGCTGGCAACAACCCAGCAAGACGAGGACCATTCGCGCCTGTGCTAGCGTCCACATTCCACCATGTCAGCCGTTGCTTCTACGATGCCGATGGAAAGGGCCAGAGCGAGGAGGAGTACGAGAACAAACTCATCTTGGAATACGAGGACAAGTTCAAGCAGCTGGGCCCTACAACGGTGGCTGCCGTGATTGTCGAGCCAGTGGTGGGAGCAACGCTCGGATCGGTGCCCGCAACTGCCAACTATCTACCGAAGCTGGCACAGCCTTGCAAGAAATACGGAATCCTGACCATCTTCGATGAAGTCATGTGCGGAATGGGACGATGTGGGAGCTACCACGCATGGCAGAGCTTGGGAAACGTTGCCCCGGATCTTCAGACCGTTGGGAAAGGCTTGGGTGCCGGTTATCAACCGCTTTCGGCTGTCTTGTTAGGAGAGCGAGTGGCTTCTGTCTTTGAGAAGCACTCGAGAGGGCAAAGGACCTTCCTGAGCGGACACACCTTCCAAGGCCACCCGATGGCGTGTGCTGGCGCACTCACGGTGCAGACAATTCTGTTCCGAGATGACTTGATTTCCCAGTGCAACAATCTGGGTGAAATCCTGAGCCAAGTTGTGAGCTCTGAACTGCCCGATGAGTGGAGGCAGCATGGGGGCAGCATGAGAGGACTCGGACTCTTCCGGACAGTCGACTTTGGTAATATGAAGGAGCTCTACGGTGGTCCTCTGGCAGGTGAAGTCTCACGTCGAGCCTTCAAACTCGGTGCAGCAGTTTACCTCTGCTCGCCCGCTGTGGACGCAGTTCTGCTGTACCCTCCATTTGTCGCCAGCGAGGAGGAAATACGGGGTCTGGGCCAGGTACTGGTGCAAGCTGTTGGCGACGTTTTGCAAAGTCGCAAGGAGGCCTCTTTGAACAAGTCATGAGATCGAAAGGATATAGAACCATACTGGGAGCTCAGTCAGCGTCCCATAGTACTACGTAGGCAATACAGTTTCATGTCAACATGATGTACATGTTCTTGTCACGCATGACCTGCCTCCAATCCACACCTCCCAGCTCTACCCCCAGCCCGTCTTGATTCCCCTGGGCCCAAGCTGTCGATCTGCTCTTCTCCATATTTTCATTACTAGTGATGTAGACTGTTGAATGTTGCCAATCCCATGACGCTTGGCGCGCTCAAGCCAGATCAAGGCGCGATGCCTCAAGTCTGTATCAACTGCTTCGACAGCCGCAATGAATCCGGGCCACAGTGTATTTGCTACGGCGATGTTGCGCGACAATGCGTCAATGTTCTCGAGATGGTCAAGTGCCGTTGACACCAAACATTGGCCTGTTGGGCGTGTCCTGGGTTCGGAACTCCTCTTCACGGCAGGCGTGATGTGAGCAGAGCCGTCGCACAAGGCTCTCTGGAAGAAGATGGCGGCGCTATAATGGAACGCGAATACGTGGTTGTCGGTAATCAGGTCGGCAATGTATCCCGGCATGCCTCCCTGAGAGTCGGCGCTGGGGAAAGAGTGGCGGTCCTTGAGCAGTTCGGGAGCCTCGAGCGGATCGAAGAGCTCGTCTTCGAGGTCGAGGAGCGATGAGATCTTGTCGCTCGGCCAAGGCGTATCAGGGCCAAGCGTTGATTTCAACTTGGAAAACTCGATAATCTTGTTCAAGCACTGCAGAGTCCTGATGGAGACGCCAAAGGTGATGTCGAGCGTATAGTTTCCCACTGGAGCAGGCATTATGGCCGACTGCAACCCTCGTGGCTGGAGATCCACCAGTTCCAGTCGGCCCGATGTTGACGCAACAATATGCAGACAGCGGAATATCTGCAGAAGAGTGAGGCATGCCAGGTCTGATACCCACCAGCTCACTCCTCCAGTAATCTGGATGACGCGCTTGCACAGCTGGAGATGTTCATAGCCGTCTCCTTGGCTTGCTCCGCTGAATACCTGCGTTACACCGATGAATTAGAAACGGTTTAGTATCCAAAGAGGCTCTCTGACAAACCTCTGCCGTTGTCAATGTCAAAGCCGCTGCCTCAAAGCCTGCCGTGCATTTTTATCTTCCCCCACCACGGCTGACGCATCTTCCGAGTCAAATATTGACCGCAGGAGCACTACTGCACGCTCGTTATATTCCCGGCCCTTTTTCGAGTCATGGACCCTGCTCGAGGGCACCAGGTAGGACCTGTTGAAGGAAGCAACGGCCAAAATGGCGTAGAGGAGGATCTGTTGTGGCAAACTAGAAGGGCTCTTGACAGCTAGTGGGAGGTAAAGTTGAAGCCAAGGGTTATGTGAGGGCGCTGAGGTGGGCATCATGAGTTGGCATACATGGGTACGGTAATGATCCAGCAGCTTGCGAGTTGCTTCAGATGTGACTTCTGCCTCAAATGACGAAGATGGTCCAAGTTCCGCTTTGAGGCTGGTTGCTTCGTCGTGGGTCTCGCCAAGCCCGTCGTCGTTGGGAGAATTGTTTGAGCCCTCGCTACCCTCGTCTGGGCTATCCGAAGCGAAACGCAGAGGATGCGAGTTGTTGAAAATATTCACATACTCTCCAAAGGACCCCCAAGACGCAATCTCGGTGTCTATGGTACTGACGTCGGCAAACGAGCCTTGGAGTCTGTCCAACGGTGAGGGACTGGGCAAGCGTTCGAGACGGTTTAGCACTGAATCAGTCACGTCTTGAGCACATACAAGGCTGCCGTCGGCGTGATTCATATCCCCATAGCCATCGCAAAAGTAAAGACGGGACCTTTCGCAATTGTAACATCTAGGACGACGTCCATCACACTGGGTAAGCATAGTCAGTCTTAGACCAAAATGTCAACACTGATAAACGTTGACTCACCTTTATCTTGCGTGAGCGACACGTGCCACAACCCTGTACAGTTGATGGTCAGGATTGCACAACATGATTTGCAAGTATTCGACAGGTCTATTACCGAATATATCTTTCCTCCTCTCCCCCGCTTGCGTGGTGGCTCCGGAGGCAGCGAATCAAAGAGTATACGATGCATGCTGACCTCCACATCATATTGAGGATGGGCGACTTTGCCGACTTCCTTGTCTGCCGGAGCCGGAATTGCTTCTTGATCGATAGTGCTCGCAACGGAATCCATAGCTTAAGATGGCAGACTACATTACAGAGGAGAGTGACTGCCAAGGAGCTGGAGGACGGGAGAGAGGAAAGGCGGGGTAATCGTGACAGTTGATAAGGAGTCGGCTTGATGCCCTTGGGGTCATGATAGCTCTGAGCTAGTTGTGGGGAGAACCACGTTCTGCCCAGGGCCCCTGGCTTCTGACGCACTTTACCCCAAGGGGCCCTTGCAGAAGCTAGACGAAATTGGGAATAAACACATCCCGGACTCTTCGCGCCGATAAACATGACTCGCTACAAGGGCAGTTGAGAACTTCACAACCATTCCGAAGCTCGGCCGGCAATACGGGTCCGGCCTTGGCACTGCCACTTCTATTAATTGAACCGGCAGCGACATTGTTGCTTGATGAGTGAGTGACTCCGTCGAGGCCAAAGAGAGATATGTTGCCATCCGGAACCGGGTCAGCCTCCTCGTCAGTGTCAGTCACGGCGTCATACTTTGGCGGCCGTGGCGGGGCAGTAGCGTTGCTGTCACTCCGACAGCGCAACGTGCTGGGACCGATACTACCGTTCCGGCTGGCAGGGGCTGCCGAAGATTGATGTCTGCTGCTGGCAAACCGATGGGCGCGATTCAAGAAGCGGCGAATCGAGTTACTACCCTTAGGCGAGGCCTCGGGCATTGCGCTGGGGTTGTAGCTAGCCAAGCTTCGATCTAGTGAGTTGTTGCTTATCTTGCAAGATAGGGTAGACTCCGAGAGCTGAAAGTTATAGGGGTATGGATCCTTATTCCTACCGTGCCTGGGTTTAGGCGACGGTTGGACTAAGGAACTTGTAGTCAGAATAACGGTATTAGGTGACTTTATGGGCGATCCTTGTTATGAGTGGGAGGCTGCTATGGAGGCGCTGATAGCCGATACCGAGACCATCGAGGGCTAAATGGGTGAGCGGGTCGTTAAAACCCGGCCAGGGTAAGAGCTTGGCAACTGGGCCGATAGAAAGATCATATCTATACGTAGTTAAGGTGAAGGGGGGAGCAGGATGTAATATGTCTCGGGGTCTGGGCTGGAAGGGGCCATGGCTGTGTGCTTGTGGTGGTGACCGCACTATGTGAGTAAAACCAGGGAGCATCTGAAGGTTGCGTCGATATATACTCCGTACAGGAGATTAGTAAGTGAGATGAGCCATGGCGGAACACGCCGGAGAGAAAGGGAGAGGGGCCGCCATTGCAGGGGAAGATACAGTTGCATAGGCTAATCTCTTCGTGGAGTAGCCGCTGTCGACCCTCTGGGGCCAACGCTAAACGGAACGCCGCGGGAGTAGGGCTGGAGTCCGAGAAAGGGCATGAGCGTAGGCATGGTGGGTGGACGGACGAAGGTATCACTATATATGCAAGGACGGCAGGAGCCCTGCCCGGTGTCTTCCTGCTGTCTCCATTGTAAGCCAAGATTAGGGCAGACACGTAACCGCTTCTCTTTTGTGCCAATCACTCCACTGCCGAGCCACACCAATACAGCTATGCTAGAAAAGTGATTCCCTCCTCGCTTCATCTTCTCGCACATCTTCAGGGATCCACCTCACTCCCTGGCAAGGCAGAGTTCTCGGAGATGCCATATGAGGCAGGTCTTGAGTTCACGCACGACGCGTGACCTCCAATTGGCCAGACTGCATCAGGATGGGAGTTTCCGGCAGCATTAGCTCGTCCATCTGACCGTGATGGAGTTCAACGCTGCGCCCGCACATGCTGATCGTCCTCAGCCACGAACTTCTTGAACCATTCAGAGGACTCAAGAGCTCTAGGTGCCATCATAAACGCCTCATGATCCTGCAGCAGTAAGACAACCGAGGTTAGTGTGCGTGCAACACTAATAACTCGCTGGAGTGCGCCCGTCCCCGTCTCCTTCTCTTCACCCAATCATCCCTCTAGGCATGCTAGCTTCCCCCCGTTTTTGGCTGCTGAGCCATCACGAGCGTCATAGGAACAGGTAAGCCGAGGACCAGCAGGTAGTAATCGAGGGAACGTCCCCCCAAGCGGCGGGTAGTCTCGGCAACCCCCGAACAGGGAAATAGCGACTTAGGCCCCGTCAAGCGAGTCGTGATCACACACATCGCCTACTCTACCCGCTCTACCCTCTGAGGGAACCAATTGGGGAGCAAGTTCGTGCCAGAGGCCTCTGGAGCCACCCGTGCTAGTTTTAGGAGAGGAGTCCAAGATGGCACCATCCCCCATTGCATCAGGGGCATTGATGAGACACTGCGGCATTTCTTCCATTGGCTGGGCGTCTGCTGGAGGCCTCAAAAGGATAAACATCGCTGCGAGATGCTCTGCTGCTGCCTGAGAAGCATCGCAGCGCTGTGAGGCGGCCCGACCTGGGGAACGCCTCTAGACGGTTGGCGTTGTTAGATTCCGTGAGAAGAGGGCGGGAAGGGAAGCTGTATGAGGCGCAGAGTAGAGCTGGCAATAGAATAAGAGGGTAGAATGGAACATGAATCGTAGAATTTTTCTCATACCCGCAGCAATCTGGCATTGGGGACGATGCAAGCGTCGCCATGGCCGATCAATCCCTGCGGCAGGGGAACTTCATTCCAAATCAGAACGATGACGCGGCAGGATGGGCGAGGGGGGCTGGACTGAAGGCAGCGATGCTTGAAGAAGAGGGGAAACGGTGGATACAAACGGGCAGAGCATGGGAAGAAGCAGAGGTCAAAGATACATGTTCGCAGGGTGGGAGGAGGTTGGTGTCTTATATACGTAGAGTCACGTGATGTGCGGTTGAGCTGGGGTGTTTTTTGGTGGGGGGGGGGCCTTGCCCGAATGGGCCGTGCCGCTAAACCGGAGGCAGCAGCAGCGTGTCCGCGTTTACGTGAGAAATACAACAGCTACAAGTATTTAAAGAAAAATGCATACGTTATAAGCTCTGATAACTATAGTACTTGCTGAGATAATTTTACTCAACTTCCAGCTCCTTTATCCTTACTAAAAATCAAAAACAAAACTAACTCGGTTCTTATAATTATGGTAGAGAGCAGCATAGGCAAGCGAAATTTCTAGATTAGCATTTGTGTAGCCTCTGTCGCTTGCCCGGAGCAAGTATGACAAGGCAAGCTCTGCTCGTTGACCTAAACAGATTGACGGTTAGCCCTTGATATGTGTTACACAGCAGCAAAGGAGTTAGGTGTTGTATCAAACATACCATTAAATCCCAAAGCGCGAGTTGAAACAGAGTTATCAATCAACCAGATGTTGATAAGCTTCCACCAAATCATAGCGCCTACCAGGAAAGTACACTCGGGATGGAGGGGATCTTCAGCACAATAGAGAATGACACTGACATGGTCTTCGCTTAGTTGTTCAAGTTCTTCGTCTTGGTTCTTTTCCCTTTGTCTTGCTCTCTGAACCAAGTCCCATGCCGCTGACCGTGCCTTTTCTAAGGCTTGGAGATTGCTGAGTCTGACAGGGGTATCTATGCCGCCTGGCCCAGAATTGATGGCAACCGAGTCTAATAGAGCTTGTACTCGAAGCAGGGAGCTTGCCACGGCCATAGCAGATGGGCGTCCTTGACCGATAGGGGACCAACAATTCTGAACAATCTCAACTAGCGGCGAGGGAAGATCAGGAGGGAAGTCTCCCGGGACCGGGGACCTCTCCAAGCAGCGTTTTAGTATCGACGACTCTTCTGCCGGTTTATATAGGTACATGTCTTCCTCGAGCTGGTATGGAGCGCCGTCTGTTAGGATTTGCCAGATGACAATGCCCAAGCTAACACGGATGAGTAAACCGATTAATACAATCAAGACGGGCATTCTAACCTCCAGACATCTGTTGCTAAGGAGTGAGGCTGGCAATATCGCCCCTCAAGAAGATCTTGTAGAATCTCGGGGGCCTGGTACCTCGCGTCTATACGGGCGCTATTTGTCTTCTCGTAGAGCTAGAATACTCAGTCATTAACAAGTACATGCACTTCTCGGCCTACTCACACAACGTGCATACCCAAGCTGGGTCAAAATGGGGTGAGAGTTCCCGTCGTTACATAGGCGAATGAAAGTCTCGGTTAGGAACTTGAGCAGAAGCCCGCCTCCATGAAGCCAAGCGACAGATTGAGCCACATCGTATGCGATACGTATTCGATCGCGCAGGATAAGAACTCGAGTGGCATCAGCGCGCCAGCTCTTGAGTGTTTGTAGCCCAGAGCAGTCCTGCATAATAACATATTCTTGCTTGTTAATCTCAGCAATGCCGTGAATTGTCTGGATATGCGCTCCCCGTTGAAAGTCTTGGTAAAGCTGCAATGCATGCCGACTCATTAAGCTGTCATCAAGTCTGCGACATTCGACAGCGCCATATCCAGCCACTTGTCCTCTTCCGATAGAATACTCCCAGTCGATGCTGGAGGTGTCCAGAGCTAGGGTGACTGGGGAATGAGTCGATGGGTTCTTCTCTACTACCTCCTTCACTTTTTGTAAAAGCGATACTGCCTGATTGTCGCTGTTTTTGATATCATCCTATGGATACTTAGAACGCATGCGGCAATGGAAGGTGAAGGGTATATATGGGAGCATATCCTAAAAGTCTTACAATAGATGCCAAAATATGCTTCATCTCCAGTTGCCGATATTCGTCTCGTAGCTTCGAATATTCGTCTTTGAACATGGCTTCAACTGCGTGGTCGAGCCAGTTTGCCTTTGCGAATTTGGCGAGACAAAATTGGATTTTTGAGATGAGCTCTCTCACTCTTTTCACTTGCAATTCACTTTGAGTTGTGCTAGGGCGTTCGACCATGCTGATAAGAGTGATAGCATCGAGTTGCAACTCCTCGCATTTCTTCTTGCCCGATCGCCGCTGCTCTATGATTTTCTGAACGCTTGATGTTAGACTTGTCAGGATATTAGGCACGTCGAGCAGATCGACAGTAGCGCTGAAAATTGACAGGCTATTGCCCAATATTTGTGGCTGAGCCATGATTGTGAAGCTGGGAAGAGGATTCTCGCGACAGCAAGAGGATGAGGACTACCGGTAACATAAGTAAACTAGGCTGTACTGGATGGCTCCGAAGCGGGCGGGGTTCAGTCTTGTATTGACGTCTTGAGAGCTGCCCAATTGTGCACTTTTGTCGCTGCCCAACGCTGACATGATCACATGCGCGGGGATGACGAATCTGTAAGAATAAGCATGAACTTGCCCAACTTTTGTCTGCAGTTTTAAATCTCGGTTTTTTCTTTTGGCTGCCTCACACCTACTTACATGCTTCCAATTTTCGGCCAATGGCAACTTTGCAGGTCGAATTATCTCTCAGTCTTTGGGAGAAGGTGCTTATACGCGAGACAAATGAGGCCTTTTTTGAAGAGCTCGGCGCGCTCTACCCCCAGGAAACACCTGTTAGCCAACAATGGGTTCGAAATAACTGGAGCTGGGCCACTCAAGTTTTGATTCAACTGAGAGATTCATGTAATGACTTGGACGATGAAGAAAATGCGATACATCAGAAGGACCCTCATCGAACGTGGCAAGTTCTACGAAACAAGCTTTCATCCCGAATCCAGACAGGTACATCCTCGGACAGCTACAGCTGCCGCTCCAGAACGCGACAATTTCTCGATACCAACAAGAACCTAGAGCCACTCATCTCTCAACAACAGCTCCCATTCATCGCCTCAGACTGCATCCAGCTCACGAAGCAAGATAACCAAGATTGGCAATCTATTTGGGACTTCTCCAAGTTCATCAAAACCAATCACCCCCGACTGCGTGGTCTTCACTGTTCCATTGGTGACCGAGAAGAACTAGAGCAGCGGTTTTCCACGATAAACCCTCCACAGAATGTCGAAGAGGCAGATCTTATCAGTCAAAAGAGCCATGGTAATCTTGAGGCTATCGAGATGAATATGGTGCACGAATATCCTGCTTTTGATGTTTGTTCCATGGTTCGGACCGTCGCTTCATACTGTCGGCAATCGCAAATAAACCTTCCAGAGGAACTGGCGCACCTACATCGAGTAAGTTAAGGTCTTATCGGAGCTGTTTAATGTGTTCCTTCTGACTTTTCAATCTTCAGGAACTGTATAGTTTCATCGATGAGTTGGAATACATCCCGATCTCAGAGTTGCGTTTAGAGGGCGACCTCGCCCAGAATCCGGTGGCATCATGGCTTCCAAGAAAGAGCTGTCCGCTAGATCATCATCTTTTTACCGAGGAGGAGGTATTCAAATACTGCATCGAGGCCAGGTTTGAGTTTCCAGGGTACCGTGATCAAAATGGCATCATTTTTGAAGCGACAGAACTAGACAAGAACCAGCTTTGCAAGTCTAGAAAGGACCTATCTATCTTGTGGGTAAGTTGGTACTGCGTTCAGTCACACTTCACTGCGTATGGTTATTAACACTTCTTTCCCAAAGAATGATTGCGGTTTTACGTTTGATCCAGCTGAGAACCGGATCTACTTGCTGCAAACCCGTCCAGGAATAAAATTTCGAGAACTCCAGAAACGCTTCAGCTTGGATACTGCCCGCAAATACTTTAGGATGATCACTGATGCAGTTCGACTGAATGAGCTTCAAACGCTTGAAAGCGTTTTGCAAGTCATGGACCTACAGGATTCCCATCTTAAAACCTATGACGGCCTCGTTGAGATCATCCCGTTCCAGGACATCAGCTTTTCCGAAGAAACAGACGACACTGGACACAGCGGAGCCATTCGTTTTGGAGGATGGCATGTTCCGCAAGGAGCAAGACTTCAAAACCCCGACGGAGAAGTCATCCCAGTCGCTCTGAAACTGGTTTGGGGATCTGAATACCCAGATCGGGACCGTAAAAAACGTGAGGTATGCTTATTTTAGGTATTCCTAGCTTCTACCAGAGTAATATCTGACCTTTCTTTGCACGCCAGCTTAAGAACAGCATTGTCACGCTCACGGATGCGCCTATAGCTTCCATACGACTCGTTGGGATCACAATCAATCCCAAGTCAAATGAGACTTTTCTAGTTTTCGAGAAAGCAAAGGGTGTACCGGCGTTTCTAGATGAAGCACTTCTTAACAATGGGAAAGACTGGGATCTAATAACAGAACTTTTCAGAGACGCTGCCGACAGCCTTAAAATAATCCATCAGCGTAAACTCTTGCATCGGTAAGTATCAAATCTCATGGTCCATGCTCAATTAGGAACGCCTATACTTACCATGATACTAGCGACATACACATGGGAAACGTAATGATTCATTACGTTCCTTGTCCTAATGATCCATTCGACCCTGAGTACGCTGAACTTGTCATCATTGACCTTGGAGAGGGCAAAGACATGACAAGCCGTGCCTGGCTTACGCCAAATACATACGGAAATGCTGATTACCGGGCTCCAGAGGTCATTTCAGGTCGCCAGTACAGCATTAAATCCGATGTTTTTGCCGTTGGATATCTGATGACTGAGATATTAGAGATCAGGTCGACGAAGGCAGGTGATGATCAAGTCCCTCAAGTACTTTGGAACATAGTCGCTAGTTGTCTTCAGAAGGACCCTGATCGTAGACCAAAAGCTCACGAGCTTGCTGCAGACGTTGAGAGACTGCGCGATGGCTTCTTCGTGGTGCCGGAGAAGAAGGAAGCGGCGGTGAGAGGAGAGGTGGTCTTGAATGGCCCATTTGTGAGTTTCAAATCTGTATTCAATGAATGGAAACGGGACCTTAATACGGACGATACGAATAGCTTGGAGGATCAGGTCCCTTATTATGAGTAGTCTATCAGTTGAGGTTTTTTTGGGGGCAAATATCTTTAGCTGACTAAGTACTTAAGAACTTTAACTCTCGAAGGTAATAGAGAAATACGTCAGTGAGCAAGATTTGTGTAAATGAATCTATATAGTACTGCTTGGGATGAGGCTGCTGGCCTTCTTCGGGGAAAGGGCCACTACGCAACACAAGCTAAGCTATAGAATGGGCCGGCGATGTTATTCTGGCAATATGCCCGCTGGGAAAAATCACCTCTATTATCGGCGCTCTCTAGTTCGAAGGTCCATCGTTTAGTATGTTCTTTATTATAGTTGAACCCCGGCCCTCGATGGGATAACTGAGCCAGAAGACTATTTTGTTGGAGAAACAGAACTGATGCCAATAAAGGCCTCTGATTGGTGTCTGGACAAGTGAAGGAGACGGGCAAAAACTCCGATAATACGCCAAAGACCAGCCGCCACATCCGAGATCCAGGGAAGAACAAAAGTCCATCAACAAGAAGGCGCTATTCTGTGATATCGAGAGGGTTTAAAGCTCAAGAGTCAAAGATCGCCTCTCTGAGCACCAGAATAGCCAGTCTGGAGGAGGAAGTTGGCCGGTTGAGTAGAGGCAAGAAGAGGAAGGCGATACCGAATCCCAATAAAATATTCCTGACATTGGTGGAGGCTCTAGTGGCTAGTAAGGCTGTTTCTGAGGAAAACGAAGCAATTAAAGGGGCGGATGCTGTTGAGGATGTGATCGAGGTCAGAGGGATAGACGAAGATGAGAGGTCAAATTCAGAGGTGGAAAAGTTAGCTATAATACACACACGCGCGGAGCATAAAGTAAAAATACCGCAAGAATATTAAAATCTACTTAATTCTTAAATAAAATTTAAAAATTATTTTATGGTTTTTATTTTTGGTGAATTTTCTATGTATGGTTAAAAAATTGCATTTTGTATGGGAATTTTTTCTTTTTTTTTTTGCTTACCGGCAGGTGAGTACTGCATGGTAATGGATGCTGGGGATGGTTCGGGCCTTCCGCGGTTGAGCTTCGCGCCGGATAGATCCGGGAGGAAGGGTTAGATGTTGAATACTTCTTCTCGTTAGTACTAGATGGGTGTAGTAGGCGTGCCAAATTCATATTTGTTCTCGACAAGTACGATTCTGGAATCAATCGTCATGGTGCAGAAATGGGGGAATAATACGAGAGCGGCGAGATCAACGACAACGGGATGTAAATGCTTCGGGATTCGTGAAGTGGTGGTCGGCCTCCTGCGTGGCTAGCGTTCTCTTTGATTGGGGAAAAACCTCGCGGTATGCCTCGCAGAAGCTCACCGAAGTAATTCAGCGAACAGCTCTGCCCAGATGCTGGACTCTTATGACACATTGTTATTTATTATTCGATAACACTCTGCAAGTGACCGGAAAAAGGCCGTGCTCGCAGTAGGGGGTTGCATAATGTGCAATTGAGTTGTTTATTGTTATCATAAGCTGACCAACGTGTCAAAGCAGATTTCAACTAACCCAGACTCAGCACCATGCAAGGCGATCGACGACGCCTCTCGGTGCTGAGGTCTCACAGAGAGGATGCCTGAGGCCTAGAGAAGACCCCAGATAATGATTTGGTCTGGCCAAGACGCATAACGAAAGCCATGGTGGTGTGCTCGTCATCTGTGCCTAACCATGTCAGCATTGATGCCTAAAGTGCAGTCAGCGACCGATGTTGGTATACGTGCACTTGCTGCGCGCGCAGCTGGAACGGGGGGTGATGATTGGTGCTGATCTCTCAGCTCGAGTAAAGGTGCAGATAAGAGACAGGTGTAGAAATCACAGTCTATGAAATATTTAGTTGGGGGACTGCGGCCCCCCTCATGCTTTTTTTCAAGCAAGATCTCAACTGCCTCTTCTTTTGCCAAAGCTTAAAGCTATAGTCGTCATGATCAATAGTTGAACAAGTCCAGCCTTGACCTCGTCGACCGGGCTCATCGAGCTATCCTGTTACAGGCATCTGAGATCAACCTTGCTACTGCTCGAAAGCGGCTCGAATGATTTGCAGCCGAAATGGGTCAGTATATCTTGCAACACTCGCCAAGTTGGCTTCTTCAGCATGGATTGATATGAATGGCTAGGTCGTCGCTGTCTTTTAGTCTCACGACCCCTAGACGTTTGCGCGTCGTCCAACTCAACCACCTCCTCAATCACGTGGGCGGTGATAGGCAATCAGACCCCTGTCCCGGAATTCCTCCAGAGATTGCCCTTTCTCCAACACTGGGCATTATGTGTCATTGATGATGATGGGATTGACCCATCTGAGCCTTCCAGCCGCGACCATTTCCTGAAGGCCAAGTACTTTGACCTTAGTGTCAGCTTGCAGTCCTGCTACCGCATCATATGCAGCAGCCGGTCATACAATGAGGTAGGCCATGGTAAGAATATTTGGCCAGAAGAAGCTGTGAAGCAAATCTCGGCTGTTCAGGATGTCGGGGTGACGTTTAAGAGTGACGGTTGGATCTTCGAGCGCGGTATGTACTCTCTCAGTTGAAACAACGGCCAAAGGGTCTAACATAATGCTGTAATAGGTTCAAGCATGTCAGAGCTATGGGGAATCTACCGGCCATTCTTGTGGAATTGTCAACAGTTCGCCTCGCTGCTCGCACAAATGGCCATCAACACAAAGCAGTCCGCTGAGCTCATTAGCACCCTCCTCCTTATGCGTGAGGAGCAGGTGGAGAAAATATGGAAGAAGAGGCACTTGGCGTGCATGGCAGGAATGGGCGCCAGTGCCTTTTTCCCGGTTGCAGGTCCAGCAATTGCTCTAGGGTCATGGGCTGCAGCAGGCATCTACATGTTCACTGACGCTCTGAAGACCAATGCAATCCGTGAATCGTATAGAAAGCTAACTGACAGGTACGAGGAGTTAGAGCAACTGCCTTGGCCGTACTAGTGCTTAGCGACATATCGGAGACGTGCATGCAGGAAGTGGACAGACTTATTGGTGTTCTTAACTTGACAAGGATTTGATTCTATAATTTGGACGAAATTAGCTATTCCTGATGAACCCCTCTGTTCTTCCAAGCGTAATCCTCGTTCTCCTGTGTTTCTACATCTCCCGTATTACAGATACTCAGTCTCTGCGAGTGATTATGTTAATGGCTGCGGAAATGACCCTTTTATCGCCCGAAATGACGCCCCCAAAAATTGTATTGGAAATAACGGCAAAAAGGGCCGTTATTAATACAGGGATGGACAGAGCTCGTCACCACTTCAATTCACCGTCGAGGTATGAAATGCTTGAAGTATGGCATTTCAAGGACTGCTCATGAAACATAAAACTCTGTGCTTGTCAGCCATGCTCACAAAGCATCAGAGTTTGAACAGTGCCACCGGCGCGTCTGGTTCTATCAGTAGCATGCCCATATAACTAACCATACTGATGGGAGGAGGCCAACTTACCTGCCGAGTGACAATAAGCAACACGCCCGGTCCCTGCCTCATGATAAATCATGCCAGGGGCAAATAGAATCAAACGACCCGCTAATCTTGCCTCGTGCCCGATAGCGCATTGTAAGAATTGATATGGCTCGTGATTAAAGCCAGCATCAGCAATGTTTACTACTAAGAGATGGCGTTGAGAATCTTGGACTCGAACATGGCGGGTCTAAGTCAACTCAGTCTGACATGACATGGCCAAGAGGGTTAATACCCCCCTACAGGAGGAAAACATGACTATCACAGGTATAGCAAGGGTCTCTATTCATAATGCACCTATGCAGCAGAAGTAACCCCTTTACTGACTGCTGGGAAACTATCTCACTGCTCCATGCGCCTCCAAACCCGACCTTCAAACGCTTTTGTTCACGTTACGCTCAAAATGTGTTTAATATGATCCCACCCCCCCGAAGAGCCAATATCTTGTAACCTAATGATCCTACGAGCGCTCCCACATCTTTGCAACACCCTCCAGGTTAACCTCCCAACCACCCGCTTCCGCACTCGCCAAGGATTCTTCAGACTTGGTGACGCTGGCGTCGTGCTTGACTGATGCGTCGTTCAGTTTGCTCCTCTGCCTCCCTACTGTACTGTATCCGACTCAAACGAGACACTAAATCTTTAATAAAACTACTTAATAAAAAAGATCAAGCATACTATAGGGTAATTTAATTCACCTTATTCTTTTGTTAATACGTTTTTATTCCTTATTTTTAATTTATTAATTTTTATTTTTAATTTATTATTAATTTTAATTTAAATAATATTTTTTATTAATTTAAATAATAAAATATAAAAAATTGAATAAAGCTTAATTTTAAATAATAAATCTAATTTATAATTATATTTTAAGATTTTTTATTTAAGTTTATAAAATCTAATATATTTATAATTAAGTTTTTTATTTTATTTTATTTTAATATTTTTTATTATAAAATAAATTATATTTCTTTTTAAGAAAATTAATTCCTTAATTCTTTTCTTATTAGTATATTTTAGTATTTTATTTTTAATAAATTTAAGTTTTATTTATATTTCTTTATATAAGTTCTTTAATTAATTACTAATAAAGATTACTTTAAGGTTAATAATAATATCTTATATTTATTAATATATATTTAATATAAATCCAAAGTTAATATAAGCTAATATAATCTTTATATTTTTATTTATAACTATATTATAAGCTAACTATATAGCTAATAGCTTCTTAATTTAATTAGTTTATTTATAATTAATATAGTATTAAAGGTATTACTTTAATATTATATATTTTATTTATCTATTTATCTCCTTATAGTATATAATAAAGAGTTTATAATTAATTCTTAAATATCCTATAAGGCTTTATTAGAATTTTAAAATAAATAATAGCCTTTAATTTATAATAATTTTAAGTAATATATTATATATTTTACTAATATAAAAATAAAAAAGATAAATAAATTCTTTAATTATTATTAATTCTTTATAAGGTATAAAATAAGAAAATTTTATAAATTTATTTATAATAATAAAAATATTACTATAAAAGTTTTTAATAATTAGTTTTTTTAATAAGGGTAATTTTATAATAAAATCTATAATAACTAAGTCTTATAGTTATTTTATAATTAAGAGTAATTATAATTTTTTATAAGGTTTATAATATTATATCTTAGTTTTTATATAAAAGTTATATTATTTAATAATTATTAAGATAGTTTTCTTTATATTAAAGAAAATAAATATTATTTTAATTTATTTTAAAGTTTTATTAATTCCTTAGTATTTATATAATAAATAATTATATATTTTATATATAAATTTATAATATAATTTATTTAAAATATTTTATTTATTTATTTTTTTAATATCTAAGAGTTATATATTATATTCTTAGATTTATTTTAAGAATTAATTTTTTTATTTTATTATATAAATATTTTTAATAATAATATAAGATATCTTTATAACTTAGTTATATTTATATAATTTTAATAAGTTTTTATTTCCTAATTATATATTCTTATAGTATATTTTATAATTAAAATAGGTTTTAAGTCTTATATTAAGGTTTTTTTAATAAAAATATTTATATATTATCTCTTAGAAATCTCTATTATTAAGTTTTTTATTATATTTTATTATCTAATAGTAATATTTAATAAATTCTTCTATAAATTTCTAAGATATAAAAATATATTTTTAATATATAATTATTTCTTATTAGCTTCTTACTTAGTTTACTTATTTAATTATAAGTCTTTTAAGTTCTCTAGGGGTATTATTAATAATAATCTTATTTTTTTATTTATTTATTAAATAATATAATAATATTTATTATTTAATATAAATAATTATTTATTATTTTAAGTATTTTTTTTATATAAATTATAAAAGTTATTTTTTTATTTTAATCTTTTTAATATTTAAATTAAGTTATTAGCTAATAATATTTATTTTATTATTTTTTATCCCTTTAATATAAATAATAATATAATTAAATTTTAAAAAGTATTTAATATATTATAATTATTATTTATTAAATTCTTAGGTTTTTATAAAATAAATAATATTTTTATAATTTATATATACCTTAATCTAATATTTATTTCTAAGGAAATAATATTAAAATTCCTTAAAGGTATTAATTATTATATAAAATTTTTTATTATAAATAAAATAATTAAGTTTTATTTTATATAATTTATAAAAATAAAATATAATAAGATATAAAAATCCTTTATTATCTTATTATTTAATCTAAGTACTTAATATAAAATCTAAGGTATTTATTTTAAGTTTAATTTATTAAAATAAATTAAATATCTTAAATATTAATTTACTTAAGATAAGTTCCTTAATTATATTAAAGGCTTTTTTTATTTTATTCTTAAATATAAATATTTTATTTTTTTTATAAGATTAATTAATAATATAATAATTTTCTTAAATTATTAAAAGAATTTATAATAATAATTAATAAAGCTAAGAAAGGCTTATATTTCCTTAATATTTATTAATTCTTTTTAATCCTTAATTACTAAGACCTTCTTAGGGTTTATATATATCTTATTATATAAGATAATATATTTAAGGAATTTTATTTTTAAGGTATAAAATTTATTTTTCTTAAGTTTTATTAATAATTTAATAT
Organism: Fusarium falciforme; assembly: GCF_026873545.1. Lineage (NCBI taxonomy): Eukaryota > Fungi > Ascomycota > Sordariomycetes > Hypocreales > Nectriaceae > Fusarium > Fusarium falciforme. The sequence goes on from NC_070546.1 coordinate 558,993, forward strand.
CTTATAATATTTATAATATATTATAAATATATTTTATATATTTTTTTTTTATTTTAAAAAAAATAAAAATATTATCTAAGTAATATATAATAAATATATCTAAATATTCTTATAATATATTATTAATTATTTATTAAAATATAATAAATATATTAATAAGTCTAAAAGGTATAATAAAATACTTAAATAATTTATATTTAATATAAAATATAATTTTCTATTTATATTTTTCTTTAATTTAAATAAAATTATAAGCTTTTTTAAGGTTAAATATAATAAAATATTTTATTTTAAAAAATTAATTTTTTAATTTATTAATAAAAAATAATAATATATAATTCTTAATTATAATAATATTAAGTATTTTAAAATTAATATAAAATTAAAGTTTTTTATTTTTCTTTAAAATAAATATAATAAAATATTTAATAAATAATTTATTTTCCTTAATATATTTTTTTTATAATATATCTTTAATATATTTTTTTAATATTAATAATTATATTTTATTAAATAAATAAAATTTATTAAAATTAGGTTATTTTTTATTAATAAACTTAATTTTAAGGTTACAATATATATATTTAAATAAACTTATTTTAAGTTTTTTTATAAAAAGCTTTTTATAAATATAATATTATAATAAAATATTTTTAAGTTATTCTTTTTTTAATATCCTTTTAACTTATTTAAGGTTTTTTTTTAATTAATAAAACTATTATATAATATATATAATTATTTATTTATTTTATTATTTCTATTTATTATAATATTTATATTATTTCTCTTTAAGTAAAAAGATTTCTTATATTTATTCTTATTTAATTTCTTTAATATTTTTAATAAAAGCTTAAGATCTTATATTATATTTAGAGTTATTATATATTATAAAAAATACCTTATTATTAAAAGAAAATACTTAGTTAATTCTTTTATTAAAATATAAATTAAATTATTATAATTATAAATACCTAAGTATAAAATTATTCTACTTATTTAATATTTAATAATATCCCTTAGTTTTTTCTTTTAATAAAAACTTTAAAGTAATTAATCTTATTATTAATAATATTATTATTATAATTAATAGAGATTCTTTTTAAGTTAATAATTAAATAAAATATTTATTTATACTTTTATAATAACTTAAGCTTATTTATTATTATTAAATTAAAATAATTTTATTTAGTTTTATTATTTATTAAAGTATTTAATTATTTTCCCTTAATTTATTATTTTAATTCTAAGTAATATTACTTATATATTTTCTTTATAAAATAAAGGGCCTTTTAAGGTAATCTTTTTTTATATTTATTTATTTATTACCTTATATTAAATAAGATATTTAGTTTTTTAATATTATATAATTATAATAATTAAGCTTATATTTATTATTTATATAAGCTTTATAATTATAATTATTTATTTTATTATTAATCTCTTTTTAATAACTTTATTTTATAACCTTATTATTATTATAAATATAATCTAGTTATTAGGTTTTTAAGTAAATCTTATTAAGGTCTTTATATTAGATATAATTAATATATTTTTATATAACCTTATCTATAAGTCTATAATCTTTTCTAAGGTATAATTAAATATTTTTATATTATTTTTTATTAATAATATTCCCTTAATAAATCTTAAAATTAAATCTTTTTTTTATTATTTATTTTATTTATTTATAAGTAATTAAGATTTATTATTTATATTATAAGTATATTTTTTTATAATATAATATAGCTTTTATATAAAAGTAATTTTTATTAAATACTTTTTTTTACTTTATTATAACTTATTATATTATAATAATAATTTATTATTTTAAGTTAATAGCTTTTTTTTTAATTAAATAAACTTATAATATAATAATATTAAGTCTTTTATATTATTTTTTTATTTTATATTAAAAAATTTTATAAATAAAATAAGATTTAATATTAAGCTAAAATAATTAAATTATAAAATAATTATTTTATTATTTATTTATAAGATATATATTATAATAATAATTCTTATATAATACCTAAGAGATTTCTTTATATTATAAGTATATAAATATTATATATAAGTTATCTTATAGGTTATATTAGGGTTTAGGTTATCTTAGGTTTATAGCTATTTCCTTATAATATACCTCTATATAGATATTTTTTATATTATTTATATTTTATTATTTTTTAATTAATTAAATATATTAAGTAATAATATTAAGTTAATAATGCTTATTAATCTCTTTATAAATTAATATTTTATAATTACTTTTTTAAAGTATTATATATTAATTATATTATTATTAATAGATTTATATAATATTTTATTCTTATTATATTTATACCCCCGCGGAGTATTAATTATAATTAATAGGTTTATAATATTTATTTAGCTAAGTAATAATAATTATTTATTATTTATTAATAAGATTTTCTTTTTTATTATTTAATTTTAATAAAGGGTTTTATATATTTAAGTTAATAAAATATAATTAATAAATCTTTAAGAGTTTAATTAATTTATAAAATTATTTTTTTATAATATTATTAATTATATAATTATTAATAGCTTATTCCTTTATTAAGTAAATAACTTAATAAGATATAATAATTTCTCTAGGTTAAAGTCTTATTTTATTATATTTTTTTTATATTATTTTTAATATTTTAATAATATAAATAGCTATCTAGGGGTTATTATCTTAATTAATTATATTTAGGTATTTCTTATCTTTTAAGAGGTTTTAATATAGCTTTAATTAATAATATTTTTTTTAATATCTTATTACTTTTTTTAATATTTATTAGCCTTATAGCCCTTCTTATAATAATAATAATACTTTATATTCTTATTATTTTTTTAAATTACTTTAAGTTTTATAAGTTTTATATAAGTTTTATAAAATATATTACTTTTAGTTTATTTTTTTTTTTAAAATTAATTAATATTATTTTTATTACCTTAGATTTATAATAATTATATATTTCCTAAGGGATAAACTAGTTATGCTAGGTTTATATTAGCAAAGAATACTAGGCATAGTCTAAGCAACAAGGGGTATAAGTTATATCTAGTAATATACTTAAGGTATTAAATATAACTAAGTTATATTAATAACTAAGGTAACTACTATATAAGAAAGTATAATAAGTATATTCTATATACTTTATATAATAAGGTAAATTATAATAAATCATAGCCTATAGGGCCTAAGCTATTATAATCTTACTTATTAAATCAAAGGGGATTATAAACTATAAGGCATAATCTATTCTAATCTATTCCTAATTAATATAATAATATAAGTCCCTTTTAGTTATATAGCTAGGAGGTTTCCTAGGCTATAATATAATATCTCCCCTCTATTAATCTTATCTTTAAGGCTATATCTATAACCTTAGTTATTTTATATATATATATTAATCTTTAACCTATAAAAATCTTTTACTAATATATCTAATTATTTTACCCTTTCTAAAAAGTAATTAACTATTATTAAACTAGGCGATATTATTAATTATTTTAGATTTAAGATTATATCTTACTTATTTTATTATTCCTATAGCCTTTATTATATAGCCTTACCTAAGAAGTTAAATTACTATAGAGAATATACTTATTATAGCCTTTTATATAATATATTAGCAAATATCTCTAGTGCCTATTTATATATTCCTACTTATAGGGTTTTTATTATTAATAATTTTCTAAGTAAATTATATTTACTAAGAGTCTAATTATCTAGATTCTAAAGAAGAGTATATTAAAGAAAACTTTTTATATCTATAGCGAGAGGCATAGGAGGCTTAAGTAAGGGTAAATAAAGTTTTAGCTTATTTAACCTAGCTTTATTACTAAAAATACTAATTATATACTAAGAGTATTAAGATAGCTATCTAGGGACTTTACTCCTTAGATAAATTAGAGGTAACTAAGAAGGCAAAATTAAAGGCTATAATTACTACGTAGTCTATAAGTATTATAGATATTATTAACTAAAGTATTATTAGCCTTAAGTTTATTTCCCCTTTTAATATTATTAATAAAAGCCCTTTAGAAAGTATTATATACTAATAAGGTATTCTAGGGGTTCTTATATATTTTTAAAATTAAGGTAATTCTTTTATTTAATAAAATATATTATTTTATTATTAATTTTATTTATATTAAGAATAGCTTTTATAATATATTCTTTTAGCCTATTAACTTCTATCTCTAGTTTATTACTAGTTTTAACTTAAATAGTTTTTTCTATTAATTTAAATAATAAAATATAAAAAATTAAGTAAAGCTTAACCTTAGGTAATAAATCTAGTTTATAATTATATTTTAAGATTTTTTACTTAATTTTATAAGGTCTAATATACTTATAATTAAGTTTCTTATTTTATTATTTTATTTTAATATTTTTTATTATAAGGTAAATTATATCTCTCTCTAAGAAGATTAATCTCTTAATTCTTTTCTTATTAGTATATTTTATTATTTTATTTCTAATAAATTTAAGTTTTATTTATATTTCTTTATATAAGTTTTTTAATTAATTACTAATAAGGATTACTTTAGGGTTAATAATTATATCTCTTATTTATTAATAAGCATCTAATATAAACCTAAAGTTAGTATAAGCTAATATAATCTTTATGCTTTTATTTATTACTATATTATAGGCTAGTTATATAGTTAATAGCTTCTTAACTTAATTAGTTTATCTATAATTAATATAGTATTAAAGGTATTATTCTAGTATTTAGTTTATATATTTAGTTTACTTATTTATCTCCTTATAATAAGCTATAGAGAGTTTATAATTAATTCCTAAGTATCTTATAAGGCTTTATTAAAATTTTTAAGTAAATAATAATCCTTAATTTATAATAATTTTAAGTAATATATTATATATTTTAGTAATATAAAAGTAAAAAAGGTAAATAAATTCTTTAGCTATTATTAATTCTCTATAAGGTATAAAATAAGAAAATTTTATAAGTCTATTTATAATAATAAGAATATTATTATAGAAGTTTTCTATAATTAATTCTTTTAATAAAAGTAATTTTATAATAAAATCTATAATAATTAAGTCCTATAATTATTATATAACTAAAAGTAATTATAATTCTCTATAAGGTTTATAATATTATATCTTAGTTTTTATATAGAGGTTATATTATTTAATAATTATTATAATTATTTTTTTTATATTAAGAAATATAAATATTATTTTAACTTACTCTAGGGTTTTATTAATTCCTTAGTATTTATATAATAAGTAATTATATATTTCGCATATAAGTTTATAATATAATTTATCTAAGACTTATTGCCTATTAGTTTTCTTATTATCTAAGAGTTATATATTATATTCTTAGATTTATTTTAAGAGTAAATTACTTTATTTTATTATATAAATACTTCTAATAATAATATAAGATATCTCTATAACTTAGTTATATTTATATAATTTTAATATATCCTTATTTCCTAGCTATATATTATTATAGCATATTTTATAATTAAGGTAGCTTTTAAGTCTTATACTAAGATTTTTTTAATAAAAATATTAATATATTATTTCCTAGAAATCTCTATTATTAAGTTTTCTATTATATTTTATTATTTAATAATAATATTTAATAAATTCTTCTATATATTTCTAAGGTATAAAAATATATTTCTAATATATAATTATTCCTTATTAGCTTCCTATTTAGTCTATTTATCTAATTATAAGTCTCTTAAATTCTCTAAGGGTATTATTAGTAATAATCTTATCTTTTTATTTATTTATTAAATAATATAATAATATTTATTACTTAATATAAATAATTATTTATTACTTTAAGTATCCTTCTTATATAAACTATAAAAGCTATTTTTTTACTTTAATCTTTCTAATATCTAAGTTAAGTTATTAATTAATAATATTTACCCTATTATTTTCTATTCCCTTAATATAAATAATAATATAATTAAATTTTAAAAAATATTTAGTATATTATAATTATTATTTACTAAGTTCTTAGGTTTTTATAAAGTAAGTAATATTCTTATAATCTATATATACCTTAATTTAATATTTATTTCTAAGGAGATAATATTAAAATTCCTTAAAGGTATTAATTATTATAAGGAATTCTTTATTATAAATAAAATAATTAAGTTCTACTCTATATAACTTATAAGAATAAAATATAATAAGGTATAAAAGTCCTTTATTATCTTATTATTTAATTTAGGCGCCTAATATAAAATCTAAGGTATTTATTTTAAGTTTAATCTATTAAGATAAGTTAAATATCCTAAGTATTAGTTTACTTAGAATAAATTTCTTAATTATATTAAAGGCTTTTTTTACCTTATCCCTAAATATAAATATTTTATCTTTTTTTATAAGGTTAATTAGTAATATAGCAATTTTCTTAAATTATTAAAAAAATTTATAATAATAATTAATAAAGCTAAGAAAGGCTTATACTTCCTTAATATTTATTAATTCTTTTTAATCCCTAATTACTAAGACCTTCTTAGGGTTTATATATATCTTATTATATAAAATAATATATCTAAGAAATTCTACTTCTAAGGCATAGAATTTACTTTTCTTAGGTTTTATTAATAACTTAATATCTTATAGTATTTATAATACCTTATAAATATATTTTATATATTTTTCTTTTATTTTAAAAAAAATAAAGATATTATCTAAGTAATATATAATAAATATATCTAGATATTCTTATAGTATATTATTAATTATTTATTAAAATATAATAGATATATTAATAAGTCTAAAAGGCATAACTAGGTACTTAAATAGTCTATACTTAGTATAAAAAGTAGTTTTTTATTTATATCTTTTTTTAATCTAAATAAGATTATAGGCTCCTTTAAGGTTAAATACTATAAAATACTTTATCTTAAAAAGTTAATTTTTTAACTTACTAATAAGAGGCAATAATATATAATCTCTAATTATAATAGCATTAAATATTCTAAAGTTAATATAAAGTTAAAGCTTTTTATTTTTTTTTAAAATAAATATAATAAGATATCTAATAAATAACTTATTTTTCTTAATATATCTTTTCTATAGTATATCTTTAATATATTCCTTTAATATTAATAATTATATTTTATTAAATAAGTAAAGTTTACTAAAGCTAGGTTACTTTTTATTAATAAACTTAATTTTAAGGTTATAATATATATATTTAGGTAAACCTATTTTAAGTTCTTTTATAAAGAGTTTCTTATAAATATAATATTATAATAAAATATTCTTAAATTATTCTTCTTCTAATATCTTCTTAGCTTACCTAAGGTTTTCTTCTAATTTATAGAATTATTATATAATATATATAATTATTTATTTATTTTATTATTTCTATCTATTATAATATTTATATTACATCCCTTTAGGTAAAAAAATATCTTATATTTACCTCTACTTAACTTCTCTAGCGTCTCTAATAAAAATTTAAGATCTTATATCTAAGTTATTATCTAATATAAAAGGTATCTTATTATTAAAAGAGAGCACTTAGCTAATTCTCTAGTTAAAATATAAGTTAAATTAATATAACTATAAATACCTAAGTATAAGATTATATTACTTATTTAATATAATATTAAATAATATCCCTTAGTTCTTTTCTTTAATAAAAACTTTAAAGTAATTAATCTTATTATTAATAATATTATTATTATAATTAAAAGGGGTTCCTTTTAGGTTAATAACTAAGTAAGGTATTTATTTATATCTCTATAATAACTTAAGCCTATTTATTATTATTAAATTAAAGTAATTCTACTTAGCTCTATTATCTACTAAAGCATTTAATTATTTTCCCTTAACTTATACTTTTAGTTCTAAGTAATATTACCTATATACTTTATTTATAAAGTAAAGGGCCTTCTAGGGTAATTCTTATCTTTATTTATTTATTTATTACCCTATATTAAATAAGCTATCTAGTTTTTTAATATTATATAATTAAAATAATTAAACTTATATTTATTATTTATATAGGCTTTATAATTATAATTATTTACTTAGCTATTAATCTATTCCTAATAACTTTATTTTATAGCCTTATTATTACTATAGTTATAATCTAATTATTAGGTTTCTAAGTAAGCCTTATTAAGGCCTTTATATTAGATATATTTAGTATATTCTTATAAGACCTTATCTATAAGTCTATAATCTTTTCTAAGGTATAATTAAATACCTTTATATTATTTCTTATTAATAGTATTTTCTTAGTAAATTAGGAAATTAAATCCTTTCTTTGCTATATATTCTAGCTAATTATATATAGCTAATACTTATTATTTATATTATAGGTATATTTCTTTATAGCAAAGAGTTACTTCTATATTAAAATAGCTCTTATTTTATATTTCCCCTTACTTTATTATAGTTCGCCATATAGTAATAATAATCTATTGCTCTAGGCTAATAGCTCTTTTCTTTAAGGAATAAAAGCATAGCATAGTAATACTAAGTCTTTTATATTATTTCTTTATTTTATACTAAAAGGTTTTATAAGCTAAGTAAAGTTTAATATTAGGTTAAGGTAATTAGACTAGAAAATAATTATTCTATTATTTATCTATAATATATATATTATAATAATAATCTTTATATAATACCTAAGAGATTTCTTTATATTATAGGTATATAAATATTATATATAAGTTATCCTATAGGTTATAATAGGGTTTAGGCTATCTTAGGTTTAATATTACTTCCTTATAGTATACCTATATATAGATATCTTTTATATTATTTATATTTTATTATTCTCTAGCTAATTAAATATATTAAGTAGCTATACTAAGCTAATAGCATTTATTAATCCCTTTATAGACTAATACCTTATAATTATCCTCTTAAAGTATTATATATTAATTACGCTATTATCTATAGATTTATATAATATCTTATTCCCGCTATATTTATACTCCCGCGAAATATTAATTATAATTAATAGGTTTATAATATCTATTTAGCTAAATAATAGTAATTATTTATTATTTATTAATAAGGTTTTCCTTTTTATTATCTAGTTCTAATAAAAGGTTTTATATATCTAGGTTAGTAAAATATAATTAGTAAACCTTTAGGGGCTTAATTAGTTTATAGAGTTATTTTTTTATAATATTATTAACTATATAGTTATTAATAGCTTATTCCTTTATTAAGTAGGCAACTTAGTAAGATATAGTAACTTCTCTAGGTTAAAGTCTTATTTTATTATATCCTTTCTATATTATTCCTAGTATCTTAGTAATATAAATAGCTATCTAGGAGTTATTATCTTAGTTAATTATATTTAAGTATTTCTTACCTTCTAAGAGGTTTTATTATAGCTTTAGTTAATAATATCCTTTCTTAATATCTTATTATTTCTTTTAATATTTATTAGCCTTATAGCCCTTTTTATAGTAATAATAATACTTAATATTTTTATTATCTTTTTAGGCTACTTTAAGTTCTATAGGTCCTATATAAGTCCTATAGGATATATTACCCTTAGCTTATTCCCTTTTTTAAGACTAATTAGTATTATTCTTATTACCCTAGATTTATCCCTTATTAGATTTCTTTATATATTATTTAAACTATTAGTTATTAATCTTAATAGCTATATTAATATAATCCTAAAAGTTATTAGGTTTTTCTATTTTATAAAATTTATTCTTAACCTTATCTTTAAGTCTTTTATAAAATATAATCTAAAAGGCGCTTATTCCTTAGTTAAGAAATAAAATAATTTATATAAACTTAGCTATATAAGTTAAAATAGCCTTTATTTATTATAAGTTTTTAAGTTTTTATATAACTTATTACTCTTTATTAATAATTTTAAAGTTATATCTAATTATATCCTTAAAGTTTTTATATTTAGTAAAAAAAAATTATATTTCTTTAGTAAGTTTATTTCTAAGAAAGTTATATAGCTTAGGCTTAAACTAAGTAAATATACTACCTATAAGGTATCTACTAGCATATAAGACCTTACTTTCTATATTAGTTATCTTAGTAGGGAAATACTATTAGTATGCCCTAAGGGATATAAGAAATATCCTAATATAAATAACTTATTTATTAAATAGCTCTAAGTCCTTAGGCTTAATAATCTTATTAATATCTTTATAAGTAATATTAATAATATTATATTTAAATATTAGGCTACTAAGATTATAAACTTACTATTATACTAGGTTATTTTACTAGGCTTAGAGTATAGTAAGTTAATTAATCTAATTTTATTATTTATTAATTATTTACTAGTATTATTATTATTATTATTTTATAGCTTAATAGAAATATTCTTATATATTATTTATAAATACCTCTATATTTACTAATTATTCCTAAGTAATCTTAGTATTATTATATATACTATCTAAGAGGTTATTATATTAAGTAGTTAGATAATTATACTTATTTCTAAGTTTTTAGACTTTATCCTTATATAAGGCTAGGATAATATACTCCTTATTATTATTATTTATATCTATTAGGATATTAGGTTCCTTTGGCTTAATTATAGGCTATCCCTATTAGGGGGTAATAAGTAATTTACTATGAGAAATAAAAAGAAATCTAATATTAGGCGCTATAGTAATAATATTACTTAGAGTATATAATATATTACTAAATAAGAGCTATTAATATATCATAATTATATATTTCCTAAGGGATAAACTAGTCGTATTAGGTTTATATTAATAGAGAGTGCTAGGCATAGTCTAAGCAATAAGGAATATAAGTCATATCTAATAATATGCTCAAGGTATTAAATATAACTAAGTTATATTAATAACTAAGATAACTACTATATAGAAAAATATAATAAATACGTTTTATATACTTTATATAATAAGATAGATTATAATAGATTATAGCCTATAGGGCCTAAGCTATTATAATCCTACTTGCTAGATCAGAGGGGATCATAGACTACAAGGCATAATCCATTCTAATCTATTCCTAATTAGTATAATAACATAGGTCCCTTTTAGTTATATAGCCGGGAGGTTTCCTAGGCCATAATAAGATTTATTTTTTATTAAATTTCTTTATATATTATTTAAATTATTAATTATTAATCTTAATAATTATATTAATATAATCTTTAAGGTTATTTAGTTTATTTATTTTATAAAGTTTATTTTTAATTTTATTTTTAAGTTTTTTATAAAATATAATTTAAAAAGTATTTATTTCTTAATTAAAAAATAAAATAATTTATATAAATTTAGCTATATAAGTTAAAGTAACCTTTATTTATTATAAGTTTTTAAGTTTTTATATAATTTATTATTTTTTATTAATAATTTTAAAGTTTTATTTAATTATATCTTTAAAGTTTTTATATTTAATAAAAAAAATTAAGTTTTTTTATTAAGTTTATTTTTAAAAAAGGTATATAGCTTAGGCTTAAATTAAATAAATATATTACTTATAAGATATTTATTAATATATAAGATCTTATTTTTAATATTAATTATCTAAATAAAGAAATATTATTAATATACTTTAAGAAATATAAAAAATATCTTAATATAAATAGCTTATTTATTAAAGGGTTTTAAGTCTTTAGGTTTAATAATTTATTAATATCTTTATAAGATATATTAATAATATTATATTTAAATATTAAGTTCCTAAGATTATAGATTTATTATTATATTAGGTTATTTTATTAAGCTTAGAATATAATAAATTTATTAATTTAATTTTATTATTTATTAATTATTTATTAATATTATTATTATTATTATTTTATAGCTTAATAGAAATATTTTTATATATTATTTATAGATATTTTTATATTTATAAATTATTTTTAAGTAATCTTAGTATTATTATATATATTATTTAAGAGGTTATTATATTAAGTAATTAAATAATTATATTTATTTCTAAGTTTTTAGATTTTATTTTTATATAAGGTTAAAATAATATATTTCTTATTATTATTATTTATATCTATTAAGATATTAAGTTCTTTTAGCTTAATTATAGGTTATTTTTATTAAAGGGTAATAAGTAGCTTATTATAAGAGATAAAAAGAAATCTAATATTAAGCGCTATAGTAATAATATTACTTAGAGTATATAATATATTATTAAATAAAAGCTATTAATATATAATAATTATATATTTCTTAAGAGATAAACTAATTATATTAGGTTTATATTAATAAAGAGTATTAAGTATAGTCTAAGTAATAAGATATAAGTTATATTTAATAATATATTTAAAGGTATTAAGTATAACTAAGTTATATTAATAGCTAAGGTAATTATTATATAAGAAAGTATAATAAGTATATCTTATATACTTAGTATAGTAAGGCAGATTATAATAGATTATATTCTATAGGTCCTAAGCTATTATAATTCTATTTGCTAGATCAAAGGGGATTAAGGCCTATAGGATATAATCCGCCCTAATCCACCTGTAGTTAGTAGGATTATATAGGTCCCTCTTATTATATGACCTAGAGGTTTCTTAGGCCGTGATATATTTAGCCTAATTAATAAAAATATATATAATAGGTATTAGTATTAAAAGAAAGGTTAAAGCTTCTTTTTAATACTTTATTTATTTTTAATATAAGGTTTATTAAATAAAGCATAGATTAAATTAAAAAAAGTATTAATTATTATTAATTATTATAAATCCCTTAGCTCTAATAAGGGGTTAATATATTACTAAAAGCAAGAAGTAAATAACTAATTCTAATAGCTATTTAATTAAATAAAACATAGGTTGTGTTGTAAAGAAGGTATATAAAAAGTAATCTAAAGTCTAAGTTGCTGATCATATCTAATAGCTGTTAGGTCTAACTATTTTAAAGTAAGACTTAGTACATAGGGTACCCCTATAACTAAGGTATATAATACTTAGTGGTGTTTTAATAAGTTTTTATTTAATAATAATTATAATAATTCTAATAAAACTTATTTTTTATCTTATAATAACTTTAATTCTTTTAGCTACTTAATATATTTCTTAATTTTAGCTTATTACCTCTTAATTATAATTATTTTATTAGATTTATTATTAAGTTAAGGTTAAAAATAAATAATATTATTACCTTCTATAAGTCTTAATAAGGGGGAATTTTTAATACCCTTATAGGCTATCTTTAAAAACACTATTTTCTTAAGTAGCTTATAAGAGAAGCTTTAAAATTATTATAATTATAACTTCTTAGGTTATATAAAGCTAGGTAGGTAGAATAGTTATATTATATTAAAGCTTACTAAAATTAAGATAATAGTAGCCATCGCGAAAGATAAAGGATTCCTTTATGCTACCCCGCCGAGAGGGTTGGGGCATATAAACCTGTTATTGCGCGGGCTTGAATAAAGCCGCGTAACACGCTGTAGATATTATATACGACGTCTGGGAGAGTCCAGCATCGGAGCAGCTATCTTTAAGAATAGGCAACCAAAAAAATTAGCCCACGCCAAGTCTATCCTTAAGGTGCCCCGGTAGCGATAATACAATTATCTCTGCATCTCCGAGGTACTAATAGTCAAGGCCATGTCAGAGCTTCATGCGATGAGCCTCTCTATACTTGAAGAAGTGGCGGCGTCGACTTATGGCCTTGCCTAATCTTTCTGCAAGTCCTAGGTTAATTAATTTGAATTTTAAATAGATATACTTAATATCGAATCGCTCATAGTGCGATATATCTATTACATATAATGCGACGAAACGATCATAAGGCGCGGGATTTCGGATGGCCACGCTCAGGCGAAGAAGATAATTAACGACATCGGCGAAGTCGGCAGAAATCTACTCGAGCTCTATGTCGACTAAGTCGCTGTCCTTGGCATCTTGATTTAAGAAAACACCTCTGTTACTGCCGATCTGGTCCTAAGATGATTCCTCCCTAGTGAGAATGGCAATAGCGTCTTCGAGGAGTCCGTTTAGGTCGCGAAGGAGGTTTATGACTTGGTTTCAGATATTCAAAGAGTCTCGGAGGCGGTGATTAAGCGAGCTCGATCCTATGCGATGAGCCCCAATATTACCAGGCCATACTTTAAACCTTGACTACTCATCTCTGACGCCTCGGTCAAAAGATACCGATAAATTGAGCGTGCTTGTTTCGGAGGCGTCGACGGCGTTAGCAAAGAGGCCAAGACAGCGTGTGACGTGACTGGCGATGTTCTCGTCCATTATAGAGCGCTTGTGGGCGAAGCAAGTGATACTCGGTAGAACATTCAGTTCCGGGGAGGTATAAAGACGCAATAAGGCTTCCCCTCTACCGAAAGAGGTCAGTTGCTTACGTGTTGAGCCGAATGTGCAGATTTCCCCGCTCCAGCTGAGGCCTGCCATGCCTAGCCTCACTTTGAGGACCTCACCTCTCCTTCTCACTCCGAAGGCCACCTTGGACACGGTTTCCATCATATCTAGCTTCGAAATCGCAGGCATTATTCTTGGCTCAATACCTCTTGTCATTTCCACGCTCGAGAACTACGGCGCAGGCCTCTCCACGCTGCAGAGATGGCGTAGGTATCAGCGCGAACTGCAAAGCCTAATCCGTAACCGAGAGACCGAGAGGATCAAGCTGCAGAACGTTTGCGAAAAGCTCCTCATTGGCCTAGTTCCACATTCCAGAATCGAAGCCCTGATCAGTAATCCGATGAGAGACCTTTAGAGGGAAGAAGAAACTTTGCGCAAGATCCAATTCCGGCTCAGTAAAGGTTTCAAGATGTTCAAAGCGACGATAAGCAACCTCAAGACAACAATCAATGATATAGCCAGGAGGATAGATTCCCAACGGGGTGGAATAGTTTCAGAGTTTAAGCGGGCCGTCTTCACACTACATCATTCACAATACGCGGACCTCATCTCTGAAATTAAAGACAGCATCTCCAACCTTGAGAACCTCACAGATCGCAACATAGAGCCTAAACCCGCAAGGAGAGGGCGGTCTCGCGGAAAGCTTTTTATTCTACTCTGAACCATATCAGAGAGTCTCTACCGTGCTTTAAGAACCAGTCTCAACTATGCCTATGGACACAGCATTAGTCTTAGACTAGAAAGCCAAACAACAATGGTTTTCCCCCCTGGGGATAAAGACAGGCTAATAAGTTTCGCCACGTTCAAAATCGCCTTTTCCTACTCTAAGAACGCCCAAAACGCGACGATTTAGGAAGAAATCCGGGTCAAACCTAACATAGTAGCTGCGAGAGCAACATTTTCACCCGGTTTACCCGATCCTTCTGCTCGCTCCAACATTCACCAAGGCAAGAAAAGTATCCATTTTGATAGCTCAGCAGGGGGATCACCATCTACAACCCTACTTATCCAAACACAGAGCAGCATGGCAGCCATGAGCCTAAACATGCCCGGGCCTTGCGGGACGTCAGGCATAGGTCTTCCAGTCATGGGGCATCTTAGCCTCTGCGAAAGGATCAAAGTTAGCGGAAAGCAGACCGGTATTAGCTCTTATGGAACAATTCTCGACAACTTAGCACTTAGAGCAAAGGAGTATTCTCTTTCTCCCATCCACTTTTCAGACTACTCAGATAAGCCCTGCCACTCAGTCATCTCACTAAGGGAGATCCTCAAACAAAAAGACGACTCAATTCACTTGCCCTATCGAGACCGTCTGCACCTCGCTATGGTGGCCTCATCGAGTATTCTGCAGCTCCATGGCAATCCATGGTTGCCAGATACCCTCACCAGCAGCGATATCTTCTTCCTAAAGAAGCAGGACTACCCCATCTATTCGAGACCCTTTCTCATGAGAGGCAATAGTGCAGCTGCAGAGAAAGGCCGAGAAGCTTCACCACCATTCTGCAACCCGGCTCTATGGTCTTTGGGGGTACTCTTAATAGAGTTCATTCTAGGAAGAACTCTTGCATCATTTACGACCCAAGAGGAATCCAGCCCTCTCATCGACTACTCCACCGCGCACCGGCTTTTAGGCGAGATTCGGATGGCCAGTTCCAACTATAGAACCGCAGTCACACGTTGCTTAGGAGGAGAGTTGCATAATAATAGTTACTATTCAGGGAGTGAGGACTTTTGCCAAGAGGTGTACTCGGGTGTCATTACTCTGCTGGAGAAAGACTTAGAGAATTCATAAGAGTTGTTCTAGGGACTACCACACGAAGGTAAAGGGTCCAATAGAGTGGTTAAGTATCTATTCGGTGCTCTTGAGTACCTGCCATGGCGGTTTGAACCGGGTTTATCATGAACAACAACGAATATAAAAACCAACACGAGTCAACAGTAAATATGATGGTAATATATCACGGCATATATAATAGTAGCCTTTTGTGCCTTAACCATAGAGGGTTAACTTGTGCAGAGGGAAACCTTGAGTTCAAGATTTGACCAAAGACATAGACCCAAGGAAACATGCCTCTATCTGCAAGCTCATATCGCCGAACTAAAATCTCCCGACGACGGCTAGGGAACAAAGTTTTCCGTCTCTTCAGTGACACAAATCTCGCATGTTTTAGTTTGCGAGGTGCAGTCCGCCAATCAGGACTGAGACAGTGAGAACAACCCAAGCAACCAGCTAGGCATCCATCAGCAGACCCGCAATAACTCATTGCTCCCGGGATTCATTTCATAAGCACAGTTCTTCATTTTTTTTTATAAAACGTCCCTCGTCGCATCATCCTGTCATTGTAAGCAGTTTCCTTCCATTCTCATCATTGTCCAAGCTTCACCATGAGTGTCAACAACCAACTCCCAGAGTGGTTTCTCAACCGCAACATCACCTTGACAGCAAAACTCGATGAGACACATACCAAAATCGAGATGGTTGACACCACCGGAGCGAAAGATATAAAGCTTCTGAATAAAGCTGGCAACGACCAAGCCGAAAAACAGCCTCAAGGCCCTACGAAATGCCAGGTATCCTCTGATACCTTCTCCATATTACGCGACATCCTGGCGTCAGCCTTTGCGCGAAACTCCGAGGGTCGCCTAGACCCAAAACAGTCCTTTGTCATCCTCGAGGGTGGACCTAAGGCGGCGCCTATCGACTTTCTCGACGAACTCGTCAAGGCTCTGGCAAAAGAGATCGGCACGTCCCTGATATCGTATGATTACGAAGATCTCGAAGACTTGGCCCTCGAGTTTAGTCTACAAAGCCCCGCTGACCCTTCGAAAAGCAAACATGATAAGAGAATGGACAAGAAGATGGATTGGGATCCTCTCATGGCTAAGCACTGGTTCTCGTCATCTTCTGAATTTGACACCGACGCGAAGAAAGAAGTCTGGGAGAGAACGCAAAGGAGCTACTCAACGATCCTTAACGCTGTTTCAAATAATCAAGCCGCAGTTGTCCCGGAAGATGGAGACGCAACAGAAAAAACACGAGATGAACAATCTGACTCGACTGGCCAGTTTTAGTCCACGTCCGCGAAGCCGCAACGATGTTGGCCTTGGGAAACGGGTATCGTTTTCTAGGTCGTTTATGCGATTGCATCCAACAGCGACGAGAAAAAGGCCAGACCATTGCGGTTGTCCTGACCATCCCAGCACAGAACGTGCTCGACTGCTTGTGCCAGCAGTGTGTCGACGGCGATCACCTCAATTGGAAGCCTGTTTATAACAACACTTGCGCGACCATGCTTTCCAATCACTTTGTAAACCCGATCAACGTCGGCCCGATCAACTTCAAACACACGGATTACATGGCTTCGGTAAACATTCGCAGACTGAAGCGCATCTTGAGACAGACCATGTCCCATGTGTTTGACCCTAAAATCCTTCATCCACACGCGGACTGGAAGCAGCTGGTGTGCAAAGAACCTGAGCAATGCTTTGGTGATGAACAATGGATCTGGGAGAAGATTTATGGAGCATTCCTACAATTACACGGTCGCTCTTTTGGAAAAGAGAAACTAGAAGCAGCCGATATCCTGGTTGTACTGTCAAGATTAGGTCTTCACAAGCATGAGAAGCCAGTGAAGAAGAACAACCCAGCGCCCCCGGAAGACGTTGGGGGGACCTTGACAGCGAGGAGCCAGTCAAGGATATAAAACAGACCTGGAAGGACAAGATGACAGCCCTTCGCCAAGAGTGTAACCCAGCGGAGCAGAATCTGGTGGATTGCGTCATCAATCCGGGTAAGTCAAAAATCAAGGCAAAGGCCTTCGGCTTGGTACGCCTCATCTCTAACCTTGGCGGCTTCAAGACGAGATTCGGTCGAGTTATTCACAAGTAATCATCGACAACGAGCTCAAGGAAACAGTCTTGCATCTAGTATCCACAGCATATCTTGCGCCCTCGACACCTTCCACCTCGCTCCTCAGTCAGGCCCGTATCAAGGGCATACTACTCTACGGGCCTCCAGGAACAGGCAAGACGCATCTAACGCGATCAATCGCCAAAGAGTCTGGAGCATCCATGCTTTGCGTTGACGGCGCCGCCTTATTGTCCAAATACGTCGGCGAGATTGAGAAGAACATCAAGGCAGCATTCACCTTGGCCTCGAAACTGTATCCCTGTGTCCTCTTCATTGACGAAGTGGACTCTCTATTCTACGATCGCGGAATGGCTAGGAGAAGTTGGGAGCGCGGCGCAGTGACTCAATTTCTCACACAGATGGATGGGCTAGCACAGAACAACAAAGCGCCGTGTGTTATTGTTGCTACGAATCGCCCCGATACACTAGACAAGGCTTTCTTGCGTCGACTACCGCAGAAGATCCCGATCGGTCTTCCTGATACGAAATCGCGCTCCAAGATACTAGGGGTGCTTCTCGAGGGCGAAGAGCTGGAGCCTCTGGTCGAGATTGACTCCTTGGCTCGGGAGACAGAGGGCTACTCGGGATCTGACCTGCGCAGTCTGTGTGCAGAGGCAGCACTGATCTGGGCCATTGAGCATACTGAGGAAGGCCATGAGAATGCCTCTTCGGGTGAATCGGATAAAATGCGTCTTGGGCTCACCCACTTTGCCAAAGCCCTGCAGAGGATTCGACCAAGTGTTTCGAAGAAGGATCTGTTCGAGCTTGAGTCATTCACAGAGAGATTCAACCCGCACTCGGTCCAATAAACTGGGTTTGAGATTATCAAGATTCTTAGATGAGGCAGTAGTTGAGTGCAGAAAGCGGCTTTCTTCAAATGTAGCTGGGATTCTATCCCCATCAATGAGCCGGGATCTCAATCTTCTCCGATCAGTTCCATCCCCTCAAAAAGATCGACCCAGCCGTCTAGTCTTTCTTTGACAAAAGTCTCAAGCTCCCAAGCCTCCGTCGAGACAGCCGCCATGTCCCCATCCCATACATACATATCCCCATCGACCGTAGTCCCATCCTCCAACTCCACTGCCACTGCTGCGACCTTGCAGGTCTCGCCCTCAAAGTCGTCTAGCTTTTTGCGTTGAGATGTTTGCAGCGTGAGAAGGTATCCGTCCACCGTCAAGGTTTCATCGGTGTGCTTGACAACAGCCGGGTAGTCGCGATCCTTGACGGCATATCGTGCGTAGCCATGGACCTGGGCGGGGCGAGCAAGACGGGCCACGGCACTAGTGTTGGATGCATCGCCAGTCAGGGCCCAGGCCAAGAGAGGCAGGGCTCTCAAGGTTCCGTAAACAAAGAGCGGTCTTGGTGTTGGCTGATTGTTCATTTTTGCTGGTAATGAAAATGATGCTTGCTTGTCTGCAGTTTGTGGCTGATTGATGCTGCTCTTCAGATATTCTCCCCGTGTAAAAACTCTGCAGAGCAATGACGGTGATTCAGAGAAAGATAGACGCGAAATTGTTGTTACTTGTTGCGGTGAAAAGTAAACAAACGAGGATGAATCACTTCAGGCAGGATGCATCTTATCACAACCACCAAACTTTGATCCGCAAACCCAACTTGTGAGCAGAGTAGAAAGTCAAAGTCAGATAAACCTTGGGCAGTATTGCAAACAGTTTTCGCAAAATGGTTCTTTGTATTTTTTTCACCTGTAGACGAGCAGTATACGAAAACCAAGTCTTCATAATGTCCATCAACACCTAAGCACGCACTACTCAGTGAGTCATTCATCAACTTATTCTCCGCTGGGAGGATCCAGAACTGCAGAGAGGGGCTGCGGCACACCAAATTCTGGGGTTTGGCCAGGCTTGAAAGTGACCAGCTGAGCCAGGGTAAATCTGTCCCCACCGCAGGAGCCCCTCGAGTTGCTGGTTGCGTGGAAGGCGTTCTAAAAAGCTGTTAGCTGGGTCATTACACTTCCGGGTCCTGAACAACCAACCCAGATTTGGCTTCCATCGGGCGAAGTAAAGAAACAATTATGTCCCGTGCCATAGTTTCCATTAGCTTGAGAGAATACGGGGCCAATCTTGTCCCATGATGAAGCCTTCAAGGGATCTCCTCCGTTATAATGCAGGAGCCCAAGAGCATAGTTGGGCGTCCCGCAGTACGACCCAGAGTAAGAAAGCCAGATTTCTCCGCCGTGGTAAAGAGGCTGTCCTGTCAGCAAACATTTCTGTTGTCGTTTTCAACCAGAATAACTCACATGAGGAGCTTCGTTCACAGCAGTGATAGAATTGGGGTTGGAGTTGGTTGTGTTCATCTCCCAAGGCTGGTCTGGAACAGAAATCACATGCCAACCATCAACCGTCCAATTCTCAGTATCGAGCCGAGTAATGGCGATAGATTGCAAAAGGTCCTTGTTAATAATACTCAACACATGGAAACGCCCCTTGCCGGGGATCTCCAAGTACGTCCCATCAATACTGAAAGCGAAGTTGCCATCTGCCTGTCCCTGCGAACCTTTGGGAGGAACCAGGTCCGCCAGATGCTCGTACTCGCAGTCTGAAGGACCTGCAGCATCGCAACCTTTCAGGACTCGAGTCTGACAGCTATCGCAGCACGGCAGGTCCGCGTTACAGCTTGAGTAGAACATGTACCAGATGTCATCGATCCGGTGTATCTCAGGTGCCCACATGTTTGCGCTGCGGGTTCTGTTGGTGTCGGTCCATATCGTCTTTGTTTCTCCGTTGATGAGATCCCCAAGCTTTTTGGCTTTTGTGATCTCAATGTGGTTATACGTCGTGTATGTTCTAAGGAGCATTAATATCGCATCTCTACACAATTGCGAAGAATTGCCTTCCACGCATCATGTTGCCGCTGGACACGAAAGAATAGCACTTACAGGTGATAGTATCCATCAGCATATACCACAGAGGGATCAGGTCCAGGCTTTCGGATAGGGTTCTGGAAAGCTTGAACTCCAGCCGTGAAAAAAGAGCACCAAAGTGCAAGATTTGTAATTGACTTCATCTTTTGCAAGCTTGGGGATGCTAAAGAGTCCCTGGCCAACTTAGTCTTAGTACTTGCGGACGTGGCTTGCGGATATATAGCTAACCCCAGGTTTGCAACCAACTCCCTCCTTTGCAGACATTGGCGGGGTTAACAATCTGACCACTTGAGGTTCGGTTCCCGTTCTCCCGAGTGGTGCGGTTGAAGCTATTCACCGTTCGAGTAACTGTTCCGCTCTATATCCCTCTAACCTTGTTGATATCGACTGACGCCGATCCCTATAAACCCCTCTTACCCAACCCTATTCGGCCACTCACAGCCCGTCTCCAAAAGTTTCCATAACCTCTTCTCAAGATTGATTGGAGCGCTTGTTTCAACTCCATCTCCGCATCACGCGGGGCCCCGCACTACTACGAAGGTTTACCAGGATATCAGATGTTTTCCCGGGGGAGCTTCCAGAAGAAGGGGGGTTACATCTGAATGCGGAAACGCGGAACTGGGGAGTCGACGTCATTTATTTACCGCACCATTGGCGTGTTGGCGCTAGAGGGACAAGCTCCGTGGTTGCGTCGGTAGACGGCAGATGCGGAGGTGTCAGGGGTATTGCATCACGAGGTTTCTCGTGTTATTAACTTGCCGAGGCCGGAAGGTGACATATTTATTTACTATAAGTAGCACAACAAGGCATAGACATCAAACACGCCAGGACACACAACACCATCGTTGAGTCCCTCTTCTAAGATGCTTGTCAAGTCCCTATTCCTGGGAGGCCTTCTCAGCCTCCCTGCTGTTTTCGCTGCTCCGGCTGCCGCCCCAAACTCCCTTGACAATGCGCCGCCTACTCTCGTGAAGCGTGCGCTCCCAACTTCGACCTTTTCCAACAAGGTCATCTTCTCACCTCCCTCCAATGCCGGCTGGACGGATCCTCGCGTTCTCTACGCCCGTGCCATCCAGCTCTCAGATGGCTCCCTTCTATCTACCTGGGAAAACTACTCCCCTGAGCCACCTCTGGTCTACTTTCCCATTTTCAAGTCCACTGATGGAGGTGTCAGTTGGACTCAGATTGGAAAGATCGAGGACCAGGTCAACGGCTGGGGCTTGAGATACCAGCCTGACCTGTACGAGCTGCCTCGTGGCATTGGCAAGTTCCCTAAGGGTACTATTATTGGCTCTGGCAACAGTATCCCTACGGATCTTAGCAAGACCAAAATTGATGTCTATGCTAGCACTGATGGTGGCAAGACCTGGAAGTTTGTGAGCTCTATCGCTGAGGGAGGCGAGGCTCGACCTAACAATGGACTCACCCCCGTGTGGGAGCCCTACATGATGTATGTGCACTAATCATCACCCTCAAGATTTTGATGCTAACAATGCGCCAGGGTTTACAAGGATCAGCTCGTCTGCTACTACTCTGACCAGCGAGACCCCAAGTATGGCCAGAAGCTCGTCCACCAGACCACCAAGGACCTCCTCTCGTGGTCCGCGCTTGTTAACGATGTGGTCGACGACAACAACTATTCTGCCCGCCCTGGAATGCCCCAGCTTGCTCTCCTACCCAACGGCCAGTACATCTACGTTTACGAAGTATGCGGCACCGACGGCTGCCGCGTCCACTACCGCCTTTCATCTGATCCCCTCAACATCCTCAGCGCACCAGGTCACTCCCTCGTCTCCGACAAGGGCACCCGTCCCGTGAGCTCACCAACTGTCGTCTGGAGCAAAGTTGGCGGACCCAATGGTAGCATCATCGTTAGCTCTGGAAGCCAGTCTGCCATTTTTGTGAACAAGAACCTCGGTGCTGATGGATCGTGGGTCGAGTACGCCACGCCTCAGCCTAACGCGTACACAAGGAGCTTGATGACTTTCCGCGAAGATGATAACTACTTGCTAATTATCGGAGGAGGAAGACTTCCCCCTAGTAGCACCAACCAGGTCAGCCTCAGCGTTGTCAAGCTGACTGATCTTGGAGTTTAGGTAGTTGAGTCGCCTTGGGCAGGCTGACTGTAGGTGCAAGGACAAAACATCCAATGGAAGGCTTTTGAACATTATATAGGCTGTTTTTCATCCAACTACTGCACAAGATTAATGCGGCCCTTATACAATCGTTTCCAGCCTCGCATCGTCGAGTTGATGGCTTGCTTGCGTTGATCCCCAACATGTCGCCGGCTGGCAGCGCCGTGCAAATAGTGAGCTCAAATGCTAATAAAGTCAGACACGAAACTCAAGCATACCAAAATATATTTCTGTTTCTAGAGCTGAACTCCTACCGCTCTAAGCTAGGTAAGTGCTAAACTCGGGCAAAGGGATCCAGAGTTTAGTTAGGTAGGCTTATCTTGGACACCTAGGGGTCCTTGAGCAGACCTACCCATTTTTGGGATCGCCTACCCTTCTAAGCGTCCTCTACGAGGCCAAGTTCTAGGAACACATCCATCCCTGTTTTGGGACCCTAACTATTAAGTTCCTGCTGATCTTATGAGCTTCGCACGGAAGCCGAATTAGGCAAGTGCTGAATGAGGGGGCTATGCCACCTTTATCACGACTAGTTACGACCCGGCTCGGACGTGGACTAATACTCTTGCTAGTAGGTATGAAGCCTCTGGCTCGATGATAAAGAATGCTTTTCGTTTTCACATCGTTTACTGGCTGAGACGATGTTCGATAGTTGACAGCCACCATGTGTTGTGCGCGACCTATGAATCCCGGGCATGTTTCATGACAGCTCCTTGATGCGAAAGTTTTTGATCGGACTGTGATATAGATCATTCTGCCTTGTCGAACGAGATTACAGGAATCTACTATAACATACAGGTCTCTGTGTTTTTTTAACAGAAGGCGGGGTGGATTGGGTTTTCGGTCTACCTAGGATCGTGAGGGGGAGCTATAGAATGGGAGCTGTGCTGCGAGAATAGACCCATTTATGACGCATGCACTCTCGCCTGCGGAGTTAGGAGGGATAAGTGTACAAAGGCCACGGCAAGGAGTAGCCGAAACAACTATTTCATGCCATAAACATCAAGTTCCCGGAGCAGGGTTCGGCTCCGCGAGCGTGGGATCCGCTAGGATGAAGACGGAAAAGACTCGGTACCCCAGACTTTCCGGATTGGGAAGAGATGCGAATGAACATCCCGTCAACTCAGGGATGAACGAACTCTTTACAAGCCACGCAGCGAGACTCTTTTATTGCATGGAAGGCGGGGGAAGGAAGCGGTGTGGCCGTACGGCGATATCAACTATTCTGATTGACGGAGATTCTCTCGTTGGTTATGCTAGTGGGAGGACCTCTAGGTTTCAAGGTTTCTTCGCTTCGGAACCGCTTAGAACTTAGTTAGACAGATTCATTCACTTGGTCTACTTGGCCCGAGTTCTTAAATGAGGCTTTGCCCCCCTATTAAAGATGCATCCTCAAACCACCTCAGGAACCAACAAAGCTTGGAGTCACACGGCTTGACTTGGCCCTCTCCCTGCCACATTGCAATCATGTTGCATCTCTTCAATCTCATACTGCTCCTGTCGTGGGGCCGCACGTGCCTATCATACGCGCCCATGCATAAGGCTCTCAACGACGTGTTTGGAAACGACGAGAGCGTCTCGGTCCTCCACGTCCAGCACTTTGAGCCCGGAGACTATACGCTCTCCACCAACCCTGGGGGCCCTACCTATCCCGACTCTGGGCCTCAGCAACCTACCATCGCACCCGCCGATAAGGGGGTGACGGTGGTCAAGTTCTTCATCCGGACCACTGGGGCCAAGGCGCCGACTGCTCCGGACCCCACGGCCGGGACCGATGTAGGGATCGAGCTCTGGTTCCCAGACCCCGAGAACTGGACGGGGCGCATCCTCCATTTCGCTGACGGCGGCTTCATGGGCAACCCTCATGTGACTGACCCCGACTCGGCCACGTCCGGAAACACAGCCACCTTGTACTCACAGTGGGCGTCCGACCACGGCTTCGTTGTGGGCATCACAGACGGGGGTCACTTCACCGCGCTGGACAATGTCACCTACATAGGCGTTGTGGACACGTCATATCTGATCAAGGATGGGGAATATAACGTCGAAGGATGGAAGAACGTGGGCTGGCAGGCCGCGCACCTCCTCGCCGTTAAGTCAAAGGAGCTGACCAACGCCTACTACGGCCGCAAGCACAGGTCGGCTTACCTTTTTGGATGCTCCACCGCCGGCCGTATGGTCTACGACGTCGCCCAGAGATTCCCTGCCGACTACGACGGGCTCCTATCGGTTGCCCCCTCAGTCACCGGCACCCTATACTATCCAAGCATCGGCTATACCACCATCGTGGTCAATAACGATGGCCTCTCCTTCACCCCGACGCAGCTCGAGATAGTGTCTCAGAAGGCCATCGCACACGGCGACACGGCCATCACAGGCCAGCATGACGGCTACATCACCGATTGGCAGAGCAACAGCTACAACCCCGAAAAGGACGCCAGCATCCTACGCGTCGAGGACGGTGGCAACTGCACAGACGCCTGGGCCCTCTCCATCGCTCAGGCCCGCGCACTAAACAAAATCTGGTACGGTGTCACCTCGGACGGCTCCTATCCAGACCCGGCCGAGGACAACGGCACGGGTCTCAAGCGGCCCGACTCACAGGTGTACTGGGGCAAGCTGCGCGGCACCCGGCTTCTGTACGTCACGAGCCCGTCCTTCGTCCCGGGCATCTTCTTGCCGGTTGCCTTCCTCAACGAGAGCCTGGGAGACCCGAACTACTTTGTCAACGGCCGCAATGCCTGGGTGAACATGACGTACCATGATTATACGCAGTACATGCTCGCCGGCAAGGCCATTGACGACGAGGTCATCCACATGAACTCGGACAACCCAGACATCAGCGAGTTCAAGCGCCTCGGCGGCAAGATGATCACCTACCACGGCCTCGCGGACACGTACTCGCCGCCGCCGCATACGGTAGCCTACTACGAGAACTCTGCCAATGCCACGGGGGGACTGCAAGAGGCGGCAGACTTCCACCGACTGTTCCTCGTCCCCGGCATGGGCCACTGCAGCCCGGTGTCAGGCTCCGCTGGCCAGGCCAATATCCCCTTCCCGCAGCCTGAACAGTTCATTGACAAGCTCGTCAGGTGGGTGGAGAAGGACGAGGCGCCCCGTGAGGTGGTGGCTACATCGAGTGATCAGCAGGTGAGCCGCCCCATCTGTGCGTATCCGGCACTGGTAAAATATGACGGACACGGCGACGTGACAGCGGCGGAGAGCTTCTCGTGTCCTGAATAGTGGCATGTTTGAGCCAGGTTGTTAATGGCGGCCCCAAGCGTGTTGGCGGCATGTCGTTCAAGTCGACAATACTACGCCTACAGGTTCGTTCGGAGAACGGAGGATGCAAGCTAAGAAGGGAGAGCAGGTAATCTAGGAAGGCCACATACTTTGAATCACATACATCCTTTGAGACTGTTCTGTTGTCCGAGCCAAGCCCCGATATGAATCGACGTCTCGAGAGGTGTGCCAAGACCGCTTATCCCCAGGCGATTGAGGAGTCGAAATGTTTCGTTGTCCTGCTTCTAACTCCAGGTCCTGTGTGGGAAGGAATCTTGTTGGCATCAATGCAGGGGCCTCTCTCCTCCTGACTGTCCTTTTGTTTCGTTACCATGGTGGCTTGCAATTAACCGTTGAACAATTCGCAGATCAGTGGTTGAAGGGAATCTCAGCCAACACTGCTGATAGTCTTCATTTCGAAGGGTATTTATGTCATGAAACAAAGAGATTGCCCCATTATTATGATATGAATAAGATTGAGGCCCGATCAAAAGACTAGAATGAGTGCTAGCCTATCTTTAAATCTTGAACAAGACTCCAGGACCTTCTAAGCAGCCTCAACATTCAACTCAATAGGGTAGTAGTAGTCAGGAGCGCTACTGTCTCCAATGTTCAAAACGCAAGCCGACCCTGTGTTCCTGGTATACAAATTGTTCCATGTACCAGGAGCTGGTTCGCAAGTTGCAAAGAATAAATCACCTGGTTGGGCCTCGTGGATGACGGCCGGTATGGATCACGTAACCTTTCGATCCTCAGTTTGCGCACAGGTCAGGAAAGCCCGCGACAACGGCTGCTCGCTGTCGCAGGTGACGACCTCAGCGGGGACGTTGGGGTTGTAAACAGTTCCGGCGTATTGCCCGCAGAGTACCAGCCTTGGTTGTTGATCATCCTTCCCTGGTCATCGATGGCGAAGGGGCGTACTTCGAGACCGAAGTCAGGGTCGAAGGAGGCTGAGAAGCTATCCACGTTGGATGTTCGCAGGCCCTTGCCTTCAACGGGACCCTGGCCGGTTGCGATGATGCTAAAAGTGGGGATAGGGACCCAGGCAGGTTCAGTCGAAGTTGTGGGCGTCGTTGTGGTCGTGGTGGCAATCGTCGAATGGGTGATGACCGAAGACACAGATGTCTCGATCGAGGACTGGGTGAAAGTGGAGGATGCCAACGTCTCAACCGACGAAGAGGCAGAGCCAACCGAGATGGTTGATTCAATAGACGTACCTGATTCAACGGACGAGGCTGAGGATGTATCGATAGACGCGGCCGAGATTACAGCTGATGGATGTCATCCTAGGAGCTAACAACGAGGCTTGAGTACTTGTTTTGATAAGTCACACGATGAGTCAGACTCACTAATCCTACATGGGCCTGCAAACGCAGAGTCACCGGCCAATAGGCCCAAAGCAAAACGAAGGAAAGCTGCAGATCGCATCGCAACTATTGGTAAAAGAGTGACTACAGTGAAAACACCAAAAGGACCATCGTGAGAAAAAAGCCATGGCTAACGCCTCCCGGCCGGCTTCTTTTTGTAGCGGCGGGAGAGGGGGAACTAGCACGCATTCATCCGACGCCACAGATCAATAGTCAGTGTTAGCTCCGACACAATTGATGCAGGTTGGATAGATCGGCCGTTGAGCGAAGCTGATCGTATCCCCTTGCGCCCCTCAACCTTTTGACCCTGATTGGTGGATTCCCCATCGCAGCTTAAATCAGAGGTTCCACACCGCGATCTTCTAACCGCTTTCCTGGTGGCATCTGTGTCTGTGACAAACGATGCGAGATGTGAATGCCCTCACTTTGTAATTGTCATCCACCATGGCTTGGTCGCCTCTCCTCAACGTGCTAATTAAGTAGATAGCAAAATATAGGGGGAGCGCCTGTATCTTGATTCCTGTGAGTTCTCTAGGGTAAGCTATTTTATCCACGCACTCATGACAAATTTCTTCATAGCTATTGCTGTGAGTTATATCCCTCTCCCGAGGAAGCTTAGATACATCAGAGTGAATAGGTATCGAATATAGGCACCATGAGTAGAAGTTAGACAAGAGAGCTCTGGTTGTTGGTTTATTACTGTCTTTCTCACAGTTTTGACATCTTTGCTATAAGAGATTGCCATTGGACAGGCAGGAAAAATCACAAACAGGCTCCATTGGACATGGCGCTCGGTTATGCCTACTGCATTCGCGCTACGGAGTATTGCTCCATGGTTCTTTTTTACCCGAAG
The DNA here is from genome assembly GCF_026873545.1 of Fusarium falciforme. Lineage (NCBI taxonomy): Eukaryota > Fungi > Ascomycota > Sordariomycetes > Hypocreales > Nectriaceae > Fusarium > Fusarium falciforme. Next base: position 587,754 of record NC_070546.1, read on the forward strand.
GCGAACAAAGCCTGACGCTTACAAATTCGGAATAGCTGCATGTTAAAATTAGGAGCAAAGTGCGCGTGGACTCGTTGAGATGCAATATGGCGATCCAGACGACCAAACAACCAATATATTGTTTGAAGCTATTGCCAATAGTCTGCGGTGGGCATGAGTTGGCGCCTCCAAACACGGCAATTACTCCACTTTAAGGGGGACCCTTGGCAGCTGAGCTTATCGGCGCTTCTAGACTCAGATGACTGCTGTTACGCTACTAACAGATGACCGTGACAGACTAAGCAAAATCTGTTAGGTTTCTCTTAGGTCCGGCCAAACCGCCAGACCGCTAGGATTGCTCCCGAGGCACCTTGGTCAAGAACTCAACCAACAACAGCAACATCCAGCAACCAACATGATATTGATGCAGCGGGACAGGGGAGGTAGACAGTCCTTAAGTGAGGAGGTTTAACTACAAATAAGAGCAAAATCTCCCAAATCTGTGCTGTGCTTTTCTCAAGACAGGCTTTCTTTCTTGTACAGGCTATTCTTTCCTTGGCCAAGAATCAAGATGAAGTTTCAAAACGTTGTCGTCTTATTCACTGCTGCTGTCTCGGCCACAGCGCCGCCGACATGCAAGGGTTCCGCTCCTTCGTACTGCAAGTACACTTCAAATCGCGACGCGAATGAATGTCGGCGACTATTTGGTAAGGCCCAGTTACCAACGATGTTCTACCATCCTTACTGACTATCTCGTCTTCAGCCAAGAGCTATATCAACATCGCAACATGCCAGCCTCCAGCAAAGACTGTTACCTCAACTCGTACCAAATGCGCTACTAGCGTTACCACCAAGACTGTGGCGCCGCCACCAAGAACTACCAAGGTTTACAAGACCATAACCAAGACTGGCAAGCCGTATGTCCCTCTTATCCGTCGCATACCATCCAAACAAAAAGGGAATGGAAGCTCCCGAATTGTACTGGGCTAATTGATAACCAGTACCACTCTGCCGACTATCACGGTTACCGCGACGTCAACCAAGATCGACACAACCGTTTTGACTGATAGTACCACAACCGTTGATTTACGCACAACTACCGAGTTTGAAACCAATCGTATCACAAATACCAGAATTGTTACTTCGTAGGTTTGTGCAAGTCGATCCTCTGTCACATCTAACATCATCACAGCACCTCAACCTCCACTACTACCGTTCCGTTTGTTGACCAACATGTTTGTACTATCAGAAAGCGAGCACGTGCTCTTGGGAAGTCATTGCCAACCTCATGCTGTGAGCCAATGTCCAACCTTCCACTACACTGACCTATGCTTACGATTGCCATAGCTTGCTTCCTTACCACCACTAAGCCTGCAGCCACCAAGACTGCCTTTGTTACCAAGAACAAGCCTGCTGTTACCCACACGGTGTACAGGTTTGGCGGACCCCGAAAGGTCATCTCTCGAACTATCACTATTTTCCGTTATGTGGCTGGCCCAACTGTATCGGCTCCTGAGACCACCACGACCAGCACTGCTACTGTCACCCAAACCGACCGTACCCTCACCACCGTCACAGATTCTCAGACAACAACTGCTACGGAGCTCGAGGACGTGACTGAAATTGTTCTTCAAACTAAGACTGAGACCGCCACTGCTACGGCTACCAAAAACCCTTGCGACGATGCCGGAAGTTGGAGTCCTATGAAACAGGCAATTACAGGCTCCAGCATACAAGTCACCATTTCTAAAGACGCGTTCGGACCTGATGCTGTAAAGTCGTGTTGCCAGTCTTGCTATGCAAGACCTAATTGTGTGCTTTTCAGACTTGGTGGCCGCGTTTGCGAAGTCTTTAGCAGTAAGCCTAGCTTCAGTAGTGCCTGCTCCTCGCCTCTCTGCCCACGAGGCTTCCCTGATCTGATCCTTGAGGGGCCAGATGGGAAAGACTACTACCTGGGGCCTTGTTTTGGAACGGCCGTCGCCTAGAAGCATCTTTATCTACTACATGGGCATTTGCCGAGAGTCTCGCTCCACTTCATCACGCAATGGAGGTGATCGTTCTTTGAACACGGCATTCATGTGATAGGAAGCTTATGTGAGGGGTCAATATTTTTGTGATGATTGATCACGGGGCTATCTTTTGTTCCCTCATTTCAACCTTCACTCCAGATGTTCTTCATATCAAATTTCTTCACTTTCAATAACTACTGCATCAGGAGCTCAACTATCCACCCAAAGCTGGATTGTAGGACAACTTTGTAGTTTACTGCTCTTAGGTATTAATCACCATGGCTTTTGTGGTGGTGGCTGACATCTTTCAGGGACGGCATTAAGATAAATAATGAGATGATTCTATATGACTTAGTATGCCGAGCCAAAGATATGTCTATTGCCAGTTTCCCCTCTCTAGATGCGCCAAACAATGAAATTCTGCACTGGTTCTTCCTCCGCCTTATCAACCTCAACTCCCTCGTCCTCCAAGAATTCATCTTGGTTGACTCAATTGTGAACGAAACGGTGTGTGTAATCATCCAGTCGGTGCAACGTAACAAGACTTTGGTCACAGCCCAAGTCTTCGTAAACCTTGGACATAGTGTACGTGCACAGGGCGCTCGCATTCGATGATCTGCTCCACGGCAGGACGCATATCCCTGTCGCCAGAAACAATGACAAACACGCTTTTTGCCTCGGGGACTTCATCTTACCAGGCTTCGATGGCCTTCCGAACTGAGTGGGCGACAAGGGAGGTGTCCACTTCTTTCTCGCCGTGTTCTCGTTCGATCCCCTTGTGGAGGTTTGCGGCAAAGGATTACCAGAGTTCATGAATCCTCGCACCTTGAATTTTCCAAATGGGTTTGAGACAGTCAAGGACATAGCCGTAGGCGTTGACTTCGACTTGGACATTACGGCGATTCACGTTGCCCGTTTTCGCGGCGAATCGAATAAGGAGGGAGCGGAAGCTTGCAATGTCGTACCTTCACTGATACCCGCTCCTATTGTAAGGTTCGATCCAAAAGTTGGAGTGGTCGATCTAGATGTAGATCTTCTCTTCTGTTCGGAAGTGTCGCTGTTTGGGGGAGATGGTTGGTTGCGAGCGGCCGGCACACTGAGACCCCGCGCTGGCTGTTGCCATTTGACAGTAATGTTTGGATTTCTGTAAAAGAGGAATATCTGGTGGGGATAGAAAAGAAATAGTGATAGATGGTAGGACTCAGGCACCCCTCCTTATACCACCATAGAAGGAACGCACAACTTCAGTACCCAGGATGCCTCATAGCTACTCTTTGTCGTATTAGAAGCCCCTATCCAAATCACATGGCTCGCTGTTCTTTGTTCTGATATCCAAAACAAAACTTCCTGATCGTCAAAAGCCTCAAGTTACAGGTGAAGGCCTGGGGATGTGTGCAAACTTCGCACTATTGAAACGACGCACCGGGGATTCCGACACGTTTGAGGCTGAGTACTGACATGGCAAGGGAACGAACAACGTGTGTGACGGCTGAGGCTTCATTAGCACGGATGAAGGCCACATCTTGACTAGACCACGCGTGTGCAAGATGCCTTGGAGGCCCTAGAAGCCTTGGAAGCCCCTAGAAGACATCTCTGTCTGTTTCATCCGACACTAAAATGACTGTATTACGCAACGGTGGTTGATTTTTATTTCAAGACAATATTCACCTGACACGGTGGCATATTACAAGTCATTTTTGCTGATGTTCATTACGTCTTCAACCAAAATATTACAAGCCATTCTATCTTAACCACCTGAAGCTTCTTTGTTCCCTCAGCTTCAGAATATTTAGCAAGACAGGGTCCCCTTTTCAAGACAATTGGCCATCTGACCTTTTCAATGGGCCAAGCGAAGTTGGATGTCATCTTCAATTGACCTTATCAAGCCAGGCACGCACACCCTCCACGTGACCACTCCTTCACAATCCAGTTACTGTCCAATAATCGATGCATCTCCCTCACTCCAAATGACCTTCATGTCAAACTTTGTCATCTTCCAAAGCCCATCACTTTTATCCTTGATCAGATCAATCCAGTACATGTTGCCCGTCAAGAAGCGCGGCGCCCCTGGCTTCCGCCCTTCATCCTTGCGATAGTGCTGAGCCAAAGCATGGGCGGTCATTTTTGCAGTGTCTGCACCATGCTTCAGGTCGATTCGGACGTTGCTCACCATGTGCGTTGTGTCGAGCCCGACGCCAATGTACTGGAAGGTGGTGTCCAGGATGGCGGCAAGCCCCTGGATTGGGGGTGTTCCGTCAAAGATGAATTCGGCGTCTTGGTGCCAGGCTGATTCAAAGATAGTCTTATCATTGGAATCAAGGCCGAAAATACTGCGATAGAGGGCATCGGGGATGGCTTCACGGTCTGAAAGACGGAGGTTTGCAGTGAGGCTAGCCATGACGACAGTTGATGATGGAAAGGTTTGAAGAGGGAATGGAGATTTCGCAATGCTCTAGGTGCTAGTGATATGTTGGGGTAGACCGAATTGAATGACGACCATTGAGTCTCGAGGTCAGAGGAAGCGACTTGTTTTATAGTTTTCTGCTTCATCTTGGATCTCATACAGAGCAACTCATGTATATGGACCGGACATACGGCACACCCACGGCCCAAAGCAGCGTAGCCTAAGCGCAGTCGACCAAGAAAGGCTAGACAGATTTAGTGCTGACGGTTGTCTCGATCAGAGGAGATATGCAGTGTTGGTGCGGGAGCTGGGGAGGTCCCTGTCACCAACACATCTAACAAGCATTACGACCTTTGAAGCCTACCTTAGCCTCAAGGCCCAATGGTGTGTGTCGAATTGTTTGTGTATGATTGGGTATCTTTTAATGATAGAATGCAGCAGCGTTACAATAGGATTCCGGCACGGGGTTGATCCGAGTTGGCTGTTCTACCAACACCACTGAGGCTCGCTCACCCCGCTCTGGCAATCTACCTGCGCAACTGCTGCTATCTTATCCTTCATCAATTCTACCAACTTACTGTACCTATTTGCCGATGTCTGGATCAAGATCGAAAACCGGCTGCTGGACGTGCCGTCTGCGCCGTAAGAAGTGCGACGAAAACAAACCGGCTTGTGTAAACTGCACCTCGCGAAATCTAGAGTGCTATGGCTATGACCAGAAACCCGCGTGGATGCTCGGCAAGGAGAGCTGGCAGCACGTTCTTAACTCCGACGAAGCGAGAGCTATCAAGAACGCTGCAGAGAAAGCCTACAGCCGCCGTAGGCAGAAGAATCTTCACACAGCTCCTTGGTCCGCTGGTGTTATTGTCCAAGATGTCAAGGAACTCGGCCACCCCGCGCAGTCGACCACCATACTTGACCGCACATGGTCTAACTGCACGCAAACCCTGCGAGATTGCGATTATGCACCGAATTACCAACACGTTCAAACCTTTCTTGATGTCATCTTTCCCCTTCAGTGGGGCTTTTTTGCTCTCTGCAAGCAGCCAGATCGCAGATGGCTCTTTGACATCATAATCGCCTCAGAGCCTATGTATCATGCATCTTCGGGCTTATGCATATCATTCGAGACTGGCGTGAAAGCTGGCTTTACGAACGGCACATGTCATATCACGCCCGAGGTTCGAAAATCACGGCTACTTGCACTACAAGGACTTCAACCTTGCATCGCCGAGTTGCAGGAACAAAAACCACAAAATTCGTCTCTACTAAAGGCGGTTCACGCTGTTGCAATTATTCTGCTGCTTTCGAGTCTCGAGATCTATGGAGAAACCGAAGGCACATGGGAAGTGCATCTGAATGCAGCTGGAACAGTCTTGGACTTGGTTGAGAGGCAGTTGGCCACTCCCGACAATGCCAGTGCCATAGGGGAGCTTCTCAGCAACTCCACACTATCCTTTGAGACTCGAGCACTTGGACTTTTCGTCGCTACTTACGTCTGGACCGACATTTTGGCAGAGGCAGTACATGGAACCAGCTACAGTAAGCCGAGGGCGTTCGAATACCTCACTCTACTCCAAAACGATGCCATCGACATGCGAAGCATAATGGGTTGTCGAAACTCGGTCATGATCGCCATAAAAAAAGTCAGCCTATTTTCTATCTCTATGCAGAAAGACCAACAATCCGGGGCAGCCGAAAGAGCAAAGGCTCTCGCCCTTGACATTCGACATTTGATCCAAGAGGCAGCCTCTGCATTTACGAACTCGGACTCAGGTCTCGAAGCAGATAGCTGCTGGGTCACACTTCTCCATGCGTATGCCGCTTCAGTCTACCTGCAGACTGTGACCGCCCATGAGGCTTTTGGAAGCGATCTCAATATGCAAGAAACGGTAGCAAAATGTCTCGAGTTATTGGAAGCAATCCCTTCGCATCTCTTCATCCGAGTCTGCTGGCCATTCACAGTTGCGGGATGCATGGCAGGCGAGCACCACCATCTAAGATTCCGAGCGGTGGTCCGGCGTGTAGAAGAATCGGGGTGTGTGCTGGGGTTTACGTGGAAGGGCCTGATTGTCATGGAAGAGTGCTGGCGGCTACGACGGTGCAAGCCAGAGTCTGCTTGGTGTTGGCGAACGACGATGAAACACATACAGGCACGAATATTATTGATTTAATTTCTAGTTGACATATCACAACAGAAGAATATGCTTTTATTCAATCTTCACTATGACTGCACACCTAAACCACATGGGGAGTAAATGCTTCGCCTCCATCTTCATGATCAGAACGCGGCTGAGTCTCCCAGGGTGAGAACGCCTTGGGTATGCTTGCATTTTCACTGACCAAACAAAATGGAAGGCGTCAGCCACACTTTTCAATCCTCAGGCAGCAAGGTAAGTTAACCGCTCGACTTCTCGACAGATCAGGCTGCGCGGTACACCTTTGCACTCACTTCTTTCATCCCCCTCCAACATCAACTAAACACAAGCTCAGAGACCAAACAGCACTCCAGTCACTCCCAATGCCGGGTCTGGAAGCCGTTGCGGCTTTTACCCTCGCCTGCAACGTCATGCAGGTCGTTGAGGTCGCCTACAAGACAGTCGGCACCTGTAAACGCATCTACCAGACCGGACAACCTGATCCGGCACTCGACGACTACAGCAGCTAGCTCCGCGACGTTTCCAATGCGCTAGAAACACAGCTCAGCAAGGCTGTGGGCCCTCTATCCTCAGATGACTCTCGACTTCGAGACTTGGCCGTCCAATGCACAACCATTGCCAATGGTTTGCTGGACCAAATCGCATCCGTGTCAAAGTCAGCTGGGAAGAAAACCATCGGATCAAGCATCCAACTTGCCATCAAGAGCATGTTGAAACAAAACGACCTCAATCGTTGGGAGAAGGACCTTGCAAGGTCCCAATCCGCCATGGAAACTCAGTTGCTTGTCGGCTTGCGCCAGCGTCTGGACGCCAACATCTTGCATAGCGATGAAATGGGTCGCGACCTCAAGCACTTCGTCCGCCAGCTGTCAAACGGCCAAACAAGTCTTTCGAACTTGGTTCTCCGACAGACACGCGAGATAAAAGAGGAGATGTCCAAGTCATTCACAGAGGCTGAGGCCTCGACAAAGACACACATCACTATCGAATTGCTCCGCAACGATAACCGCATGCAGAGCCACATATCCAAGGCCTTCGATAATGTTCAAATTGTTGCAGAGAGGCATGCTCAAGGGGAGAGCGCTTCTCGCGCGCTGGAGGAGTCCTATCGGCGTCTTCTCACCAGCCTCAAATTCCCAGAAATGGAGGCCCGGCGCAACCATGTCTCTCATGCTTGTCCAGAGACGTTTCACTGGATTCTTAATTCTCAAGACCCCAAGTGTGACAACAATGCTGGAAACCATTCTGAAGCCCGGACTTGGGACAGTTTGGTTGAGTGGCTCCAATCATCTAAACCAGTGTACTGGGTCAGTGGAAAGCCAGCATCAGGAAAAAGCACACTTATGAAGTTTATCTTGTCCCATGACCAAACGAAGCCGCTCTTACAAAAATGGCAAGACAATGTCCGGATACTTTCCCATTTCTTCTGGAGGCCGGGTACAGAGCTCCAGCAGAGTATTAAAGGCCTCCTCTGTTCACTCTTGCATCAAATATTTGTTCAAGACAAGGGCCAAGTATTATCATACCTCAAGATACGGCGAGAGCTATGCTGGAAAGATTCACCGTCAGACTGGGATCCAAAGGAGCTGCAGGCCTTGCTGGTCGACTGCTTGCAGTGTCCCTCGGCGGCATTTTGCCTATTCATCGATGGCCTTGACGAGGTCTGGCCCAAAGACGGCGTCCATAACCTCGTTTCGTTGCTCAAAACACTCCTTCAAAACAGTAATCATCTCAAACTTTGTGTCTCGAGTAGACGCGAGCACCTGTTGGAAAATCGTCTGCGCGATTACCCCCAGTTAAAAATGCACGAATTGATTCAGAACGACCTCGAGAAATATGCCACTCAGGCCTTGAGCGAGGCATCAGCCCACGCAAACCTTGACAGCGGGGATATCAGAACTATTATCAACCAAATTGTCTGGGCATCCGATGGTGTTTTTCTCTGGACTGTCCTTGTGAGCAACTCGTTATCCAGAGGACTCCGAAATGGTGACTCTCGTAACGAGCTATTTCAGCGCCTCGACTCTCTCCCACGCGACCTTGAGGGCTTGTACCTGGACATGTGGCTCAGGCAGAACGGAGATGATGAAATCTATCGAGAGTCATCTGCGAAGTTGCTTTATCTCTGTCTAGTCGGGTTGGGCTGGAAAGAGAAGCCTGGATTTGGGTTAACGCCAACCGTTCTCCAACTGATGGCCGCAATGGATGATGAAGGCCCAGAGGATCATCTGATACATCGTCGTTACCCAGTTGAAGAACTCAGAATAAGATGCCAAACGACTGTCAAGATGATTCAGGTCAGGAGTGCTGGTCTTTTAGAGGTATACGACGTATACGGCATGTCTCAACTTGACCCGGATTACGAAGCCATTTTTGATGACCGTATTCGGTTCATTCATCGATCCGCCCAGGACTTTCTCACTGATACCCAACAGGGGCGAACTTTTTGGGCAAACCATGGGATGACTTATGATTCAGCTTGCACCAAGCTTTATCTAGCACTAACTCTAACTTATCTAATTGGCGAGCGATTCAAAGAACGCTTTTGGGAACCCTCTTCCCCGCTCGATACACTTGCAGAACATTGTGACTTCCTCGAGCCCAGTACGATACGTCACTGCCTTCAGGAGACAGCCAAACATTGGCACACTCTTCGCGGTCGTCATCACATGTTGGTGGAGGCGAGCTGTTACGGGTTTTTTGAATACGCTTCCGAGCAGCTATCTGCAGAGCAAAACGAATCGTCAGCCGTTCCGCGACTTTTTTTGCATATGACTTGCACCGATGGCTGGATGAGATTCCCAAATGGGATCCGGAGCGAAGCGGGACAACGTCATGTCGTAGAGGGTCAATGTCGCCTTCTGCGTCTCTTCCTCGACAAGGTGGCGTTCCGGGACCCCAAGTCATTCATCTTGCCGCCGGTCGGAGATGGTGGCCCATGCTACAGCATTTCCCAGACTCTGGGAGGTTTTCTCCTATTGTTCCAAGATTCTGTCGACAGCTCAGCGTCTGCCCAAACTCTCATAGACACATTGGGGGCATTTGAAGGAACACCTGTTGATCCAACTGATAAGCTGCTCTTGAATCTGGATTGGGTCATTACACGGAACAGGGAGCCATACCTCAAGGTGTCGCTCTTCGAGCCCGGAGCTACCATCAGCCCGGGAACTGAGCGTGTCCAAGTCGAAATCTCCCTATGTGACTGGGTGGATGCGACTCTAAACAACCTTCATGTGCTGATCACTGGCCACCGCCCTATCACCGGGAATACGTCATGCGCCCCACACGTGCGATTCGTGAGCTTGATCGCCAGAAATACGGCCAAAGAGCTTTGCAGATACACCCCCAACGAAAGCCATGTAAACCATCTTTCACACATGGCCCAAGAGCTGCTCTACGCTCCATTTACACTTCCGGGTTATTCCGACGGATATGCCAATTCATCGGGAAAAGCCTTCATCGGCGAGGTGACATCCTTAAGGGAAGGCTGGGCCGAGTCCGTTTTGGACCCGTGGATATAGTAAGAGAAGGCATAGAATTTCTTCGTTGACTTTAGCATGACAATTGGAGACCATGAGCCAGAGTTATTTATCTCGAAATCGTCCATATCTCCTGAACTTATAGTGTGTGATAAATAACTAGAACTTGGCTATTTATATAAAAGCCTCGGTAGCGACTTCTGGGTTCGACACATTCGCTATATTAACAGCAAATAAGAGTAAAGAAGGTACTTAAAATAGAGAAAGACAAGTACGCATGAAAATACAGTGCAGAAGCAGCACTTCCACTCCAGCTCGAGCCTTTTTGACCCAGCCACTGCAGCCGTAGGTCATTTCAGATGTTCTCTACGCCTTCATTAGATCACTGTCTGCTACTGCAGCTCGACGGTCTAAGAGGAGTTAATCAAAGGAGTGTGCCTCGCATTCCTTCCGTTCCGGCATCGTTTGCATATAGTGATGTTCCTCGACTTGGCCCCCTTAATAACGATAAGCGAGCCCAGGCTCTATCTGTGGGGCCCATGATTTCAGCGCGTTGCTATCCTTCGCACATAATAGGTCACAGGTCCAAGGTTGACGGGGGTGGACTTAGCGGGGACGCGGGTTGGGCTTCCAGACCTACCCTGAGGTGCGGAGGGCTGATTTTGTAATAGAATTCAGTAAAGTATCTATACAGAAAGCTAGAAAAATAGACCAATTAGAGGGCGGAGTTATGATAACGCGTCCCTAACACTCTCTTTATTTCTTTGTTACTGCTATGCTGTGGGCTAGGGATGAATGAACACTTGGATTACATAAGCTTCGGATTGGTATTTGAGTGGTTTGAGGCCAAAGCTGAACCAATTTGGGATGACCTCATTTTTCCATTCCCATCTGCGTTGCACCCTGCGTGGGCTCACCTTGTTCCCCTTAGGGAGCCTCCTTCATTTTGAGTTTTATTAAGAAGGCTTCAGGCACCTTTGCTTCCTCAATAAAATGCGGCTCCTCCACACCCGGAATTTTCAACTTGAGACGTTTATCGGCAAGAAAACTCCAGGGTATGCCATCTTGTCACACACTTGGGGTGACGATGAGGTTCTCTTCCAAGACCTCGAATCTGGGCCCATCCAGTATTGGCGAGAGCGGCGCGGTGCTTCAAAAGTCCTAGGTGCTGCTGCACAAGCGGCATCAGACGGCTACACCTACATCTGGATCGATACCTGTTGCATCGATAAGAGTAGCAGTGCAGAACTTTCAGAGGCCATCAACTCCATGTATGCCTGGTATAAACGCTCCAGAGTTTGCTACGCATATCTCGAGGACATACTTATACCCGATGCTACACTTCTTGGGCTCAGTCGTTGGTTCACTCGAGGATGGACTCTTCAAGAGCTCATCGCCCCGAGCGAGGTTCGATTCTTCACCTCTTCTTGGGAGTTCCTTGGTCGCCGTGACCAGTTGGCAAAGTCAATCTCCGAGATCACTCGCATCGACCCGCACGTGTTGAAATTTGGACAGCAGACACCGCTTGAGACATATCCCATCGGCCAGAGAATGACTTGGGCTGCTGGACGAACCACGACAAGAACAGAGGACATGGCGTACTGCTTGTTGGGGCTATTTCAGGTAAACATGCCACTGCTATACGGCGAGGGACGCAAAGCGTTTCTAAGGCTCCAGGAAGAGATTTTGAGGCAAACCACATCGAAAGATCATTCGATTTTACTGCACAGGGAATCGGGTCACATCTTTGCATCCCAGCCGTCTTCATTCGACATTGGCTGCAAACTCCATCGGTGGACAGCCCGAACAGACATTGGCCTAGTCCAAGATGGTGTCAAGGTCACACTTCATGTCCAGAAAGTTATCGCAACAGGGGAGCCTCATGGCGTTGAAGAATTCGTAACGTTGGGGGTCCTAGATTGCCGCATTGACGAGGGCACGGGATCTTTTGCACGGCCCGTGATTATTTTGGATCACACCAACGGTTACTACCGCCATCGATCCACAGGCTTGATGATGATAAGGCCTGAAGCCGAGCCTGAGGTGGTGGAAATCGTGGGGACTCACAAGCCACTGAACTTTCACTATGAAAGGCCGCTGAAACTATCGGGAGGTGTGTCATCGAAGATCAAATGATCAATTTGTGAACGCTAACTGGGTGGCGTAGTAAAGGTAGATCCCGCGGCATTTGAGCAAAAGTCAATCACTCTTCGACATCATGACGTTGTTGGCAATACGCATGGTCGTGAAAGAATTCTCCAACTACGATTGGGGAAGATAACACAACCTGAAATGAGGCAGAAATATAAGTTTGGGCCCTGTCGTATATCGCCACATAAGGAGATTCTAAGCATCAACCTCTCGAGCTGGAATACTATTTTTGTCCATGCTGCCATATTCCTCTACGGGCCCCAAGATGGAGAATTGTGCTCCCATCTCCTACTTGTCGGCCTTCTATCAAGAGCCCAGGAACGAGAAAGTGTCCTGTGGGATCGTATCATTCCAACGGGGCCTATTCTGAAAAACAAGCTCAGGGTTTGGCAAGGAGACAATATGGAAGACCTCTATTCAGAAATATTATCGGCTGATTATCTTGAGCCACTGCTGATGGAGTTTTACTACGATAACTCGGGTACAGAGCTCGATGTGAGAAACTACCTTGGCAGGGAGAAATATTCATATGTTACTCAAGATGGCGATGCAATCCAACCCCGATTTGAGCTTGTTGAGTTTCTTGGGGATTGGTTGTACGAAGTATGGGTCACAGTTGAACGATTAGGCGAGGGAGAGGAGATAACAAATATAGGGATTCTTTAAGCCATGCATATTTTTCAAACCATACTCAGGATGTTAATACAAGCCCTCGGAGCAGGCCAGGGCCAGCATCCCGTCCTTGGCATTTTGATAACCTTGGAACTCAAAAATCATTTGTCCTCTTGATCCGTTAGGTTTGGGATCTAACCATAGACTATTACGAGAGCCCTTGCTGGTTTAGTTTATCCAATGCCATTGAGCTTATCACGCTCCTGCGTTCTCGCACATGCCTTCACTATGTGGCCTTCTAGATATCTATTTACAAGTGATGATGGCCTGATGGCCTGCGTTAATCCTGGAGAACCAAGCTTGGCCAGAAGCTTAATATCGGAAGTTCAGAACGAATGTGGGATCCGGCTCGTCTCCAGCTGCGACGACCTCATGGTGACTTGGCCGCTCAACTTGGAGGCCAGCGCAGCCTCGCTTGGCGCCAGCATAGCCATGTACTTATTTGATCGCTTCTATTAAATCACTGACGAATGGTATTTCGCGTAAAGTGCCCAATCGAGTCTGCGGTACCGGTTCATTGACTGATCTGCACCCTGCGCGACGGCCCGTCGGTTAAGCATTGAATGGAACCTTCCGCTTCAAGGGAACGTGCAGTCCCTGCGATTGAGGGAGAGTGGGACTGGGGCCTGGGGCCGAGACTAGGGTTGCCTTTTGATCCTCCTGTGAGTTTGGCGAATCCTTCGGAATACCAACTTCCTCGTATGAGAATCCAGCATCAATGAATGCCTGGAGGTGAAGTGGGCATGCAGGAGCCTTGGCTAGACCTTTGGATATATCTTGGCGAAGGACATGCGGCGCAGGACCTCGTGGCAAGCAAATCTGTGGTGCGTTTACGAGTGAGTGCCACCGCACGACCACCTTATCATACCGATCCATATCTGGGGAATGCCAAGGCGTGGGTGTGGAGATTGGTATGGCCTGAAGATCGCTTGCACAGAAGAGGGATCCATGATTATTGGCCTATGGCATAAGGGCTTGAAACTTCACAACGAGTGTACTGTGACATGAGAGCCCGCGTATAGTGAAGAGTTCATCAAGATACCTGAGTTGCGGGTAGGGGTGTGTTCTTCAACTTCCTCTTTCAAAAGTAGAAGCATGTATATGCATCCTGTGGAGAATCAGACCTCTCCTCGCCAAGACTCAGAGCCAATTCAGGTTCGGTTAACGAGAACCAAGAGAATATAAAACCAGCATATTCCTCGTAATTAAGTTCTTGCCCGACAGCAGCACCACATTACCTCAGACCTTCCCTCTACCCGTCTTCTAGCTCAGTTCTCCGAGCTTCTGCATTCTCTAAACGTATCCTTCCTTCGGTCCTCCATTCTCGCGCCCATCATGCGACCTCTTCCCCTGATTGTGGCTCTCCTGCCTTCTCTGGGTGGAGCGGTCAAGTTCGAGCTCATCAAGGGCGCCTGCGACACTGGCTTCCATCCCTCTGTCCCGGGATCGTGGTCCTATGGCACCATCAAGCGCGTCGGCGACGACGGTTGCAAGGGCTGCAACCTCTCCATGGAGCGCAAGGACGGCGTATGGTATGGGCGCAGCCCATGCAACCCCTGCGACGGCGGCATAATCTACGAGTTCGTGCCCAACGGCAGCGGGAGGAACATCTACCGGGCGGGAAATCGGAACAAGATCATTGGTCATTGTGAGGGGAGAAACGGTCCCGCCTCGTACTGCAACGGTTGGAACTTTGCTTGTTCGGGCTCAATCCATTACCTCTGCTCGGTTGACGAGTGCTAGATGTGATCTCACAAGCTGTGCTGCGAATCTGCATTGTATGTATCATGCATCATAGGCTCTTCACAAGCCCGCTAACAGAGCAAGTGGCAGGATTTTCAGCAACGCCTTGAGGAGGTCTTGAACACATAGGGGCAGGCATGACGTAATGTAGCTTTTAGATTTATCATCTCAACTACAAGATGCAGAGTTTTCTGTTTCTTAAAAATGTAGTAAATGTGGCGAAAGAGTGGTAAAGATCTGAGTTAGGTTGCATGAAACTGCCGTAATAACTTCAGCGCCCTCGATGCGATACACTATTTATATAATTTTAAGAGCGGACTTGTAACCGGCGATTTGTTTATATCCGTCTCCGCCAGCCAATATACAATTACCGTTAATTAAAATTGCCATCCCCGTCTCGCCATCTATTTGGGTGAGATGCGTTGCTAAATTTCTCCCCGTCGGCGGATTCCAAATCATGAATCCCGTATTCCGTTACTGACACTGTCGGCATGGCAACAATAGCTGATACTCGGCTGGACATTACAATAAAGATAGAGATAGCATCAGAGCAAGGCCCGATAGCTGGGGGTGGCTGGACTCCGTCGGCTAGAGTAGGCCCGCCTCCGTCGGACTCCAAATTCACCTTCAGGAACATTCCATACCAATGCAGAACTTTTAAATTATATTCAATTTGTGCCGAGGTTGAAATGGATATTAATTGTTGCCACTGTACTGAAAATGTCTAATTCAACCCGCCACCCCGACCGGTGCGGCTTAACTCTTTCGGTCGTAGCATCACTGATCTGGCTAGCTCCCTGGGGACAGAGAACCCCCGACGGGCGTGGGGTTGAACCGACGCACCAGCATTGCAGGAAAGCTGAAGTCCGTGGCCACCAACCTCGGCACACCTTCTACGACAATGAATCCCGTCTTGGAATGGTCCTGAACTCCGCAAGCGGAGTTTACTTTGCTGCCCCACACGCGCTGATCTCAAACCGTGATGGCGATGAGGGCAAACCGGACATTTCTCTACATATTTATGATAACCTGGACCTCTCGAGGCTGGTTTTCTTTCTCTCATTGTTTACCACATTCATTAGCTTTCACCCCCCCTTCAACTGCTGAAAAGCCGCAACAATGGCAATGGAAATGCTCGCCATCACAGCGCCGACTTACACTGACCCATCTCGGTATGAGCTCTCTAGTGTGCCTCGACCTACGGCCACGGAGAAGACGGACGTGGTTATACGAGTTCATGCAGCGAGCATTAATCCTGTGGATGTGAAGAAGGCTGCCGGTGTGTTTAAGTCGGCAGTAGAGGAAAAGTGAGTAGATTGATAACTGTTCATAACCCACCGAATGTAAAAGTTTTAGCTAATGCGACCATTGCAAGGTTTCCATATCAGATTGGATACGATGCCTCAGGTGTAGTTGTGGATATAGGGGAAGATGTGAAAGGCTTGAAAGTTGGCGATGAGGTTTACACGCGCTTGCCGGAAATCGGCCGAGGTAACGCTGAGTGCCATTGGGCATTGGCTCGTGGCGATGATGAACAAGATGATGATGAATGAGAACTGACATAATTTTACAGGTTCATGGAGCGAGTATGCCAAATGTGCAGAGCGCTACGTATCTCTCAAGCCCAAGAATCTCTCCTTCAGTGATGCTGCATCGTTGCCGCTCGCCGGCGTCACGGCGCTGCAGGTACTTAGGAAGTATAATGGCTCACTAGAAGGAAAGACAGTGTTCATACCCGCCGGTTGTAGGTTGTATTATCCCTTTATTAATCAGTACTGATAATGATTCTGTTCAGTGAGCGGGACGGGAACATTTGCGTGCCAACTTGCCAAGAACATTTTCCGCGCCGGCAAAGTCATAACTACGGTTTCAACGTCCAAGATTCCAAAAGTCGCAAAGCTTCTCGGCGAAGGCGTCGTAGACCAGGGTGCGTACCAATGCTCCTCGATTTCACTCCGCTAACCTGGTCCGGTGGCAGTGATTGATTACACAAAACATGATCCCACTGAGATCATCCCCCAACATTCCGTCGACTTTCTATTTGACACAACTGGCCAATCTATGCAGTTCCTCTCCCTGATGGTTCCCTCCACAAGCATGATTGTATCCATTTCCACGAAACCATCCGCCGCAACCCTGCAGGAGTCGTCTGTCATGCAACGACCTGACAATCCTCGCATCCCGTTATTCGGGCGCATGTACCTCGACGCGGGCGATACGCTGCGTAAACTACGAGCACGTCGCTGGGGCGTCACATATATGTATTGGTTCCTTGATCCAAACGCGGAGGACCTAGATACAATTACGGGGTATGTTGAAGAAGGGAAGCTATTGCCAGTGGTGGGTGCGAGGGTGGACATGAGGGATATCAAAAAGGTGCGGGAGGCATGCCAGTTAACTTATGAGGGGAAGGGAGGCCTAGGCAAGACTGTGTTTGAGGTTATCCGAGACTAACTAAGGATAAACAAATTTTATCGCAGGGTGGGCATGATCTTGATGGCCTCAGGAAACAACTGCGTTAGTAATCTAGCCGTATGCTTACACTGCTCATTATCGTTTACCTGGCCCTTGGTCCTTGTACCACGCACAGTGCGACACTAAGCGAGCGAGCTATTGTGGCATTGTCTGAGCTGAGCTTTGACTCGGCCAAGAGGCCTCACATGTTCTGATTGAGCAGTAATTAGTCTAGACCTTAAGGTGCGTCAATGGTCTCAAAAAGGGTCGATAGCCAGCCGCAAAGCAATAGCGTCTTCGTTAGTGCCGGATCAAGGTCCACAACAGCGCCCCCCGCGAACCGTCGAGACCTGGCAAGACGGCAAGACGGGTGCGGGCCGTTGCTTGGTGGCGGGTCGAACTGCTAGGAAAAGGAAGGGTTCTCGTGTCCAGCCAGCCATGGGTAGCAGCCATGTTGCAAATAGGAATGCTGAAGAGAAAGTCTAGAGCTGCCAAGAGTGAGATCATCGGACGATGACCCTTTCTAGACGAGAACGAGACAATATATAATCTTGGATTGAGCCCAGTCTAGTTTTCCTCAAATCATCACAGCTCACTCTCATCTTTTTCCACATCTACACCTCCACCATTCATCATGCTTACCGCCTCCGAGTTGGAAGAACTCCCCGTTCTCCCCGGCGACACCACTGTTGAGTTTCCTGCGGGAACCTACGCCGTCCCCTGCTACAAGAAGAAGGAACTTGAGGGTACTGGTCCCGAGATTGAAGATACCATCTGGTTCCATACACAGGTATGCCAGCCTAACCAGACCTCTCTCAGCCCATGTTAATTGTCGGCCAGCCCCTCGATGCACACACCATCGAGCGAATTCACAGCCTCAGGCTGGTAGCCGAGTCCCGTGACCAAGGTTACTGCGATGACGAGCTTGCCGGCAATTGGACTTGGTTCGAGATTGCCATCCTCAAAAATAAGTACTCGAAGCAGCCTAGAATCAAGGACGGCATCAAGCTTGTTTGGGACAGTCACAAGAATCGCTTCCTAACCAACAAGTATGACTGGGTACGTTACTAGATGAATTTCTTTTTAATAAATCGAGAGACAGAACTAACCGTCCTTAGGAGGAGGGTGTCGAGTTTACCAAGGATCATGACATTTTCCGACTTCTCGAGGTGAGTTTTCATCCTTCTCTCAACTGCTTGGATTGAGTTGATGACTTACTTTTGTGAAGGATGGCAACTGCATCGCAGTTCGTCTATGTGCCCGTTTCGCGGGTTGGAAAATCAAGGCCCGAGCGGGCTATCTGGTCCTCGACATTGCTGCGCCGCTTGCTCGAGATCCCCTCGAGTTTGGCCAGACAAAGGAGACGGTCCTCAGTATCCAGGAGGTCTTCCAGGAGGTGAACGGCAGCATCCTCCCGGACTCTATGCAAATATCTACGCCTCCCAAGGAGCTTCTGTTCCGTGCTGAGATGTTGACGTCAGCCGGTGAAAAGCCCCTGCGTGTTTTGTCACTAGGTAAGACGCAAATATGGTGTCCGTTCCATTACTGCCGCTAATTTGTACAGATGGTGGCGGTGTTCGCGGTGTTGCGGCCCTGATGCATCTCGATGCTGTCATGAAGAAGCTTGCTCCAGGCAAGAAGCCATGCGAGGTGTTTGACCTGATCGGCGGTACTAGCACGGGAGGGTGTGTTGTTTCTATTCTACTCTTCCGTTGAACCAAGGCTAATGTCGTCGCCAGCTTCATCGCCATCATGCTTGGACGTCTGCAAATGTCAGTCAAAGACTGTCTTGATAGCTACCGAAAGTTCATGAACATTGTCTTCTCTGCCAAGCGGTGGACAAAGGCCAGTCTGATAGCCACCGGCTCCAAATGGGACGCCAGCGCTCTAGAAAGGTGCATCAAGGATCTTGTGCGGGAGCAGCTCGGTCGAAACCCTGACGAAGTGCTTCTCCTTGATGAGGAGTCTGCAAAGACCTGCAAGGTGTAAGTGGCTCAAAACTTCCCTTCCTTCCTTGTTGTTTTTTCGGTAGCGCGCTGACAAGGTATGATAATGGTAGCTTCGTCATGGCCACCAAGAGAGATGGCGCAAACAACCAAGCACCCATGGTGTTCCGTTCCTACGAGAACCCTCTGGAAAAGTCGGCTCTTCCAGGAATCAAGCTGTGGGAGGCGGCTCGCGCAACTTCTGCCGCTCCCATGTATTTTGCTCCCCTGAAGGTCGATGGCCACGAGTTCCTTGATGGTGGGCTCCAAGCCAACAACCCCCTTGGATGGTGAGTCCGTTCATCCCTTGTGTACATATAGCTAGAGTCTCACATGTCTAGGTTGTGGAACGAGATCCTCAGTGTCTTTGGCCCTGCTCGCTCAACAAACTGCTTCCTCAGCATCGGAACCGGCATCCCAGCAGCCAAATCAGTCGGCGATGTGCGCAACGTGGCAGGCTTCGCCGAGAGCATCGCCGGCATCGCCACCAACAGCGACATCACAAACATTCTCTTCCGCTCGCTCATCAACGCCTTTGCTCCCAGGCCGATGGGCAAGAAGTACTGGAGGTTCAACGTCGGCGACGGACTTCCCGACTACGTCGAAGAGGATGGCGTGTGGAAGTGGAAGATGCTTGGACAGCGGGTTGAGGAGGATATTGGAGAATTGGACGACGTCAAGGCTATTGACCGGACTGTGACCAACGCAGAAAAGTACATCTTGGAGCCTGGTGCGCAGAAGATGATTGAGGAGTGCGCCAACGCCTTGCGGGAGGAGCTCTAATGGAGTGAAGTGACTTGAGTTGGAGGGTAATAATATTACTGCAACAACTGGCCATCGTGGCTCAGGTAAACACCCATACTCTACATAGCAGGTAGCAGTCTGGTTAAATCCCACACCCCAAATAAATTATAAACACTATATTGAAGAGTCATTTCACCCCACTCTATACCCAAAGTCCGTGGGCTTCAGATAGATCAAGGCAGCTCCACGTAATAGATGATTTCAAATGTCTCAACGTTGGAGCTCCTGAACAGATCCATACCTCCACCGTTGGCAACCCGCGAAATAAAAGACCTCCACGCGAATGTAAATTCTTGGCATGAATAGTACCAGGTTAAGTACCAGCTCCCAGGCGTTCCTATTTTGTTCATGGGAATCAGAGCAGGAGCTCGACAGCAGAATTAAGAACAAGCCTCCGGTGAATGGCCGAGACCTGGTAGCCACGACGCCCTCGTCGAGTTTCCAGTCCAGGCTGCAGGTGGCAAAGTACCTGGAACTCGCGGGCCGCATCATTCTAATGTTCTCTCCCTCACTGGTGAGCCGACACTCGCCGTCCTACGGAAAGTACCTAGCAACGGTGCTAATCTTGATTATACTAGTTTTGACCTGGCCATAGGGGTTGGAGCCAATAACATCCCTTCGGCCTTCAATCTCGTCATATTCAGGTTGGACTTGGCCGTCTTCACCAAGGAAGTAGCAGTATACTAACCCCGACCAGTGGGCGCCAGGTGAGTAGGCCCAACTCGACGACGGCGCCAGAGGCGCAGATGACGGAGAGTGGAGAGCCACAATGCCAGCTAAGCTGAGACTTGGGTGGCTCAGCTTGTTCCATAACAAGTCTTGGTACAAGGTCTTCTCCCACAACCTTCCCAGGTACTTGTCGTGGGTAACCTCGCCGATTCGCTTCACAAATCCTGATATGACTGGCAGTCGATCGGATTCATACGTTAGAGACAGCGACGAGTACTCTTGAGCCATTGTACTGAACAGGCAGTACCATGTGGCTGGCAAAGTTCCATCTCTGTCTTGAGCTGCATGGCGGCATCTTCTTTATTGTCCCATGAATAACTAAGTGCGGCATACTTGGTGTACCGCCATGTTTTGGGACGTGCGGCTAAGCAACTGTCATGGCTCTTGTTAGTTTTACGTCACCAGGTATCTTTCCATTGGCATTACTTGCCGTGTTTACTACATCGTATTAGTTTGCCATGATACAGTTCGATGCTGGAAACAAACATACAGCCTTTGGCTACACGTTGTGTCTGGAAGACCAGGAATAAAATGAGTTTGGGAGGCAATTTCCTCACATAGATGTGAGGTTCACTGAATAAGGGTTGTACTCAACGTAAGAACAAAGCAGATGATATTCATAGAATCTCAAGAGCTCAAGGCATCATCCTCTCATGGGACACGCAGGCTCTACCTTCACCACCATATCATTCCTCACATGTATCCCCTCCATGTCCCCCTCTCTACTGCTGGAGCTCCGCGAGCTGTGCAGGTGACTAGAGATAATCGTCTGGATCGGCTCAGCCCCATACCCCTGCTCCGGATCCCCCAGCTGATGCGTTGAACTCGACTCGTCGATTCCCTTCTCTTTGTTCGTCCGTATCGTGTGGATCGTGGCTAGCTTGATGTGGTGGCTACGCGTCGCTCGGCTGGTGGGGTGACGGCTGCCGGAGGAGCTGAGGAAGGACTTGGGGAGGATGCGGCGGAAAACGGGACGGAGGAGAGGGAAGCAAGCTGGGTTGGGTTAGCGATGGAACGGGAGGTTGAGGTGGGAAGTGTTGGTTTACAAGAGACGATGGCGACGTTGACCTCGACATCTCCCCAGATGAAGTTGAGAGCAACGTCGCGGGGCATTTGTGTGGTCTTTTCGTCATAGGTAATCGACTCAATGAGGACGAATATCGAGGCAAGACAGACACTGCATCGTCAGCTGGTTGCGCATCAAGTGATGGGCGGAATGGCCTACATAGAGCCGATCAGGAAGAGGCAGATGACAGCCAGCTTCTGCCCAAGTCGCAGATGCAGTTTCCCAACCTCAACAACTGGCATGATCAAGATGATAATATCCATGACAAAATGGGTCAAAACTGTCCCAAAGAAGAACTGCGACTCGTCAATACCGCAGCGCCCATCGACCGACTTATCCCAAAAGTACTTGAGCGGGATGCACTGCAGCGAGACCATGAATATTCGGAGGAGGATCCAGGCGAGAGAGGCTGTCAGCATGATCTGGATCGGCAGCCTGATCGAGGAGTGCTTGAAGAGGCGCCAGTAGAGGCTCAGGATGGTGAACTTGGATGACGCGATGGAGAAGGCGTAGCAGTACTCTGTGCACAGCATGAGGAGCCTGTTGTACAGAAGGATATGCTCTCTCTGCTGGTCAGAGAGGGTCGGATCAAGTTCCTGGCCAAGATGCCAGTCGACAGTCCCTAAATGGGTCAATACTGACGATCAGCATCAGCTGTCGGGTGCCTTACAAACGACGATGATGCTGTTGTACGCACTACCAAACACCTTGAGACTGTAAGTGCAAGCTCCACTGATAATGCAACCACACTCACAAATGCAGAGATGCAAAAGTAATCGTCAAACCACCAGGCCTGCTTGGTTAGTCGCCGCGCGTAGATCCTCAGGATCACCGCGATGAGGGCCGCTCCCCAGGTGATCGACACGGCAGCGTAGGCGTTGTTTTGAAGTCCAGCCATTGTTTGAGTTGCGACTCACGAGGTCGTGGCCATCAAAAGGAGGGGTTTGGGATTATAATACCTCTGCTGAAATAAAGAAAGCCTTTCATGGCAGAATGATAACGCAAGGCGCCTGAAACACGCCACGAGGCAGCGGCATCGAGGCAGAGTGAGTCTCTGAGCGGGCTGTGCGGGGGATCATCTGCATTTTCTACGGCACGTTATCACCCAACTTGAGCCGGCTTTGCGGGGGAGGGTCATGGTCACACTTGTTGTCAGGGCTGGGCGGGCAGCCTGCCTATCAGTCGCTGCGCGTTAGTCTTGGCTATTGAGTCTAGAAGCACTGCATCCAGGGGCAGAGATAAGGTTCTTGCGGGGGAGGGTCACCACCATGTTTTGTTTGGGTATGGTGTCGGCTATGGAGTCTTTGATAGAAGTCTGGGGAAATCGAGGGTCCATGTTGGGCCTTGGGGGACCAAAGCACTAAGGTAACCAGGTCTTGTAAGGCCTCACTTGGCTGTTACACTGCAGGTTGAAAATCACAGCGCATGGCCCAACGCCCGGGTAAGGCGGCTTCTGTCAAATGTGCGACTTTCCATTGGCTGGGCTTGTCGTTTCCAGAAGCCCATGCTGACTCGGTTCCATGCCGTGCTACCAGAAAACAGGTTTTTGAAAACAGGGCGGGACAAGGCTTAGCTCTTGGCGACCGCAATGATAAGGTCTTGTTTTCAGCTCTGCTGCAAGGGAGGCGATGAGGGTGATGCTTGCAGGTTTTCGACTGGTGCCTTGACCAAAGTCCAAAAACGGCCACTACCCCTGTACCCTGCACACGAGTTTGATCTTCATGCGACCCCGGTAGTACGAGGTTACGTACCGCTACCTTTTCTTTTGCTTTAGCCTTGCGACCTTAAGGGATATAGTCCTTCTTGATTGAGCATAACTAGTAGCTTTATACTAAGCACCCCACATGTAACCCCTCTAACACTACTGCATGACGGCTTACCCCTACCCTACCTAGTTTATTGAGGTATCAACTAGATAACCCTACCGGTTGCTGGACTGCAGCTGTTCCCTGAATAGAATAAACCCTGCTGGTGCATGCCTGCCATCCATCGAACTCCACGCTGCGAACGAGAGCTCTCTCGGGGTGAACGACTCATTCCCCAAATCTAATTGCCCAGTCCCCTTCGCAAAGTTTGGCTCGACAACCTATCCCCCCATAACATTTTCACTACGTTACAGTGTTTTACGGTATTGGACTTTAATGCCGTCATGGATTGACAACAATGGCTTTTGCTGTTGTGGCTGATGTCTTCTTGTCATCATTGTAGACAATAATAGTTGGAGCTCGTAAGGATGAAATCGACAAGGTACTGGTTTTAGGCGTGGCCATGGTTCGTTGATTCAACATTTCATAATAAAACGCACGGGTTATCCAGGAGGTTACCATGGCAGGTTGTTTGTGCAAGGCTGAAAAGGATAGACTCAGGGCTGGTTCTAATATGGTGGTATCCTAATCCTGTCCTACCAAGCTGGCATTAAGACTTAGATACTCATATTCAATATAATTCCGGGTTCTACTCACGTCCTATTGGGAGTGAAACCAAGCCCCTAAGCCGACGACTCTTGCTGGGCAAATTCCAGCACTGCCCAATCCATCACCTGCCTCCATCGATGCGGCAATAATGCCATAACGGTAGCAAACTCGGACTCGGGGGCTCCGTCTAACCACCAGAATTGTCGACTCTTTTTTACAAGCATGAAAAAGTATCCTAGGATGGCCAACGCTCTGGGGTCCTTGGCCGCCAAGAGGTCAACGTATCGAGGCGACACAGTGATGAAGAAGAGCAGGGGCGTTGCATGCTCCAAGTTGCAGTAGAATGACGAGAGCAAAGCCACAGTCTGGCCATAGGCCAGCAGAGATTCCTCGTCTGAGGGACCCAGCGGATCAATATATTCAAGGAGAAAGTTGAACTTGCCACCGACTTCCCTTTCCATAATCTCGTGCTGGAGCCTGTCAATCCCTGCAAGTCTTCGGCAGAGGTCCGAGTCTGAGCTGAAGAAACGTGCCATCCGAATGACTTGCATCGTCATGTGAAATGAGCGGAACCAGTGAACAGGTAGGCGGTGGCCGCCATCATCTGGACTTAGCAATGAATGGTTCACGCTTGAGTGGAAAGTCACCAAGGCGCAGGTCGCGACGATGCTCGCAGCGTTGGTGTCGTTAAATCCCGCCCTGAGCTGCTCTCTGTGGCGTCGTATCGCGCGAGCCATAAACCTGTGAGAGGCGTCACGCAGAGCCTCATCGTGCTTGTGGTGACGTCGCAGATGGAAGGCTGAAAAACCGAGGAGAGCGTCCATGACGGGCGGTGATCGTGATGCTTCTTGCACTATCCAGAAAGCCCAGGACATTTGCACGTCTGTCGACCGTGTCGTCATCTCCAGATAGTGGCAGAAGAGACGGAGATCCAGCAAGCGGTCTTCCGGGGCCCCAACGTCCTCGGGGAAGAGATTTTGCGATGGCGCTAAGCTGCTGGGGATCCCCGAGGAATCGGTCTGTGTCGAGGGCGCCGGTGACACTGTAGATCCATCTCGGCTCTGGTCTAGTCGAGGGAGAATCTTGGGTGATTCGCCCGGGCGATCGATCAAGCAGCGCCAGGTGTCAAAATATTCACAAGCGACTTCCCTCCTGGTGCAGTTATTACAGGCGGGATGGGCCTCGTCGCACTTGGAAAGGCAGTTTGTAAGTCTTCCGTCTACTCCGCGCAGCTGGATAAAATGCATACCTTTACCCGGCGGCCTTTACAGGGCCGGCAGCCACTTCTGGATTTGTGATGTCGCCGGCGCGATCGGCCCTCGGGACGGGGCCGGACCCGGGGACATGGGCTCTTGTCGGCTGTTAGCTGGTCGACTTTATCCAGAATCATCGTCGTCGGAGACATTCTAGAGTCGCGGCTTTAGAAGGGGACGAGAATGACAGATATCGGCGTCTTGGGTGTATTTCTCGGCACGAAATCAGGGCAAGACGGTTCTTAATCAGTGCCGCGCGAATGACGACGACAATCGTGGCTTAGCACCCGGGAGACTTTGATGTAAGGCTTAGACCAGCAATTAGGGTTTTTCAAGGGGAAGTTGAGGCGGCCTTGCAATTAATTAACAGCGCGTCCCGCAGTGTCAGAATGCCTTGCCCTGCATATCTCGGATGCCTCGGGATGCTACATTATCCCCTGCGCACGGTACCACATTACGTCATGGTCGTTTACATAAAAGACTGACTCTTAAGCATAAGACTTTAAAGTTTGAAGGCCTTGATCATGTTTGTTCTCCTGAGTTTATATGGCATTATGAGACGAAACTCAAGCGACATATGACCTAACATAGATCACCGCTTTCAAGGCCTTTTCACACGCTGGCTCAGCTTCGGCTCAGCTATTCATCAACCCCCATCAGGTCTGATCACCCCTCTGGCTGAGCAGAGCCCACTGGTCGCTCTTGATCCCATATCTGGGCCTTTAAAAGGCGTAGCCTTTATTCCTCTAGGCTACTCTCTCTTAGCGTTATTTATATTATTATTTATTAGTCTGCATGACAGCCCAGAGAATAGTCTCAACCACAGCAAAACACAATGTCACGCCAGCAGGGCCAGCATGAAATAAGCCATTGCCCATGCTGACAAAATAGTCCGGTCCAGTGACTCCGCCAATCACCAGCATCATTTAAAATTCACAGAAGCAGCATATTAGCAAGCAACATCGAGCCGGGAGGATGATCGAGCAAACGAAAAGGTGACGCGAAGCCAGTTTGCGCTTGAGATGAGTTTCTTTGTAAGTAATGCCATGATCTGGCTCTGCATAACCCGGCTTCACGCTGTCGACAATTGTACGATCCATGTGCTCGACTCGTATCTTGAGTCCGTTGCACGATGCAATTTCAGGTTGTTATGGGTCGTCCATGGCTTGAGAGTTCTGTCAAGCAATATCACATCGAGAGATGTAGCTAATACTGCTTGAAACTATAATGCAGTTACGTGTTTGTATCAGATAAAATCATCTGTATTAATTTGTATACAATCTGCAAATACCTCTCTGAAGGAGGTCATTATACAGCTCTAAACCCTCTCGCCTAAATGTTCTAACCTCTACCTGAAAGAAAATCGCACTAAGCCTATCTAGGCTGATACTTCCGCGATAACTCCACGATGGTCGTAATAATCCATTGGAGCCACAGCCCGAGGCTATGGCGTTTGACAGTCCTCTATTCCTTCTTCACCTTTGACTTCTTAGGCACCCGAGCCAACCAGTATAGTCCGATCGCGGCAAACACGTTGAAGACGACGAATACCCACATGAGACCAAAGTTGCGCCATCGGTTCGAAAAAGAAATGCTGACATGGGAGAGAAACGCGTTGGTCTCTGAGATTAGGCAGAAACGGCACTCGCCGGTGGCGCTGGAGTCTTGTACGAAGCCGCCGGCCATGTCGATATATGATTTCATATATTCGCCGCATGTCGTACCGTTGGGAAGATTGAAGAAGACAAATTCGTTGTCCGAGCACGTGGCTGGTGCATTGGAAAGGGCTGTACCGACAAAACCATCCACGAAATATGTGAACGGATTGACACGATACATGAAGATCCAAAAGCCTGGCATCTGTGTCGGGCCGGCAAGAATACTGCAGTGATGGGTCAGTAGCTGTGCGTTGAAGAAGAGGGGACAGAGGAACAGATATAAGGCATACCCACAAAACGTGAACATCATGACGGTCAGAAGTCCGACAATTCCGCCAGCCACCTCAGCACTGTCAATGCCAGCGATGATGAGATGCGCAAAGGTGCTTGAGAACAAGAAGAAGACCCAGATAAAGAGAAAGACCAAGATGCCACGAGAATGTTCAGCATCAGAATATCGCGCGTTGCGGTACAGGCCCATAGGGAAGTACCAGAAAAAGAAGCTCAAGAGTGAAAATACCTATAGTGTGTTAGCAGTGGACAGGACTACAGACTAGCCTTGGGATGCCGGCTTACCGAGTTCCAGAAGGCTTCAACAAGCATGTTTGCACAGATGAAGGCCACCCATGAATAGCTCTTCGAAGGGCGCTCGCGAGCCTCATACATGGTACGCTGAGAGACAAAGACGGGGAGAATTTGGTCAACAAGCTGGCTGAAGATGGTGAGGAAGATGAAAACTCCAAAGAGTTGGTTCTGGAGACCACTCTGGGTATTGCCAATGTTGAGGAAAGACAGGCCAATGAACAGGGCCTATGAATACATGTCAGCGTAAATTCAAAGAATGGTAGAGCGGAACGGCAATATCTTACTCCTCCAGCAGACAGGAATCCCTTCGACAAGACGTAGGTGGGGCTGCGATAGTATTGTTGAAAGACACGGCGGCAGACCTCCTTGAACTGAAGCCCGAGAGGTGCGGCAAACTCGGATATGTGGGCCAGCCCCTGTGAGGCCTCGTTAGAGCGAGCATTGGACGACAGTCTGGCGAGCTCGTCTTGCACTCCACGGTACTCTGGGCTGTTGCGCCACACCACAGGCCAGTCGATGTCGCTGCCTGAGCCGGGGGCGGCACCAATCACATGCAGCATGTGTTCAGCTGGGTTAGCCTCTGGCGGGCATGGAGCGCCGCCGTTACGAACGAAGTAGTCGAGAAGGGTCTGCGAACTCTTGCC
The DNA here is from genome assembly GCF_026873545.1 of Fusarium falciforme. Classification (NCBI taxonomy): domain Eukaryota; kingdom Fungi; phylum Ascomycota; class Sordariomycetes; order Hypocreales; family Nectriaceae; genus Fusarium; species Fusarium falciforme. The sequence goes on from NC_070546.1 coordinate 615,942, forward strand.
AATCGGGCCGAAGTATACCGTGCGGCCTCCCTTGGCAAGAAGCAGTAGCCGGTCGAAACGCTGAAAGAGGATAGCAGAGGGCTGGTGGATGGTGCAGAGGATGGCTTGGCCACTGTTTGTAAGCTTCTCCATCAGATCGCAAATAGACCATGATGTCTGGCTGTCAAGACCTGACGTAGGCTCATCGAGGAAGAGTAGCAACTTAGGTCGGGCAGCTAACTCGACACCAATTGTGAGTCTCTTGCGTTGTTCAACGTTGAGGCCTTCGCCCGGCACGCCAATAATGGCATCGGCATATGGCTGCATATCCAGCAGCCCGATGACGGTTTCCACGTAGGCTATTTTTTCCTCCTTTGAGTAGTTTGGCGGCTGTCTCAAGAGAGCGCTGAAGGTCAGGGCTTCTCGGACAGTTGACGTGTGCAAGTGCAGATCTTGCTGCTGGACGTAGCCCGTTTGACGTTGGAATGAGGCATCGCGAGGGTTTCCGTTGACCAACATGCTTCCAGTGATGACACCCATTGTCACACGGCTTGCCAGCACGTCAAGAAGCGTAGTCTTACCAGCTCCTGAGACGCCCTAATATGCTATGTCAGTATGCTTCATACTCGGGGTCGGGTAGCAGATACGTACCATAAGTGCCGTTAGGGTTCCAGGTTTCACCCAGCCATCTACATGATCCAGAATGCGACGAGTCTCATCCTTGATCTTGATGTCATAGCAGATATCCTGCCAGTGAAAGACGGACGTTGCTTTGTCAATATTCGCTGTGCTTTCGTAAGCGCCATCGCCAGCGACAACCTCCTTACTCGACCGGTTGTCGGTAGTGGTCTCGATATCCTCAACCTTTGGGGTGTGCTTCTTGATCCCCTTGCGTGTAAAGACAAGAACTTCACCTTTGGAGCGCTCAGATGCCACACATTCAGTCGCAACTAGGTGGCCGATCATGAAGGCGATGCAGAAGGCGATCATAATGCCAACGTTACGCCACCTGTGGGCATTCTGGTAGCCATACGACGTTTCAAGATAGGAAGTGCCACTGACAAAGTCCGCAGCAGGAGTAGAACCGGGCACGGTACAGACGCGCTCGCTTGCATCGACCGAGGAGTAGTCAGGCCCGGTCGGAACAAAGGAAACACACTCAAACATGCGTCCCACAAGTTCGTTGGTCATGAGGCTTTCGAACCCGTAATGCACAGGGTTGACCCAGCGCAGCCATCCCAGCCATACCTGCATATATTGAATCTTGATGGCAAATCCGGTATACAGACAGATGAGGAGGAGGATGACAGACGCTGGAGCTAAAGCCTGGGCAATAGTCTTAGTGAGCGATGCCATCAGCCTAAACATCATGGACATTGTAAGCGTGATAATATAGATAACCAGCAAAAAGAAGAAGAAAGGACCAGCTTCACGACGCATATTGGTCATGAAATAAATTGCAATGTTGCAAATAAGCGCGTTGACCGTTTTATATGGCAGATCAATAATCATCGACGATAAAGCCTCAGCACTAGGATGGTATAGCGCATATCGGTTGTGTTTCTCAACGATAGGTCTTTTGGCATATAACGTCATGATCTCTAGCATGCTGCCAAATGCGTTGCTTAGGATAATGAGGAAGAGAAGAGTGCCGCGTCTCGTAAGACTTGCAGAAGTATTGGACAAGTTGTAGAAAATGCTGGCCGTGATGAGAGACATGAATAGGTTTGTGAATAACATCGTCAGAGTCATGCTCGGGTCGGATTTGAGGAGAATCCAGCTTCGCCATAGAGTAAGCTTGACTTGCTGCCAGTACGAGAGATTAAAAGGCGAGCCCTCGCGCTGCGAGTTCGCCTGGTCGACCCGTCGTGAGGTCAAGAAGCGGTCATAGTGTTCGCTGTCGAAAGGATACTGGACAAGGTACTGGTCAATCTCGGCATTGAGATGAGCCCGGTGCTGGCTTCGCATCCACGCCTGGGCGAATTCGTCAGGGCTTCGTGGGGCGTTGGTGCCAGGGCGGACAACGCGCTCCCGGTGGCTGGTCATAGAAGTGAGAAAATCGGCCGTTGTCTGACGATCAGGACAGATGAAGCCGAGGTCTTCGAAGTAGGCTTTGGCCTGGTCGGTGCGGCCAAAGTAGATTTGCCGTCCTTCATACAAAACCACAACTTTGTCAAAAACCTATATTCGGTGGTTGGTATCGTATGAATAGAATCAAGTCTCAGGTTTGAATCCTCAGTCCCACATACCTCGTACGCGTCTTGAGACGCTTGATAAATGGCAACGCAAGCGGTTGTCCCTAAAACATCCGCCTGGGTCCGCAAGGTTCGACAAAACTCGAGAGCATTGGCACTATCCAGACCTCTCGTGCTATTATCCCAACACTGGAGAGGAGAGTGGCTCAGAGCGGCCTCAGAGATGGTAACTCGCTTTCTCTCACCACCGCTAACGCCACGGATAAAGTCATTACCGACACGGGTATTCCTTGTATGCGAGATACCAAACATGGCCATCATCACATCACGAAGATGCTCGGCATACTCGCGGCGAGAGACACCGAGCGGGGTTATCTTGGGACAACGAGCAAGTGCCGCGAAGTAGAGGGTATCGCCAACCGTCATGTGAGGGAAATGGGCGTCGACCTCTGCGGTGTAGATGGCCTCGCCTCGGAAACGGCTTGCCATCTGGTTAGGTCTAATTCCCTGGTAGTTGATAATGGATTCGTCGTTGATGTAAAAGCCGTGGGTGTCTCCAGCTATCGTTCGCAGAAGAGTCGAGCAGCCAGAGCCAGGGGGGCCGAGAACGGCCAGCATCTCGCCGCTACGAACGACACCTTCGAGGCCGCGAAGGATATCAATACGCTGCTGCTTCTGACGCAGAACTACCTTTTTGAAGTAGGTGACGCCCTCCAAGATGATGTTCCCCACCGTCTTCTGATAATCGGTCGCGGTGCCAAACCCGTGCACGCTGAGGTCCCGGAAGGCGATTCCGACAGTTCTGGGCTTGATGCCCTCAACACTGCTGCTACGGAGCTGGAAAAAGGCCTTGGCCCACTTCCTCGCGTTGAATTCGGGGCTCTGAGGATCAAGAGACGGTTCAGCGGGGGCAGGGAATAGAGTTGGTTGTGGATGCTGGGCATTGGACGTGTATCGACGAGCCAGCTGAGTGAGTTCCTCGTCCACACGCGCATCGTCGTTTGTGACATGAGTACCGTTCTCTTGAACACGTTCCAAGACCTGCTCCTCCATGGCCGTTCCATCAGAACGGACCGAATCAGGGGAATCGAGCCCCTGCTTCTCATGCTCGGTCATATCTTCAGTTCCGGTGGTGTGGTGACGGGTAGAAACGACGATGCAAGTTGAAATGTTGACAAGACGCGACGGCGCAAGAAAGATGGACTCGACTGTTGGTAAATAGGAGGCGAGCAGACGAATAAAATTATCAAAGCAAAAGAAGAGTCAGGTGAACCCGCGAAAAGAAACTGAAAGACTGCAATCTGAATCGGAAAGGCGAGGTAATAAAGGGATAAAAAGGAGAAGAGAGAGACAAGTAATATCGCAGTTGTTGCAGTAAGTAATACTACTTGAAACCGCGAATGGCTAGATGGTCAGGGAAGCAGGAACTTGCGGCGAGTATAAAACTTAAGTAACAAGCCAGAGGGCAGTGAGAAAAGATTATTGTTATTATAGACGGCTGACGGAAACTAACGGTGATAGCACATGGCGATGCGTTCGGCCATGGTCGCCCTGCACGGCGTCCGAAACACCGAACTTTTTGATTGCCCAGCAGCGGCATGATCAGGCCTCATGGACCTCTGTCCAGGGTCAAGAGGCTGCTACGGGCTGCAACCACTCCCTCCCCCAACAATTCAAGCCAAGCCGAGTTTTTGGGGGCTTGGTCTGGCAGGGTGCCAGCTTGACATTGAATCGACAGGCTACACCTAGGTAGGTTAGTCTAGCCCCGTAGGTCACTTAGTTGTCAGTCTGGGTGTGCGATTAGACTTGGATTTGAAAGTCTTAGATTGCTGAAAGCGTTGTTACGGAGAGTCGATCTGATCATACACGGACCCCCGTCATAGAATTGGCCGAGCTCTCTGGTGCGTACCACACATTTTTCCCCGCTGCTTCCTGCTCAGCCCCATCGCGACCCGCTGAACAGGCTTGCAGGCGGCTCCGGCCTCGCTACATATTGTAGGCCGCTCTCATTCTGTCTTGTTCTTTCGTATTGCGTATCCGTACTACTAGTATTATTGTTGGATAAGGCCATGTACATAGGATTAGTCATACCCGGCAAAAGCCCGCCGAGACTTTGACGGAGCCTCGGCTAGAGTGAGCCCCTCATCACCGCTGAGGCAATTCGGGGCATAGAAAGAATATGTGAGAAAGTTGTTGGATTGGGACCTGTACAATAGCTCAGAAGGTGGTCACGTGCCTTTAATGGCCGGCCGGGTGATCTCCGGCTCTATGGCGGACTAGGCCCAATTAGGAAGGCCACGTCGCGGCCCAAAAGGGAAAGAGGGAATTATCATCAAGAACAACAGAAGCAATAGCCCTGATTTGCAGCAAGATGCCCCGCAGCAGTCAAGGAGATAAGTGGAGGCTGAAGCTAAGGCCCGCTGACCAGGATGGTCAGCATATTCGCCAAATTTGACACGCTCTTGGCTCCGCTTGGCTGCCCGCGTTGTAACAGACCGCAAATTCGGGTTACCGAAAACCCGTACAACACAGCTGGTTATGAGGCTAGTTTTGCTCTTCCGGTACTCTTAAACTTTAAATTCCGGCCTGAGATTCTGGCGTTCGAGGCGCAATCGATATGAGCTTTGGAGCATTAACGTATGTGATGAGTGCTTGCCGACCGCGATGTATCACCTATTGGCCAGCGATGGGCTTCTAACTTCAAGCGGCATCCAGACCTCAAGACGCGTTTCTTTCGCAAGTATTATACGTAATTACTTACGCTTTCGCTCTACCCCATATCAGCTGAGGCTCACTTATCGCATTGGCTCCGGCAAGGTCTCGTGAGTCCGTTTCCTTAGTAGAGGGGTTGGAATTCTTTCGAGACGGCGTGGCATCAAGACGTTCAGCATAATGTTGCTTTACTTAAAGTTTGCTAGCAGAGAGACACTTTGCCAATGCTATAGAAGTTTGCTATATTGGCTGGTGAGGTGTTTGATTCCTAACATCTTTGTTCCTCTAGGCCGGAGCAATGCTTGCATAAGAACGCCAAATAGTTTTGCCCCAGCTTCCCATACTCACAGGCAACTAGCCTGGCAACCATTGACAAGGAGTTTAAGCATCCTATAACTGGTGAGAATCCATGGGTACGATGTCTGCCAAGTCATTACTATTGCTGCCCCGGTCGAGACGCGGGGTGTCCGAGATCGTGCCTCCCCGTGCTTTAGTCCATGCATAAGCTGCGGACCGGACAACACGGGGATCCAACATCGCTGTTGGAAGTGACAGCGTTATCTGATCTCAGACTCAAATGGATCCCTCATCGAATGCGGACAATACACAACCTTGGAAATCCTTGCGGCTGGTGTTTCCTCTTGAGTACCCGGTGGGAAAAGCTCAAAAATGGTGGAGGACTCGTA